>NC_090923.1:329376424-330001424 GCF_040938575.1 Ambystoma mexicanum | reverse complement strand
AGCCAGTGCTGCGAATGAAGCAGTGTGGCCAGGTTTGAAAAAATGGCTTTTATTGTCTCAAGGGTTTGCCTCGGGGTGCTAATGGCCATAACATATTCTGAAGGCTTCACCGGCCAGGTAAAGGCACCGGGCCTGGAGTTAAGACCCTCGCTTCACTCAGGCCTTTAGCTTGGGCTCCAGGCTGTGAATAGCCAGTGAAGCCTACAGAACATGTTATTATTGGCATAATTATGTTCTTCTCAACTGGTAGAGGATGAAAGTTTCCCATTGAAAATTGATGGACCCGCACACTTTTTGATCCTTGATATAAGGGCGCAAGTCATTTCTGATGCCACAGCCCCTTTTCTGAACCTGATACTGAAGTCTGTGAATTGTCTCAGGTGTCAGATCTCTATCTGGAAGACAAATAGCCAGGCATAAAAAATAAAATCTATAGAAATTCTTTGGAACGTATTCACAGGAGAGATCCAGCAGAGAGCATGCAAGGCAGACAAGACAGCAAACACAGGCGCAAAAATTAGGAGGATCTGCAAGTTGAAGATGTTCGGGTTTAGCATCCATGCATACGGCCTGATTATCACATTACAAGAAGGAAGTTCTCAGTAACAATGCCAGCTAGTGACTTCTCTTTACCATCAAGCTCAAAAATTGAAACTTGAAGTGATCCAGGAGCAATGTTTTAAAGGTAAACAAATTGAAGATAAAAATAGTTTGATCTGAGGCCACAACATAATTATCAGCTGTTGTATACCCCAGAGCGTTGACAGCCAGTTATTTCCCTCTAAACCTATGCACACAACCATTTATCTATCCACTGAAAACCGCACCAGGCTAGCTATGGTGCAGTGGCCCCGTCATGATGACACTGGCACCTGTTGTCTCAATCTGTAGACACCTGAAATAAAAGAGTTAGATAGATATTTCTATGTCAGGCTTAGTTGAAAGGATACTGTTAGTGGATTAACCAAAAGCTAAGTTACATATTGGGATGATCACTTACCGGTCACAGTATATAGTTCTACCTCATTAATGAGGTACAAGCATTTCAAGTGTTACTCACAAAGTCATGGGCCTCATTACGAGCTTGCCGGTCCGGATACAACGGTACCCGTAAGCTTGCTGGTACTATTGTATCCGGACCGGCAAACTCTGAGTTGTTCTCGCGGGTGCCTTTCATTCCGCCAGGTCTGACCTGGCGGAATGAAAGGCACCCGCGAGCACAGCATGCCTGTACAGGCATCCCCATTCCCATTGATCCCTCTGTGGCTCAAATGGGAATGGGGATCACCCGATTCTGGCACCCGCAAAAGGGCAATTAATGGGTCCGGTGGGGCCGGAATACCCCGGTAATCGCCCATTTGTGGGTGCCGGACTTTCTTGCAAGTTTGGAGGTAACCTTTCCGGTTTTACCGGCAAGGCTACATCCAACCTTGTAATGAGGCCCAATGTCTAGATGATATCCCACTGGTGCCCATGTGAGTTATTGGTCACCATTATGTGCACTGGGGGATAATATTGTTTACTGGATGTTCTCAATCAGGGCAAATCATCTAGAAAGAAAGTAAACATTCTTTCTCTATTCTTTAAGAGAAAGGAGGCAATCTAGATATCCTCCGACAATATTTCACGTTGCTTGTTTTTTAAAACCCTGTACAGATCTTCAGTGTGATGAAACAGCCCAATAAAAGGTTTGGTCCTGCTTCCTCTGTGCAATGATCTACAATGTTCCCACTGTGCAGGCCTTCAAACCATGTATAATTATAGATTATTACATGGGACTTTTATTAGATACACTTTTTGTTTTTTAAGTGATGTGGCTTGATTACATAAAAGCTTCTTGTCACTGACAATATTTTAATGCCAAATCCAATCAAGAGTGAGCAGTAAGGTTTAGACTCCTGTGGGTTGTGAGTGGTCTAGGGCCCCAATGAGAAACACACAGAGCACTCCAATAATAGATGGAAGAGTACACAAACATACTCTTATTTGTTAGGCCTTTGGGAAAGATACACTCTAAGCAATTAAATAAATCACATAATTACTATTACATATATTGTGGCATGTCAACAAAAGGACCAAGACATGTTATACATGGTTCACAAGGTTTTTATTAAAGTGAGATAAGGTCTAACTATCCCTGTCTCTATGGGTGGTCCCTACGGATATTTATAACTAAGGTGTTCATCCATCAGTCATGAAGGTCCAAAAGGAAATGTTTGCTGTTCAAAATTGACCCTAACTGACCCTACCACTATGAAAACTAACCTATAGGTGGAGAATTACTCCTTTCTCCTTAAGGTACTTTTAGTACCAGTCTGGAGGAGTCTTCACTGATAGATAAGCCTCAAATAGTTCCTTGTGATGACTTGCATCAGTCTTTGTAACTCTTCAAATGTGATTTGAAGTGTTCCCTTCTCCTTCGGAGTCCCTTTTGATGATCTTATGTTGGCGATACATTCCTGGTTCTCTCCAGCACATCTGGGGAGCATATTCCTGCTTGAACAGTCTTCCTCTCTTGGCCAATTGTTCCTCAGCTTGCTTTGGCCTAGTTGATTCTTGATTGGCTTCACTTGCCTAGTTTGTTTAAACAAGTGTTCAGAATAATCTCTCCCTTTGATTTTCTGTTCTTCTTGTACAAGTTGTATGGTGACTTTCCCCTTTTTGCAGGGTATTGTTATCCATGATTCCTTTCTCTGTATATTATTACTTACCCTTATATCCCCATAGTTTAAGTTGATTTCCTTTAAGGAGAACGTGATCTTGTGATTTCTACTGAGTTATTTGCATAATATATTGATCCCTTCTTAGCTGTCTGTTATGCCCCTTCTCTCTGTTACAGTCTATTATGTGGGCGAACGTCCACAGGAGCTGTTTTCTTTGGTGACTATCTCTCAGGTCTCGGACTGCCGTAGCCTGCACTACATTGCCGTACTCTGCAGGGCGGTCCCTCGCCTCTCTCTGGTGGCCTTGTCTTTTGACAGACAACCTGTGTCCTTGGTGGTATCAGTGATGTTGGAGGGACTGGCTGTCCACCACAGGGCTTCCATGGTCTCACCACCACCTTTCTCCAGGCTCCTACCCTGCAGACGTTTCATGGGGCAGTCATGCTGTTGCTCCAGCATCCCCGTTTCTTTCTCAAGGCTTGTACCCCACATGTTCCTAATACTGGCTGGGCACTACAACTCTGTTGTCTCACTCTCTCTCTCTCTCTGGGTTTCTTTTCTGCAGGTTTATCATGTCAGTTTAGTGCTGTGACTCCAGCATCCCAGTCTCTCTCTCTGGGAACCTTCTCCTGCTTCAGGCAAGTTTCAAACTTGCTGGCTTGTTGGCATGTGCTAACTCTGCCTCTCTCATCTTCGTACATCAGGTGTCCGTTATTTAATTTACTCGTCCCAGTGGATTGGACACAGGGATTTGAAGGGACAGGTTCTTTGTCTGTAAGAATTTTGTATACACCAATACTTTCTTCACCCCAGTTGTGATATTCAAAAGCTTCTGATGTTGTTATGTAAGACAAAAGGTGGATGTCCATGTCCCCAAAAGGGGAGTCTCTCTCTGTGAGGTCCCACTTGCCTCAACCCCTATGGAGGGTGTTTCAGAGTGGGCTGAACTCCCTAGCCTCACAGGTAGGGGGCAGGTATACAATTGTAGCACAGTTAGAAGAGGCACTTAAAATAACTGTGAGTAGTAAAGTAAGTTTGAAACAGAGACCCGTCAATTTCAGTACCAATAAATACAGGTAAGTGATTTAGGTAGAACATTTACAGAAGGGCCAAACTCAAGGCACCAAACACTTAATAAGTCCAGCACTGAGAGGGAATGAGAACTAGTTTCAAAAGTCACCATTGCAACAAACACACTGTTCAGGTGGGTTTACTATTGGTTTCTGACAATAGCTACCCAAAAGATTTGCCGATAAAATGTTACAAAGGTAAATAAAGCTCAGAAATGTTTCTCACCCAGTCACAACACTCTACTAGGGCAGGCCCAAAGGTGGATCCTTAACCATACCATCAGAAATCTTACTCAGGCAAGGTAAATATTTACGCCCATGCAAGCCTATGATGGGAGGGGGAAGGAATGGGTAGTAAAACTTACCCCTTTATTCTGATTCCTCCAGGGACCACTTCAGGGATTCCTGAATTTTCTGGGCACACTTACTACTGTGATGTGTCCAGTAGAGGGAGGTCTAGAATGGTGCAGATGTCAATTTCAGTAGTATGAGTTCAGGCTCTGATGGTATGCTAAGAAAGATTGTTCAGCTGGACACCCTTGGTCCAGGGACTGGAGAGCTCAGGAAACCACCAGGACATAAAGAAGACCACATCTGTCAGAATGCACCATTGCCAGGCAGCAATAGGCCATCTTCACAGGAAGAATAAAGAAGCAGGCCCTGCACAGCTACTCTTTGGTACAGGGGGCTGAAACTGCAGGAGCAGATGTCTTGTTATACAAGTTGAAGATCCACCAAATTCCAAGGATGCACTCTGAAAGGTGATGGCTGCAGTAAGGTAGCCAAGGAGAGAGCTGACCAGTCCACCAGGTGGTCCAGGGACACTTTGAAAAGCTCATTGAGCAAGGTTGTTCCCAATAGTCTAGGGGTCAAATCAACAATGATGGTCTTGTTGAGACGACAGAGGAGCAGGACTTCACAGGGACTGGGCTGAAGGCAATACTATTTAGATGCAATTTCCGTCCATGGGTCTTCTGAGAGCTGCACTTGATGTCTTTTCTCCAAAGATGACCTTTTGAATGGCTGCAGGAGGCCTCCGTTTAATCAATATTTAAACTGGATTCATCACCATGTGTACCAATGATAATGATCTTCACCAATCAAACTAGAAGGCAATGTCCAATCATGGACAACCACTTGCCAAACATTCTGCTCAGGAACAGACACTGTGTGGCTCAGTTGTGAACTTGGAACAAATAGTCCCAACCTCCACATCTGGCCACACTCACCGACTGCTTATTTGGTTGGGAAATCAGAGGCTTTTCACAGCATGGGGCTTTCTATGTATGACAGTTACGGGCTGAGAGGTAGAAAATGACCAAGCACAGGCGAAAATCTCCTGGCACAGCCATTTTAGAGTATATAGAAGTCTTTATGGTATTATGCAGAAAAATGCAAAAGTGCACACGTGAAAAGTCAAAAACATGGTAACAATATATCTGCAGCCAACAGCCTATCCTGGAGACATTGAATTTGTAACCACACAGTTACTAAAGAAAACGATATAAGCATACAAAATGTCCTAACCACACTTCACTTTAAGGTGATGTGTGCAGCTTTCAAAATGCAAGTAATTCACTAAGGGAGAAAGTACTGATAGTCTTATGGAGTGGTCAGCTTCTCCACATGAATGAGCAAAAAGCAAGCACATTTGAGGGCTTTACTTACTTCTAAAAAGCCAGCCCTGAAAGAAAGCAACAGCAAAAAAAAGGGTGTGCCAAAGAAGCCTATGGGAGGATAGCAGCAAAAGAACATCTTTCCTACCACCTTTTTAAATATTAAATTGTATTGGCCGAAGGGTTGACCCTAGTAATATATGCGATGAATAGTTTGGTCACTTGTGACTTTGTTTTCAGGCATTAGTGACAGATCTTAATGCAGTTTGTATATATTTCTGTTTTTAGGGGTATACACTTTGGTATAGTTTCTCTTTATTTGAAACACTTACCTCAAAGAATGATTCCCCATGGGACCTCTTTGATTATTACTTTAATAATGAGGAAGGAGATTGTGATCAGTATGTTGTATAAAGACAGTGACCCTCATTCCTAGTTTGGAGGTAAGTAACGTCCCTTATCGGCATGCCGCAAATAGCGTGTCCGTGCTGGCACCAGTCCGCTAATAGAGGACTATTACGACTTTGCGGGCACGAGCTTTACGCCATGCCGGTAAGGTATCTTGCGCCATGCCGCAAAAGGCTCCCAAAAAGCCCTTACCGGCATCAAGCGTAGCGCAGATAACACTACCGACACAGTCCAATGCATCATTAGCGGTGACCGTAAATAGCGGTGACTGTAATTAGCGGTCACCGCTATTTACAGTCACTGCTAATAAGAGGAACCAGAAATAGCGATTGTGGAAAAACACAATCCATTGCCATCCTCAGCACACAGGACCTCTGGGACACTGCTGATCGTCAGAAAACTTCCTCCTACAAGACCAGAATGCCTAAGGCCCTGAAGAAGGGAGCTGTCCGCCTGAGAAAGGAATGATTTAATGAGGACGAGCTCCAGATGTTTGTGGACACATTGCACGAGCATGCAGGCACAGTCTTCTCCAGCAAAATGAGGAGAGAGGCAGTGCTACGGAAAAAAGAGATCTGGGCACTTGTTGCAGAAGGTTAGTGCCGTGGGCAACACATCACGCACAATGAAAGACTGCCATAAGCAATGGTACGACCTGCTCCTTAGGGTGCGCAACATACTATCCGTCAATCGCAGCCAGGCCATTCGAACAAGAGGAGGTGCTAGTTCCCCTATAAAGCTCACCCTGTGGGAGGAGACATGCGCAGGCATGATTGGGATGGAATCCATTGAAGGTGTAGGCGAGATGGAGTGTGGCGCCACAACATCGGGCGATGGAGGTGAGTGTCCAAAGTAAACACTGCTATGCCAAATCTGATGAAAGTCAACCCCAATGTCAGTCCGAAGAGTCACGCCATGGTCGCCCATGCACACACACACACACACACACTCCCGCAAAGCAACATCGTACATGACACATAGCACAAAAAATAGGAAATTGCACGAGGCACACAGAGTGCATGACCAAAATAGTATGCATGTCAGACAGCACGGTTCCTGGCCAACATGAGTGAAGCTGACATATGCCTGCATTTACCACCCATGTATCAAATGACATGCCCTTCCAAACACAAATGCCTATTACCCCAAATTGTGTGGATGAGCAATTGTCCCAATGTATGTATGATGCCTATCAAAACATCACTAATGCCGTCCCTCTCTTCCACCCCCACAGGCAGTGACCATGACAGCGATGGGCAGGATGCTACCCCTGCACAGGCCACACCCCGGCCGTCAACCTCCAGGGGACAAGCCAGGGGGCGCCGTGTGCCAGCATCCAAGCCACCGCAGGTACACATTGCACCTGTGCCACCAAGGCCTGTGGAGGGCACAGCACCACCACCAACTCCACCCACTGGTCAGCCTGGAGACACATGTGAGACACCCCATTCGGAGGAGTCTGGTTTGGCTGGGAGGTGACAGCCACGGCACCCCTGACTGTGGATGATACCCAGGAGGACATCTGGGTACCATGGAAGACGATATAATGGATGTGGTCCATACCCCAACCTAACTTGCATCCCCCCAAGTATCATTTTACGATACCGGGAATGTCACCACCCCAGAGCAGTCCAGCCATGACCACACCGAGTCCAGTTTTCAGTGTTGGGGAGGCTGAGTAGGCTGGGCATGACAGCCAGGTTCCCAGCACATCCACAGGTGCACCCGAAGGGCCGCAGCGGGCTGACCAGCTCACTGCACTCGTTTGTGAGTTTGTACAGGAGAACCGTCAGGCCAGAGAGGAGTTGCGTACAGAGTTAGCTGCACTAGGCCAGTCCATTATGGACAACACTGCCACCCTGGTGAGATCTTTCACGGACAACACCAGTCGCCTCTGTGAGGAGGTTTCGGCCCTCCGGCATGTGTTAGGGTGCATTTCGGATACCATGGAGGCAGGGCATGCCTCCACACTACCTCAGCAGGCGGCCACACCGTCGTCCTGCAGTTCGACACAAACGAGCCCGCTCCGCAGGTCGGCCTGTACACAGCACCGACCAGACATGCCGCCCCCTGGGTCAGGGAGTGCCGAGTAATAGTTATGGCAGCCTCATGTAGGCTTCGGGGACTCAATGGGACTTGTATGGGGGAGTTGTAGGGGGGGAGGGGGGAGAGGGTGTGTGGGGGAGTTGTGGGGGGAGGGGGAGAGAGGGGAGGGTGTGTGGGGGAGTTGTGGGGGGAGGGGGACGGGGGTGAGAGTGTGTGGGGGAGGGGGTGAGGGTGGTGGAGGGTTTTGTCACTTACATTTATATTGTTACATTCAATAAACCGGTTGTGTGCAAAAGAAGACCTGAGTGGACATTCATCATTGCGCATGTGTAATTTATTCATTTACAGTGCATAGTGTACATATACCCCCACACCTAGTGCCCTCTTTCCAACCATCATGTCACCCTCTGCTGCCATGTGTGTCAGAAATATTGTGCAATCACTGACTGGCACACAGCACGTCCCTCCTATGCATCGGCACCGTGATGATGTCCTACCACATCTTCTCATTCCGCTTCATCATCATCAGGTGGTAGCAGTTCAGTGTCAGGGGGCAGGGGCACGTTCCGGCGGATGCACATATTGTGCAGCATTACACATGCCATGATGATCTTGGCCACCTTCTCATGCCTGTAGAGGAGTACCCCACCCGACCGGCCGAGGTAGCGAAATCGTGCCTGCAACAGGCCGAAGGTCTGCTCGATGACCACAAGGGTCTGGGTATGTGAACGATTGTAGTCCTTCTCGTGCCTGTTCTGTGGGTTTCGGACAGGGGTGAGGAGCCGCAGCTTCAAGGGATAGCCACTATCACCTGCATGAGAGGTAAATAAAGGTAAATGTTAGGCGATTCATGATGGACAGCTGTACTAGTCACACATGCCTGCAGGTTATCGTTGCCCACATGCACATGTCCCTGGATGCATTGATGCCATTTTCAGTCCCTCAATGTGTCCTGTGCCATGGACTAATGGTGTGGGTTGCATCTTCAAGTTGATACATGGTGTGCACTGAAATCTTGTTGCACATGCATTGTGTATGCATACAACTGTGTTAGTGTCAAATTAGTGAGGTGTTTTGTTCTGTGAGATTTACTTGGAGGGAGCGTTGGCAGTAGTCTGTGCAATATTGGGCAATCAGCGCTGATCATTCAAATGGTGACATGCAGCACTCCTGTGAGTGTGCCGGCCCTGTGCCAGACAGTGGATTCCCTAGTAGGTTCAGTTTGATGCACTCCCAGGGATGCTTGTCCTGTGCAGTGATATGCTGGAGACAGCAACATGGTGCATATGCACTGCATGATGCAGGATGGCGTTACGGAGGGTGAGGTTCGCTGATGATTGGTGCACGTGTTGTGGGATGTGGTGTGGTTTCCTGTTAGTCATGTAGTGATTGGTGTAGATCTCACTTCATTCATATGGGATTTGGGTGTCATGTACGGTTTGTGATGGTTTGGAGCACAGTGTTCGGTGATGTGCACATCCTGCAGTCATATCAACATTGTTAGCATGGTGGTGTGTGCATCTCTCCCCCCATTTCAATGCCATGTGCCAGTCCTACTACTTACCAAGCAGCCAGGCATGTCGTCCAGCATGTCACTCCATGAAGCATTGTAGCGTGGAGTTCAGCAGGACCAAAGAGTCATGAGTTGATCCTGGATATCAGGCACAACAATGTGTGATGATCTTGCTGGCATTGCATACCATCTGCACATTGATGGAGTGGTATTGATTGCGGTTGCGGTACACCACCTCCATGGCATGCGGGACCACCAACTCCACGTGGGTGCAGTCGAGGGGACCTACACAATTTGGCATGCCTGCCAGTGCATGGAAGGCAACTTTTGTATCAAATATCTCCTGGGGAGTCCGTGGTAGGGATATGTAGTCCCTTGTGTGCTTGAGGAGGGCATCCATCACTTGGTTCAGAGTCTGGGAAAAAAAGGGTTGTGATATGCCATGCATGTGCCCCACTGTGTGCTGGTAGGTGCCTGTGGCAAGGAAGTGGAGCACAGGCACTACCTTCAGTAGAGGTGGCGTGGTGGTGCATATTTCAATGAGGCTCTCTATGTCGTTGTGTATCAGGTCCACCATGTTGGTGATGGTGTCCCGGTTCAGACGGTACAGGGTGTGGATCTGCTCAGGAGTTAGGTTGAAAGGACTGGCTCTGATGCAAGGGGTGGGGGGCTGCCGGCGTGCTAACAGTGGCTGCACTGGTGGGGCATGCTGGGCCGGTCTCACCCTCCTTCTCCTCCTGCGTCTCCTCTGTGGTGGCACCTGTTGTTGTTGATGTTGTGGCAATGCAAGCAAGTCCTCCATCTCCAGTAATGCTACTAATATTGGAATCATCTTGGTGTGGGGGGAGTGTGGTGTGTGGGTGTGCTCCTTTTGTACTGGGCCTGACTCCATTGCCGCCACCTGTGCTGATTGTGTGCACCCGTGGCAGTTGGGAACACTGCTCAGGGCATTTTACGGTAGGTCAGCGATGCCGTTATTTATGGCATGCGGGTAACCACTTTTTCCGCCTTCATGAGGCCATTATTTGCATGTCCGCTTCACTTGTGATCTACTTCAGTTTACGGCATGCCGCTAATGCCGGGATGGTGGGTCGTGATGCCGCTAATAGCGGTCGGGCTGGTCAGAATATCCCGTAGCGGTAATCGATGCCGGTATTCCTTTACCGGCATCGTTGTTCCCTTACCTCCAAACTCGGAATGGGGGCCAATCATGACAGTTTCCCCTTAGAGTTAGTTAAATTTTGAAATCCTATAACTAAATCTTGTTGTGAATATACTGTGCTGTAAATCTAACTTCTTGTTACTGGTAGAACATCACTGGACTAAGTAGATATCTTTTATGATCTCAATGTTGCTCAGGAATCTATGGAAATGTTGTCCTGGATGAGGTATGGGGATTTCCAAAACTGTTGTGCACCCACCCAAGAGACCAAATAATATGGTGATGTTTTTTTTAAAACTTAAATTCAGGCTTTGGGCGTTTTGGCGTGCACTAGACTGTATATTAATGATATCCCCTTGAAACCAACCTTTCATTCTAGTTTAGGAATTAGTCATATCAACTATATCTTTGTAGATATAATTATGTGGTATTGAGTATCAATGTTTGCTGAGGATTCTAGGCCAGAGAGTGATCATGATCCATTCATTCTTGGTTTGAATTGTAAATATTTTGTTGTTCTGGATGAGGATTGTGATGCGTTATCTTCACAACCAAATTAGTGCGAGTATCCTGGCTTTAGATTTTTGAGAGGAAGGGGGTTTCTTCCTTATATGACTCCATTTTACCACTGCTAGGTAATGTTTTTTTCTATAAGAGTGAAATCAACTTGGAATGTTATTTTCAGCTGGTAAATCCACACCTGAAAAGGAAGAAGGTACAAGTCAAAGTCATGTGTAAGGCCCCACATGCATGATCCCATAAGGAATGCAGTAGCATGAAAATGTTTTACTTTTCTCAATCAAAGATCCACCTCCCAGTAATCAACAATTAATATCTACCCTGTGGAAACAACAGTATAAAACATCAAAACAAGGGCATTGTGGGACAAGGCATGGGCAGAATTAAAGGTATTCACAGGATATGTGGTTCGATCAGTTCCAAAATGATAGCACTGTTAACCCTAGTGACACAATGCAATGTAAGAGGCGATCCCTAACCACGATCTAGACAAGGAACCTCTGGAGTTCATTGATGAGGAAGTGAGGCTAACTATTGTTTCCCAGAGTGTTGGTAAGGTACCAGGACCAGACAGACTGGCAGTAGATTTATTTACCTATATATATATAGGTAAATAAATCATTTATTTTGGAATATTGAAGCATTTATGAAGTTTGCAAACTGAATATTATATTGGTTTGAACCCCAGTAGTATCAACACAGTCTATAAAATTGAACTAGTGCAGGACTGACATAGGCAACACTACTGTATCATTCCAATTCCAGGTGACATTAGGGTAGCGCCATCTATTGCCTATGCACCCAGAGCCAGGTCACCAACTCAGATACGTATCCTACCATACACAGTTAGAGAAACAGTCTAGTGCCTTTTTGTAGTGAATACAATTACAAATGTATCAATATTTCATTGTGTTTACTTACCCAGCAGTACATTAGTGGACCACCTTTCAAGTGAATGTCTTTCAATAAAATTAAATCTTGGTTCCGAGTACAGATTGTGTCTTGTGCCAGAATTGTGGTATAGGGTTGAATATTAAGGGTTTTTAAATTAGCAATACCCACATACATATGAACAAATTTAACACATAAAATATCCATGCACCACCCTGTCAGTGATTTATTTCACCAGCGTGTCCCCCTGTATGGAAAAGCCATTGTACTTCTTAATATAAGCATTCAAATGCTTGCAAAAACGGAAAGCAGTATGTTACCCTCTTTAAGAGCAGTTGGTTTAACCAGAGACAGAAACACTGTGATCTTAATTAATTCAATTGTACTGAAGTATGGACATCCCTGCTTGTGTCTCCTAGTGGGAAGTGGGTTACCTCCTTTAGGAGCACTAGGTATTAACCAGAGACAGAAATACTGTGTGTAAGTGATTTCAATCCGGCACCCACCCAAGTCAAGCCCAGCATGTAGTGCGCAATTGAAACCCTTATTTATTTTTATCTATAAGTTCACTATTCTGAACAATATACCACTCATATCACAAAAATATTCCAGATTTTATGTAGCATCTGTTCCTCAAAATCCCACAGCTGTGGGATCTTGTTTCCACTTTCTACAGAATTGTGTCCTTTTTGCTATGAACACAATTTCCAAACTTTATGCAAATTTATACAAATGTGTTTGTTTAACATAGGGATGTGTGTGTACATTTTCACAATTCTAGGATTAATACCGTTCACATAAAATCACATATATTGGCATTCCTGTCCAGAACATGTCACACATTTCTGCCGCCTCTTAAAACATGCAGCCAGAAATTAGATTAACAACTCTGTCCTTTTCATATTTTTCACCACTTTGAATCACAAGTTATGAGTCTCTGAAAATTGTTCATTGTTCATTTTTAACAGCAGATGGTCGCTTGGCTCCACCCCTCTGTCTCTCCTGGAAGTCCAGGAGCATCCCCTTCCTTGGGGAAGTTCCTTCCAAGAGGCATTTACGACCCTCTCACACCTCTGTTTCCTGGCCTTAATGGTCTGCTATTGTTAATTCTCTTTCTGTAGACAAATGTCTGGGTTAACCCACCATTATCATCTCCCTGTGAGTTTCAGCTGAGATAATTTCCCTCCCCCTGGAAGAAACCTTTTTGTCCACTTCCAAAGGGTTGCAGCTCAGCCAAGCTAATGTATTCTTAATTAAAAATCCAGGAAAAAACAAATGTGTTGCCTCAAACATAAATACATTACTTTCTTAGCTTTAACTCTGTGGGATAGAAAGCAATGAGATCTGTATTCTTTTTAGCCACAATCCTTTTATGTTTGCTGATCCGGCAGATTTTTAGTTTAGATCACTTTAAAGTTTAATCAAAAGCTCCTCTGACAGCTGTCATTCGCAGGTGGCCCAGGGTACTGCACCCAGATTTTGACAGGGGCTGTCAGTTTATAGACAATCCAGTTTTTCTGAAGAAATGTTTTGCTTTTCACATAAGAACTTTGTATGTTCGCAATGCTTCATTAGATTACTTGGATTTTAGCACCAAGCAAGGTTTTGAATTTTGAGAAGTGTTGTGTTATAGGCATTTTGGAGTTTTTAGCAACAAAGCAAATGTCATTTATAGGCACATTTTGGTATTTCATTTGCAGAGCGCTGCTTCTCTCTCTGTGCGATGTTTGCTGGTTATGGAGCCCACCGGCACATTTTCTGCAGTGTGCTCGATTCCACCACACATAGACCATGGTTGTCCGGTTGTGCATCCATCGTTTTGTGTGCTTGAGAACATCGTTTTTGTAGGTTTTTGGCGTGCACAAGACTTTTGCCATCATTGTTGCAGTTCCTCGTACCATACTATCAGAGTGATGCTGCATAGCATAGCAGAGTGGGTCAATACATCCTACATGTGATCTTAATTAATTCACTTGTACTGAAATATGGACAGCCCTACTAGTCTCCTTGTGGGAATGCTCCCAGTCTGATCAGTTGCTTTGGATTTGTTTAAATACAAACATGCAGTCTGTGAATATTCAAGGTGGTTTCTTTATAGTGATCGCTGACATGGATTTTGAAGACAGTAATAATTGTGCCAATCAGACTCTAAAATGTTACCATCCTATTTTCCTCCTTGATTTGTCACCCAACTGGTTTGGACGATTGATACACAGTAGAGTGTTGTATTGGGGTAGATTGAATTAAGTCCTGATGAATTAACAACTTGAATTTCATAAGTTCGTATATTAAACCTCAGGTTAATTTTTGATAAATATGTTTTGGACTACAAAAATAGTATTTACCAGGACTTTATGGACCTGAGCTCCTTATTTGATTGTGATAATCAGTCAAGATTCTTTGAGACATTACCAACCTTCACTTGGCCATCCAGGTTTAAATGCTCCTAGATTTGTTTTCCAAGATTTGTTCTGTCCGGTTGGAAGATTTGATTCCTGAGTCGCAATCAATGTACTGTCAACAAGCCTATGTAATATATATGTCGCTTCATTATTCAGATTCCCTAACACAGTTTCCTTGGATACAGCAAGAATAGGTAGCCAGAAATTCTGTGTTTTATCATTTGTCTTTTTAACACACAACCTTTTTACCTTGCATGCACTACATGGCTTCCAGGGACCGCCAATTGACTGTGAACAAGTCAAATATTATGCTAGGAGGATATTCTGGTGTGGGGGGAAGCTAGGCAAGTTATTATGTTATGCAGTGATGACTTTCAAGTGATTTTAAGTGGTCCCCAACACATCTAAACTGTCCCATGTGAATCATGCCTTGCTCAGAATTGGACAGAATATGGGTGGCTAAATATTAGCATTGACACTGGGCCTCATTCCGAGTGCAGTGGTAAGGGGTTAATGGTGCTGGTAAGGATGCCGGTGCCGTTAACCCCTTACCGCCGCATTCCAAGGGCCTTTAGCGGGTCCCGTTAAGGCCGGCTGGTAAAACCAGCTGCCCTTAGCGGGAGCCGCTAAAGGACCAGGGAGCTAATAACGGGCCTGTAATTAACGGGCCCATTATTAGCTACCTCCCCATTCCCATTGAGCTCTATGGGGGCTCAAATGGGAATGGGGATGGCTTCCCTGAATGGGGACTTACCGGGTCCTCCAAGGTTGGAATGACCCGGTAAGTCCCCATTCAGGGAACCCGGACTCGAGTTTAGAGATAGCCATGCCGCAAATAGCGGCATGGCTACCTCCAAACTCGTAATGAGGCCCACTGTCTCTTGTAATTACACTCTGTTGCCATATATGGCACAGTATTCCGAGGTAATTATATCAGTATCAAATTAAATGAAAACGCATTTTTTCCTCTCCTTTTTTGGCCTGTCACAGCACATTAACTTGACAGATTTAATTAATCGTAAACCTCTACTGCTGTGGACAAAATAACAACTGCAATCTTGCTCACACCATTATACTTGAATTCCGAGGTTGGTATATGTAATTACTGGTTGAGCTATGTTACAAATGAACCTGCTACCTTGGGCTCTCTTTAGGCATTTCTAAATGTTGCTGTTGCTTTTACTATACATGCTAAAACATAGTGCAGGCATTTACATGCCATAGAGCAGGGGAAATACTTAGTTTGCCATTCTCTCCAGTTTAGTGTGGGGCCTCTCTCTTGGGGCTATTTGTGGTGGAGTGGTGGATTGTCATGCCCCATCAACTGCAACTGGTTGGTCTCATTAATCTCAGGACTAATCTTCTCCTGTTGGGTACTGGGAGAAGTGATTGGAATGGAAATAGTTCCTCCAAAATATCTGTAACCCACTTCAGACATAGCAGATACATTGAGGACATTCAAATCTGTAACAAACAGATATTTAATTCCTAAATCTTAAGGGTTCTGGAATTAGGTAGACCAGTGCTGTTTTAAAGGGTTTGTCATCTTTTCCCAACAGGCACACTTCCCTCACATTGAATTTATTCACTGAAAGGAACAAATGCAATGTTACATAGTGGTTTTATTCTTGGTTATTAGTTATTTTTCTTATCTTTGCTAATTTAGTTTTTAAGTTATTATCATTTTCCCACTTGGGATAGGGCGTTCAGCCAGTCAGGTGGCTGGGAATGCGGGCGAGAACCCACAATGTAAAAACCACATTTCCCAGCCACGCCAGATCGCACCATCTTGATTGTGGGAAGGCAACATAGAGCCTCTCACGTTTGCCTCCCCATGTATCCATCTTCCTCCACCCCCCTGAGGCATCTCGCACCCTTCCCCCACCCCCGTCCCTCCCTCCCTCCAAACTTACCTTCCATCCTGGGCACCTGCCATGGAAATAGAAAAGGGACAAAGTCCCTTTTCTATTTACTATGGCACGGGCCATCTTGTTTTGTTTTTTTTTCATTGGTGATTGGGCTCGTGCAACAATTCGCCTAGCCCAGTTCTCCCATGAAAACACAAAAACAATATTTGTACCCCGGAGGGAGCCTCAAAGTGTGAATAGCAACCACAGCCCTAACTTTGCTCATGCCTGCCTTGGCTCAGGCTGGCAGGCCTTTACCGGCCATCACGCCTGTGGACACGGGGATGATTGCTATAAATGGTTTGGTTTAATTGTAATGTTCAATTATTTGAAATCTGTATTTATTTTCTTTTATGATGGTATTTCAACCTTTTAAAAATAGATAAAATGATTGACTGAGCTTTCACGTTTGTTGCATCTTTAAAATTTACCATATCGGAATCTATCTCGCGCTTAGAAACCGATCTCAGGTATTAAGCGCATTATAAGAGAACAATTATAAATATAATAATTATAGTTATCAACAGCTTTAATAAACTGCGGAATCAGAACTTTTAACTTTTTTCTTTCTATATCTGTTTGGGTAATGTATACAACAATTTATACATTATTGTATACATAAGATTAATATTTCTTTATGTATATTTTTATATGCAATCCTACAGCAGTAATGATTGACCTTTCTTCATGCACTGGCCAGCTTGCCCTGGCAGTGTAGGTACAGCAACCACCAACCAGTGGCTCTGGACATACTGTATTGAGTTGCCAGATGGTCGCTCTGTGGAATAGTTATAGGGTAGCATGCTTGGCCAAATGTGGACGCTGGCAGTTTTACAGTGTGTAGAGTGGATTCGATGGTATAGTTGTGGATTTAGAGATGGTGTTAGAATCTGTGTGCTTACCCTGGTTAGCAGAATGGGACCCAGGTCTGCAGACATTTTGAGTTGTTAATACAATTCACTGATTAGTGTACTAGTTTAGGTTCTAGTGGGTATCATGATAATGAAGTGACTTGTAGTGGGTCTGGTGGTTTTCCTGGAAAGAGGTGTAAGGGATCTGTTCAGCCTCATTCCAAAAGACCAGACCTGTGGCAACATTACCATGGAAATGTAAATATATTAATCTACACTGGAAGATTACACTGTATAGTCCAACTGGTATGAAGAAATGAAGGGAAAAAGTGTTAATGTTACCTCAGTGAACCCTATTCATTGTGCATTCTAAGATATTCACGACTGCCTGGAAGCACATATTGATGTCCACTAACAGAAGTTTGGATGTGATGACACATCAAGCTGACGTTGGCACTATATACCAGTCCATGCTGGCAATGCCAGCAAGTGGACTAATTAATAGTGTGCCATGTGGTCATGGACCATATTGACTATATGTGGAAAGACGATTGATCGTCGACTAAGGTATTCAATCGTGTACCAAATGTGTACACAAGTCACAACTGCTCTGGAGGTTGCTCACCTGACTATTGTAAAAAAAAAATGGACTAAAAGGTTGCATACAAACAGTAAAATGTAGTATAGTAGTAGCATAAAGGTATATATTTGCATTGTAGTACACATGTTGTGAAATAGTGCTATATATATATATATAACCACAATTTAGGTGGTGTTTGTTAAATATGACCCAACCACAAGACTGTCAGACTATACTACACTGATGATCATTAATAATGGTGAAACCAGGTTTGTGATTGTCTCCAGTCTTGAGAAATGTCTGTCTTCGGTTGATCAACATAGTTATAAAGTAGCACTGCCCTTTAAGGCAAAGGCAAGTTTCTGGATAAAAGGGCTTGCATTTGAGATAATTTGCATACCCACAATGCTTTGCTGATGTAGCTCTGAACTGGAGGTCTATTTCCAGTGATGGTTACTAGGGGGTGTGGAATGTGTGACTTGGTTCAAATGAAATATTACACTTTCACATTTTAGGTGGAATTTCTTTGCAAACCTTTTTAAACCCACCAAATAAGTGTATGATGGAACCACGGATTTTGACACTGATTAGTGAACATTTGGTAGATTTCTGGCAACAATTATTAATCATGAGCAAAGCTTAAATGGAAGTATACCGGTATACCGGTGTTCATGTAGTTACGCACAAGTGTACATGAAGGGATTTTGTCACTGAACATCAATAGAATGTATATATGTAGTTATGGTTCAGTTGCTAAACCCATAGGAAGAGCACTTTTTGGGTGGCTTATAACTTCGCTCCTTCTGGACGAATCCACACCAAACCTTACAAAAAAAGTATATGGCCCACTCTGAATTTTTTTGCAAAGTTTGGTGAGGTTTGGTCTGGGGGGGCAAAGTTATGAGGGGGGTCCCAAAATTTATTTTTTCCCATAGACTGAATGGGGAAAAAACTTTGCTCACGCCTAGCCCAAACCGCTGGACCGATTTTCACCAAATTTGCTGCAGGAGTAGCGGCTTGGTCCCGAAAGTGTGCTTTTATAAATTTGATGAAAATCCGTCCAGTAGTTATTTTTTTTTACATCCAAAAAGTAGGTCACAAAAAATTAGGGATATCTATGTCTGGTCCATGGACACACTTCCCTGTCCGCTTCGCGGACAGGACACCGATTGGTTACTCGGCGTGCGTCATGTCCACGGACATGCAACGTGTTTGTTGATTGGATGCTGAAGAGCATGAAGTGTGTCCGATTTTTGGAAACGCCCACCATCTTGGATTCGCGGACAGCGGCCGGAGTCCGCAGACATTGCGGTAAAAACATATTAAAAAACACAATATTGCACTTGTCAAACTTATCAAATAATCTCTGGGGAGGTGAAGGGTGATGAGGATGGGATGGGATTTGGCTGCAAGATCTCAAACACACAATTCATTTGTCTGCATGAAGATGAACATTAATGTCATTAACATTTTCTGATGATGCAGTTACTTTTTTCTTTACTTTAGTTTCCCTGTATGTGCCTCTGACTTGTATGCATTGTGGTTCTTCATATGCATTGTTTGTACCAGCACAAGTGCTGTACATTTTTAATTGTTAGCTAGTTATTACATGTTTAACATTACTCAAAACTCTGATACGGTAGCATTCATTATTGTACTATCCAAAATTACAAGATTATAAATAGTGTACTTCTATGGTGCATGCTGCAGTCATTGCCTATGTTTATATATGATTAGGTTTCTGTATTAACAACAACACTCCAATACAATGATATTAGATGAGTACATTATTTAATAGATTAACAGGCCGATTCATGGAATTAATGTGCACTGAAATTTTCGGCGCAAGCGTGCGAAAGCATGTGAATCGCAGCGCAAGTGCAAAAATCGCAGCAAAACCCGCGCACAGCGATTCATGCAAGTCTGTGCGCATGTAAATCCCTGGATGTGTGCTAAAAATCTGCGTGGCGCACACTGGCGCATACATCTCCAAACAGCGTGCGCTACGCGCACAGCGAAAGCGCACATAGCGCGGCGCACACAACAAAAGTAGGCGGAACAGGGGGCGTAACACGCGGAATGGGGAACAACGCATAAAAATGTGGGCGGCACGGGGGAAGTACAGGAGGCAAATGCACGGAACGCACACACGCGTGCGCCAAAAAAAGACACGCTAATCCAGAAACACGTACGCCAGCAGGAAGCAGGCGTACGTGGACCCGTGCAGCATAAAAGTGCATGCAAACAACAAACAAGCTCAGAAGCCAGGATAAATATACCATTCCTAGCAGCAGTGGTCATGGGATACCACAGGAGGAGGAGGAGGATAGTCAGGCCCAGAATTTTTACATCCAGAACCAGCCTTTTTGGGATGCCTGATGACCAGGTGTATGGGAGGTACAGGTTTCCACCTCACATAATACTCGACTTGGTGAGTGAGTGGGAGGATGACCTCACATCACCCACCCTGTGCTCCCAAGCACTCAGCCCCCTGGAGAAGGTCCTCAATGTACTGCACTTATTGGCCACTGGATCATTTCAGCAGACAAGTGCTATAGTGGGTGGGTGTCACAGGCCACGCAGTCACGCTTCCTACACCAGGTGTTGGCCATCATGACTGCACGCCAAGCAGTCTGCAGGCACATATACCTGCCCAGAACACCTGCAGAAAGGCAGGCTGCCATCCAGGATTTCTATGGGGTGGCACAATTCCCCAAAGTGCTAGGTGCCATTGATTGCACCCATATGGCTCTACGTCCCCCCAGGGCATCTGAGCACATCTATAGAAACCGCAAGCACTGGCATTCCATCAACGTGCAGGTAGTATGTGATGCCAAGGGAATCATCACCTCAGTATATGCCAACTATCCAGGGTCCACCCACAACAGTTTAATTTACAGAATGTCAACCCTAAACCGGGACCTAGAAGCTGGGCGGCATGGTGATACATGGCTGCTTGGTGAGTATAAATGCCACTGCACATGCATGCATGTCACATACTGAGTAATGTCACAACCTCACTAATGATACCCATCACCACCTCCCCAGGGGACAGTGCCTACCCTCTGAGCACCCATGTGATGACACCAATTCGGAACCCCACCATGCCACCCGAGGTAAGATACAACACAGCCCATTTTGTAACCAGGGGCATAGTGGAGCGCACATTCGGAGTGCTCAAATCACGCTTTCGCTCCCTTGACCACTCTGGTGGGCAGCTGCTATACGCTCCCCCAGTAGTGTGCAGGATCATAGTGGCAGCATGTGTCCTGCACAACGTTGCAACATGCCGGGGCCTGCCAGTGGACATGGTGGTGCCCCCACATCCCCAACCACATGCACGCCCGCTGCGCATGGGAGGGGAAAGGGCACGTGGTGAGGCAGCCCGTACGCAGCTGGTAGCTAATTACTTCACATAAAATCACACCCCTGTGGAGTGCACACAGCCCTGGTACATACCAGCTGACAATCAATGATGATGACATAAGGGACAGTCAACTGTCACAACCATACCAGCATGAGATTGGTCACCTGGAATTGGTACATTGTGTGCATCCCTACCTACACAAACACCACCAATGCTGTGTCATCAAAACACATACATCTATGCTGTTAAATTCATTACCCCCCTGCAAAATACAACATGAAAACAGCGCCATGTCACCCAACCCCTCCCCAGCTCCGCCACCCAACACACCATGGCATGTCATGCAATGTGAAAGCAAACAAAGAAATGCACAAAACCTGACACAAGTGTCACAAAGTACACTGTCCCCAATGGAAAATGCCCACACCCAATATGCTCCCAGTAATTTATACCTAACAACACACATGACCAAATACTTACCAACAATACAATGCAGCAACACAACATCAAAAATAGCAAAAACATGACAGTACTAAGTTAAAGTAGCCGTAGTCTTACTACCTGAATATGCCACCACATCAACCCCTTCCAACTGTACAGTGTTGCTGCCACGCAAATGTCTCAGTGTACTGCATACAACATGAGCTGCATCTGCAAAGTAGACAGCCTTGTGAAGACATGAGGAAGGAACCAACAGATTAGGAGGAAGACATGGATGCACAAGCACATATCAATACACCATGCAGTGTACAATACAACAACAATATCCACTAGGGATGTCTACACAGTATTGACTACAGACTGCTCACACAGCTCATGGGAGCCCAACGTCACTGTGTAATTCAATGTCACCTGGTCACACCCTTTGCAAGCCCATGGAAACGGGAAGCAGGAGGGGTGTGTGTCTCACGAACCCAAGCATCTAACCCAAACTCAGGACAAGCCTGCATGTGCCCAGCCGGAATACAGTGGATGCCCACGGGAGCCACACAAGGCAACACACTGTAAAAAAAAATCAAAAATCAAAAATGGCCATGTGGGGGCCACGGTGGGTGAGGGAGGCCACCCAGGAGGTTCGAGGACAGGGTGCACACCAACACCCACCTGCATGGATTTTGCGAGAAAAAAAAAAGACCTCCTTGGGCTCATGGCCTGCACGGCTATGCCATTGTGGGAGAACTGCTGTCGCTCTGCTCATCCTCTGCTGCTGCATCAGGAGGCGGTGGCACTATGGGAGGCAGCACACGCAAAGCCCTGGTATGGTCCTCCATGGCAGCAAGCATGCAGGTCTGGAAGGTCTGATTCTGGAGGATTAAAGTGCGGAGATCCCCAACGCAGCGCATCACGGGTTGCCTGCATTTCTGCACGCATGGCCTCGCGTGATGCCCGGATCTCCCCACGTGCTGCATGCAGCTCAGCTGAGAGCGAACGTGTGAGCTGCTCCAGCTGCTGTTCTGCCCTTAAATTACTGGAAGCCTCAAGTGCACCCAGAGTCTGCCTGAGGTTATGTAGTTCTACCCTCAGGGCTTCCCTGTGGCCCTGAGACTCAATTGATATGGATTCACGCAGAGTCTCCAGTGCCGCCCATCTTTCCCTGTTGGACGCCAACATGTCTTCCCTGTGTGATTGGCAAATGGAGTCTGTTGCCTGCTGTTGTTTCTCCATCTGCCTTTCAGGGGGGATAATGGAAGTGGCCACCCTCTCCATTGCCTGAGCCATCATTTCTACTGATGCTGCCTGTTGGGTTGCCATACTGTACATGGAGTTTTCCCATACAGTATTGCCTGGTGGGGCACGGCCACCGCGTCAACGGGCACCACACCTGTTTGGGGCAAGGAGATCTATGCAGGTAGTATATGATGCCAAGGGAATCATCACCTCAGTATATGCCAACTAACCAGGGTCCACCCACAACAGTTTAATTTACAGAATGTCAACCCTAAACCGGGACCTAGAAGCTGGGCGGCATGGTGATACATGGCTGCTTGGTGAGTATAAATGCCACTGCACATGCATGCATGTCACATACTGAGGCCGCAGGACTGCATTCCCCCTCTGATCTGCTGGCCCAGGAACAGGATCAGATGCTGTGGAGTGTGACCCTGCATCCGTAACCGCCAAAGGTGGACCTACCAACATTGACATCCACATAGAGGGTTTTACCCCTGGTCCAGGTGGGTTGGACAGAACAGAATCCCTGCCAGAAACACTTACCTGCGACTGCACATAAGTCTCATCATTCGACTCAGCACCTGAATTGAGGTCTGGGGAGGTGCACCCAGAGGCACCCCTGGACAGTATGGTCTGGAGTAACATTGGGTTTTCACCCACCACCACACCATGTCCCCCACTGGTGCCCGGTCGTGCCTGAGATTCCTCCTGGGTCTGCACCATCTCCTCAACCTCAACAGCACCAAGTGCATCATCATCTGCAAAAACATGAAAGACAACAAATGGAAACAGGCATGAGCACCATAGCACACACATAGGCCGTGACAAGCCAGAGATCCAGTATATGAATTACACATGTCCCACATGACTATAACCCTGCCATGCATGCACTGTCAAAGAGTTGGAAGTGGAGTCAAAAAGGCAGACACTGGGGAGAGCAATATGAATATGCAACACATTTGCAGCATGTTGGGTAGCACTGGCAGCACACATCAGGCTGTGAGTGGCATGTCCAATACACATACATGACACATGCCACCACACAGATGTCATGAAGCATAGCCACGGTAAATTACAAAACTACAGCAATATGTCAGTGAATGAGTAATGTCACACATCCATTTCACATCGACATGATGCGAAAATTGATGCTGAATAGTGTTGCAAAATATGCATGTGCCACACACTGAAACACATCCAGTGTCCAATAACACAGTCATTGTGGGCTGATCAATGGTTGGTACCTTTGACATCACAGGAAACACCTGTCATCTTCCACATGCAAACAGGCCTTTATGAACATGTTCTGCAGGCCAAGACTCCATCGGCCTGAATGGTCTTATCATTAACATAACCATGTGAAAATAGTGCCCCAGTGTGGGCTGTGAACAATGACCGAAACATAGCACATATGTCGCAATAGTGCAGAAAAACGTCTAGCAAAAAGGGGAGAGTGGAAACATTCAGCCTGAATGAACACTTACAAAATGTGAACTATGTAGTTGCAAGATGACAGTTCAAGATAAAGTGCACTAATGTGTGCCTAATTGGCAACTGTGGGCAGAAGGGATACAGTCATACCCAAATCCAAGGCACGTGAATGTATGGGAGGAAGCAAATAGGTGACCTATAACACTCAGGAGTACACACCCTCACCTGGCACTGAATCAGAACCCGTCACCCAAACAACATACACATGGATTACACACACACGCATGGCCACTCACCAGACAATGCTTCGTAATCAGGTAGATCTCCCACACCTTGGATCTGTTCCTCTGTGACGAAGGTCCCAGCAATAGACTCATGTTCAGTGAGTTTGTTGTCCTCTTGTGGAGACCCACCGCCAGTCACCAGAGTAGTGGCATGATTTGAGGCCAGCTTGTTCTTTGCTTTGCGTTTCAGGTCATTCCGCCGCTTGTAGCAATCATCAGCTGTGCGCCTCACAAATCCAAGGGCACTTATGCAGTCCGCGATGGTCTGCCAGTGTGCCCTACGTTGACCAGGTGTGGTCTTGCACCCTGCAGTCACCAACATTTTGCGGCTATGTGCTGACACATAGGTCACAAGTGCATCAAGTTCCGTGTCATTAAAGCTAGGCTTCCTTGACGTGCCAGAGTGTGTAGCCATGTCTGGGGTCTCAGCATTTTGTGCCATAGCACCCTTCTTCCTCTTCTTCAAAGGTGGAGCAGAGCCTGGGTGGCTTACGCCGCTCTGGTCAGTAGGGGCAGAAGCGCAGGTGGACTGGGTACTGGGAGTGTGCGAATGCACAATGACCATAGGTCTTGGTGCAGGCATGGATTGCAGGGTGATGTTGGCAGGGGGAACGTCAGTTTGATGGACCTGGACCGACTCTGTCCTGGCTGGGAGAGTCAGAGCTGGGGCGGATGGAGCTGCAGCTGCCCCTGCAGCCTCCCCACCCTGCCTACTTGGGGCAGCAGATGACATAGCTGCCCCAGATCCACGTTGCTTGGTGACAACAACTTGCATCGACACACGTGGCCTAGACTTGCTGACCTGGAGGTCAGCCTGGGAGTCATCCTGTGCCAGGTCAGGTGCCACAATGGGCTGGTCCAACAAGGGCTGAGCTGGGATGGTGTCAGCCACGTTTCCCTCAACCATGGGGGGGCATGGGTGTCCCTGATTAATCCTCCACACATGGGGGTATAGGGCACCCTGCAAATCCCGGCCACATCCCCTACCGCGCCCACCACGCCCACCTTTTGAAGGTCGGCCACCTTTGCCTCCCTTACCGCTTGGTCGCCTCCCAACCATGGCACTGATGTTGTTGTGCGTATGGGAGTTGCAGTAAATAATTGTCCTGGGCAATTGGGGGTCAAAGGGGTAGGGTACTAGATGGAATTCGTACCCTAGTGCTCTAACAAGGCTGTCTGTGACCCCTGGGGGAAGATGACGGGTCATGCAATGCACAGGCAGCCCAAAATCAAAAAATAACGTGCACACAACCCCTCGTAGACCACGTGCGTGAAATAATGAACCCGCACTACCCTGTGGCACCCAGAAACACAAAAATAAGCGTACGCGTAATACACGTAGCCTACAATGACCTCTGAAGGGGTGAAAAATACACGCGTGTGCGCGTTGGCAACACCCCCGCCAAAAGAAGAATTGTACGCTGTCTGAGGAGACAGGACAAAAGAAGAAGTCCACACTGTTTGAGAAAACAGGCCCAACAAAAAATCAGAAAAAAGCTGTCAGAGGTAACAGGGAGTACGAACTAGAAACACTGTGAAGTAATCTCATGTGAACCGACAAGAAGTACAGAATTCACCCACTCGCTCTCCGCGAAAAGCACGTACAAGAAAATGGCATCCTACACGTGTCTTTTAAACTGGCCCACACGTACTACGTCACTTACGCGTGTATGCGCTAAGGCTCTTTCCTCCAATAGCATGGTGACGTGCAGTTTTCTCACGTGCTGAATCAGTATGCACCCGTGTTGTGGGAAAAGCCCCCACGCGTAACGTCACTTACGTGCTTACGCGCTAAGGTACTTTGATCCAAAGAAAACACGTACGTGTGCTGATGAGCTTAGGTGCTAAGGGCCTTTCCTCCAATTACACGCTGATGTGCAATTTTTTCACCTGTCAAATCACTCCTTATCAAGCTGGCCACGCGAAAACACACGGAAGACCACGCTCCTGCCCAGAAGGCCGAATTACTGCCCCCCAGATCCCCGAGCACGCTGCCACCTGCAATCTTCTGCTGCCTGACTGCCTGCTGCCCATGTGCCCTGCTATTTGGTGCCTGCACGTCAGCCAGGGTTCCAGTTGCTGTGTCCACCCCTGCTGGAACAGAAGACTCTTGACTGGGATACCATCGCTCCACAGCCCAGCCCCAGGACCCAGTTGCCCACCCACGCCTGCCTCGCGGGTCGCCATGTCGGGGCAAACACCATCTGAGACCACTGGCGACCCCCAGCCAGGGAGGCAGAGGGCCACCAGCTTCAATGTGAAGGAAGTTGGTGTCCTGGTGGAGCATGTCCTGGGGCATTATGATGCCCTCTTCGGAACATCACGCGCCAACAAGGAAACACAGGAGAGGATCTGGGACTATGTAGTGGTTGCCATCAACGCGGAGGGGGTGGCAACCCGCAACATCAAGTACGTCAAGAAGCGCTGGGAGGACCTCAGGTCCAGGACCCTCCGCAAGGCCTGGCGCCTCGCAGAGGGGGTTTGGGTCAGCATGAGTGACATCCAGATGAGGGTCCTGGAACACGTATGCCCAGCGCTCCACGCCCAGATCCTTCGGAAGAAGACCCGTCTGGAGTTGAGCGGTAAGTGGCCCAGTATTGGTGTGTGAGACAGGGCATGTTGCAGTGTGCTGGTAGTCTGATACTTGCCTGTATGTGTGACATGGGCCATGTATGGATGTGTGTGTGCAGGGACATCATGTTCATGCATGTGAGACCAGTAATGAGCGAACCACATGGTTGGTGCATGAGTTCCAATGCTACATGGGGAGCTGTATGTCAAATGCACACATGAAAGCATGCCAGTGTCTGTTCTTGCACATGGTGGGGGTGTGAGGGATGGGTGCTGCTGTCATGTACATGTATGGTGCACATGTGTGTGTGTCTGAGAAGTCTGTCTGTGACTTCGATACGCCATTTATTCATGACACATGTCCGTGATGATGTGTAGATTCACTCATGCAGTGCCATCACCATTGTATGCACTGTGTCTATCCACTGTGTCTGTGGGGTACAAGGCATGATGCATGACCCTCCGGTGATGTGTGTGCATGGGATCAGTGTGAGCCATGATGCATGTGAGTTTGAAGGCAACATTTTGATTAATAGAGGCCCTTGTACATGGATGTTGATGTTGATTGCAGGCACCATGCCTGTTTATGCATGTGTGTTGCGTGCATTCACCCATGTGTTGTGGAGGGACAGGATGGAAGTGACGTTAGACACTGCCACTCATGTGTTATTGCTTCCTGTCTAGGGGAATATTGTACTGTACCCTGATGCTTGTGTTCTATGTCTCCCTCTACGCAGCTTCAAGTGAAGAAGAGGGCGGAGACGGCGCTGTGGAGCCAAGCGGCGGGGATGCCTCCACTGGGCGGCGATGCAAGGCCCAGCCACCCTCCCAGGACTTGCCATCATCCGGGAGCGAGGGGGCTGGTGCTGCGTATGCCACTATGGCTGTGGCGGAAGGGCCGGGTGAGCCACTACAGGGGCTTGCAATGGCGGAAGACAGTACAGAGACATCCAGGTTGGTGGTCTCCACAGAGGAGGAGGAGCCCGCTACTGAGCCGCACATGGAGCCTGCTGGGGGTAGTACCACTGGTGCAAGTGGTGCAGCCCAGGGCCAGGGTCAGGAGGCAGCACAGGTCACCGCAGAGGGGCCTGTGCATGTCCCTGTCCTTGACCCTGTGACTGCACCACGATGTACCAGCAGGGATGCCCCATCCCAGGCCCGTCCGCAGGTAGGGGAGAGTGCCATGTCATCTGCCTCTCCACTACCTGTGGACGAGGGGTCCCATGAACGTATGGGCTCCGTCCTGATTGGTGTCGCATTGCGCATGCGTGACATTCGTGATGACGTGCGTTCATCCTGGGCAGAGAACGCACGCCATCACAAACAGCTGCGTCGCTACGTGGCACTGTTGGGAGGGGCCCTGGTTGGTGGGTTCCTACATGTGATGCACACTCTGGCGGACCTCTCCTCCTCTGTGGAGACTATGCGCCAGTCGTTCTCCTTGCCGTCTTCCGGCCCAGATTCCACCAGGGCCCCCTGTGGACCTGGCCTGACCAACACAGCCAGCTTGGTGGAGATCCCATCCCTGCCACAGTTGGGAGTCGGCGGTCTTGCAGGGGTGGACACCACAACTGGAGACCAGCTGATGGTGGATGTGCAGACATCATCGGACAGGGCACATGGACAACAGCAGCAGCAGCAGCAGGAACAGGCTCTAGGTGGGAGCAAAGATGGTTCGAGCCATCGACATCAGGGGGGCAGGCATCGGCCTGAGGGCAGGAGGACCCTGGAATGGATGTGTCTTCCATTTGGCTGCGGTTGGGCCAGCATATAGGTGCGGAGCGGCGGCGGGCGGAAGAGGCACGTCTCACCATGGTCAGGGCGGAGTTCTCCATGCGTCGGGCGTTGATGCAGGCCGAGTGCCTCGAGGCGACTCGCAGGGAGTTGGAACAGGCCATGAGTGCCTCCATGCGAGACCTCGGGGCCAGGACAGAGGCCCGCCTCCAGCAATAGACATGGAGTTCGATGATGCCCTGGCCGAAAACATCAATGAGTGAGCCGCAGGACTTGCCCATCGCCATTGTAAATAGTTTATAGTGTTAGGTTACCTTTTTTTTATTTTGGGCTTTTGGACTATGCCCCACACAGTTTTTTTGTTAGGTAGGTTATTAGATAGGGTTCATTTGTTTCGTTGGGCTCATGGACCCTTGAAAATTGTATTGTACATAGTTGGACGTTGGATTTATTTGGACATTTTAATTTCATTTCACCATGGATCAATGGATTCACCTTTTTGCGTTTCATTTGGATTTGGTTTGGTGGACAGAGAGTTTTGGCCATTTTTCTTTTGGATTACTTGGATTTTTTTGAGAATTTCTTGTTTTTATTTGGACATGCATTTCATTTCATGTTTGCCATTATTTTATGCTCTAAGTACTTTCCATTGGTTTTCATGTTAATACATTTTGATCTTTTACTTCAATGTGTGGGATTCACTCATTGGGTTCATGCATGTTGACATGTGGGTTTACTCAATCAATGGCAACCTGTGTGTGTGTGTGTGTGTGTGTGTGATGGATGTGTTGATGTACATAGTTGACTTTTGGTTTGTGTCATGAGATGGGCATGTCACTGCTGGATGGGTGGGACATGAGTGGGACATGAGTGGGGGCCTGCTGGCAGGTGCCCCTCACTGCTGGGGGATGGGGGTCCAGGGGGACATGAGTGGGGGCCTGCTGGCAGGTGCCCCTCACTACCAGGGGGTGGGGGTGCAGGGTGACATGAGTGGGGGCCTGCTGGCAGGTGCCCCTCACTGCTGGGTGGTGGGGATGCAGGGGGACATGAGTGGGGGCCTGCTGGCAGGTGCCCCTCACTGCTGGGGGGCGGGGGTGCAGGGGGACATGAGTGGGGGCCTGCTGGCAGGTGCCCCTCACTGCTGGGGGGTGGGGGTGCAGGGGGACATGAGTTGGTGATCACTAGTGGAAGGTGACATGTGTGCGGGTTGGGGGGCATGCCCAGGGGTGCAGGGTAGTCCTCTGTGTTGTGGGTTGCCTGCAGGGGCCATGGATGCGGTGGAGGGCACACCTGGGAGGACCCACACTGCCAGTTCAAATGTGGGACTCCCTGCGCACCCCACTGGATACACGTACTCCACTCTGACGGTGAAATCGTGTGTGAAACTTCCCGCGAACCCCAGTTATACACGTACCCCACTCGCACAGGAACAATTGCATGTGAAACTTCCCGCGAACCCCAGGAATACACGTACCCCACTCGCACAGGGCCAATCGCGTGTGATACTTCCCGCGCACCTCAGTAATACACGTACCCCACTCGTACAGGGCCCTTCGCTTTTGAAACTTCCTGCGAACCCCCGAAATACACGTACCCGGATCCAATCGCGTGTGACACTTCCCGCGAACCCCAGTTATACATGTACCCCACTCGCACAGGGCCCTTCGCGTGTGAAACTTCCCGCAAACCCCAATAATACACGTACCCCACTCGCACAGGGCCCTTCACGTGTGAAACTTCCCACGAACCCCCAAAATACACGTACCCCGATCCAATCACGTGTGAAACTTCCCACGAACCCCAGTAATACACATACCCCACTCACACAGGGCCCTTCGCATGTGAAACTTCCCGTGAACCCCCGAAATACACGTATCCGGATAAAATCGCGTGTGACACTTCCCGCAAACCCCAGTTATGCACGTACCCCACTCGCACAGGGCCCTTCGCGTGTGATACTTCCAGCGAACCCCAGTAATAGACTTACCCCACTCGCACAGGGCCCTTTGCGTGTGAAACTTCCCACGAACCCCCAAAATACACGTACCCCGATCCAATCGCGTGTGAAACTTCCTGTGAACCCCAGTAATAGACTTACCCCACTCGCACAGGGCCCTTTGCGTGTGAAACTTCCCACGAACCCCCAAAATACACGTACCCCGATCCAATCACGTGTGAAACTTCCCACGAACCCCAGTAATACACGTACCCCACTCACACAGGGCCCTTCGCATGTGAAACTTCCCGTGAACACCCAAAATACACGTTCCCGGATCCAATCGCGTGTGACACTTCCCACGAACCCCAGTTATACACGAACCCCACTCACACAGGGCCCTTCGCGTGTGAAATTTCCAGCGAACCCCAGTAATAGACGTACCCCACTCGCACAGGACCCTTTGCGTGTGAAACTTCCCACGAACCCCCAAAATACACGTACCCCGATCCAATCGCGTGTGAAACTTCCTGTGAACCCCAGTAATACACATACCCCACTCGCACAGGGCCCTTCGCGTGTGAAACTTCCCGTGAACCCCAGTTATACACGTACCCCTCTCGCACAGGGCCATTCGCGTGTGAAACTTCCCGCGAACCCCAGTAATACATGTACCCCACTCGCACAGGGCCCTTCACGTGTGAAACTTCCCGCAAACCCCCGAAACACATGTACTCCACTCCAACCGAGTGTGAAACTTCCTGTGAACCCCAGTAATACACGTACCCCACTCGCACAGGGCCCTTCGCGTGTGAAACTTCCCGCAAACCCCCGAAACACATGTACCCCGCTCCAATCGCATGTGAAACTTCCCGTGAACCCCAGTAATACACGTACCCCACTCGCACAGGGCCCTTCGCATGTGAAACTTCCCACGAACCCCAGTTATACACGTACCCCACTCGCACAGGGCCCTTCACGTGTGAAACTTCCCGCAAACCCCCGAAAGACATGTACCCCGCTCCAATCGCATGTGAAACTTCCCGCGAACCCCAGGAATACACGTACCCCACTCGCACAGGGCCCTTCGCATGTGATACTTCCCACGCATCCCAGTAATACACGTACCCCACTCGCACAGGGCCCTTCGTGTGTGAAACTTCCTGCGAAGCCCCGAAATACACGTACCCCGATCCAATCGCATGTGGAACTTCTCGCGAACCCCAGTAATACACTTACCCCACTTGCACAGGGCCCTTCGCGTGTGAAACTTCCTGCGAACCCCCAAAATACACGTACCTCGCTCCAATCGTGTGTGAAACTTCCCGCGAACCCCAGTAAAACACGTACCCCACTCGCACAGGGCCCTTCGCGTGTGAAACTTCCCACGAACCCCAGTTATACACGTACCCCACTCGCACAGGGCCCTTCGCGTGTGAAACTTCCTGCGAACCCCAGTAATACACGTACCCCACTCGCACAGGGCCCTTTGTGTGTGAAACTTCCAGCGAAACCCCGAAATACATGTACCCCGCTCCAATCGCGTGTGAAACTTCCCGTGAACCCCAGTAATACACGTACCCCACTCGCACAGGGCCCTTCGCGTGTGAAACTTCCTGCGAACCTCAGTAATGCACGTACCCCACTCGCACAGGGCCTTTTGCGTGTGAAACTTCCTGCAAACCCCCGAAATACACGTACCCCACTCCAATCGCGTGTGAAACTTCCTGCAAACCCCAGTAATAGACGTAGCCTACTCGCACAGGGCCCTTCACGTGTGAAACTTTCCGCGAACCCCAGTTATACACGTACCCCACTCGCACAGGGTCCTTCGCTTGTGAAACTTCCTGCGAACCCCAGTAATACACGTACGCCACTCGCACAGGGCCCTTCACGTGTGAAACTTCCCGCGCACCCCCGAAATACACGTACCCGGATCCAATCACGTGTGAGACTTCCCGCACACCCCAGTTATACACGTACCCCACTCACACGGGGCCAATCGCGTTTGAAACTTCCTGCGCACCCCAGGCATACATGTACCCCACTCACACAGGGGCAATTGTGTGTGATACTTCCCGCGCACCCCAGTAATACACGTACCCCACTCGCACAGGGCCCTTTGCGTGTGAAACTTCCCACGAACCCCCGAAATACACGTACCCGGATCCAATCACGTGTGACACTTCCAGCGAACCCCAGTTATACACTTAGCCCACTCGCACAGGGCCAATTGCTTGTGAAATTTCCCGCACTCCCCAGGAATACACGTTCCCCGCTTGCCGTGTGCTGTGTGGTGGCCCTGCATACTGGTCCAGGGTTATCGCAGCCCTTTGCGCTGGATTGGGGATTTTGAAGGCTTTTCCTTGCGCGAGGGGCGTTATTGGGGGCGTATCTACCGCTGCTGCAGGGTCGCTGCGCCACTCTGCACCACGGCTGGTTTTGGTAGCTGAAATCCATGAATACGCTGTGCGCTGAAATGGATTTTAGCGCATGCGGCTGGCGCAGAAAATCGCACGCGCACACTATGCGCCAGCCGCGTGCGCCACTTGTGTGCTAAATTCTATGAATTACCCCGTAAGTAGTTTGTGATAGGTATCCCGATCACCCCAGACATGTTGTTAGCAACAATATAAACACATCTCTTGTAGGGACTTTTCATCAAAATGTATTTCATATGTGATGTCATCAGTGATGTCATCAATGACATTTGTGATGTCATCTTTGATATCCTGGGTGTTAGTAAATCTTAGCAGTGCACGGTGGTGGTGTGAATTATGGTTGTTTAGCTTACCATAACTGGCAAATTTCTGGGGTTTTTCGATTTTACTTGAAACCAAAATGTTTTTTCAGTGAATATATATACATATATATAAACCCTTCAAATTCATCAAGTGTTGGACATTTGAAACAAGAGCCCTTCACTGTGTGGCCCATGAGCTCATTAATGACATCACAATGTATTTTACATGGTGCTACACGTCAGAGGAAAGCGTTATTTTGGTCAATTTCAAGACATATGCCAAGCATAATATACAGGTGTATGTTTAGTGCATTCTAACAATTCCAACTAATCCCAGACTATCATCAGCTGAACTTCTCTCTCTCAAACTCCCACTATCCAACACCTGGACTATATTACTTCACCTTACCTACAGCCCCGCAGGGGCTACCACTTCATTTGAGGAAGACATTTCCCATCTATTGACATTAAATAACAAACCAGGCTCACAAATTATTTTAATGGGTGACTTCAACTTGGGTCTACATGATCCTAACAATGCTAACGCCTCCTTACTCAATGACACTATCACACAATTAGGACTTACACAAGGTATTAACAAGCCCACACACTCTAAAGGCAGAATCTTAGACTGGCTGGCCGATACCAATTGTGACATTTCCCTGCTTAATATCACACCATGCGCTTGGACAGACCACTATTGTATTACGATTCAGATTCAGAAGGTTGGTTGTTGTACACTGTTGTATTACCTTTACCATACCTAAAGACTATCTTTAGAGTGCACCTACACCCATTGCACCACAAATTATCTCAGGAACAAACATAACATTACAATAGAGAACTTAAGACCCTTACTACAACCGATCGTCAACACCCAAACCATCACTAACCCTAACCCAACTTCATTAGTCGACCTCTACAATGACACATTTGAGCAGGCTCTAAACCAAATTGCACCACTTAAAATATGAAAAGCTAAACCAATTGCTCATTTGAACAAATGGAATTCAGCAGAACTAAAAGCACTTCGAAATACCAAAAGAACTTCTGAAGCTAGCTGGAGAAAAGCCCCATCTTCTTCCTCTAAAGAAAGATTCTCGACTACAGCGGCATCCTAGAAAATTGGCATTACAAATGCAAAAAAAGAGGTCTTCAATACTAGAATTCATAATGCTAAATCTGCCACTAAAGAGTTATTCTCTATTCTAAAAGAAGTTTAATCGCCAGTATCCCCCACTGATGACTGCATCAAAGACAAAGACTGGTGTGACAACAACCAGCAAGCTTTATCAAACAAAATAGCTATCTTGCAAGCTAAGATACAATCCAAAAAAGCCAACCTTGACACCAAAGACTACCAACTCAAGGCATCTAGTGCTCTTAGACTTCATTGCCCTCCTTTCCACTTCTCCCCAGTCACAGAGGATGAAGTTGTCAACATAATTGCCAGCCTAAAACCTTCCAATTGCAAAAAAGACTTATGTCCAGTCTCAGTTATTAAGGATAGGGCTAAAGATCTAGCCTCCATCATCACCACCTTGATCAACTCATCATGTAAGAACTCGTCTGTCCCCAATAACCTCAAAGAAGCATCGATCCTACCACCTCTCAAAAAACCCAACCTTGACCCTAATATACCGACCAACTACAGACCCATCCTTACTTTCCCTTTTCTCTTGAAAATACTAGACAGAGTGGCCTACCTCCAAATACAAAAACATTTGGAAGACAACAACCGCTTAGGTCTGCGACAATCCGGCTTTAGACCCAGGCATGGGACGGAAACAGCCCTCCTGGACCTAAAAACCCAAATGGACGAAGCCAAAGACAAGGGCAAAGTGGCCCTCTTGCTTTTGCTGGACCTGTCTGAAGCCTTCGACTTGGTTGACCATCAAATCCTGACCAAACATCTCTCATCGGCTGCCGCATTCTCCCAGAATGCCACTAATTATATTCAATCCTTCCTTTCCGACAGAACGACTTGGGTCTTCGCTCCTTCGGCTGCAGCCGACCCTGTCCCCATCCAATGTGGAGCCCCTCAAGGGTCATGTATCTCCCCCACGCTTTGCACCATCTTTACGAAGCTCCTTTTTGACCGACTTGATGATCTGCATGTCACATACATGAATTATGCTGATGACACCCAGATCCTCATTACCCTCACTGGCTGCTACGAGAAAGATTTTGTAAAACTTAATGAAGTCTACCTTGAAATCCAAGCTTGGATGGCTACCCATAGCCTTTGTTTAAATGACGACAAGACGGAACTGCTGATAGTGGGTTCCCAAGCTCGTCTCAACAAACTCGACCCCAGGTACCAGTCCTTCACCATTGACGGCAACATCATAAAAGTCTCAAAAGTAGTCAAAACATTGGGTGTATATCTAGATTCCACACTCTCCCTTAAAAAACAAATAAACACCACTATCTCATCTACGGCATATACAAATAAACTGACCAATGCCTGTAAACCATTTTTATCCTCCAACAGCTGCCTCACCCTGGCCGGGGCTCTGATTATGTCCAGATTGGATTACTGCAACACACTGTTTCTCGGTACCACTAATTACAATCTGAAAAGACTACAGATTTTCTATAACAATGCCCTCAGATGTGCCCTCAATATTCCTCGCAAAGTACATATCTCCTCCTTCAGAAAGAAAGTCCACTGGCTCCCCATTTGTGACAGAATTAAATTACGCTCACTCGTCATTACAAATAAATGCCTTTCCTTGACAGCACCACGTTACCCATCTGACAAATTTACCAGACAAAGTTCTTCCAGACTGACCAGATCTCCCTATATGTACCAACTAAACATTCCCAAATTCAATTTGAAAACAGCAGGTGGTGCTAGCTTTCCTGTGCTAGCAGTGAAATGTTGGAATTCACTCCTCATGGACCTCAGAGCTGACTCCTCGTTCAGAGCCAAGGTGAAAGACCTGCTGGCGAATCAGTAATACTACTCTTGTGCACAGGCACTATGGCAGTTGGAGGTATGCTTACCTTAACTCCCTCCTCTTGTATCACCTGTGCTATCCTAGATTCGGACTACACTGTAACCTCATCCTTCATGTTAATAACTACTGCTATCTACTGACTCGGACCATTCTGTAACCTGGTCCCACACGCTATTTATTGTATTTATCGTTGTCCTCTGCATCTCATTGCTGTGTAACCCTCTGTAATTTGCTGCTCTATAAGTTGAACGAGCCCAGCTACTCCAGGGTTTGGTTGCGCTGTACAAATAAACTAACTACACTAAACTAGACAAGCCTCTATACCCCCATGAGGGACTTGTTATGTGTGTAAAGTTGCCAATGGGGCAATATAGTTAATTTGTCCCAATAAAAACTTGTGGAGTTCAGTAAACATGTTTTTTCAGGAATGTTATGGTTACAGCACAAAATAACAAACCCCAACAATTGTGATGTAGGGTTCCTAAGGAAACCATAACCTGACAATGCACTTCCCATAATGTTTACCATGCATTAATAGAGAACATCATCAATGATGACATCCATGACATCACTGAGTATCCTACATTCCTTCCACCTGTCCTTTACACAGGACCACTGTTTTTAGGAATCTGCATGCAGCACCTGGGGTGGACAGATTTCTTACATTTAAAGCATCTTACTTGCCTGAATGAAGTGGCATACCCATGAGACAGTGTTTCTTTAACGCTACCCACCAGCATAGGTAGAAGAGTGCCCCAACCGAAGCTTCATGGGCTGCATAACACTACAGTCAGGTGTGACCATCTTCCACTTCTTATCACTTGGGTGCGATGAAGTGCCTAGTTTGCTTACATTCTTATGTTTTGAGCATGCATATATGGAAACAGATTCGTTCTCTAATTCTGCTGCTTGCTGTTACTTATCCTTTTACATCCTGCCTAATTATGCAGCTTTGCTGGCAACCTAGTATTAATATTAGCCTCCCTATGTTTTGCAGAGCTCCATTCATTTGGCTTCACATTAGCGAGTTGTGTTCAGATGCGTGGCACTCTAATGACGAGTGCAAACCTGCTGAGTTATCGGTGCCTATGGCCCACATTTTACACTGTAGAATCTACATGTTGCTTCATTGCCATCATTGCATTGCCATGACCTCACAGTTAATACACCCGCGGCTATCATGGTTAGCATGTTTTGGTTAATATTCATTCTGATCTCTACGTATTAGTACGTTTTGGGTAACCTGAAACCTACCGTTCACAAAACATTTGTCATGACCCTATATTGTGGAAAAGTCTTCGTATTCCAAGACATGTTAAAGGATGAATGCGTTTTTTTTTACAGCATTTTAATTGAAAATCCTAAAGCTATGACAGTTTACCTATCAATTACAAATACATCAAAGCAGGAAACATAATGGCCTGCTCCACCCCTCGGAGGTGGAAAAAAATGACCACAGTGAAAGTAGTAAAAAAAACCTTAACCCAAATTTCACTAGTTCACTCTCTGCTGAGGCTCAAGTTAACTTAATCTGCAGTAAATGTTTCTTCACATTGAAAAAAGTTGAGGAAAATTCTGCAATTTCTCCCATCAATTTCCATACTCCAGTTATAGCTGCTTCCATCAATGGAGATTTGGATTACTGCAATGCAACCTTATTAGCACAACCCAACTACTTCATCGATCGACTGCAGTTATTGCAAACTTCAGCAGTTTGCCTGGCCAAAGGCATTCCCTATGGCTACCATGTTTATGCAGCCCAGCAAGCTCTGTGTTGGCTGCCGTGCCAGCGCATATCAAATACAGATCTCTTTGCTTGATTTATCGAGCTTATCACAAAAAGGGGAGTCTGTCCCTGCAGGAGACATGTCATTCTTATCAGCCTAAACGTCCTCTGCAATCAGCGTCTTCTTTTCTGGTAGTGTTAGCGCCTTGATGCCTTTGCTGATTAGTTGCACCTTTAATGATGATGATGATTATGCAAAGGCCTATCCCAGTTCCTAGGCAAACAGACGCATGCACTTGAAATCATGTATTTGGAGTACGGTGGCCTACAAATTCGGCAAATTAACCGGGTGTGGGTTGTTTATTCGCGAACAATTTGTTTGTGGGTAAACTGCCGACAGTGTAATTGCTCGGGTCCTCGTTTTGAATGTTCATTTTAGACCGGGGCCTGAGCAATTTTTGTCCCCCGCTGCCAATTTTAAGGATGCAGGGGACACCACCGGACACTCAAAACACCAAAATACCGAACAAAGGGTACAGGGGACACCCCCATATCCCCTGCTCCTCATGTTCAGTATTTTCACCCACGCACAAAACGGTAACACCCATTGGGATCCAAACGTCCATACGAACAGTTTGATGCGATCAAATTGGGTGTTACTATTTAACCATCAGATGAATTTGTATAGGTATTTCCCTTCCTTTGCTCTCAAATAGTGAGCTTATAAGAAATCACATCGGTCCATTTTTCCTTATGGGAGATAAGTCCCTTTTTATCACATTGGGCAGTTTCTAACATGAATTACGTTATAATTTGAGATGAATAGCTAACACCATACATGTTTGTCAGTTGCATGTTTGACTATGCACATGCAACTTGTATCATATGAAACATAAGAAGTAAGGGCTAAGAGCACTTGAGAGATAGTTTGGGATTCTAGACCATGTTTACAGCATCCCTTAGCCAAAACTAAAAGGGAACAAAAAACGAACATGTACAGTTAATTCCGCGAAGTTAGAAAGTCCACTGAAAAGTCATGGATGCCATTCTGGGCTTGAAAGCCTGCACCACCTGAAGCTTTTACAGAACTTTAAAACAGTGATATAATGTTGGCAGTTTTTTAATTGGAATTCCATTTCTGATGGTGTCCTGTCTTTGCACATTACATGTTGAAGTTTGTGCTGCTTTATCTTCTTTATACAATGTGGGTATTGTTGTGACCAATGTGCATTTATGCATACTTGTGTTTTGGACTACACAGACTGTAATCTGACTTCTTGAGCAAGGACAGTGTGTGGAATTCAGATAGTTTACCACAAGGTTACCACACTGATATTGTCGAACATGGAACATCTGGTTGTCTGTGCGTAAAGAGGAACCGGACCGCATAATAAACTATTCCTGACTGAGCAACGACCTTCAGGGCGGAATCCAGACACTTACTGCACAAATGAACTAGGTTCAAAACTCCCACGCGGGGCTGTACTTTCCTTTCCTCCTGACAATGCAAATTCTTCAGGCAAAGATAACTGAGTACATTTATAGGAATATGGCCCCAGAATAGAACTCCATGCGTGTTTCTCATTAGGGATGGGTTACCAGAATTTGGTGCTCCCTCGCTGCTGCAAATTCAGCATGTATGTGACTTTTCCATACCTTCAGTTCGATGTCCTGCCTCATTCAATATTAGGCCTCATTACAAGGTTGGTGGTATCCCGCTGCTAAATCCGGTGATAATCACCAAAACGTCAATACTCTTCCTGCCACTTGGTCTGGCGGAATAACCGCAAGATTATAAGTGGCCAGAAGGGTTTTTAATTTCCATGCCATGGAGTCCTATAGGGATATAGGACTCCATGGGGGATTGCCAGTGTTACCTGCCAGTGTTACCTGCATCGGTAGTAACAGTGCCGGTAATACCAGCAGTTTTTTTTGCCGGTGGGGTGCCTGAGTTACCTCCAACTCTTGGCTGGAGGCCAATCAAGCCATCCCGTCGGCAATCTTGTAGTTTGTCTGTGTGGGAAAAGTGGTGATAACAGAATTATCACCACGTTTCCCCTGCACCGCCAAACATGTAATGAGGCCCAGTGACATGGCGGTAGAATCCTTAATTACATTTTTTGGAGTCTTAACCCTATTCCTATATACTTATTTTTTTATTTTTTTATTAGCTTAATGTTGCGTTTTGGTCTGTTTGTGCGGCATAGTGAAATGTTTCATTTTACAATATGTACATTCAAATATATCGTTCATGCTATCACTCCTGTGTTCTGGGGCAAACATAGCTGGTAACAGTCTAATGGAAAAAGCATCAGGTAGGCCTATGTGGGATGCCTTGGAATTGGAGTGGAGGGTGGCAGCCTGGGGAAACACCAGGGAGGGCACCCGATTGCCTTCCATAATCAAGATAGTGCCGCACAGGGAAGGGCCTCGGCTGGCTGGGAAAATGCGGGTGGTACACTATGTATGCGGGTGGTACGCTGTGTGTTCTTGTCCGCTTTTCCAGCCACCAGATTGCAGAGCACCCTTTCTCGGATGCAAATGTAAAACTTTCAGTGCATTATTTTGCTTTTTAAAATGTATATGCATTTTTTTCTCTGTATTGGAAGGGGTCTGGCTTTTAAGCCAATAATAAAGAATTTAAGGTCTTTGAGTGTTCAACGTGTGATGGTAATTCCAGCTAAGTTGCTTGAAAGTGCCTTTTTATGGAGCTCATGTTGCAGAATACGCACACTGAAATTTGCTCTGATGGGTGGATCCGTTATTGAGAGTCTGAGTACCCTTACAAAGTTTTGCAAACATGCTTCAAAGTTTCATACATGCCCCAAGAAATTGGAGTCATCTGATATTTGGAAATGGAAACTGGTGATCTTCCAGGCAGCATGGGATCTGAAAGTGCTAAATCCTTTCATAAACAAGCTCTGATTCAGACTGGAATGTCTTGGCGTGTCCTTAATGGGGATATTATGGGTACTTCTAACCGTAGACTTTCCTCGGAGATAATTATCTGCACATTCCAGCCATCAGCAGTGCCTGAGGTCTAAATTAAGTCATTCTTATTTTCACTGAAGTATATTATATTTTAACTAGCCCTGCACCGGGAATGTTATGAACATGGCATTCCATTCTGGAATTGTAAAAGAAACAATTTGTGCTAATAGTTGCAAGGAGCAATGGGAGCCGCATTCAGTTTTCATGGTCTTACTAAATAGCATGCATACTTTCTGATTGTGCATCTTCCAAATCCAGGGAATGATTTCCTTCGGCTCAGGCAAGCAAAAGCAAGTTTGGGTGTATTTTAAAGGACTGCAATTCAGTGTGCATATGTAAAGGTTTTAAATGTCGGAAAAAAACTTTTTGTAAAGCAAATTATTGAGTTATACATCATTATAATATTATACTCTCCTATTTCAGTTAAATTAATATATTGGAATATAAATCCTTGAGCAATATATGTTGTTGTCTGGTATTGCTAACTTGCTAAGGACCTCTGCAATTAACAAGACGGGCCTCATTATGTTGTTGGCGGTGACGGTATGAAGGGTGGCGGTAAGGCACCGGCACCATTCATACCGTACCGCTGAATTACGAGTAATGCGTGCAGGTGCCTGACAGGTACCTGGCGGGCTGTGAGACACCCATGAGCATAATTCGTAATTGCGCCGGCACCGTTATCAACGGTGCCGGCACATCCATGCTCCCCACTCCCATTCTGCTCTATTGGGCAGAATGGGGATCGGGAGCCTGACATTACCGCCACCCGCGAATGGCCAATTACCGGCCCATTCAACTCGTAATGGGCCGGTTATTGCCCAATCGCTGGTGGCGGTGCCGCTAGCGAGCATGATCGCAGGCAGGCCTACTGCCATGCTCGTAATGAGGCCCATTGTGCAATGCGAGTTCTGTGTCTATGTGGCCTAATGCATCTGTGACAGACCTGTGTGCGTGATCTCATAGTCACAGGTTCATATCCCAGCAGGTTCACCCTGATTCTCAGAATTATGATAAAATGATGGCCATTGAGTTGGGGAGCAGTATCTCTGTTTATGACTGTCTCCGCTTCTGAGAGGAGTCAGAAAAATAAAAGACTGACAGATTTAAACAGCCATATTCTCAAGACAAGAAAAAAATATTCCACATACATGTTCACACATCTGACTAGTTCCTTACAGTCGCCTGGGCTGATAACCAAGGACAGCCCTAAACACCTTGTAAACCTATTGATAATTACATTTTTAAAATCAATAGTTTCAAGTTGCTTATTTTAAATGACATTGGGCCTCATTAGAAGGTTGGAGGTAACCATGCCTCCATACCGCAATCCGGGCCCGGGTTCCTCGAATGAGGAATTACCGGGCCATCGCAACCTTGGCGGACCCGGTAATTCCCCGTCCGAGGAACCCGGACCCGGTCCATCGGGCTCAATGGGAATGGGGATGGAGCTAACAACGGGCCCGTTAATGACGGGCCCGTTGTTAGCTCCCTGGTCCCCTCGCAGGGATTCCATTCCGCCAACCTTATAGTGAGGGCCATTGTCCCAAATATATTGACAACAAGCCATGGCATTACAGGCCTCAGTGATGTGTAACTGATACAATGATCCATATGTTTAAGTAGACTGTAGAATGTCTTCTCCATAGCAGCAAGGGTAGTACCTCTAATGTACTTCCCTGAAACTCTGGATCGCCACAAATAAATGTTTGTGCCTCAGTAGAAAGAAATCTGATATCGATATTTACTGTTTCTCATATGACATAAATGCCAAAATTGTGCCCCAGGAAAAAAAAACATGTTTTTTATAAACCATATGCCAGTTGAAATTAAACTAGTTTTAAACACTGTGCCAGGAGCTGTAATGCCCATCATTGTTTTTGGCATAATTAGAAGCTAGGAGCGTTTTATCATATGCCAGAGTGTTGTCAATATATACAGAAATGCTGCTCCTAAAAGTTGCTTCTCAGTGCATTGACCTGCATTGACCTGCCAGGCGACCTGCTGAAACGGGCCAGGGTGCTCAGCAGCTCGGATTGCACAAGGTGCTGTGTAAATGAGACTTGTTTCTGCTTAACAGAATGGGCTGATGTGGATCTGTCAAAATCATTTTGAAAAAGGCCTGTTTGTGCCTTGAAATAGGAGGAAAAACCTCATACAATATAGTGTTGGCCACAACCACGTGTTGCATGCACTTACTCATCTCATCCGTTCTGCGTGGCACCCCGGCACGTTGCTAGATCTGGAAACGATCTGGGGCTATGCTAATGTGGGGACTGTCAGGGCTCAAGGCTGGATAGCATTTTGGTTGCAGCCCCTGAGCTCCTATCGGGGCTACAACCAAAAGACGCAGGCCTAGAACCCCCGCAGCTTCTCCTAGCGAGGCCTCTGATGGCACCAACAGCAAACCCTGACAATAGTACATACTTCCATGCTTGTCTACTCTTCCCATAACAATCACATCGATACCTGTGGATATAGACTGAATATATTTAGCCCTATTGTCCAGGTCAAAAATAAATAAAAAAATCCATACCAAACCTGTGACTTTCAAAATGAAAGCCATTAAACCATGTTATGTGCGTACAGACCCTCACTTCAAGCTGTTTGCATAAGAAAGAACTTGTTTTAGAAACACTGTTTTGAACCTTTGTGTAATAGGTTGGTCCTTCATGGACCAGGATTTCAGTTTTGCTTTGAGCTCACAGTTCTTTCTCATTGTGAGGTCCTATGTTTGGGTTTCTATCCAGGACCGGCTTGTTTTATTTACATGATTGCAGAAAGGCAACTAGCCTACGAAGCCCAGCCATACTGATGCGATCTGAAAACAACCATGCACGTTGGGTGGCTATTCTTAGTTGGCAACTACCCTTCACTATTAGCAACCTATTTTTCCGACAGCATTTTAGGCAACAACACTTTGGATCCTGGGATTCCTGGGCTCATACTTTATATGATGAGACAAACAAAACTAAAAGTCTGCATATGCAAAGTGATGTTGCTTTAAAAGCCGATAATGTGGATCCTCAAGAGATGGGGCCACGTGACAGCTCTGCTACTATGATATCCATGGGATACTGGAAGGTGGGGGAATGTAGGTTAGCCTTATAGCTGATTATGGGAGGCTTTAACGGCCATTAGCACCCCGTTGGGTGCTAGGAATGCAGATGGCTAGGAATGCAGGCTTGAATCACCAGTACAACTTGCGGTCCAAGCCACCTGGTGGCCGGTTCACCACGCCACCATCTTCCCCCACCCTCCGCCCTTTTGGATTTTTTTTGTTAAAACCTCCTACTTAATTTGCAGGCCACCATGAAAAGGGAAGAGGTGCTCGTTCGGGGCCTCGCCTTCCCTTTCCATGGTGGCCATTTTGGAAAAAAAATGTCCTTCCTACAGCGGGACGCCGCGCGCCTCCAGTTGTAAAAGGAAAATCCTTTTTTTCTGCACCCCAGGTTACTGCTTCAATATCCCGGAGTGCTAATGGCCTTCATACCCCATTCGGGGGATAATGGGCCGGAATCCTCTTTATCAGCCCTCACTTTGCTCCGGCTGATAACTTGGGCTGCCAGGCCATTATACCACGTTCCAGCCCCTGGAAGAGGGGATGAACGCCGCATTGAAGATCCAGCACATTCTATGGATTCGGTAACACCAATATTGCTCTCTACAGCAGGCTATGAGAGATACACACTGGTACTAGGATAAATGCTATAAACCCTTCATTGATGTGCTATCTGGATGGGCCATTTTGAGGAGCGATTCCTGTGCTGATTGATTCCTTTGGGGTCTTTCAACCTATGGGAGTCTAGCCTGGTTTATTTGGCATTTATACATATTCCTCTTGCCCTTTGCCCTACTACTTAGCCATTTACCATCTTTTCATCTGAGACACATTATAGGACAGCCGCTGGACGTTTATAGGCTCTTCCATCAGTGCATGTTGCTGTGGTGACTGTGGGGATTCCTGGTAAAATTGGGCGTAGTGGCATGCCATACCCAAATGCACTTTCTTCCATTCTGGCTGTGCTCTGCACCACCTCTGGGGTTTTCCTGAAGGAGGTTTGTCAATTTTGAGTCCCGGTCACTCATTTGTCTGAGTAAACCCTGCCCTTCCACCTCCCCTGCTGCCACTTGTCTATCATAATCTTTCCATCCTAGCCTGAAAACATTCTTTTAACTTCTGTTTCACATCCCACCTTTTTAACCTTTGAACCTTCCAAGGCCATCTGAGTAGGGCCAGCGCTGAACAAAAATTCAGACAAATAAGTAAGTCACTGATGACGCCCCCTCCATGTGCCTCTGGCCTATCCGGCCTGTTATTGGAAAGCTTATGTATCATTTGGGTATGTGTCTTTCTGGTTAGCCCAATTTTTGTCTTACAATTGTTTTGTCTTGTTTATTGCCATTATATCACAATGTTTACACCTTCCTTCAAGCACTAAATACATTATGTTGAGGTATACGAGTGCCTACATAAAAATCAAATCAAATCAACACACTAGGAAAACAATTTTGCTATTTTTAATACACTTCAAATCAAAAGTAACTGCCATGCAAAAAAGAAACAGTTTATTTTCCTGAAACCAAGTTGTCTCCTTAACATTTCAGCCATGCGGGGGTGAGAAAATACTTACACAGAGGAGCCATGGGAGGTAGGACCTAATTCGTGAGTCAATGAGGTGTTTATTCAGGTGGTGGTGTAGGTTGTTAAGGCCCTGGAAACATGATACTTTTCTTTAAGACAAATAACCAGTTGTGCTGCTCTGTTCTGGATTGACTACATTTTCTATCTATATCTCATATCCTGTGGTGTGAGATGGCCTCACTGTAAATAAATGAATGTTCACATTGTCCTGCTTTATGTCTGGCCTATCTTGGTATGGAAGGCCTCATATGCGCTTCCATGAAGGGAGTAATAAAGGGAATAATTCGGAGTTCATATTAGGGAAGGCATTAAGCTACAGGATTATATTAGGCCCTGACACTCCTACCTCTTTGCTCTGACTTCCTCTTACCATGTGGATCACTCTAGGGAGGCAGAGGATAATCAAGGAAAGCATATCTCAATGGACAGCATGTCACTTTTTCCTAGGCATGATTCCCGTATAAGTTTGTTGCATAAGTTGTAGTACTTGGAATCATTTGTGATTCCGGTTAGTGACACCAAGATCCCACTGTCTTTTCTATAGAGTTTCTCCTATACAGGGGTACAAGAAAACATGTGTGCATATGTGGCCTTTGCATTGAGATCCACAGGAGCAAAGCAATGTTTCCCAGCAGGTCTATGCGGATGTACCTAAAGCCTCCCATGTGGAATTGTGACACATTTGTCACTGGTCTAGATCAGAGCTTTAGAACTCTGAATTGCTGAGCTAGGATGGTGGACGTCCATGCTACCTGCCAGCTACCCTTATTACAGCTTTGCTTAAAAACTATCCCCTCTAAGGTTTCAAAGGCTAGATGGAGCAGCTATTTCTTTCTTTGTGTTGGTACTCTCTCAAAGAAAAGAGAAATTCTTCACCTGAGGCCATACTGACACTCTCCAATATGAAAGATGTTAATCATGTGGACTTATGGAAGACAGCCCAAAATGAAGTGGATGAGGAGAGTTTGTCCCACACACTTCTTTCAACAATGACACAAACACCAGTGGCAGGCTAAGTGGCAAGACTAAGTGATTAAAAAGGAAAACAGATCTAACGAAAACCTAAATAGCCAGCAGGAAAGAAAAACATTTGGTGTCCCAAAGTGTACCAAAGGCATTTTGGAGCTCCACAGAAAGGTTCAGTGTAATAAGCTTCAGTGTGCACTGTGGTGCTTAATTATTCAGACAAGTTGCATTTGTGGGCACAATAAAAACACATTCAATGGCCACGTTGATGGTCATCAGTGCACAGTGGTTTTCTGTGGCTGAGTGGGGTAACATTGAATGGGCACAGCAATGGTTACTGGGACTGTGGGTTTGCAATCAACTGCACACTAGAATCACAAACAATGACTCAGTAGAATCTGTGGTGGATCAACAATCATATAATGCAATACATACCGGGAACCACCGCAAACCAAATGTTAGTATTTTAGACATTTTCATTCGTATTCAAAACCCATAAAAGACACTCAATGCAACTCACACATGCATTTGGGGTGAAGGCATCTCAGGTACAGACTACATGACTAGATGATTCAAACACAGAAACCAATGTGATCACTGAGGTCCTCTTCAGATACTATGCTGATCGCCCATACCTTGGAGAAGAACCTGGAAAACAGATCCCTCATCTCACAGAGGTCTGTATTTAAACAGTGTAACACCGGAACATAGGCCAGTACAAACCACCTTGATATGTGAAAAAAAACTCAGAGAGAGAACTAGATATAATTAGTGAGACAGGGGCACCTTATTATCAAAATCATTTTCTGAATTACCCTGCACTCCAAGCACCTGGAAAGTCGCCTATGACTGCAGAGAAATGTGTGTACCTCAGCCCTCCAATAGGTAATTAAATAGATGTGAGGAGAGAGCAGGTATTCAGGAATAGCACATATCAAAGAGAATATCACACCCGCCTTCCCGCTTCAAACACAAGAGAAAGACAGAATTGACTTTTCAGCCGTCAGAATGGCTTTGAAATCGTCTTTAGAATTGACTGAGCAAAAACACCAAATATGACCAAGAATGCTTAAATGGTTTTAAATTCCTATGGGAGCCGCTTTGAACAGATGCAAACAATCACAAGCAATGATTTAGTCAGAAGAAAACATTTGAAATCTCAAAGTCCAAGTAGGAAACAATTTAAAGCTATTTCACACGTGTAAAACCTTTCAGAATTGCAATTCACTGTAAACGGGTTTGAGTTCTATTGATAGCTAAGGCTGTTAGGTACAAGTAGGAGTTGAAATTTCGCTTCTATCATAAAAACCGAGGGAGTTATAGAGGTTTTAGTAACAGGTGTTTTTGCAAAATAGGCGTGATAATGGAAAACAGAAATACACTTTTGAATGTGACAGATGAGTTTGATTACACTGTATTATGACTATGAAAAAGCGAATGCCACAGATGGATCTTAGTTACGTGATCAGCGTAACCCGCCTGTTGTGGATACTCTACTTCTTCCTGGGATTTACTTTTCTTAATCAAATCAATAAGAAGTTAGGGTTTAATAACACAGTTCTGGTCATGGATTGGGTCTGGTCTATCCAGGAAGGGCAGCACATCAGGCGCAGGACTGGAGCAGCTAGGCCGGTCACCGGATTTGCACAGGATCTGCCCTTCTTGTTTGTGAGTATCTCAAATCAGCTAGATAGCGAGTTCCTCAGGCAAGCCTTGTGGTAGCAAGCCAGAGATTTTCAGGATACTAGTTCAGAAGGCCTTCTCACACCACAGTGCTTCACTGGGTTGCAAGAATAAGTTAGAGAATTTAAGCCTTATAGAAAGTCATTAGTTCTCTACTGCTGGCAAGAGTCTTGGCATCTGGATCTGGAAGGATGTTAAAGCTGGATGTAGAATGCTGGATCAGAGTGCTTCGCCGGAATCAGGAAAGTGAGTGGATCAGTGAGTCCCTATGTGTTGTCAGCTGTCTCTGTTTATCCTTACACATGACATCACAAAATGAGTGTATGGACCGGCTTAGCTAAGCTTGCCCCTGTGAACTGGGATTGGATCAAAACCTCATCTCCGCCATGCATCTGAATGATTGGTTCAAGGACGGATAATGTTTATATTTTATGGTTTGCTTTACAGTCCTTAGAAACCTCCCTTTAGCCACTGGTCTCAAAATTGGATTTTATCCTAAATACATATTTCTACATTGGTCACCTCTACACAAATCACCCACAAAGATTCCGTATTTTATGTAGTAGCTGTTCCTCAAAATCCCACAGCTATGGGATCCTGTTTCACCTTTCTACAGAATGTTGTCCTTTTTGCCCTGAATGCAATTTCCAAACTTTCTGCAACTTTCCACAAATGTGTGTGTTTACCATAGGGATGTGTGTGTAAAGTTTCATAATTTTGGCATTAACATAGTTCACATAAAACCACATATATTGCGATTCCTGTCCACAATTCTACTGCCTCTTGAAATGTGCAGCCAAAAATTAGACTAGCAGATCTGTTCTTTGTATATTTATCACCACTTTAAATCACAAGTCATGAGTCTTTAAAAATTGTTCATTGTTCATGCTTAACAGCAAATGGTCCACCCATTTGTCTCTCCTTGCAGTCCAGGAGCAGCCCCTTCCCTTCGGGACTTCCTTGCAGGAGCAGTTTATGACCCATTTCACACCTCCGTTTCCTGGGCTGAAGGGTCTGCTATTGTTCATTCTCTTTCTGTAGACAAAAGTCTGGGCTAACCCACAATTATCATCTCCCAGTGAGTTTCTGCTGAGAGTATTTCCCCTCCCCTTGGAAGAAACCTGTTTTTCCACTTGCAAAGGGTTGCAGCTCAGCCAGGCTAATTTATTCTTAATTAAAAATCCAGCAGAAACCACACTTGTTGCATCAAATCACATAAATACATTACTTTCTTAGCTTTAAATCTGTGGGATCAAAAACACAACTGAAATCTGTATTCCTTTTAGCCACAATCCTTTTATGTTTGCTAATTCGGCAGACTTTTAGTTTAAATACTTTGAGGTTTCCTCAGGAGCTCATCTGACAGCTGTCATCCACAGGTAGCCCATGGTACTACACACAGATTTTGACTGGGGCTGTCAGTTTACAGACAATCAGTTTTTCTGAAGAAATGTTTTGCTCTTCACATTTAGGACTTCGTATGTTCACAATGCTTCATAAGATTACATGAATTTTAGCGCCAAGCAAGATTTTAAATGTTTAGAAGTGTTGTGTTATAGGCATTTTGGAGTTTTTAGCAACAAAGCAAATGTCATTCATAGTTGCATTTTGGAGTTTCATTTGTAAAGCACTGCTTCTCTCTCTGCACTCTGTTTGCTGGTCGTGGAGACCACTGGCACATTTTCTGCAGGGTGTGCTCTATTCCAGCACACATGCACCATGGGTGGCAGGTTGTGCATCCATCTTTTTGTTGTGTTGCAGAACGTGGATTTTGTAGGTTTTTGGCGCACACAAGAGTTTTGCCGCTGTTTTTGCTGTTTCTTGCACCATAACTATCAGAGTGATGCCGCATAGCACAGCGGAGTGGGTCAATACATCCCACAGTACTCGTTTCCCCTTTCCTGTATTTAATCATATGTAAGCACCCTAGAGCTAATCACCATTGCATTTGGTGCTTTCTTGTATACATCACAATAGATACATTAATAAATACATATACCATACCTCATTGCAGCATCCAAGGATTTCAAAGCTCCAAGTCCACATCACTGTCATTGATGGCGGGGTTTTCGCTCAACTTCACTCATTTGTCATATTCCACACTTTTGAAAAGCTCAGTGTGCCAAGTCTTACATTGAGTTTGGTTTGTCTAAACAGCATGTAAGGAGAAAGAAAAAACTATTATGAACAATAGGCAAGCTTGAATTCATCTTTTTGTGTAGTGCAATGAATCCTCATATACAGTATAGTTTAGACAAATAGAGACCCCGGGAGCAAATCACAAGAGTAGGTTGTCTCTGAACTTAAATATCTACAACAAAACAAAACCCCACCCTTGTGTGCAACAGACTACACCTTTAATTTGATTATCATTCTAAAAAATATAACGTTAATTACATCTAATTTGAATAAAACATAGATACACTGGAAAGTGCTTCAAGTCTGCAGGTCTCTTGTCTCAAGTCACAACGTACAACAGATGCAAATACATCAAATTGTTTGACACAAACATACAATTGAATCCTAAGAACACAGCTCCTTGTTCTTTCACACGCATAAGAACCATGTGTATTATGTCATCTAATGTGACCTTCTCACTCATTCATTAAAGTGTGCCAGTGCTACAAAGTGCTCAAAACAGTATCCTTACCATATCTACCCAACATGTTTCCTTGCTTCTATATTTGAATAAATCATGGACTTCATCAGGGGCAACCATCCATTACTAACATTAATTCACTGAGACCAAACTTTGTGATTTAGCAGACCTCTCACTTTATATCATGTTCTCAGACCACTGTCAATGGAGTTACTTTCTGTAACTCAGTTTGATGAATGCTATATTTACATATAATTACATATATTCAAGATGTACACTCTACACCACCGTGGCCTATTCAGATCTTATCCACTGGTTAATAATGACTCCCCCCTTCTACTGAGTCTTGAACCTTAAGGCACTTCAATTGGATTCCACATTTACTGTTCTCTGTATACCTTTAAGAAACACAGCAAGTCACGTCATAAGTGTCAAGTATTTGACAGTTTCTCATCTTCCAAGGTTAAAACCATTAATGAACTCACTTCACTGTCTTTCTCTTCTACCTTGTAGAGAATCACCTAGTCTGAACATGTGCTGCAAAAGAGAAACCAACAAACTTAATATGGCTACTGTATTGTGACACTCCTTCTTCTGTGAGCTAAGCTCAACACTTTGTTCACCAAAACAAATGTACTTCTCAGCTTTCATTAGTAAGTTTCACTTTGCAAGTATTTTCTCATTTCAAGCTTAGTACAGACCTCCCCTTCCAACTACAATAGAAAACGCTATTGTCCTGTTTGACCACAGATAATATTGAGCAATCTGTCTCTTCTGATTGCACTACTGTAACTGCCACCTGTATGGCAACTGAGGTATAACTACTCTACTCTCATGCTTACTTATAAGTAGAGCTTTTCATCTCCATGTAGCATCTTACTTCTTTGACACGCTCTGTGCTCGTGCAGCTGCATTCATCTCCGGCACAGCTCTTCCGGCATCATTTCAGCCATCAGCGTGATACCGCCTGTACGTCATAAGGTTCTTTCCAAAATTATTTGTGGCATTGGCTTCTTACAGTGCATGGCTGTACTGACCACATTTAACAAGGGAAAGTAAACCTGTTGGGGAGGGCTTTGTTTGTTGGGGAGGGTTTCGTTTCAATTGTATACGCTCCCTGTTATGCTCGCATTGGGAATTGGACAAAGTAGCCCAGGGTTACTGCCGTCCTAAAAAGGCCCCAGGACCATCCACCGGGGAGCCAATCTTTCAAGGTTTCAGATCTGTTTTCAAACACAAAGGAGAATCTGTTTAATTCAATGAAATATGTCGACTGTTCCTGGATACCTATGGCTGACGTGCATATGGGATGTGTTCTTTGAAATGTTTTCATCGATGTAATTTTGATTGCAGTGCTGGTATTATAATGGTGTCTTGTTGTCTAGTTAATATGCATGATATATGACATCATAATATATATATATATATATAGGTAATTCTACCTACAGGTAGCAAGTCCGAGCTGCACTCTCCACTATCACCATGCCCGCCCAATTTACTCAAATAAAATCTGGAGTCCACACCAACGTTTTCTTATTCGACTTAGCTTCCTTTATTTGTTCAGCAGGGAAAATTTCGAACGTATTTAAAACCATGGATATTAACTCCAAAATAGAAAATGACCCTAAGGTGGGTCCTCCCAAGTGCAATATTCCTCCTTAATAGAGGCGTTAACGCGTTTCGCGGCCGACTCGCCGCTTTCTCACAACAATTAGCCCTCTTTGCCATGTACCATTTTTAAACATGAGAAAAGCGGGAAGAAAGGGAAAAGGGGGAGGGGTAGCAGCAAAAGCAAAAATCGCCAAAGGACCACATTTGTTTTCAGCATTCCAGACCGATTCCGTGTCGGCCATCTTTGCCTAGTATGATTACCACTCAGTAATGCATGCACTCCATGGACATTTTCATATGTATGCTTTGCAAATTGGGTGCCTCATGTACAATAGGCATACATAATTTATCAAAGTTAGTAAATTATTTATATTGACTCTATACTCGTCCCCAGGGATTTCCATTTTTTATATAGCCTAAGTGCTCATAAAGTTCGCCATACAGTTCGGGTAAATTTGGCCCAAATAGTGCTCTTTCAGACCCGTTTGACCTAATTGTTTTCCTGCCTCTACCTCGTACACATGTTATTCGTACTAGGTCAAAATCTTAAAGTGCTTAGTGCATTAGCAGCATTAGTTATTTTATAATTTTAAAGTGACAAGTGCATAATAAAAACATCTCATCTCACCCTGTTAAAATACAAAAGTGTATCTCTAAAACTACAAGTTTAGGTCTCCATGGCGTTACCCCCAATGTATGAGCATTAAGGCTGGTATCTCACCCACAAGTTTACTCCATCGGGCTAGAGTCTATAAAGGAACCCCAATTTTGCCAATATGGCAATTGTCCCTACTTTGGTCTTGTCCATTTAATCCGTTCTCTAATGTCTAGTTAATATTTTTCAGAATAGCATGATTTTATGCAAAGCTTAGTGATTCACAATATTGGATCTCTACTCGGGCCCTTGTGCGAATGCTTACTTTGTAAGGTGCTTGCTGCACAGATAGTCACCATTTATTCATCCTTAATGGTTGGAATGGGGATGACATAATGATCATTATCCATTAATCGGAAAAAACATTATTTACCCCTAAGCACCCCCCACTATTCATGGGTTGCTGTGTGGTCGCTGAGTTGTATAAGTCCAACTCTGCCTTCTTCCCACCAGCATTACAATGTCTCCCACTCTCCCTTCTCTATTCTCCCAACCTCATGAAGAGAAACATTTATTACGAATTAAAATTCATTCACAATAAATGTGCTAAAAAGCAAACACAAATCTATCAACACCATAGAAATTTTAAAAGAACATTAAATACAACTACTTGATATCTTATACCCCCGAGTCATACGGTCAGGGCTTTCACATTTATCCCTTGTTTCCGATCGTCTCTTCACTCTTTAGAAACCGTAGTACATGTGTTAAAACTGATAACTCGAGACACATGGTAAGCAGCTAGTTATTGCTCTTATCATGATATGTGGGCATGGTCATATGAACATTTCTTTAGCAGCCCAGAAAGGTGTGTAGCTCCTCATCAATGTTATGCCCATTGGGCAGTTTGCTTTTAAAGTCTAATATACACCTTGTTTCTTTTTGTCTCAGCTGCTTCTCCTTGTCGCCTCCAAGAGGGCCCAATTGTATTTTGCATATACCAAAGAATCTGAAACTGTCTATTTCTTTGTTATGACATTCATAAAAGTGTTTGGCCATTGGATAGTTCTCATTGTTGTGCATAATGGCTCGCACATGCTGTTGTATACGGATCTTTAACTTGCATTTCGTGCTGCCAATATAATATTTCAGGCATGCGCAGGTGAGGGGATAAACTACATAGTCGGTTTCGCAGGAGATCCGTTGTTTAATCTGTACTGTGTGCCCTGTCACCGGATGTATGAAATTGTCAACATTGATTGCATATTTGCATATATATATATATATATATATATATATATATATATATATATATATATATATATATAATATATATATAAATTTATTGTATTCTTCTCTCAGCTTCATATCACAAATATGATACTTATGACCTGAGAGCTATACAGTTGACTTACACTGTTTGTACTGGTTATGTTTTTATTGTATTAACCTTTGCCTATTATTGGTACTAAAATAAAGCAATTTAAGCCTTGCATGGCAGGGAGCATTTACAATGGGTCCCTGTGGGGTCTGCCTGATTTATGCTTGTGCATAAAGCATGCTGACCGCAAAGGGATCTCCAGCATTTGCGCCAGCGCAGATGCTGGAGCATTTGTATGGTGTAGAAGGAAGGAGTGGTGGAAACGCAAATTGATTTCCACCCCTCTTCTTTGCCATATAATTGCTTGAAAGTGAGCCTTACTCAAGCCTTCACATATTCCATTCACATTACGGATTAGTTGAAAATGAACTCCATAGTGGTTGCCCTACTCCTGAAAAAAGCACATTTCAATACAGCAACTCCAATGAATATTCAACTCCAATAAATTAAAACAGATGGATTCAAGATAGAAATCACTTTCACTGAATGCTTTGCAACCTGAGGATGCATGAAATACATTAAAGGAAGGGATAGGATGGAAAGTCTATATTCTGGAGGTAGAGAACCTCACCAATAAACCAGTTGGCACATTTGGCAAACTATCAATTTCGAGAAAAACCTAAATACAGTATCTATATTCTGTCTCCATGGTACCCAGTCAGCCAAGTGCTGAAATAACTGGTTATAATCTGGCTACCTAATATGTCAGGTGTTAGAGAAACTGTTTCTCAAACCTCATATCAAACAACCCATCACAGAAAGACCCATTTTTGAAGCTGCTGTAGAGCAAAGGTTTTCAGATTGCTTTAAGCAAAAACCCCTAAAGCGCATAAAAGTTTGCCTACCTCTACTTATGGAGGGGAAGGTTTTTAGCGGAAAACCCATTTAAGTCAACAGAGATGAACAATTCCCTAGTGTACCTAATGAGTGTCTGTTTGCTCAAAATCGGTGATTCATGCCCAGGTATTAGACTATTTCTCCCATGAAGATCATTCTAATGCTGCTCCTCAAAATATTTACATTTATCAAAAATACCCCAATGATGAGCAACTCACAACGTGGCAATTAATGATGCCTCTGCCCATCTCCTGACTTTTCAAGTGCCTCAATTTGGAATAATTGTAAATAATTGAGTAGCAATGCTTTTTTCTGATGCCTGTGGCCATGGCCATGGCCTTCAAGAGGGGCAGGGTTTACTATTAGAAACCTGTTGAAAAACCCTGGGATATTAAGGACAAGAACCAAGTGATTAAAAAAACATGGGCAGTATCAAGTGTGTGGCCCATGAAGTTAGATAAGATGGAGACAAACAACATGTCCTCCGTGGAGGTGGAATGAGGATGAGAGGTTAGCAGGAGCGTGGCATTTCAGGGAGATAATGAGGAGGGGGAGGGATGTTTAGGGTGAAGGAAGGGAGTGGTGAGAGTACAGGGGAGCAAGGCAAAGGCCCATCAGTGGAAAGCCCAGGGGACTTGGCCAATGAAGGTCACAATCTTCATAATCATCTGTGGCCCCCAATGTTACAAGAAATCCAACCTGAAGAAACTATTGTAAGATCTCTACTTTTGCTAAACCAAGAAGGTCAAAAAGGGAGAAGCTATCATCAAACAAACAGAGCCTGGGAAACTCAAACTTGAGAAAGAGAAGTCCATTGAACAAAGCTGGTCCTCAGTACAGGGGACAACATAGAGCTGATGGAGAAGCAGTCTGCGAGCCGGCGAAGGGCTGACTCACTTGAAGTTTGGGATAATCCTGACGGTGGCATGAACTCAAGGAGGTGGACCATATGGTCCATAAACAGCACAGGAACTGCCAAACCAAGGGTTCTACATAGCTGAAGAATGAGACGAGAAGCTGGGAAGAGAGATTATGAAGGCATCTAAATGAGAGAAGACAGCCTGTAACCCCAGGAAGAACTGGTGACACGCACATACCAAATCAGAGGTAATGGAAGCGGCAGGAGACCCAGGAGCGGTCTGTGGAATTGTGAATACCTTAAGAAAGCTCATGAGTATTACAGGAGTGATCTCCCTAATCACAGTGATTTTGAAAGTCCCAAGACAAGCTACGGGTGGTATCGGAGTAATCTCCCTCATCACAGTAATTGTGAAACTCCTAAGGAAACTCAAGAGTACTACGGGAGCAATCTCCCTTGTCCCAGTAACTGTGAATACAGTAAGAAAAACTAAGAGAGCTACAGGAGTGATCTCCCTCATCACAGTAAGTGGATAACCCCTAAGAAAAACCAGGAGTGCCATGAGAAAATACTCCCTTGTCATAGTAGTCAGAAGAACAGTTTGCTAAACCAGAATCAAGAAATCAGAAGATCGAGACTACATGAACAACAGTTAAGCAAAGAAAATGTATGGACATTGAGAGGCAACATTCATTAGAACATTGAGAAAGACCCAAGAAGCCCCCTTGTGGAATTGATGGGGCTCATTAGAACTATTGCAAGAGACTATAAGAGGATCAATCACTGAGGTTGAGCCACCTGAGCTAGGAGAAGGGAGACATTCTCTGGTGACCATTTTTTGTTTGCTGAACCCTTTTTGCTTAGTGGTAGGGTCAGAGTAGGATCGTTTTTTGGACAGAGGATGGACATTTTGCTTTGGACAAACCAGCCTGATGACTAGCACACTTGCTAGAGTTCTGGTAGGGTGGGCAAACCCTTATAGTATAAGGAAGGGTAGGTATTTTTCTTATTATTTCAATAAAAGATTTCTGTAGAATGCCATCAATTTGTCCAACTCCTTCTTCTGCCTTACCACAGACACCACTCTATCTAGCTGCCTCTATGCAGCTCTACACACCTTCTCGTAAACTCTGCTCTGCCTCCTTGACAAACATGTGGCTCCTCACCCTCCCTGTGCTTCCTTTCGCTTCAGCTGTTTTTCTCTTCTTGCTCCAATTGCATGGAATTCTCTTCCACTGGATATCCGAGAAACAGTCTACGTGGATTTGTTCAAAACCAAACTAAACACCTACTTCCTCGGCTCTGGGTTACCCTCTTAATGTACCTCTGATCTGCCTGCTAGCTCACATTTTTCCTCGCCTTTAAACTGCCACTATCCCTCACTTCCTCTGCCTTCACAATAGCACTTCAACCAGCAAGATCACATCCCAAGCACAGCTGGCCTTAATGGCTAACTGCACTTACAAATGTCTGATGTTCATTGTCCTTAATCTATGCATGTCCACTTATGTATTGTCTCCTGTGACTGTTCGTTTTACTCCCCTATAACCTTGTCAGAATGCCCATCAAACTCACCCCATTGTAAGAAGCTCACAGCTTCTAGTCAACTCAGATTTATAATCTATCGTACTTTCTGTTGTGATCAAAAGAGCATTGTTCTTCCTATAGATACACACATAAATTGACTGAAAAAACTTTAGGGAACAATTAAGGTGATCAGATTTAACGCAACACATCCCTTGAGATTCAGTGGATGTGGAAAGTGATGATCAACTTTACTCAGCGTCCCCCCATCGATTACCCCTAGGATCTGATGGTGTGTCCACAAATCACAGCTGCGAGCGGTCAACCCACTGAGCTATCTTAATGGCCACTAACTTTGTTTGACATTGTGAATCCAATCTGTTATGTATGTACTGCTGTCCCTTAACTAACGTTTCTTCAGTGAATTTCAGAGGTTTTGTGATATCATACTTGATTCAAAGCCACTAGCCAAGGCCATGGTCTGATGCCTGCGGTTATGCCAATAAACTACCCATAACCTTATCATAACCTGCCCCTCCGCTCCTGCCATGCCCCTCCACCCCCCTCATGTGCATTTTCCCCTCCCTGGCCCTCTTCTGTTACCCCAATCACTCGTTTTGTGTGACACGCTTTCATTCCCACTCGCGTCTTCCATTGTAGCCACGGTTGTTATACTGCAGTTATCACCACTATAAGCTTGTTTATGCTTTTGTGAAAATGTTTGAAATGTAACTCTGTCCCCTAACACACTCAACTCCCCAATTTCACATGGTGCAACCTTTCTACCTCCCCACCTCTAGCCTGATGCCATTTCATCCTTTTTCTGAACCCAGATGGCTTTTTCGGCTAACCCAGGATATAACGGCAGTTATCTATCACATCAAGAAAAACAAAATGGCAACTTTTTCATTTCGAAAAAGCTTTGCTGATGCATTGTGGGACACATATATAACTATCATTTTGGGAGAAGGATGTACCCCATTACCGATAAAATATATTAAAAACTACTGGACACAATATCCCCAGACTCCTGCCTGAAATCGAGACAACGCTTTGTGCCCAAGTTCTTTGGTACCTGGTCCAATTCCGGCCAATGGTTTTTGCTGTGCACTGAGCAGAAATGCTAACTTTTACTCTATGGGAAAATCAGTGGAAGTAGGCCAAGGACAACATTGTTTGCTTTTTTAATAACTTTTCATTTTTTAACAAATCTTTCCCAGAATGTCCATTCCGGGGGCAGCAAAATCCATTATGCATGTCAAAATATATTAGCTACATTACTACATATAATATTGCTAATATACTACATTTTTGGGTTTCCAATGTTTCTGTTGAACTTGATACACAACTCAGCTATAGTGCGCCAACCACCGGACCATAATATTGATTGCATAAGAACAAATATAATTTAAATTAATGTTACCAAAGGTTTGAGAAAGATTAACAAAAAAATTAAGGATAAGGGGTTGGGTTGGTGTTTATTCGGGCACTCTGGTGGTTACCCCCTCATTTTACTGCTGCATTGAATTTAAAAATTGTGAAAATTCAGAAATGAAAAATTTGGTGATGAAAAATCAGGGGTCAAAACACATGGAACCCATAAAAACATTCATGTCGTGAACTTACTTTCGGTTGTTAAAACTCTTAACTTGTGGAAATATATTCTTGTAAACGTCTGTACTGCACATCAGGCGCAGAAGTGAAGGTTGGCAGAACCCCTGCATTATATTGCATGTTTCTAGTCCATTCACGGATGTTGTGAGCTGTAGTTATAGAAGGCTATGCAAATAACCGCTAGGATGAACCGCCTGTTCAAACCCTCCCGGATCATACTTGCACTGTAAGAAATGCCTTACAGCACTTTATTATTCTTGACGAGCTTCTCCATGTTCACAGGTCGTGCTTTTTTCTTCTCTTTAATGTATGTTATTTTATGAATTGCATAGAGTTTAAAAAGAAAAAAAAACGCGTGCACCGAATCCTACTGCAGGATAATAAATTGCTCAAATGTTCACAGGCCTTAAGGGCAGCTACAATCCAACTTCCTGAATCCTTCTTTAAACAAGTGAGCTGGTCATTAATGTAAACACTTTGCTGTGTTTATACAACATTTTTAACCTAATCTACCAGTTCACAAATAATATTCAACCTGAATTATTACTTCCTGAAGCCATGGGTAATATTTTACGAATGGCGCTCTCAGATCTTTGATGAAATATTAGGATTATGGATTACCAGCAGCCGGGAAGTCACTTTGGGGAAGGAAGCCGAACAAATGTGCAAGGAATCTACTTTTGGCAAGAGGGCTCGCTGTATGGCGTCCCCGCTCACGGCTGACCCGGTGGATGAAATAGTAGATGCGCGTATGATTTTAGGCATGCCTTCTCCAAAGATCAACATTTGTACACACTTTAGTCACCTTTTATATGCAGTGCTATTGACGTTAACCAGAGCGGCCATTTTGACAGCGCTGTTCTTGAACACCAGCTAAAGGGTTACGCTCAGCTCCACTTGAACAGCTTATCTAAGACACTCAGCACATAGTCACACAGCCTAATTGTTTTCAACCTTATGGAATTCTCTCCCAGATACAGCATCCTCTAGTCAGGCTCTGGCTGACCGATAGGACAACAAGGGAATGTCCATAGGGCTGTCCCCACATCCAGTCAGATGACTTATTTTATTATGTAAATGGTAGCTTAAACCATTGTTACTAGTCCACTGTGCTTTCCAAAGCATAATTTACCAACACATTAATCCCCCAAAAAATGTTGCCACCGTTAAAATTTGTCCTGAAAACACACTATCAGTGATTCATGTATTCATACCAAATTTACTTTGGTGTCCAAGTCTACAGTTTGACCAATTCCCACTTTCTCCTAGGTGAGGATTATCCAATCATACTCCAGTCAGTGTATTTGTGAAAGTAAGGATGCGATCTGGCTAGTAATGTTTTCAGTCTCTTGGGTGCTAAATAAAATGGTGCAGACTAGACTCAGAATGGCGTATAGAGCAATAGAGTCATGCCTGAAAAAGGTGGTCAAACAGGGCATTGTGGGCCGGGTGCTGACATCAATGTCATTTTGTTTGAATGAACGTTAGGAGCTCGAGCTGTCACGTTCGTTCAGATAAAATAGTTACCAAAGATGGCCGCTGTGGCCCCATGAGGAGAACCTCTTCCATGTCCTTGGCGGCCAGAGCGGAATCAGGAAAGTGGGGTTGGGAGGTGGAAAGGGAAGGTACCGAAGACTGGAGTGGGGGATGGCAGGGTTGCTCGCAATGTGGGCTTGGATCATAGGATTCAGACTGTGATCCGAGCAACTTGATTCGCTGGCGCCTCCGCCCCAGGTGCTAATTGAGAATATGGGCCTCTTTCCTTTGGGTGCCCAATATGGGCAAGACTTTTTGGTGCATGAGCCTAATTTGTGTCCCTCTCCTTCCCTGCTAGTGATCTTTCTCCAGTGCTGTTGCAGTCCTTAAGTCACGCATTCCCTGGCGGATGCAAATCATTTTCATCTAGTTTGCCACTTATTTTTGTGCCATTTCATAACAGTGGCAGTATGGCCAGCTCTGCATTGATTGTAATCACATTGGATAATTGCACATGTATTTTATGCCGTTTTTTAAAGTGGCTAAGTACCTGCATCCAGCAATGTAGAAACTGCAGACTCGCCATACTTTGTGAGAAGCAATGAACGTTGCAATGCCTTAACAGATCGGGTTTAATCTCTTCCTAAATTTCCTAATGGATTTGTTATGGACACAAATGATGGAAGACTGTACCTATCGCTTCATGAAAAACCACATTTTACATCAAGGAAAAAATATTGATTGCCTCTGTAAGATGAAACAGAATTTGTCTAACTTGTTTGATAATAGGTGAACAAAATAAATCTGTTAGAGGCAAATGTGTTAAGGGACACGTAGAGTTACCCATATGCATCTTTATGCACCACGTCAATTATGATATTACATGGCCTGGGGTAGTGGTTAAGTTGCTCATCTGATAGGGGAGCACTTTTTGGGTGGCTTATAACTTCCCTCCCCCTGGACGAATCCACACCAAACATTGCAAGAAAGGTATATGGCCCACTCTGAATGTACTTGCAAAGTTTGGTGAGGTTTGGTCCGGGGGGGACAAAGTTATCGGGGGGAGGTCCCAAAATGTATTTTTTCCCCTACACTGAATGGGGAAAAAACTTTGCTCACGCCTACAGCCCAAACTGCTGGACGGATTTTCACCATATTTGCAGCAGGAGCAGCGGCTTGGTCCTGAAAGCGTGCTTTTGTAAATTTGGTGAAAATCCGTCCAGTAGTTTTTTTAAAAATGACTAAAAAGTTGGTCACAAAAAATGTGTGATATCTATGTCCGCTCTGCGGACATACTTCCCTGTTCTCTCCACGGACAGGACACCGATTGGTAAATCGGCTTGCTTCATGTCCGCAGACATGCAACGTGTTCGCTGATTGGATGGTGAAGAGCGTGAAGTGCGTCAGATTTTTGGAAACACCCGCCATCTTGGATTCGCAGACAGCGCGGTAAAAACATATTAAAAAACACAACATTGCACTTGTCAAAATTATCAAATAATCTCTGGGGAGGTGAGGGGAGATGAGGATAGGATGGGATATGGCTGCAAGCAAAACAAAACAGGTGTTTTTTGCCACAAATGTATGCAAACAGTTTGGATGTTCGCGGACAGTCGTGTAAAGTTCGCGAACTCCTCAGCATTACAGGGTTGGTGAAATTTTACATGTATATTTCTGACCTGATTTTGAGTGAGTTTGTAAAGTTGGAAGGGATTCTGTCATGATGGGGCAAAATTAGAGGGGGTTCCCAAAATAATGTAAAGGCTTATAAATAAGGTGCCATTTGACAAATCTACACTTAATTTGAGAAACTGATAATACATTTAGATATAAATGTTTTTGCGAAGCTTGGTGGGATTTTGTCAAGAGGGGGCAAAATTAGAGGGTCTGTCCCAAAATTTACCATTTGACAAATCTACACTTCATTTGGCAAACTGATAATAGATCTAGATATACATGTTTTTGCGAAGTTTTGTGGGATTCTGTCAAGAGGAAGCAAAACTAGAGGGGATCCCAAAATATTGTAAAGGCTTATAAATGTGGTGCCATTTGACAAATCTACACAAAGGTTTGCAAAAAGATTATAGATCTAGATATAGATGTTTTCGTAACGTCTGAATGGATTTTGTCAAGTGGGGGCTAGGTTATATGACGATTGTATATGCATACATTTGACACTTTTGGAGAAAAAAAAAACATGGGTGGAATTCCAGCAAACTTGCGTAAGGAGCATTGGCAAGGACCCATAAGCATGGTTTTGCAAATGTGTCAGTGTTTTATTATTTGACAAGTGTCATAATGTAGCTACAAAAAATAGCGGTATACCTTTAGTGACTGAGTGGTTGCCTGTGGCCAATCGACAGTGGCCAGATTGTCCGGGTCATGGAATAAGGTCATGATCCGGACAATCTGGCTACTGGCCATGACCACAGGGACAAAACATATGATTAAAGTGGCCATGTCCACCTGGGACTAGCTTTGTGGTAAAGTTATTCGAAATTAGGATAGATCTGAAAAGGAAGAAAAATGTGCTCGTGGTAATATGGTCATAGGATTCTCTTTTTGCCTTCTGCAGTCTGCCATGGAAAGCAAAGAGGGGCCCTGTATGGAACCCTCAGCTTCCCTTTCCATGGTGGCCATCTTGGAAAAGGATTTTCCTTCCTACACCGGTACACTGCAGGCGTCGTGGTGTAGGAAGACAAATCCTCTTTTTTAGCACCTGGGTTCCCGCTTTGGGGACCTAGGGCGCTAATGGCCTTCATCCCCCATTTCAGGGGCTGGAATGGGGGGATAATGGTCCAGAGACCTCGTTATCCACCCTCGCTTCGCTTGGGCTGATAACTTGGGCTGCTGGGCCGGTATCCACCAGTCCCTGGAACAGATGATGAACACCACAATATTTTCATTAGCATAACACAAAATGCAAATGGAAATGTTGGAAAATCCTATTGAGTCTATGTACTTTACTGAGAAATATAAAGTAGATGGAGTCTATAGATTTTTTATTGTTCTATTTTTTAACTGTGAAAGGTGGTTCCTAAAGGAATATGTCATTTGTTGTTTTTGGATGTATTTTTATTTTTTTGGCAGGAAATCTAAGAACGAAAGGTGGGGAGGGAAATGAGGGAAGAGGAACCAAACACTAATATGGAGAGGTAGGTGGACAAGGGAAAATGATGTTGCACATGTGTTATTTCTAAGGTAGGGGGCAGTATTTCTCATGCTCCTTGATTACAGCAGTGGTGATGGCTCTTGGGGAGGAGGGATGGCATTAGCTGCTGCCATTTTAAGATAAATAGAAGTTTTGCTAAAAGTATTTACTGTGTACTAGATTGTTAATGAGTAGGAATAGGTGTTGGAGCTGTGCAAGGGAAATTTTGAAGGTGAAAGTTCCTAAATCAGTAGAAAATGCAGTTCTGAACTGTCTGCGAAGCAGAGATCTTATCGTGAAGTGCAGACGGGTTCTCGGACACGTCATCATGCCGCACGCCAACGTATGGTCATGTGGCACTGTCCGGAAGGTCCGCTATGAAGTAAGATATTCGTAGACGTCTACGGATGCAAAACTAGTTGAATTAGTTGCAAAAAGTGTATAGAAGTGTTACAAATTATTCCAGAAGGTGGGAAATGGCAGAGTTTTAAGGTGACACTTTGTAAATGGGACACAAATATTGCTATATTGGGTAAGTATGATATTAGTAAGTTTATAGGAAAATAAGATGCACTGGTAAAAACCCATGAAATTCACTGAAAAACTTTGTTAAAGGGGCGTTATGTTTAAGTTGCACTAATAAAAACCTATAAAATTCAATGACAAAAACTTTGTTAAAGGGACGTTATGGTTTCAAGTAAAACCGAAAAACCCCAGAAATTCTCCAGCAGAGATCTTATTGTGAAGTGCGGACGGGTTCTCGGACACATCATCATGCTGCGCTCCAGCGTATGGTCATGTGGCACTGTCCGGAAGGTCAGCTATGAAGTCAGATGTTCGTAGACGTCTACGGATGCAAAACTAGTTGAATTAGTTGCAAAAAGTGCATAGAAATATTAGAAATTATTCCAGAAGGTGTGAAATGGCAGAGTTTTAAGTTGTTAAAGGGGCGTTATTGTTAAGTTGCACTAAGTAAAACCTATGAAATTCAATGAAAAAACTTTCTTAAAGGGACGTTATGGTTTCAAGTAAAATCGAAAAATCCCAGAAATTCGCCAGTTATGGTAAGCTAAACAACCATAACTCGCACCACCACTGTGCACTGCTAAGACTAACACCCAGGACATCAAAGATGACATCACAAAGACCTGCACATTAAAGTCTTGATTTCTAAACCTTATGCAATGGCCATAAATCATGCCATGCATTCTCCCTGATATCTGCTATAGACCTTTTCCGTGACCACCCCCAAGCGGCCCAGAGTTCCAAGATTATAATGTTTTGCCCAGGAGCCACTGGAGTTTGGGGGCAGTGGGGCAAAGGAACGGCACTGAATATACTTTCCCAGCCCCACAACCAAAATAATACATAAATATACATCCTAAGGACAAAATAGATCCACATATCTCTGCATCTGTAGGGCTCAAAAACCACTAATGGATTTTATTGCCCATAATTTCTGGAAACATTTTTGGAATGCAAGAGATCTTTCACTGCAGGTTACTCCAACTAATAAGATATCCCAAACAAATCTTGTTTACCTTCGAATGTGATTTACTGTAACAGTTCGCCTTACCTGCACCGTTTTCTGGATCATGCGTGATTTTGATACATTACAAGGTGTGGATCAATGTTAGAAAGCCTCTCTGTAAACTCCTGAAATTCCCGAGGTCATCACTTGAAGAATTCATCAGGAAATAGAGATAGATACCCCTCAACTTTTATCCCAGTCAGCCAATAAGAAAGGCAAACCTGAATGTATATTATTTAATCATAAATACAATTCCTGCCACATGACACCTGGCTTGAGGATGTTGACATAAAGTGCATCTGTCATTTTGGGCTGATAGGCAGGATATTTTGTCAATTACATGAACTCAAAGAGGATCAAAATCTTGGTTTTTCATGTCTAGTTCCTCTAGTCCAGCATTGTATGGTACTATAGAAGTGTACTGGGTTCTTTGCAAACCGGTTACTTAATCTGGTATTTACTACAACCGGGAAGAGGAAGGCTGGATACCAGCCTCTGTCCAATATGCCCTTCCTTGTAGAAAACAACCAATTGATTTCAAAACGTTCCAATTGGAATCAGGCCAATTAATATGATTCAATGTATGTATTCCATTATAAATATGACATGATATAATGCAATATGTGTACCAGCACTGGTACTCATAGCTTGTTGCAGGGATGTCATTTGGGGGTCGCCAGGGGCTGCAACTGTGACCCCTGTGGTCTTCCTTGCAACCTCAAAAATAATATGATTTTTTGTTGTTAAATGTATGCTTGTGGCCTGGCTGTATCCAGCACTCTGTGGCTCTTTGTTTCTGGAGTGGCTGGCCTTCATGTTCAGGCCTCCTAAAAAAAGAAGAAACAAACATACAGGGGTTGCACAAGTGTAACACTCTGAGCAGTGACCCTAAATAAGAAAGAATAGGAATAACAAATAGTTTGTCTTTCTGGAATTCTATACAATAATTGCCAGACTCTTTAAAGGTTTATTTCAGGCATGCTTCAGGGCGTGAAACACTGATTTAGTCTGTTCTTAAACACCTCAACTCAGCCTTTCATCCTTCTGAGGTCAATAAATGAGTACCAACACAGTTTGGGTGCAGGTTGGGTGATAGTGTTTCTATATTTGTTCTATATAAAGCGCTTAAGCGTAAGCGCTTTATAATAACACGTCATTGCCATTTGGCCCTGGACGTCTGCTTGAATTCACAGTAATTTGGTAATATGGGCTTATACACACTGATTTTAATTATACATATGGTGATCCATTCTTGCATGGAATGTATATCACATTATAGTGATATCATAACGAAGAATGCTATGTGATGCCCCTTCCTGTTTTGTCAAGTGATGAAAGGTCGTTTTCCATCACTCCTGTGATGTCACTGCGGGATTGGTCAAATTACATTAATTCCTGTGATGTCACTGCCGCTACCCCAGGCATTTTGGTGAAATTACATCCCTGGCTTGTTGCTGACAGACGTCATACTCGTGAAGGTGTCATGTGCTGTGTGGCATGCAATAGATGCTTGTGGTGGCTATAATTGGATTTACTGGGCCAGCTTGACATTTTTAAACACAATGGCCAGTGGTAAGATGACTGGCATCTGCATGGCAATCCAATCCCTCTTTCAATTGAGAAAGTGAAAATATTTGGAAAACCCTATGTTATGGGTCATTTTGTAGCCAAATGAATAACAGCACAGATTTCTGACAAGGAAACAGAGAGACTTATTTTTCAAGCAGAGTCCAGCAGAGTCGTGTTTCCCTCTCTAGGGTACTGTGGATGTACCTGATCAAACAACCTTGAGAAAATGCTTTGTTTGGGAGCAGGTGAGAGGCAATGCCTACGTGGATAGCTGGTTGTTTTAAGGATATTCAAATTCAGTTTAGCAGTCACTGGGACTGACAATGTCAAATCCATCCAACTTCACAGACAAAAGCTGTTCTCAATTAGAATCTTCCTTTCTGTGATGATGGTTATTCGTCTTGTGCTAATGCTTCCGGTATCATATAACATGATGTGAGGGCCTATGTGTTCAATGTTCCAATTTTAAAAAATGGTACACCAAAAAATAATTTCTGAGCAATAGCTAAATGGAGAAATCTAATGTAAATCACAGCAATTCTGGTGCTGGTTCAGAACACCTTTTGAGGTCAAAATAATGATGTTGGACCTGTGTTTGCCATCCTCAAGTCCCATTTAAATAAATGTGAGGGAAGGTATCCCATGCTAGGTGCGCACTCAATAAATACCATAATAATAATAATAATAGTAATAAGCTACAGTCAAAAAGGTCTAACTGATTCTACGTCAAAGACTAGATGGCATCTCACTCGCTCATGCTCAACTCCGCTAAGACTGAAGTTCTCTACTTCCCATCCAAACAGGTTTTCGCTTCCTCTCTCCGTCTTCTATTCTTCTATCATGACTACCTTCCCTGCTCTGCTCGCTACCATGTTGTCGTCTTCGACCCATCTCACAACCTCTCACTCTTCATCTCCAAATCTGCCACTGTTGCCAGATTTCATCTCCTCAACATCGAAAAAATAAGACATCTTCTTCAACACTGCTAATGACCTAATCTCCTGTTTAGTACGCTCTCGATCTGACTATTGTTCCAGTCTTCTCTACAGCTTCCAAACTATGTCTTTTCACCTCTGGACAAAGTCCTCAACCTTGCTGTATGTACACTCTTCAACCTACCCCATTTCACCTGCTTCTTTCTAGCCATTTGTCAATTAGGCTGGTTCTATTGGAAAGAGCGAACAATATAAATTAATTCTCATCATGTTAAAAACTATACACAGACTTGCCCCCACCATACCTATCATCCCATCTCCCACCTGACTCTCCTCCTCATTCCTTACAGTCATCCTCAGCTCAACTCCTTGCATCTCTCATGCCCCTTGCACTCTATCTCATTTCCGCTCTCTTCTTCTCCTCACCCCCTAACGCTGGAATGAAGAAATGTCTAGAATAGTTCCATTACATTGGGTTAATTTCAACCAGAACAAAGCATGTGTAGCAAATATCAATTAGACTAGACCCATCCATCTGACTGCATTGAGTGGGGATATGTTCATTATAATACTGGACTTAATTATATTATTAATTGTGTAAAAAGTTGTTTGTAGGCTTTTTATGCGCAAGTGATTCTTCACAATCCGCCCTATGTACAACTAAGGTATCTGAACGGGTGTTAAAAGCACTGCATATGTGGTGAATAAAGGTATCTCTGTGTTAACAGTCATGGCATCACAATGGTGTGTATGGAGAGTGGAGGATATATTATGATTTGCACAGAGAGCCTGGGCATAGTAATGTTGTGTGGGGAGAATACAGTTCAAAGATGTTTTGTATGCACACTCGAGTCACTATAGTGACTAGTTTGAGCCACCTTAGCACATTATTTGTAAGGTTAAAAAGGGCAGCATTTCAAAAATACCACTTGTATTATCATCTATCACAATACAGTCCTAGTGGTAGTCCAAAGAAATGACACTCAGGGAAAATAAAACAAAAATACTGCTGGATTGCAAAGTGAAATATCACCTGAGTGTCCACCAGTTTGTATTGGTAGAGGTAAACTTTCTAAAAAGTCCCAGAACATTTTAAAATTTGTTTCCCTGTACAAAAAGGAAGCACAAGTACTTCTCGTCAAAACCAGGAACCACGTTTAATTTCGGGGTCTAAGTATAGGGTATGCAATTGGGCATCTTGGATGCCCACCATCTTGCCAGCTTCATGTAATGCATGCAGGGTTCTGCTTTGAAGGTTTTTTGTAATTAAATAATATTGGCCGAGTTTTCTGGTCCACTACTATATATATATATACACACTATGAGGATGATAAGAATGAAAACAAAATGTAAAAATGAATGCAGATTTTTGGTAATGCCACTGGTGGTATTTTAGGTGATCTGCCAATGTTACAACCTTTATGGCAGAAATGCTGTAATGAGGCGGCTATGACTCAGATTTCCAGAGACAGTAGCAGAACAGTATTTATCACTTCTGTTCCGACTTCCTTTTGTAAACCTGTAATGTATCAGAATACTGTTAATAATGATTAAATACCAATATGTCTAGGTTCATCTATCTGTTGTTGTCAGCACTTCCCAGGGCCCCTCTATACTAGCTATAGGGACCTTACCCACCACCACACTCAAAGCTGCTGCCTCTAGGCATCCTCTGATTCATCTCTCCTTTTCATGGGGTGTTTCTTTCCAGGGAAATCAGAATGTATTGTTTAAGGGGTTGTGGATGGGCCAGGTTGAAATCCAAGTAGTGGAAAAGGTACAATGAGGTTCACTGTATTGTTTTTATTTTATTTCTATAAATTGGTAAGCCAGTCAGAACATTTATATATGGCTTATGTGAAATCAATCACGTCTACTCACTAATCCTAACTGGGCTGGAAACCATACTTAACACCTACCTAAACAACAGCTGCTTCAACAGGAGCCTGCCACTAGACACACGGCTGTTGTTTTGAATACAATTTTGTAACCTGGATCTGAAGACTGAAAGTCTTTTATCTCCTCTGGTTTGACAGTATCCTAGGAATCAATAGTCTGTGGTCCTGGAGTATCCCACAGTAGTGCATAACAAAAATCCAAGAGACTAGTCACTAAGACTCCAACCACCACTGCATTCTTGTCCAGTGGCATATATGAGCAAATTCCATTTAGCCACAGGATGTTAAAATAAAATCCCATGGAAATCGCCTGAACATTTATTAACTGTATCATCTAAGCATTCAACCTGAGACAACAACTTAACAAGTTTTGCAAACATCAGCGGGGGATGGGTGTGTCAGGAGAAACATTTTCCAGGTGTTAGCAGGATATCCTCCATCTTCTGATAGCTAGAATGAAGCCAGATAGAGTCCATCCAGACTGAGATGTTATCCAGGCTTTGTTGTAAAACAGGCTTAAGTCTGACTGTAACTATCTTAGGGTGGAAAAATGAAGAGTTATGCTTTAACTTCAAAGAGAAGAGTTCTGCAATAGGTAATGTGGTTGTAAAAAGTAGTGGAACAGTTAACAGTAAAAAATGTAGTGGTAGTCCACTCCCGATCACTTATGCTCACTTCCACTCCTGTCTAATGCTCTCTTTCTCTCCCTCTTTCTCTCTCTCTCTCTCTCTCTCACTCTCTCTCCCTCTCTCTTTCTCTGTCTCTGTCTCTCTCTCTGTCTCTCTCTCTGTCTCTCTCTCTATTTCTTTGTCTCAATCTAGGTCTGTCACTTTCTATGTAGGTGTGATTTGTGTTATCACGGGCTAGAGCCACACCAGCCTTTGGTGAAACACAGCTATTAATAAATATTGAATTGCACTACCATTGAAAAATGGCACGTTTGAACATTTTGCAATGCTCATGTCTTATGATAAATTCCAGTATATATTTTAGTCACACAAAGAATATTACACTTGTCTTACTGAGCTAAAAAGCAAGCATTACAATATACATTATTTTTCTAATAGAAGGTTATCATTCCAAGATAGACAGTCTCGTACTGTCCTATTGTATGCATTCGAAATATTCCTGTGAGGAGGGGCATAGGGACAAATAGCACCCTGGCTGCTTTGCATACAATCAAAGAGCATTTTGTGAACTATGGCAAGCCAGAAGAAGGATGCAGACACTTTGTGGACATGGTTCACAAGTGTTTACTCAAATAATGTATAAGATCTAAGTTGCCTTGTCTCTGTGGGTGGTTCCTGCCTATCTCTCCAACTAAGGTGATTGTCAGTCATTTGTGAATGTCCAAAATGATAAAGCACACTCTGCAAAACTACCCTATCTGACCCCACCACTATGAAAACTAACTCATAATTGGAGAAATAGTCCCTTTTCCTGAGGATACTTCTAGAACCAGTGGTATAGGATTCTTTATGTAATCCTTTAATAGTCTCTACTGATTTCCTGGATCAGTCTTTTTTATTCCTCTTTTGCAGCCTGGAGTTTTCCCTTCTGCTTCTTCTCCCTGGGGTTCCCTTTTGTGAGTCTCTTACAAACTATAGTTCCTGGTTGCTGTCTCCAGCATATCAGGTCTCCAGCAACTTAGGTCTCCAGCATATCATGGGAAGACAGTATTATTCGGATAGTCATTCTTTCCTGGCCAGTTATAACTCAGATTGCTTTGGCCTACTTGAGTCTTTATCTGGTTCAATTGTATATTTCTTCTGAACTCTTGCTCACAATATTCTCTTCTTTTTATATTCTCTTCTTCTTGTACAAAATGGCCAGTGGCTTTCCCTTTTTACCAGGGTATTGTGATCCACTGTGCTTTTCTCTTAATATTACTTCTCTCTTGTATCCCACCAGTATAGGTTTATTTGCTTCAATGATAACTGTACCTTGCGACTTCCACTGAGACTAGTAGGTTGCAGGAAATAATGATCCTTCCTTGGCGTCCCGTTATTCCCGCCCTCCCTGTTAGCTTTTATTGTGAAGGAGAACACCTTTGGGAGCCTTGTTCATCGGTAGCCTTCGCTCGTGGTTTTCTTCCTTACGCTGGTGTGTTCCTCCACGTGGTCTCTCTCTTCTCTCTGTTATTCCAGTCTTCCAATACGTGGCAGACACTGTGTGGCTTTCTGTGTGCGGAGGTATCAGCGAATTTCGTAGGACCACCTCCACCATGAGTCTTCCGTGGTCTTGCCACCACCTTCCTCTGGGCTCCTGTCCTGCGTTTTTCTCATGCTGTTGTGCTGTGACTCCAGCATCCCAGGTTCTTTCTTTGGGTTGCTGCCCTGCTGGTTTCTTGTGCTGGGGTTGCACCATGACTTTGGCATCCCGGGCTCTTGCTTCGGGCTACTGCCCGGCTCATTTCTCGTGATGGGGTTGCGTCGTGATTCAGGCATCCCAGCCTGCAGTTTCAGATAAGTCTCCTGGTTTGTGATTGCTCTACCTCTTTTAGGTGTTAGGCAGCATGGGCCTTCCTGTGTCTGCGAATGTGACTCTCTCTCTCCTCATTAGTTAAGTGTATGTTATTTAGCGTACTCGTCACAGCATATTGGGTATGTCCCTTTTCTGTAAGATTCAGAGCTTCTTCATCTCCGTTGGGATATTTAAAAGTTTCTGGTATTGTGGAACATGTCCTGTAGGCCACAGTGTGTAGAGCTGTAGGGAGTTCCTCAAGTTCCTCAGGGAAACAGGACTTCTTGTCTCCTAAGGGGGAGTCTCTCTCGGTGAGGTCTCACTTGCATGACCACTAGGGAGGGTGTTGCTGAACTGGCTCACCTGCATAGCCTCACGGGGAGTTCCCCCTTGGGTAGAAGAGACACATTTTCTTGATTCATCAGAGAACATAAGAATGAGCACAGGGATTTATTTTTGACAAATCTACCCTGGATTGTGTTCAATGTTTAATTCAATAAGTGCATAAGGCATATCAGCCTTCCTATACATATTATTCTTATACGCGGTGTGTGCATTGGGAACAGGGCATGTGCACAGCCGTTAGACTGAGACGTAGCTGTTAGTATGCATGTAAGGAAACATCATCACCTGACTGCCCTTTAATCCCAATAGAGAGACTAATATCAAATCCATTTTACTCTAACATCACCAGCCTAAAACTGTGTGAAATAAGACATAAGGGTTAATTTTACAAACATCCAAATGTTAGTGTGAGATTTGTAAAAAATAGCAGTGAGCCGCAAGCATAAAACCGCTTCACCTCATACGTATTTCCCATTTCTCATAACGGTGTGTCAAAAAAATAAAATAGAAGAGTACCAGACTGTCCATCTTGGAGTAATAACCTTCTATCAAAAAATAATTTGTATGGTTATTGGAGCTTTCAATAACATGATTTGGCAGTAAGATAAGTGTAGCATGCTCTTTCTGACAAAAATATATACTCAAACAATTTTAAAAAGAGTCTGTTTAGAATCTTAGTCCAATCAATTTCTTTTTCTTTTCCATAGATGATTTTGTACCTGATAACATGTTTCCCACCCAAATAGAAAGAGGCTGATACGTAATATGATATGATATCATATCATATGATATGGCATTTGTACCGCACCTATACACAAGTGTTTCAAGGCGCAACAAGGCAAGGAAGGGGGAACAGAGGGAGGACACACTCAATGATCTTACTAGTCCAAGTGAAATTGAGATCGCGCAAGTGCAGGGGAGGGGGACGGGAAACGTGCCAGGGGGAAGGTTAGGGGTCAGTGCTGTACATGGGATCAAAACAATAACAAGGAGTGCGGCCAGCAGGTGGAAGGTACAAGGGTAAGTGCAGACAGCAGGTGTCCAAAGTGCAGGTAGGGGGACTATAGGTTTACAGATACAGACTCAAGTGCAAGGGTTGCTGGGAGGCAGTGCAGGTGTGCAACTGGATGGGTAGGGACCGGACCGGAAATCAGAGGGTAGCCAGATAACCAGTGCTGTATAAGACAAGAAATCAGAAGGGGAGAGGAAGAGAGAAGGCAGAAGCAAAGAGGAAGGTCTTGAGGTGCTTCCGGAACCAGAGATGGTTCTCTTCAAGTTTCAGAGAGGCAGGGAGGCTGTTCCAGAGTGAGGCCCCAGCCAAAGAAAGAGATCTACCACCAACGTGTTGGTTGTAGAAGTGACTGACCCTAAGAGAGTTGGATGTGGAGGAGCGAAGAGCTTGAGCAAGAAGACAGTTGGATAAGGCCCTGTTTGTGCCTGTGAGCGTACGGGAGCGCTTTGCCAACCCCCTTTCCTTGCCTGCTCTCCATCGGTAGGTCTTATCTCCATATTTACACGAGCCCTTCGTGTCCACATCCGAACATTGACTTTCTTCCTCTCACATCTGCATTGAACCTGCTTCTCTCACGTTGTGCTAACAAAATTGATTCTGCTTGCATTGTGTCCCCATTGTATTGCGCCTAGCCCAGTCTTAACTGCTTCTCTCACATGTGCAAAAAATTGATTCTGCTCGCATTGTGCCCCCATTGTATTGCGCCTAGCCCAGTCTGAACTGATTCTCTCACGTGTGCAAAAAATTGATCCTGCTCTCATTGTGCCCCATTGTGTTGCCCCTAGCCCAGTCTGAACTGATTCTCTCACATGTACAAAAATGGATTCTGCTCGCATTGTGCCCCCATTGTTTTGCACCTAGCCAAGTCTGAACTGCTTCTTTTCTTTTTTTTATTTGTGTTTGGTTAGATAAAACCTTTACAAAATCTCTAAGTAAAAGAAAACACAAAGACTTGTGACAATACATATTACAATAAAATTGTTGCATCTGTGAATATGCAAAATAATTACTAAAACAACAGAAAATACTTTCTAACAATAACATCTTTCTACTTTACGATAAAACAAAGAGGATTTTCCCTTATTCATTGAATTCCTCAGTTATTTTTTCAAAGACTGCTAAGTGCCCCCATTGTATTGCGCCTAGCCCAGTCTGAACTGCTTCTCTCATGTCTGCAAAAAATCTTGTATTTACACTCATCATGCCCAACCCACACCTACCAATGTATCCTCTCACGATACTCAGGCCAGCTCATTCGCATTCATCCCAACACACACCTTGTACCACCTTCCTACGGCACCTCCTCTTCTCACTAACATTGATCACAGCCTCTCACTGGCCCTCTGACACAATGTTGCCCACATATACACACCTCTTCCCACCACCTCCCCACCACAAGACAAATCCAGCCAAGGCTACCCTATCCAGCTACCGCACTGCCCAAACAGTTGCTCATGTCCTCCTACACACCAGGCTCTCCAGGCTCAGGGCACGCTCAGAGACCTACTCGCACCCCATTTGCATCTCCACGCTTCTCCACACCCAAGTACCATAACCACCAGCAGACACCAACTCTCCAGCCATCCCTCCCTGGTTCACCTTACCCACGTCCCCTGCACACTCACAACTCCCAGCACCAAACCCAATCTCCCCAGTTCCCACAAAGCCATGTCACCGTCCTTCTAACTCCCCTCACCCCACTCCCACCATCAAAAAGAACAGTTCCAACCCTGTCCTCAAATTTGCCCTCATCAGCGCTCGTTCTCTCCCCACCCATGCCCTCGAGATTAATGACCTCATCACCACCCAAGATCTTGACCTACTTGCCATCACAGAAACCTGGCTCCACGAGGCATCAGGCCCAGCCATCTCTCTCACCGTCCTCAGGGATACATCATCCTGCGACAGGACCGTAAGCTATCTAAAGGCGGAGGTGTAGCTCTCATCACCAAAGAGGCACTCCCTATTAGAGTGTGCAACTAACCCTGGGAAAGCACCGCTGATCTCCTCTCTTCCAAACTGTCTCTATCCCCTAAATGCACCATAAATATACTTGTCACCTACAGACCACCTGGTACAGCTCCAGACTACCAAAGGAACCTCCTCCAAGTCCTAGGAAACAATCTAAAAAGAACAGCTAAAACAATCCTAATCAGGGATTTCAACTTAGGCCTCCATGACCCAAAGGACAAAGCAGCCTCATCACTAGCCAATGAACTCACTGACCTAGGATTCTTCCATAGAGTCACAGACCCAACTCACTTTAAAGGCCGAACCATTGACTGGGTTTCAGACCACAACTGCTCATCCACCATGACCACTATCTTGACCTTCCCCTAGACAGATCACAGTTGCATCCAATTCACTTTTCCCACTAAACCTACCTCCAAAGTGCTCTCATATGCTCCGCCAGCTAAGGTCAGAAGCTACAAAAAATTAACCAAACACAATCTCCTCTCATTCCAAGACATCCCGGAACTAAAACCGCCCTTCGTAAACAACCCCACCTCTCTCGTCAACTTCTACTCCCACGCTCTCACTAAAGCCATTGATGCTATAGCCCCAATTGAAGACAAAAAAGAAAATAAATCTATGCACATCAATTCTTGGTTCACAGAAGAGCTATCTGCCCTTCTCTCCAGCAAACGCCTGGCTCTAACCAAGTGGCAGTTCATGCCCAATGATTCCACTTTGGAAGAATTTAAAAGACTCTCATCGCTATACAAAAAAGCCATATTCAAAGCAAAATCTAAATCCTTCAACCTACGCATCTCCACAGCCAACTCTAAATCCAAGGAAATGTTCTCCATCTTCAAAGATCTCATCACACTCTCCACCAGTCCAGATAAGATCATTAAAGACGAAGCTTGGTGCTCCAGCATTCAGGCAGCCCTCCTGTCATCATTAAAGAGTGCGCTGACGCACTGACCCCCGATCATCACGGCCTTCATCAATGCCTCCTTCTCCACAGGAACTGTTCCACAGTCTAAAAGAAGCGTGGGTCTGCCCCCTCATACAAAAAAACTCCCTAGATCCCTCATGCCCAAACAACCACTGACCTATCACCACTGTCCCTTTTCTCCTTAAGATCTTAGATAAATCAGCCCACTGCCAGGTGCAACATTACCTGGAATCTAACGCCATCCTAGGTAAACGTCAATCACGCTTCCGCAAAGGCCATGGCACAGAAACCGCCCTCTTGGACCTAAAAAAACTAATCACTGAGATAATGGACAAGGGCAAACCAGCCCACCTGCTACTCCTCGATCTCTCGGCTGCATGTGATCTTGTTGATGACAACATCCTTACCTGCCATCTCTACAACGCAGCCCACTTCTCCAAACAGGCCTCATCGTGGATAACACCCTTCCTAGAGGGCCGAGCCATGAAGGTTTACACCGAACAGGCTAACGCAGCTCCCACCACCATCCACTGCAGAGTTCCCCAGGGATCCTGCACTGCACCTACCTTCTACAACCTGTTTACTAAGCCACTCTTCGACAAACTTGACTACCTCTGCATAGCCTACACAAACTATGCCGATGATACGCAAGTACTCCTCCCTCTCACTGGTTCCTATGACCAAGACGCAGCAGCCCTCCTTCAAATTTACACTACCACCCAAGCCTGGATGGCAGCCAATGGACTGTGCTTAAATGGGGACAAAACAGAGATTATCCTCCTAGGCCCCAAAGAAATACTGCCCAAATTCGAACAAAAATACAACAACTTTACCATCGACAACACCATCATCCATGTCTCCTCCTCTGTGAAGACCTTTGGAGTCTTCCTAGACTCCATCCTCTCAATAACTTGACAGGTCAGTGCCATTGCCTCTGCCTCCGCCCTCACCACCAAACTTATAAATGCCATAAAACCTTTTCTAACTAGCCAAAACTGCCTTTCCATCGCCCGAGCCACTATTGAAGCCAAATTGGATTATTGTAATGCTCTCCTTGCAGGTACTTCGGCCAAAAATCAAAACAGGCTTCAAATAGTTAAAATCAATATGCTTCGAGTAGCCCTTAGTATCAAAAAAGAGACCATGTCACGCAGCCTAGATGGGCCGCCCACTGGCTCCCAGTTAAAGAGAGGATTATGTTTAAGACCCTAACTTTATCACACAAATGCCTCAGTTTCACTGCCCCATCCTACCTATCTGAAACTATCACTAGAGACACCTCCTTGCGTCCCAGAAAAGGTCCCTACGTCAACCAACTATGCATACCTCCAATCAAAAGAGAAAATGCAGGAGGTATCCGTTTTCCTCATCTAGCACCTAAACTCTGGAATACCCTACCTAATGCTCTCAGAGCCGAAACCGCTCTCACAGCCTTCTGCAAAACCCTTAAAACTACACTGTTAAACTAACTCTCCCACTTCTTCCTTCCAACTCTCCCCCTTCTTCCTTCCACCATCTTGCCAACCCCCACTAAACCTGTGTTCCTTCCTTTTTACCACTTTGTATCATGTAACTAAATATTTTTTTCTTCTGTAACCAGCAATTATCTCTGTAACAGCGCCACAATGCCTCAGGGCTGATGCGCGCTTTATAAAAATAAATAAATAAATAAATAAATCCCTGGGCTTGAGGCCAAGGACAAGTCTCGCAGTCCTGTTCTGGATGAGTTGCAGTGAGCGGAGAGTAGAAGCAGGCAGATTTAGAAAGTTGCAGTAGTCCAACCTAGAGAGAACCAGAGCTCTAGAGACAGTGAGCTTCTGGGAGAAGGAGAGCAAAGGAAGAATACCTCTGAGGCAGCACAGTTGGTAGTCTGACTTCTTAGAGATGTCAGAGATGTGAGGAGAAAAGGATAGTGTGGAGTCAAGGATGACCCTGAGGTTCTTAGCCTCACAGGTGGGAGCAGAAAGAGGGCCAAGCGAGGCCGGCCAGAGAGTGACAGCGACTGATGAAGAGAATCTCCGTCTTACTGGCATTAAGGCAGAGATCATTGGCGACACACCACTCCTGGATAATAGACAGATAGTCAGAGATGAAAGAAGGAGAAGAGGTGGCAGAGAGGAGCCTGAAAACGAGCTGAGTGTGATCCGCAGAGCACTGAAAGTTTGATCAGAGAGCGGCAAGGCGGTGGGGGCAAGAGGTGCCAGGTATTGGTTGAACAGCCAGGGAGAGAGGTTGTGCCCCTGGAAAACACCACAGGTGGAGAGTGAGATAGAGGAACGGAAGGACCCAAGTTGGACCTCAGAGGGTCGACCAGAGAGGAACGAGGTCAGCCAGGCCAGGGCCTGATCAGTGATACCCAGGTCATCACAGAGACAATTGAGCAGGATGGCACGGTTGACCATGTCAAAGGCAGAAGAGAGATTAAGATGAGGACAGAGGGGAGATTAGAATCAGTTAGAGAGCAGGTCTTCACGGATATTCAGGAGTGCAGTTTCCCTGCTTCTGGCTCCTCAGAAATAGAGCCAAGGAGATTGAGAGAGACAGCAAGAGAAAGAATGCATGGAGAGGGAGCGAGAGAGAGAGAGAAAGAGAGAGAGAGAGAGACAGAGAACATTAGATCAGTGTATTATGTGCTGGGTACAGCTAGTTTAATTTAAATTTGGTTATTTATTAGGCATCAATCTAGCTTCTTGAAGCAAAGGTAAGCTGTATAACAGTTGGAGAGATATTGAAGGATTGCAGGGAGAACATGCCCTACAAATGAGCTTTTCATTTTACAGGAATACCATTTAGCATAGCAAGGAATTCTTAATGTATACAGTTAGTGGGGAACATGTAACTCTGCTGAGAGGTAGTGTGAGGTTGTAAATAGGGTGGGTTGGTAAGGCTGGTCATTAGAAAAAATATGAGCCTGGGTGGGTTTGTGGGTAGTTTACAGGTTGGAAGAATGGTGTGCATTGAGGAGGTGGATCCCGATTCCTTTTCTGAATTACATTATAATGGGAGTGAGTCTGCTGTTGATGACTGAGATTCGACAGTCTTGGGGAATATATGGAGAATTCTTTTTTTCCTGATTCTTTCTTCTTTGTTTGTATTTCTGCTGTTCTAGTATGACTCAGTCCCGGATTTTGCAATGTGCTGACTGGTGGTGACATTGTCTATTCAGAGTAAACTTTGATAAGTTAAAGCATTAAGTGATCACATTTGCATAGAACTTTGAAGAAGCACACAGCAGTTTGGTGGACACTTCTTCAAGGTGTTAGGGTGCGTGAGAGATCAGAAATGAGAGGCAGACACAAAGTGGTAGTATTCTCAACAATTGACATTTTATTATCAGAAAGGGGTTTGGATAAAGGCCCAACTTTCCCTATGCTAAAGTAATTGTACCTTCCTGTGAAACTAAAACTAAAACAGGCTGACCTTGTGTCCAAACAAAATCTGACCCTCACACTTACATACACAATTAGCATACACAATTAAAAGGTGCAAAGAAAATGTTTCAAATAAATGTGCGAGTACTTAAACATATAACTTGAACCAAAAAAATCCTTGTGTCCAGGAGTTGGTTTCCTGCCCCTGGATTATTCCAGGAACATTTTTCAAAATATTCAGTTTCAAGACTAGTTTCTTAAAGGCAATGCAAATGTCTCTTTTGCCTAATTCTTTCCTCAGGAGGGCAAAAACAATTGTCTCTTCCACAACACTGGCTGAAATATAACAAAGTCTCTGGTAGTCTTTCAGTATGGAAAAACAAAATATTATTTCCACAATGCTGGTTGGAATATGGCAAAAGAAAGTCTTTCCTACTTTCAGGATGGTTAAACATATGTCTTTTTTTCCAGTAGTGATAAAAGTATGGCAAAAAGCAAGCCTTTTCAAATCCCAAGTTGACAAAATGCTCAATTGAAACAGTTACATGGGGAAGACATAAACAATAACACATTTAAGTTGTTGAGCTCTTATAAAGGGTTAAGTCCAATACTCTCCACTAAACAAATCTACTGACTTTCGCATTGTCTTACTCAAGGGCAGTCATGGTGTGCTGATCATGTATTGGGAGTAATTGCCACTATGGTTTTCACTTTGAGCACCACAAGAATAGTGCGACAAGTACTACAGAAGTTGTGCAGGCCACTAAATGTCCACTAACATTGAAATACCTCCTGCATGTACGCGAGTGCTCTTCATGTAATAGGGACAAACGTCTACAAAAGATGGGAACCAAGGGAGAAAAGTTAACATGAATCACATTTGTAAAAAAAAAGCACCACATTCAATTGTATGATTTTGGCAGACAGTTTATTTGTTGTGATCACTGGAACATTCTGGAGCTCATGTACCAATGAGCTGTCACATAAATGCAAGGCATAAAGGCTTCACATGTCAGGCAGCATGTTCAATTACACCTAAACACTGCACGACATGCCTTCATGTCGTGCAGCATTTAATTGTAACTGTGAACGCTGCTTACTATGCATGCATGGTAAGCAGCATTCACAATTAAATGTAACTGCTGCCTGGCATCTGAGCAACCCAGACAGTGTTTATAACTTTGAGTGGCGGAGTGAAAAGTGCATGACAATGGTGTCTGGGGATGCTGTTGGTACTCTCGTTCAGAGGAGAATTGCCAAGCATTTCCGGTGCTGGACTGCCCCAGGGCAGGACAAAGACAAATATGTTTGGGATATTTCTGCTCTGTGAAAGATAGTGAGCTAAAGACTCTGGGTAAGTCTCTCGTAACCAGGACTAATGTCTAGCAGAGGGACTCCCAGGACCGCCTCTTGTTAATTTGCATATTTAAGTAACTTTGGGTCTCACCCTAAGTTACTAGGGGAATCCAGACGTGGACCCCTTGCTCACTATTCTTAGAGAGGCACAGCTCCTCCCCACTGATGAGGCCAACCAGACCGAAACATGTGTCTGGGGATGCTGTTGGTACTCTCGTTCAGAGGAGAATTGCCTAGCATTTCCGGTGCTGGACTGCCCCAGGGCAGGACAAAGACTGATATGTTTGGGATATTTCTTCTCTGTGAAAGATAGTGAGCTAAAGACTCTGGGTAAGTCTCTTGTAACCAGGACTAATGTCTGGCAGAGGGACTCCCAGGACTGCCCCTTGTTAATTTGCATATTTAAGTAACTTTGGGTCTCACCCTAAGTTACTAGGGGAATCCAGACGTGGACCCCTTGCTCACTATTCTTAGAGAGGCACAGCTCCTCCCTACTGATGCGGTCCAACCAGTCCGAAACACGTGTCTGGGGATGCTGTTGGTACTCTCATTCAGAGGAGAATTGCCTAGCATTTCCGGTACTGGACTGCCCCAGGGCAGGACAAAGACTGATATGTTTGGGATATTTCTTCTCTGTGAAAGATAGTGAGCTAAAGACTCTGGGTAAGTCTCTTGTAACCAGGACTAATGTCTGGCAGAGGGACTCCCAGGACCGCCCCTTGTTAATTTGAATATTTAAGTAACTTTGGGTCTCACCCTAAGTTACTAGGGGAATCCAGACGTGGACCCCTTGCTCACTATTCTTAGAGAGGCACAGCTCCTCCCTACTGATGAGGTCCAACCAGACCGAAACACGTGTCTGGGGATGCTGTTGGTACTCTCATTCAGAGGAGAATTGCCTAGCATTTACGGTGCTGGACTCCCCCAGGGCAGGACAAAGACTGATATGTTTGGGATATTTCTTCTCTGTGAAAGATAGGTAGCTAAAGACTCTGGGTAAGTCTCTCATAACCAGGACTAATGTCTGGCAGAGGGACTCCCAGGACCGCCCCTTGTTAATTTGCATATTTATGTAACTTTGGGTCTCACCCTAAGTTACTAGGGGAATCCAGACGTGGACCCCATGCTCACTATTCTTAGAGAGGCACAGCTCCTCCCTACTGATGAGGTCCAACCAGACCGAAACACGTGTCTGGGGATGCTGTTGGTACTCTCATTCAGAGGAGAATTGCCTAGCATTTCCGGTACTGGACTGCCCCAGGGCAGGACAAAGACTGATATGTTTGGGATATTTCTTCTCTGTGAAAGATAGTGAGCTAAAGACTCTGGGTAAGTCTCTCGTAACCAGGACTAATGTCTGGCAGAGGGACTCCCAGGACCGCCCCTTGTTAATTTGCATATTTAAGTAACTTTGGGTCTCACCCTAAGTTACTAGGGGAATCCAGACATGGACCCCTTGCTCACTATTCTTAGAGAGGCACAGCTCCTCCCTACTGATGAGGTCCAACCAGACCGAAACACGTGTCTGGGGATGCTGTTGGTACTCTCGTTCAGAGGAGAATTGCCTAGCATTTCCGGTGCTGGACTGCCCCAGGGCAGGACAAAGACTGATATGTTTGGGATATTTCTTCTCTGTGAAAGATAGTGAGCTAAAGACTCTGGGTAAGTCTCTCGTAACCAGGACTAATGTCTGGCAGAGGGACTCCCAGGACCGCCCCTTGTTAATTTGTACAGGTGTGTATGCAACATTTTACTCTGCACTTTTCACTCTGCCGTGCAAATAACAAAGAATTGGCGGCATGGACCTGGATATGCCTTTACATTACACATATGAGCAACTTGAGCTCCTCGGGAAAACAAAGTAGACCATTGCAAGCTGAATGTACATTCATGTTGTCATAGGGGCGTATTTTGTTTGCAAAACCTGTAGGCATTGGTAAACCTAAGCACAACTAGAGTTATACCTGCATTACCCCCGTTAAACAAATATCTTGTTTACAGTGTTTATAATTGTTAGTAGACGGTTGCTAACTCAAGTTCCATTGTGTTCTCTCTCCTCTTTGCAAACGTGAATTTTACTAAATGCAGTCAGTGCTGCAAACACAGTAATTGACGGTGCATTTCAGTTCATAAAGGGCAAGTACTTTCAACAAATCAGTGTTTATGATTTAGCTTCCAAGTAAATATTTTAACTGCCAAAAGAGTATTTCTTTATCGCACTGCAATGTATTAAGAATTTCACAAGTCAAATATAATCGAGGCATCCGCAAAGCATAGTTGTTTTTAATACGTTTTCAGATCATAATTATGTTTAGTTAACATAAGTTATTCTATGATAAACACGAACTTTAATTTAGTGGCTAAAATATTTTTGTTTCATTCATATAATTTCTGTGATGAACAAGGTAACAAATAACCTGTGAAACCAAGCGCCACAGCTTTTCAGATACATTTGATAACACTTACATTGATTCTTGGAAAACAGCCATTTCTTCATCGTTAGGCAGAAATATGTCATACTTGAACTGTGAAAAAACACGTGCATCAGTTCTCCGTTGCCTCCAGTTTCTGCTCTGTTATGTTAGGGGGACTTGTGCTGAGCCGAATCCAATCTGGAATTAAGAAGGCCCAGGGGCACTTTTAACAAACTGTCATTCATTTGAGCAATAGCCGTGTTTAAGTTAACAGAATGCAGTTTGTCAAAATAGGGCTTTCCCACATTTACGAGCGTTTATTGTTTCATTCGGAATGAAGCCCCCCCTCATCTGTAATGAAACGGATTTCAAGGGAATGCTTTGGGTTATTGATGACCGCCTATACATTCATGCTAAGCACCATGAGAAAGTATAGGTTACATTAAACATTGTTTAGTTTCCTTAAATTAGCAAGTGGGCGAGTTTGAATTAAAACGAATATATAATATATGCAGGAACATTTGTTGGCAATGTTAGAAATTCTGATTGAAAGGAACTTTGATGTCATACTACAAGCAAAGAAATACAGCATTGGCTTTGTCATAGTTATGACAATGGCAAACACAACATTCCAAAAGATTATTTTTTTTGGATGACAGTTACTCCTGGAAGAAGTTACAGCAACATCTGGATGTAAACTTTCCCTGAAGACGGAATTCACGAGGGTCGAGAGTAAATCTAGATGTCGCCTGTGCCAACCAGAGACGATCCACAGGGTCCCAATTGAGAAATCATTAAGCCTCGCTTAGTTGTGATCAGTTTGGCCCCACAGCACTAGGTACAACACAATATGATTATTCTCCAACTAAAAAATATGGTTATCTCATATTGCAAAATGTGCTTCCAAGACATAGTTTGCATGTATACACAAAGCCCACTCCTTTGTAAGGCAACCTTCCCACTTTTCACTCACATTTATAACAGGAACACCTGGGCACAGGTTATGCAACAGAAAGGGATAAAGTATAGTGAACAACCTTTTCTAAGTTTGACGTGTGTACTTCTTAATAAGTGACCCACCCCAAAATACACTGACAGAGCTCATGGTGCATCCATCACACATGACTGACGGCATTGATGGTATCAGTTATATGTATGCGCCTTTTTGTGAGGCAGATCATGACATGACCTGCCATTTGCACCAAGCCATACTCGCACAGATAAGGTGCACCTCTTTCCAGACTCAAGGTGCACATACTCCTGGAAAATCATTTGTGGTGCGATCATAATGGGTCTTTTGTTTGAGTGGTTGTTTTGGTAAACACCTGCAGTCTATTTTTACATAAATATTTGCACTGGTACTGTTTGGGAATTCAGGCAGTATTTATTACCTGCAGTAAATTAAACAAAATTACTGCATGAAGTAAATACTGCCTAATTACAAGTAGGAATACTAGTTGAAATCCCAGTATGTTCTAATACAATTGTATCTGTGTGCAAAGTGGGGCAATGTTATTGTTTTTTTTATCGCAAAGTATGAAGGCCCACCTTTTGATATTTTTTAATGATGTATTAGTGTTTGCATTGATCATTAGGAAAAACACACAAACATCTTTATTTTTATTAATTCTTTATTTTCATTTTAAGAAAAAATAACACATTACAACATTTAAATACAGTGTATGGAGAAAACTGTCCAATCAGTACTTTAGATATAAATAAAATATAAACAGACCAATTAACAATAAAGTTGTCCTAACTATATACATTACAACATATATACAACCCGTCTCCCACCCGCACCCCCCATACTTCTACCTTAATTGATAGAGACTAATATAAATCCATGAATTGTCCCCAAATCTTCTCAAAAAGAGAGCTTTTCTATTCTCTACCATAGATAGTTATCTCCATTTTAGCCAATTTGTATATTTCCTCAATTCAATCTTTCACATTCGGATATACCCTTGATTTCCATCCCTCAAGATCATTTTCTTTCCAATTGCAGCTCCCCTAAATAGCCATTTCTTTTGGCATGTGTTTAAGTCATCAATAATCTCATAATTCCCCAAGATTAGGGTTTTAAAGTCATATACAATCTTGTATGCTAGGACTAAATATTCACAAATGTTCAGCCAGAAATCATGTACTGTTACACATTTCCATAACATATGTTCTAATGTTCCAATCTGGTGTATGCACCCCCAGCAGTAATTTGTGTCTGAAATACCCCTTTTGTGAAGACCCTCTGGGGTCAAATATACTCTATTTAGATTTTTGACTTGACGGTACCTTTCACTCAGGCTAATCGAGCACAGATTAACATTCTTGCACATGGTTAACCATTGTTCTGAAGATATTTCACATTGGAGTTTTCTTCTTCAATCCTCCTTTAATTGACAATTCTCCTTATACCTGAAACAATGTGTTTATAGATGTGACTTGCCAGTTCTCCTTCACGTGTCTTGGTATTAACTAAAAAGACATCAGAATCCAACAAATTCACAAAATCAATCAATCCTATAGCTTTTTTTAATTGTCTGTAATCCATGGACAAAAAATTAACTATGTCCCATTTGCTCTTCACTTCATTCACTGTTAGCCATTTTCCATCTTTTTTTAAATCACCAATCCATTGAATCCCACCTAAAAAGCATTCAGGCCAAAACAATATTTTCCCATTTTCTTTAATCCCAGCATTTAACCAAATAGAAGCATCAGGACCCCTAAGTGCATCTGAACCCAACAAATGTAAAGGTTCTTTCCAAGAAGACCTCAAAAACTCAGTGATTGGTTCACCTTACTACCGGTTATTGATGTTGTTGATAAAATAGCCCTTGGCGTCAACTGACCCGCAAAACCAGCTTCTGCTGTTGCCCAGGTCATTTCATACATTTCCTAAGAATGGAATAAAAAATGGAGCCATGAACACTACATGATAAGCATAGAGGTTCGGGACACCCAGTCCACCTTTTCCAAGAGATAATTGTAACTTCCAAAGCTTTAGTCTTGGAGGCTTGTTATCCCATAAACAAACCTGCATACACCCATCGAGTTCTTTCCAATACTGTGTGCCTATTTTAGCCATGAACGCTAAATGATAAGCATAAAAGTTTGGGACACCCAGTCCACCTTTTTCAAGAGGTAATTGTAACTTCCGAAGCTTTAGTCTTGGAGGCTTTTTATCCCAAATAAAACCCTGTATAAGCTCATCAAGTTCTTTCCAATACTGTGTGCCGATTTTAACTGGTAGAATACTATGTACATAGTTTATCCAAAGTGTGGCAATCATTTTTAAGGCATTCACTTTCCGACATAAGGATACATTCAGTATTTTCCATCTTTCCAGATCTAGTTGTAATCCTCCACTCACTTATTTTAGTTTTTTGTGTACCATCTCCTCTATCTTTGGTGTCAACCTGATTCCTAAATATCACATCCTGTTTGAGCACCATTTAAAACCCAGAGAAATAATCTACTGCTTATTACACATTATTGTCTATGGCATCACTTCAGACTTCACCCAATTAACTTTGTATGCGGAAAATGTATTGAAGTTTGAAAGGATATTCATCAAGATGGGCATGGAATGTTCTAAATTTTTCAAGACCAATAGTAGGTCGTCGGTGTAAAACCAGATTTTTTGTTCCATCCCCAACAATTTACTGCACTTAACATTCTCTCATGTCTGATTGCAATGGCCAATGGTTCTACTGTAATCACAAATAGTAGGGGGAATAAAGGGCACCTCGGCCTAGTTCCTCTTTCTAGTTCAAATTGTTCCTATCTCAACCCAATTGTATTTATATCAGCACTCAGCTTATAGTACAATAACTTAATCCAGGATATAAATCTCTCACCTAGACCCATTTTGTGAAGCACAGCATACAAATATTTCCAATTTACACGATCAAACGCTTTTTCAGCATCCATGGACATTACCGCAAAATCGTAACATGAGTTTGATGCTTGTGCGATTGTTTGAAGAAGCTTAGGAATGTTAAAAGAAGTGTTTCTTTTCTGGATGAATCCAGATTGATTCCCTTGAATCAAAGGTGGTAGTAAAGCCTCTAATCTCATGGCCAAGATTTTTGCTAAGACTTTATTATTCATGTTTATTAAGCTGGATGGTATCTCAATGGTTGAGTCGCATCCTTTCCTTTCTTCTTAAAAACTGCTATCATGGTGTGTCTAGTCATTTGATGTAATAAACCAGCTTTTAATGATGATATAAACATATCTTTCATTAGTTTCAGGACAGAGTTTGGTAGAATCTTGTAGAATTCAGCCGGAAGGCCATTGGACACAGGAGATTTCTCAGTATTCAACTTAGTGATCGACTTCATAATTTCATCAATTGTAAATTTTTCTTCTATATTTTTTTGTTCATGTTCCAAAATCTTCAAGATCTCTAAGTTCTGCACAAAATGTTCCACCTCTCCTGACACCAACACTTCATTGCGGTACAAGTTCTCATAGTATTTTTTGAAAATGTTGTTAATGTCTGTAGGTTTAAATGTAATTAAACCATCTGGATCTCTTATTGAAGTAATAGTCCTATGCAAATCTATTTTCCTCAAACTATGTGCCAACCAGCGATCACATTTTTCTCCCTTTTCAAAGTAGGTACATTTTAAGTGGTATAGATTATGTTCTGCTCTTTCTGTTCATATTTTATTCATCTTTGTTTTTAATTTCTGTAACTCCTTGGTCTTCTCAGACTGTTTTGGTTATTCTGTCACCTCCTGCGACAGTCTCTTGATCTGCAGATCTAAATTTTGTCTTTCATTTTTGAGTTTTTTCTTCTTACTGCTTGATAGACTTAGTAACAAACCTCTCATTGTACATTTGAAAGCCTTCCACACTGTCTTTGCGTCTATATCCTCAGTGTGGTTTTCTTCCACAAAATGTTCCGCCTCTGAGATTATCTTCTCCAATATCTCCTCCTCGCTCAAATTCGACATATTCATCCTCCATGTAAATGTTTTTTTGCATTCAAAATCCAAGTTCAAATACATTTTTTATACATTTCGGCTATTTTACCCGCCGTTAGTAGCATATCTATTCATACGTATCATGAGCATTTGAGTAGAAACTATATTCTTTTGTTGACGGATGCTCCAATTTCCAATTATCTTTTAAATATTATAATTATGTTCCTCTAGCAAACCTTGAAGTGATAAGAAGTGGTAATTCCTGTTTTTCTGTATCCTTCATTTACTTTTATCCATTAAAGGATCGATTACTTCGCTGAAATCCCCACCTAACAAAACATTCAGAGTTTTCATGTCTTGTATAATTTGAGCCACCCGCCTAAAGAATGAGCCATCGTCTGCTGATGTGCATAAATGTTACATATTGTCATAGTTTCACCCTGAATACTCACTAGCAGAGCAATGATTCTGCCCTCTTTAACTGAGCAATGTTTTATTATCTGTATTGGCACATTCTTGCATAGCAAGACAGCAACACCCCTTGATCTTGAATTAAACGAGGAACCATACACCTTCCCAACCCATTCCTTTTTAAGATTTGTCAGTTTATCCTGAATCAAATGAGTTTCTTGTAGGAAACATATGTCAGCTTTCAGATTATTCAAATGGTTAAAGATCTTTTTCTTTTTGAATTGATTATTGATTCCATTAACATTCCAAGACACCATAAACATTCTGTCTCCAATGTTGTTCACCATTCTCCCACTCAGTCTCTCACCTTCATGGATATCCACTAGTCCGGGTATGAAAAAAATAATTAAAAAAACCCTATAACCCACCCTTTTAAGTAAATGCTAGCAGCCGGCTCCAACTTTTGCCTGATATACAAAGTAAACATTCCAAAAGATCCTATACTCCAGACACCTCTCCTAATTATTTAACTCTTTCAACATCAGTAAAGAGTTAAGATTCTTAACTCCCCTCCACCCCCATTTTCATACCTAGCTGGTGACTAAGTATAAATAAGAAAGCATTTTGTATAGCTCCTATTACTAACTCTAAATCTGACTAATTTATATTGGCACATAAATATCAATTATATGGCTGTACATTAATAGAGAAGCAAAACAGAAATATATAGTTAAAAAATGACACATTCTCAATGCCATCAAACTTGTTAGTAATAGATGCCTACCACACGTCTATTTGACTTCTCAACATTTATAATAATTCAGTTGCCAGCACAGAACACATACACCTATCCATCTATGTACTTCTAGCAACAACACTACTTTCCTTGCCTGGAGATTAGGTGAGTGGCTCTAACCAATGACAATTAGAACCTGGGGTTTATACCAAGAGGCACTTGCCATTACTCCTCACTATATAGGGAACAGACAAGAAGTGATCATGCACATCCTGGTCAAGACGATAAAAAGCCACATTTCTTGTTATATTCACAGTATGATGTTACAGCCGTAGTTAATTGTACATCCTGGGCATTGATATTAAAAACTCATTCATATATGTTATAATCCACTGTATGCTTTGTGAAATTAAACCAGCACATTAACAATAGGATTTGTGTTATTACCTTAGGCATAAAAGCTTCACCAACCACTTGTAATAAACTGTTTGAGTATGTAAATACTTTCTGGAGCAATGAGAGAAAATATTAATAAGCAGTATGAAAGAGATTCAAAACATAAAGCAGCTACAGGTCTGAACTTAGAGTAGTAATAGCACAATCATTTTGAGTTGCAAACCCTAGCCGTACCTTCATTTTATTGCCCCACAAAGATATCTAGATTTATACGTTAGAAGCACAGGACTCCTTGTCAAATGATAACTTCCAAATGTAAATTATGTGGTACCTTTGTGCCTCTTTCTTGAATGAATAAGTAATCTTGGAGGAAGTGAAGTGTAACACTAAAGAGCATTAGAGTCACCCAAATCTCTCACACAGCGGGATAACACACACTAATTGTACTGCCACAGTATGTACAGTCCTGTCTGTGTGATGATTATCAGCACAGGTGCTTCTGGATGAATGTATACGTGAATGTGGAGGGGTATTATCCTAAAGGGCATCAGGATCACCCAAGTCTCTCACACAGCGGGATAACACACCCTAATATTACTACCACAGTGTGTACAGTCCCGTCTGTGTGATTGTCAGCACTGGTGCTTCTAGATGAATGTATATGTGAGTGTAGAGGGGTATTATCCTAGGTGGATACCAAGTTCCATGAAGCCGTTTAATCTCACATACCACTCATATAGCAATACACTTCCATTGCCACTGTCAAATTTGTGTCTGCACGACCGTTCATTTTGTTTATTTAAGGGACATACTATGGATTGCAACACTGAAGGGCATAAGGACCAGGTATCCGTCTAAACTATATGCTTTATGACATCCACACCTTGCGAATACTGGAATAAGGTATGATGTTGTCTATTTATGATAGTCAATCCTAGTGCATTTGCTTGAATGTAGGATACATGAGAAAGTGCAGCAACGCAAGACATTGGTAACCCAGGGAGCTGACTATACCCGTATTTTATTTTTATTGTATTTATTGTAATATTTATAATTCGCCAGTAGCTCGCAAGCCTCGGGCGCAGATACAAAGACACAAGACAGACAGATGGTGACTGACAGGGAAGACGGGACAGTCATGTAGAATTACTCAGAAGCTAGGTGTGGTCTGAAGACATTGCTTATTTGAAGATGTGGGTTTTCACCGGTTTGCGGAAACAAATGTAGTTAGTTTCCAGTCTTATGTGGTTTGGGAGATTGTTCCAAAGACCGGCTGCTATGGTGGGAAAGGATCTGCTACTGCGACTGCGATTTTACCTAGGTGGGACGATCTCAGTGTTCTACTGGGAACATATGATTGAATCCTGGTTTTTAGGTAGGCCGGGGCTTTTGCCGAATATACATCTGTGCACAATGGTTAAGATCTTGAAGTGTACCCTATCTTCAATTTTCAGCCAATGTAGCTCCCTTCTGGAATCGCTAATGTGTTCTGACCTTAATGATTCTCACCGCATTGTTCTGGACAACTTGATAGCTTTGCAAACACTGCTTAGAGGCACCTAGGACTGGAGCGTTACCATAGTCAAGGCGCGACATGATGATAGCTCTTGCTATAGTAGCGCAGTTGTCCTCTGAAATGTAGGGCCTGATAGATCTTATTAGTCTGAGATGGTAGGCACAGTTTTTTTTGATGTACTGTACTTGGGCATCGGCCCCAAGTGATGCTTCCAACATCATACCCAGGGTTTTAACTTTACTCAGGACCGGTATGGGTGTATTCTTAATCTGGAAGGACGTGTAGGTGGAGGATAGTTAAGCTCTAGCTGAAGACGAGCCGAATACAATGAGCTCTGTTTTTTTCCCATTGAGGCACATCCAATTGGAGTCCATCCATTGCTCCACGTTGTTGTAGATCATAGTAAGTTGCTCACTATCTTTCTGATAGTTGCCACTTAGCTCACACACCAGCTGCTTGTCATCAGCATAGTTAGTAAAAAATGTGTTGATATGATCTAGGACAAGGCATAGGTATCATAAGGTTAAATAACAATGGTGACATGCTGGCCCCTTGGGGGACTCCACAGAGGATTTCCTTTTCCAAGGAGAACTTGTCCCCCCAATGCACCCTGCATATCCTGTTTTTTTAAAATGATATTATCCAGCCAATGGCTTCGTCCGAGCAATTGGTGTTTTTTTTAGTGCATTCTGGAGTAAGTTATGGTTGAGAAGATCAAACGCTGCACTGAGGTCAAGGAGGATGAGGCGACCTGTCTTACCCTTATCAATAATGCTGAGCATTTTGGTCTGCAGGTCTAGCATTGCCGTCTCCGTACTATGGGCAGGGCGGAAACCAGGGACGTCATTTGGGGGTCACCAGAGGTCGAAACTGCGACCTCTGAGGTCTCCCTTGCGACCTCTGTGGTCACCCTTTCGACCTCTAGAAAAAAAATGTATTTTTTTTTACTTTTTTTTTTTACTTTTTTTTTTGTGTAATGCAAGCTCATGGGCTGTGGCCAGCACCACGTGGCTCTTTAGTTTTGGAGTGGCTGGCTTTCTTGTTAAAGCCCCTTAAAAAAAGAAGAAAAAGAAGAAAAGGAGTGACACAAGTCTAACACTTTCAGCACTGACCCTAAATAAGAAAGATTAGGAATACCAAATAAAGTGTCTTTCTGGAATTCTATACAATAATTGATACTCATTAAAGGTTTATTTCAGGCACACTTCAGGGGGTGAGTACCTGAATTAGTCTGTTCTTAAACGCCTCAAATCAGCCTTTCATCCTTCTGAGGTCGATACATGAGTACCAACACAGGTTGGGTGATATTGGGTGTATATTTTTTCTATATAAAGCGCTTACGCATAAGTGCTATATAACAACACATCATCATTTGGTCATGGTGCTTGCATTCACAGTAATTTGGTAATATGGGCCTATACACACTGATCTTAATGATACATATGGCGATCCATTCTTGCATGAAATGTACATCACATTATAGTGATATCGTAACCATATTTTTTGTAGTGTACAATGCTATGCGATAGCACTTCCTGTTTTATCAACGGGTGAAAGATTGCGTTCCATCGCATCCCGCGATATCACTTCGGGGTGGGATCAAATGACATCACTTCCTGTGATGTCACCAGGGAGTCAAGGGTCGTGTGATGTCACTTCTGCTACCTCTGGCATTTTGGTGAAATGACGTCCCTGGCGGAAACCCGACTGTTGGGTGTAAAGGGAGTTCGAAGCCTCCACATGTGCCTGGAGCTGCATGGTGGCAATCTTATCAATGATCTTAAGGACAAAGTTGCAGTTGGTGATAGGTCTCAAATTGCTGGGATCTCGTTGGTCGAGATTGGGTTTCTTAACCAGTGGCATCACTGTGACCTTCTTGATAGAATTTGGGACTTTCTGGTCTATAAAGGAGGCATTGATGATCTTTGTTAGTATAGGGGTGAATATGTCAGTGTTGTCCAGTATTATTTTAGGTGGGAGGATATTCTCTGCACATGTCCTGGGTTTCATGGAGGCATGTACATTGGTCATTTCACTGATGGTAATTTCTGTGAATTTGAAGGTGTCAGTGTATAAGGGTGGAGTCTCGTCTGGCAAGGTGACAGTCGTCATTTTGTTGGTCAAGGAGTTTGTGATAGAATCCCTGGCTTTGGAGATTTTATTGAAGAAGGTGATCTGGGTTGCATCACATTCTTCTTGTGAGGGTATAAAAGGTGGGGTGATGACTTTGGGTTTTTCTATTGATTTCAAAATGTTAAAAAGTTTGCTGGTGGAGTTGGCAGCGGTGGAAATCTGTTTGTTATAGGAGTTTTTTCTTAGCCTCTATTATCATGTGTTTATATTTTATTTCACTTTCCTTCCATAGGGCTTTATTGTCAGGTGAGGGGTTCTTTTGCCAAACATTTTCTCTGATTCGCTTGTCCCTTTTTTGTTCTGCTAATTCTTTGGAAAACCATTGTTGTTTCTTTTGGGTTGGTCTTATTGACTTTGTTTGAAGGGGCGCTACTTGATTCGTACATTTTTCGAGATGGCTAAATAAGTTTGTTAAAAGGGTTACACAAGAGTAATTCTCACCTTGGTTACTTTCAACGTTAGCCAGGCATTGCATGAGATGGTTCCTATCAATGTTTTTATAGTTTCGATATGTCAATGGAATAGGACAGTTGGGGGTTTTAGGTTTGGGAAGTGGCAAGACGATATGGAAATTTATGCTGTGGTGATCTGACCATATGCACGATTCCGTCTTAAAGTCACGTGTTTCAAGGTTATTTGTGACGACCCAGTCAAGTAGATGACCATTATCCATCGTGGGCTCTTGGTTGTTGATCTTAAAGTCAATATTGTTTAGGGATCTTTGTAGTATGCCGGCTTCTTTATCTTTGGTGTCACCATACCATCGATTGAAGTCACCCAAAATGAATTTGGCGGTATTGGGCCCTTTCAGCATGTTTAGCTGGAGTGTTATTTCATCGTTAAATTCTGGAGTGGACGTGGGGGGCCTGTAAAGGACAATCAAATTTAGGCTACTGTTTGCCGTAGGGAGGTGCTTAAGGTGCATGATTTCACAACCTATACATGCTATGCCACTGGGAAACATGTGAATGGAGTCTCTTTCAATTACTGCAACACCACCCCCTGACACTCTTCCCTGTTTGAGTAGAAGATGGAGTAACCTTCTGGTAATGCAATATCACAGGTGGGGCCGATAGGGTCCTTAAGACAGGTTTCGGTTATACATAAGATGTCTATTTGTTCATAGACAATCCTGTCGTGAACACATTGTGCGTGTTTATTAAGGGAGTGAGTGTTGAGTAAGCATAGTTTTAGGTTGTGCTTAGGCGTGGAGTGATTCTCGGAGCTGTTCCGAGGGGTAGAGGTCGGTTTCTCTTTGTTTGGGAGTCTTTTAGTAGCAGGTTTTTCCCTAATTAGGGAAAAGTCCTAGCTGATACATTCTAAAGCTGTGTCCACAGCTTTTTGGACCATATTCATGCATATGTGCTTGCTGAGATCTAACTTAAGCTTATCAATAGGGAGCAGCCCCATGGTTACCTGAAAAGATGTTACTGCAGGTCTGTAGAATGTCGAGCAGCGGTTTCTGCCCTGGACGCCGTGGACGGCGAGGACCGGCGCAGACCGGCTTGCCCCTGAAAGCGCTGGTACTGAAAGTGCCTGACATATCAGGAAATAGGGACCAAGTGCTCCTGGGAACTGTAGTTCCAGATAATAAAGCAAAGCAGATGAGCCTAATACGAGTGCTTGCTCGTTGCAAAAGAAAAGAGTCCTTTTCAAAACTGACAATGGTGGTCACAACTCACAAAGATGTTTAAGGATGCACGTAGTTGAAATTACGTTACCCCTAATAAATCAAAAAAAGATGACAGACTGCTTTAAATCGGACGTAGTTCTTGCCCTCCTACCACAATGAAGATTACCTTTCTCCTAGGCAACGTATGCTGAAGAGTTGATAAGGGGAGGCCGGCGGGACCGGCACAGACCGGCTTGCCCCTGAAAGTGCCGGCCCTGAAAGCACTTGACGTATCAGGAAATAGGCACCAAGTGCTCCAGGGAACTGTAGTTCCAGATGATGAAGCAAAGCAGATGAACCTAATACGAGTGCTTGCTCGTTGCAAAAGAAAATAGTCCTTTTCAAAACTCACAATGGTGGTCACAACTCACAAAGATGTTTAAGGATGCACATAGTTCAAATTACGTTGCCCCTAATAAATCAAAAAAGATGACAGACTGCTTCTAAATCAGACGTAGTTCTTGCCCTCCCACCACAATGAAGATTACCTTTCTCTTATGCATCTCAATATCATTCCAATATTAGAATCAACATGAGACGTGGATGTGTATCTGTATGGCTGACAATATAGGTACTTATGTTGATTCTATGAATGCCAGAGGAGGGAACACAGCCCATCTGTTATGTGATATTATCCCACGCCCACCATATCTACATGGTAACTTGGCCTAATGTCCCGATGTCCTCTGCCTGATGATTTGAAAGTATGAGCGATGGGGAAGGGAGCATGATATTGAGGGACTAATGACCCAGTAAGTCACCTAGCCCTTTATTTTTGTAACAATATCCCATTGCCAACATTCCGATAAATTGTGTCATCATATCTACAAGGTGGTCTGTCCTAGTACTATGGGTATTCTCTACTTATTTGCACGAGTGATACAAACAGTATCTATCATTAATCAGAAACAAAAACACAAATTGTTCCTAAGCATAAAAAGACCAGCCTTGACTGTATGCACACCGGAACTCATATCCATAAGAGCTTCGCTCATAAACCTTCGCATTATGAAACAGTAATATCATCATATGCCAGTTAAGCCACAGATCAGTATTAATAATTACAATATTGGCAGGTGGGTAACCATAGTCTCCTGGAAGCCACAGACAGTAGCAGACGTTGGAATCAAGTTGTATTCATTCACTTCCAGGGTACAGGTTCATAATCAAACAGAACACCGATCTGAGCTTCACTAAAAATGTATCTTTTGTGATGACAGCCTGAGGACAATATGATGTGCGGTGCCTAGTTACATCTAATCCCGCCTATCATAGACTTTGGTCTATTCAAATGAATGTTAAAAGGCTCTAAGTATTCTAGGGATCATTATGAGTAAGGCTGACAAATAAAACCATTGCCTTTCATTGCCACCGATCCCACCTACCCCACAATTGATGTTTATTTTCATAGCATAGCCTTACGGTCTTTCTCCACCTTGGCCTGTTTGCGGATTTGCCATCGTCATGAATCAGCAGCCCAATGACAATCGCTCCTCGGGTAGACCGAACGTCATTCGCGTGATCAACAACATGGGATGCACGCCTACACTGCCCCGTATTTGTTGAAAAACCATTCCGGCGTGGATAATCCTTGGTATATATGTGCAGCCTGGAATGAGTATAGCTGCTTCTTCAGTGCATGCCCAATGTCCGTTTTCATCCCACCAGCTGATGCAAAGCACGCGTATCACATCCCAAGGTGCTTTCTTTGAATATCCTCTTGTTCGAAGCATCAACAAACAAAACCTTTAGTCTTTGCCATGTTGAAGTGTATATTCGAATTACCACTGTTAAACTGTCTCCTTAGAAAGACGCCATTTTACAGGTAACAATAGCTTTGTTTTTCAGCAAAAATAAAAGAAACCAAATTAAGTAAGAGATTTAGGAAATAAAGCAGAATCAAATATACACCAGCCATGAAGAGGGGAGGGGACAGGCAGCCACTAATCCATATTTGACATAGAGGCAGATTCCTTTCTTGAAATTTCCAGCCATTGCATTGTCTCTTTAGGTTCAGAGGTAGATTTCTCTCCATTCGGCAGGCACAAAGTCATGTTGTTGGTTTTGTTTAGGTATACTTTAATACCCAATTATTTGGCCAGATCTTTGACCCCTTTAAAAGATCTTCTTTTTAACAGAGTTTCTTTTGGATAATCCGGGTAGAGAAAATATTGGTTTCCCATTATAGCTGGTGTTTGCTTGGTTCTGGCAGCTTGCAACAGGTTTTCCTTGGTCCTTGTGTTTACAAAGGCTATAAGAATGTGTCTGACCCGTGAACCAGAGACCTTCCCTACTCTATAAACAAAGTCAATGTCACTGTTAACAGCTGAATCAACATTAAAACAATTCTGAAAGATTTGAAGCACAAAGGAAATCACGTTGTTAGTTTCTGCTTTTTCTTCCATCACTACTAGTCTTAGGTTTTTACCTCGTAATGTTAAGTCCAGTTCCAGGCATTTCTCTTTCTCTTTCTGTAGTTCCATATTCAGATTGTTATAGGCTCTAAAGCGTCCTGCAATCCCAGCTCCCATGGATATGAAGCATGTTTCAAGATCAGTAACCCTGTCTAGTTGGGATACTTTCAGATTAAGTTCAGCCATGGATGTCTTAACCTCACCAATATCTTCAGCCACCTTCAACAGTAAAGTATACATTTCTTGGGAACTGGGGATTTCATTTATCTCTGAGGTCTACCTTGACTTCTTGGGGATTGGGTTCTCAGCCACCTCAATTTTCTTTTTTGAGTTCATTATCCGTTAATTATATATCTTGAAGGAGAGGGCCCAGGAGCTGCAGGATTAAGCTGCTGCTTCAGTGACCAGCATTCCGGAATCACAACATCGTTATTAAAAATGTAATTTGCCTAACTGAAACAGTTAAGGCCACAAACTATATCATTCAAATTATATGGGACAGTTATATCACTTGATTGCAACAGAAGAGAATAATGTCACATAAGATAATTGAGATCCATAACTTTCATTCAATGATATTGATTGCAATATCTCAGTTGAAGATATCTCAAAGAAATAAGGTTGTTTCAAGTGTAATTGCTTTATCAGGTTTGGAAAAGACATGGAAATTCATCATTCCATACTAGCTTTTATAACGCTATCCCTTGTTTAACCCAAATATTCCTACAGTAGGTGTAATGGTTGATGAGAACATTCATTATTCCATATTGAAGTATATTTAGCAATACACCTCTCAACTGATGTCAAACCATGGCAAAACAATTGTATAACATGTCTTTAAAATTACTTATTTGATGAAATAAGGGATATTTATATGTCACTGGCTACCAGGTTGAAACAAGGCTTAGTATATGTTGATGACAATATTATGTTTATCTGTCTGCTGATTATCACCCAATAATAATGTAGAAATCTAGAAGTACCAGGCTGCTCTATAACTCGGGTGTCTCCACCATCACTCTGCCCATTGTGGAGTGTGGCTCATATACACAGTACAATGATAATGTATTTTTGTTTCAAAAACCTAATAAGTATTTATTATAGAGTGCAATTGCTCTGAAAAGATATTCATGATTCAATTTCAGCATGTTTGCCATCATGTTTGCCATTTCACTATACAGCTTGACACCTAAACAATGGTGGAGTTTCCTAAAAGGATTTCTGAAGAGCATTTTTTGTGTGAGAACCCTGGGTTTCTGCTCCTCCTACCCTCTCTCCCAGTCACCAAACCCCTTTCTGTCCATCTCTCCTCACCCCCACCTTCCTTGGAAGCAAAGAATTAGTAATACATGTTCCAGAATGTTTTTCCTCAATCTTAACAAATGTTTATATCTGTTTTTGTACATTTAGCTATTTTTTCCTGCTTGTGAGGCCATTTTTCAAATCTTTCTTGCACATAAAATCCCCAAGCTCTGCTTTTTGGGGTTTAGTTTTATCTCATGGTGTTATCTGATGACACTTTGAAAAACATTTCCCAGGCCACATTTTGTTCCCATGTCACACCTGTGCCTTAGTAGTTATCTTTGACACAGTCAAGGAAAGATGTATGATTGGTTGAAGTCAATTAAAGTTTATCCATAATAAACTTCCATCCTGAATGTTGACCAACTAAGGAAGCAAAGTTATCAATTACTGGGAGTGTGTGCGTTGGGTCTGCTGTAAAGATTGGGATATAATTGACAAATACTTCAATCCTCAATGTATTATTGCTTATTAAATAAGGAAACAAATCAATCTCATCTTAAATGTTGAAATTATATAAAAGGTATGTTGTTCTTTATACTCCTGCAAGAGAACAGTGTAACGGGTGGGGATTCTTTTTGTTCCATTAAACTGGTTGACCGACTTGGTGATAGAAGTTCTGTATAGATGTATTCTTATAGCACGGTTGTTGAGCCATTTGCTAATCTAACATGCCCTGCTATACACTCCCACCCCACAATTCTCAGACAAAAGGTATGTGATCAGAACTCCAATTATTTTTTACATAGGATCATTCAAAGTTGGTACTCTTACTTTATGCAGGGGATGTCAGCACAAAAAGATAAATAAACTATGATGATTTGTTTAAACAATTAGAATTGGCCTGCCAGTGATATTCTTGCTAAGAGGCGACACACACACATTCAATTACCATAATGTCAAAGGAATATATTTCTAACATTTCTTTTTCTAAATAATATATGGCCACATCTGCACAGTATTATCTATTCTATGACTACATTATTGCTTATCGGCTAGTGTATTAAAACTCTCTTCAATTAACATTTACATAAAACTATTTTCTGTTTATAAAGAGCAGATTACATATTTTATTTTCTTCAATATCCCAAAAAAAGTATTAGTATTAGAGAAAGGTTGCACAGAAAAAATGACATTTACATAAACATATTAACTCAACCTCCCGGTATGACTGTGGCATTTTGATTTTCTAACATATGCATGCAGTTTTAATGTGGACTATAATGAGTTTCATCTCATTCTGTAGGTTTAGGCTATTAAAAGCACTATTAATTTAGATAAAACAAGATCTTGGTTCACCCCCTAATATAGTAACATTATTTTATGATTTTCTAACAAACAGATGAGTACCCCTCCCAATTCACTTTATAAATCAGATCCCACAGGTGCAGATCCCTTCCCTTACTGGGTGATGTCAGAAGATAGGGTATGATATATTTATATTGATTTGATTTTAGTTGGGAATGGAATTAGTATGGCTAACCTCCCTTGTATGTCCTTGTTGACTTTATATATATACACATCTATGGCTATCACAGGTGGAAAATTATCAAGCAATTCTGGATTTAGGCAATGGTGTGTGGTCACCAATTCACAGCCCAACGTTTTAGACTACCCAGAGTATTAAACTGTAAATCCTGAGATTCCATTTTATTTGAGCGATTATTTTTAAAATGCACCACTGTTTTACAAAGCACTCACAGCACAGAAACAAACATTGTTGTTCTTGTTTAATTTTTTAAATTATTTAAACATAGGATTTAAATGACAATAGGAAACTAAAATACCCTATTCTCATCTAATTTATCAATGTATCAGCCTATGTGCTCTGTTCATGGAAAAACACTATGTTTTCTAGAAGAAGTCAAATCTTACTGGGTTTAAATACAATGAAAATGCACTTTTGTTTGTCACACAAAAATATATAAAAATATTCTATTTGGAATGAGCACTGCCTAGTGAACCTCAACTCCTCAGTCCCTCCTACTCCAGCGATTTAGCAGGACAATGATTCTAGGGAAATTTTCTAATTACATTTGGGGAATACATATACTAACTTTGAAATATTCTCTAAGTTGCTGAGTCAGTATTGGGCCCTCATTGGTTTTCTCTTGGAAGGCAGGTTTATGCCACGTAATATGTGTGTCATGAATTCCCCAGTAAATGCCTAGTTTCAGTATTCATCCATTTGGAACAAGTGGTGTGCCTTATGTTTAGTCCGAGGTTTATTCCACCTGTGTTTCTCTTTTTCTAATGGGTTTTAATCCCACACTTATGTCATACTTTTTGATTGGTCAAATAATTCAGTTGGCTTGCTTGATAGTCAGACACTCCCAAAGAATTTCTATGCATGTGAAAAGAAAAGGGGGATGGGCTAATCTACTCGCCAAAAATCACAGCGCAAGCTGGCGCAAGCGTGAAAAAGCAAGCGCACGTGCACGCGCTGTTGGGTGTCCTGACCCACGTTTGGACTATTATGCTGCAACAATTGGTGCTGTGGGCTTAGGAAATCCAAGAGGGCGGAAAAAAAGCCCACATTTGCACCAGAATCCTGGAGAACCGTGCAGTTTTGCGCACAGCAAAATGGTCCCCTGACCTGCCACCCACCAGTGCAAAGAAAGATGGTTCTGTTCAAAACCCGTTTTTATTAATGTCAAAAATTGCTAAGATCATGGGCCCGGAACCACCAAACAAAAATCCAACTATGGTTGAGTGTTTACTTTACTCTACTACAGATCCACATCAATGCCATGTCAAGCAAGGATCATATACTATCAAGTAAAATCCCTTCTTTTGGAAATGTATTAATTCAAGACAGATCCCAAAAATAGGTGCAGTACCGGCATTTTCCACAAACCGGCGGTAGCGGTCTAAACTCTGACTGGGGACCTGTATTGCAGAAGCTAAACAGCATCCTGAGCTAGCTGGGACTTCAAAGGTTTGTTCCCAGGAGGCAGTCTGATTCAATTAAAAGTTCAAAGGGGTTGCCTTTCCTGAGAACTCTTAACAACCCAGAGACCCACACCAGGAGGCAGAATATCACATGGCCCTGTTGATTGGGAGGGAGGGGTTTTCCCCTTCAGCCTGGAGGAGAGAGAAAATAGACCCTTTCAATTGAATGGGGTATGTTAATTTTGGGTGTGGACTGTAAACAGAGCTCTGCCTGGAAGAAGAGACATGTGATCCCTGACTCACCCAGTTCCTAGGGGCGGGCCAGACACTTTTTGTGAATTGAATTGAAGGCAAATATATGTTTTATAAAAACACTGATAACTAATTGTAACCAGATGACAGGAATGTACAATTTGGAGATTGTTAAAATGGAAAATGTACCTACAATTTGAGTCTAAACTCAATTCCGTACGATGTTCTGGGACCGAACCCCACAATTTATTCATGTTGCAGACATTGGGTTTAAGCTAGAGACATGGAAATTTACTGGAATATGTGTAGAAAGGCGGTGTACATTTGTGCCATTTTTGGTAAACGTCCGATATTGGTAAACCAACTAAAAACGAAAATAAGTTATCATTTTTTAATGCAAGCTCTTAGGAAGATCAGAGTTGAACAAGAATGTACCTTAAGTCATCTGCAATCTGTACATGTAATGTCAACCACTTGTGTATCTGGGAAATGTGTTTAGTTATGAAAATGATTTTCTAAGGTAAAAGCAAAGGGGAGTGTTCTTTCTGTATGCCATAAAGATGACTCACTCTGACTCACTGCTCCCTTCTCAAATCAGGTCAAAGAGAAATCCTTGACCTATCAAATCGTGAGTGTGTTGGGCAAAGAAAGTTAGCATCCACACCCATTTTCAAAAGACATAAAAAGAGCCACTGGAAGCCAGACAGGGACATTCATTTTCCACTTTCTTGCGGGACGCTTTGCCGGGAGACTCCAGACTTCAAATCCATCAATCTCCAGAGACTACAGAACTTTGAACCAAGAAGGCCTACTGCAAGCAAAAGTATTCTCAGCAGGCCTCAAAATCATTTGCAAACTATTCAACAGCCGGGCGAGCTGTTTGAATTCTTTGCCAAGAACTTTTGCCAGAACTGGTAGCAGACCCAGAAAGCAGTGCTGTATCCAGAGAGACCAGAGATCCAGAGAGACCAGACCCAGACCAGATCGCTGAGAGCTGAACCAGATCGCTGTGCGCAGAACCAGTACCCGGTGGCGAGAGAACCGCAGCCAATCCTGACCCGATCCATGACGAAGTCGCATTCCTGTCCAAAATATAGTGTGAGTACTCAGCCAGAAATGTGCAAAACCAATCACTTAGTTTAAAATGATCTAATTCAAACTATTTTAACCTATTGAGAACTGCATCATAGAAATCGTGTCTCTCCTGTTGATTCAAAGCTGAAAAACTGTCATCTGTAATTCTGAGCTTTACTTTTATTTTGAGAATCTACCTTCACGAAATCGTCCGTATCTCTTGAACCGTTTGTGCTAGAAGCGAGATTTAACTTTCATTTTAAAGCTAGGATCCTAAGCTTTCAATGAAGCTCTAAACCGATTTGCCAATCCTTATACTTTTTGCGTATTCGCGCTCGACGCACTCGGAAAAAGTGCCGCGATTTGCAATTTGGCTCAAATTTCTTCATCTGTCAAAATAGCAGCTTCGTACTTTCCTTTGCTGAAATTCGTTTGCAACCTGACAATCATTCATAGAGCATTGCTAAAGTGATCCTGAACTAATTTGAAGTAGCTATCACCCACCCTGAATCTCTTATAGGGAATTAAAATCATTTTTAGCATATTTTCCCTTCTTTGCATACCACCTTTAAAGTACTTTGCCTGTGTTTAAAATCATCCCTGTTTCTCTAAGCTTGCTAGGGGTGAACTGAATTCGTATTGTACTGTGATTGTATTCCTGAAATCTGTGTGTGTTACTTCCACCTCCTTACAATGCATATAGGGGGGGTGAATTGCCAAAAGGGGAAAACTGATTCTATTATCTTTTGCTGAAATCATATCAAGTTTATCCCTGTGTTGCTTGTTTTCCAGCATGCATTTCCTTGTACCATATAAAGAATTCTCAGTTACCTTATCCTCTATACTACTCCTAAGTAATTAAACCAGTGTGCTAGTATAACAACATCCATTGTTGATCACTGTCATATGTCTAAGTGTGATATCAAATATTAATTTATTATAAAAGTGTGATATATATCTATTGTTTAATTTTTCTAATAAACCGTTTCAATTTGCAAAACAAACCTACTTCTTGGCTCAGTGGGGTCAGGGGGATTCTCAGAGAGGGGAGTGATACAAGGGTTCATCATCCAGATTATAACTTGTCATAAAAATATATAAATAAGGGCTTCCCTTGAGCAATCAATCCCAAACAAGGCACTGACTTAGTGGGAATGCTTGATTGGAGTCATTAACAGAGTGGGGGCTCGTAGCCGGGGATTCTGGATTAGATCTATCACTTGTGCAGATTAATACAGTGTGCTAATTGACAGAATATATAAATTCTGTTGGATCACCATGCCGTGTTACACTGTAAAAACACCTCTCAAAGGAACGCTCTAAGGAAACGGTCTGTTTTGCAAAAGAAAATACAAACTTCTGTAAGTCAGGAAGGAAATCATGTTCCAGAATGACGACATTGGTAGATATCAAAATAGCCAGAGAACACCTCTTACATAAGCTATTTGTGAGAGGTGAGTGGGCTCATCAGGACCAGGCGGTCTGGTTGCAGGCAATCACACCCCAGATCACTGAAACAGGGTCAGATATATGGAGAGATCAGGGTCCCTTACATGTGGCCCTGAGTGAACTATATATGGCCCCTAAGGCCAAGGATGAGCACAACAAGATTGCCAGGGTAGCGGCATATTTTTATTTACGTATGGGAGCCATACAGGACAAATGTGTTGAAGGCCAAGATCTGGCAAATAGGCAACTGATGGCATTAGAGAAGGCCCAATCTGACCTGGTCTCTTCTGAGCAGAGGCTGCAGAGGAGCCAGGAGTCAGAAAATAATAGTAGGCAGTATATTATTAAAATAAAGGAGGAAATGGATATCCTGCAACAGGAAAAGTCTGACCAGGATAACAGATTTCTGGCCTTGCAGAAGGAATACCAAGAAGGTTTGGACGCCCTACTGCAGAACCAGAAAAAGCTGGAGCAACAACTGTACTTCAATAGGGCATGCGCAGAGCAGGTAGTCACCCTGCAAAGCCACCTAGATAGGGAGAAAGAGGAAAGCAATACATTGATTTTGAAAGACCTGGATACCCAGGCAGAGTTTGATCAAGAACCCCAGAAAGCTGGTGCCTTTCAAAGGCAGAGGGACGACCTGGCGGCACAGATGCAGGCTCTTAGTCAGGAAAGGGACACCTTAGGCCAGGAAGTCTGCCAATTAAAAGAAAAAATTTAAGGAAATCACCTGGCCCTCCAGGGGCTGGGTGACCTCCAAAAAGAGCATCATAACTTGTTAGAGCACACCAGGAGGGTGGAAGATGCTCTGGCAAGAAAGGAGCAGGCCAGTAGGGATGGGACGCAGGAGGTAACCCTCCTGCAGCAAAGACTGGCCCAGTATTCCAGGACCAATCAGGAGGCACAGAGAGAGAATGAGGCTCTCTGTCAGCACGATGATAGGCTCCAGCAACAGGTAGCCATGCAGGAGAGACTGATAGTCTAGTAAGGCCTTAACTGAGGAACTGAAAGTGCAGGCTCTTGCATTGCAACAGGGAGCAGGGGCTGATAGAGATAAAGTTCGCTGGGAAAGGGAAACACCTGAGCATAACCTCAGGAACTCTAGTACCAGAGGCCTTCATCTCTCCCAGTCCTTGGACTCTGCCACCCCCATGTCCACTGGCACACATGAGCACAGGGCCACAGGGAGGGCAGATTACTATCCGGCCAAAAGTATGGGGTTCATAGGCCAGTACCTCCCAGCAATGGATGGGCAGGCGTCCGGGTATGGGCACCTAAGCACAGTGCAATTTAGTGGGGAACCCCAGGAGAGTAGGCCCACTAAGGGCATCCTGAAAACCTCCACCCAATTAGGTCAGTGGGGGGGGTACCCATCAAATCCTGGCAGCAAGGAGGGATCTGAAGACTCCTCTCAGCGGCCCAGGACACAGGAGACCAGGTCCCCACATTCTGCCAGCCATTCCCGGGCTCGCAGAATCCGGGAAAACCTGGAAGATCAGACGGGCACCTCTGGGAGCAGTGCCTCTGAGTCAGAGGATGAGTGGACCAGGGTTACCCGAACCAAAAAGGCCAATAAGGCAAAAAGGGCCTTGCTTAAGGACCCCTTAAAGCAGATCAAGGCAATAAGGAGTGTCATCACGCCTTATCACAAGAACGCCAAGTATTCTGTTTGGGAACACTTGGAGCTCTATGAGCAAATGATGGAGACTTTCCATTTGAAGGACAGCAGTAGCTACATTCAGTATGTCAAATGGACATTCTCCCCAGAATACTCCAGTTTCTTTGCAGGGCTGGAGGACCAAAACCATTCAAGATGGTCCACATATAGGGCGGCCATCTTGAAACATTTTTCTGTTCACAGGAATCCCCAAGAGGCTTGCAAGGCAGCCTACAATTTGCAATGTGGGGAGGATCAGGCTCCACAAGAATTTGTGCAAGAATTGAAGCGTGCCTTTGCGCAGACCACCAGAAGGGTGCGCACGGACAGCAGAGAATTCATCAACACATTTTTACATGCTCTCCCCAAATACATAATGACCCAGCTCGTGAGAGATTTTCAGGAGAAAAGATCTTTAGACTGGGTCATTGAGCAAGCCACCCACATCTATGAGGTGCAGAAACCGGTGGAAAATAAGAATCAGTCCAAAAACCCCAAAACCAACTGCACCCCTGCTGCTGCCAAGGTGGCAGAGGTAAAGGTTGCCCCCGTTTTAGATTTGGAGATGGGGGGACCAAAAAACCTGACTGCACCAAATAATTCACAGCCCAGAAGGCCCTCGGGCCAGTCACAGACAGAGAGTCAAGGAGGTAGTCCTACAAATGGGGTCCCCCGCTCCCCTGTTTATGTAAGTCCCCGCTATAAGGGAAACAGTCCAATCCTGGGTTATGTGTGGATTCCTCTGGCCCAAGGGGGGGGGGATCCAACCAAGCACCCAACCTAGGGAACTTCCCTCCACACTTCCCCCAGGAGGGCAGAAATTCACCAAATCCTGGGCAGAACTTGTTCCCCAGGTATCCACCCAACTTCCAGCCCCAAAATCATCCATCCTTCTTTCCCCACTTCACTGAGCCCAGACAACCTAATCCGGGAGAGGGGAGGCCAAGAGTGGAGGGGTACCCAAATCTTCCCAACCCGGGACACTACCAGAGAAGGGATAGCTACCCTTCCCGGGATCAGCCCAGGGGAGAAAACAGAACCCCGTATCAGCCTGAGCGGGTTTCCCAACTTGAGCGCCAGGTCCAAAATATGACACGGGATCTGGGTCACATACTGAGGGCTCAACAGAACCCTCAGATGAGCATGCCACAGCAGAATGCCCCAAACTCTGGGCCTGGTGCTCCAGAACAATGACGAGGGCAGCACCCCGATAACCCACCGGTTGCAGGGAGGAGGCACAAGGGGGGGTGTAAAGCCTTGGAGGAAGCTTCCTTCCCCACTTGTAAACAGCCCCTGGAAACCCAGGAACCAGAAACAAAATCTCCTACCCCTGGAAGTCTGCCGCCCAAGGAGCAGAGAGGAGGTACGAGAAACAAAGTACCCAAACAGACCCATTTTGTGGAGGAGGTACAGGTCTCCCCATTTGAGGTAGAGGGATCCCAAGACGATCCTGGGGAAAGAATCTTCTCCTTCAGAGATGGGGGAACTCCTCTCAAGGAAAAATGGGTCCCAAGGGATTCCAATCCAGACTGGGTAGATGTGAGGATCGAGCCGTCGCCGCCCATCATCCTATCCCAGAACCAACAATACCAAAAACCCCTGGTTCAAACCCTTCCTGATGACTGCCTCCAAAAAGGGGGGGCCGGCCCAGAACCGGAACCAGGGGAACCCGAAACCATTTCAAGTTGCCAACTTTTTCTTGCAGATTCCCACAACTCTCCACAGAATTCTGCCCAAATCTCTTCTCTCCCAATGTCCAAAACCAGAAAATTAGCCGACCGGTTGTCCAAAAATGTGCATTATCTGTGCCCCCTTGAGGAATAGGAGGGAAGATACTATGCCCCGGTACAAGTACAGGGGCAGGGTACAATTTTGGCGCTGGTGGACACTGGATCTCAAGCTACCCTTCTGTCCAGAACGGCCTTTGATTAACTGAATTCAGGTAGGGGCGAGAAGTACCAAATTCCCCTCACCTATCTTCCTGGACAACTCCAGAACTTTGACGGGAAGGAAATTCCCATCGAGGGGACTGCAGATTTGGACATCATAATTGGGCGACACAAGGTGAAACACCCGGTCATAGTAGTGACTCCAGAGGGCACCCCTTGTTTACTAGGGAATGACCTCCTGAGAAGGTTGTCACCCCTAATAGATTGCGTAAACAAGGTCTTCTGGACCCAGACTAGCCGACCAATAAAATTAAAGCAGAGTGTCAACCATGTTAGTTTAAACGGCACGTGCCTAATGGTTGAACAAAAATCTGACCAAGTAGAATTTCACTTCCATAACAACCAAATTCCAGACGTGACAGTAATAGCAGTAGGACAACAGACTGGTGATGGGGGTCCTCTCTATTTCTGAAAATCAACCTTCCTTCCAGATTAAGGTGGTATTCCACACTGGAAGGAAACACTCTGAAATTCTTTACAAATCCACAATGTGACACTCCCACTCCTATAGTCCAGAAAGATGTGAAATTAGCTCAGAGCCTGGCTGATATTCAGCAAATTGGAGAGCAGTTGTTCATCCCTGTTCAGTTAAATGATGGGAAGGACACTGTTCTCGCTCGAGTGTGTGTGAACAACTGTAAGAGCTTCATCAGCGAAGCCATGTTCCGCCAACTCCCAAAAGATCCAGCCATTCTCACATTCAAACTGATAGACAAATGGGAAATGGATCTGGAAACACCCAATTCGAAACATCTCCTGCCAAGCACTTGGATGCTCAAAATCTCCATTGGCAACAAGAGCATAGTCCATAATTGTTGGGTCGTGCGAGACGTCACTGCCGCCTTTTACTTAGGCAGTGACATTCTCAATCGTTTTGCCATTAATTTGGACCTAATAAACTTCAAAGCTTGGTCCCGATTAGCGGATAATCAAATGGGCTTTGATGATCCAGAAAAAGCATTTAGGTCAGCTCAATTGCTACCTTATGTAGTTGAAATTCAGATTAAAGAGGAAGTTACCATCCCAGAAAGGACCCGACAATTCTCCCTGGAAGTGAAAGTTAAAAGAGGACAAAAATTGAAAAACCCTGATGCTTATATTCATCTAAATGCTTTCCTCCAACAGCAACGGTTAGGGGTAAACCCAACACCATAAATCAACATAGAACATGACACCATTTCAATAGAGGTGGATAACAGCGACTTAAAGAGCATTACTCTAGCCGCAGGCACCATTATTGGAATAGCGGTTGATGACCGACATTTTTCCATTGATCTAGGAAATGAACTGTTAGGACCAATCCCCAAGGACTGTCTTGACAGTGACAGTGATGACAATACAACACCAGACAGGATCTTTACCGAGCATGGGGGGAACTTCCTGGTGCACACTTCTTGCCTTATGGTAAGGAAGATGTGACTTGTGACTTCAGAGGGGATGAGGTGATTTTCCAGGTCCATGAGGGCTGCGTTTCCCACCTGAAGCCTCTGGTACAAATCAGCACTCTGACCAGGGACTTCTCCACCCAGCTGGAGGAGGCCGCTGAGATAGCAAAACCAGAAGTCTTTCCAGGCTTTAGGCAGATGGTGGAAGAGAGAGTCAACCTAGCTGATGCCTGTGTGACTCTGGAACAAAAGCAAAAGTTGAAACAAGTTTTCTTGGATTTCCAAGATCTCTTTGCGGTAGACTCATATGACTGTGGTCGCACCAACATCCACACAAGAACAATTCCCACGGACCCTGGAATGACTCCAGTGTTTGTGAAGAAATATTGTTTGCCTCTCGCATCCATGGAGTCCCTTACTGAAATAATTAAGAACCTTGAGTCCCGGGGAATAATCCGTCCGGTACACAGCACCTTCAATAATCCGGTGCTGGGAATATTGAAGCCAAACGGCCAGTGGAGACTCTGTGCCGACCTTAGGGAGCTCAACAAACGGTTCCATACTTCCCGATGGCCACTGCCCTACATTGAGCAAGGGCTGGCCCAAATTCAGGGGTCACAGGTATTCACTGCAATAGACCTGACCAATGGATACTGGACCGTGCCTGTCAGTAGGGAGGACCAATACAAACTGGCTTTTACCTTTGGGGGCCAGCAGTACACATGGACCCGGACTCCCTTCGGATACCTCAACTCCGGCAATGAGTTCAACATTTTCCTACACAAGGCCATGCCTGACCTGGGTGCGAGGGGTAACCTGGCTTATGTAGATGATGTGCTCATCAAAAGTAAGTTCATCTGTGGAAAAACACATAGCAGAGATCCGTTATGTTCTGACACAGTTGAGGGCCGCCGGAGCAAAACTTTCCTTTCAGAAAGCACAGTGGTGTAGAACACGTGTTAATTTCTTGGGGCATGAGATTACTCCTCAGGGTCTCTGTCCCCAGGAAAAGAAAGTGGAAGCACTCCAGAAACTAAAGGATCCCACAACTCTGCAGGAACTAAGGAGCCTCCTTGGACTGACTAATTACAGCAGAAAGTTCATCGAGGGCTACGCAGAGATCACCAGACCCCTGATTCATCTTTTGAAGGGGGGGGTCAAGTGGGAATGGGGTCAAGAACAATCCGAGGCAGTAAGACAACTCAAAAGAAGCCTCTCACAAGCGCCTTGCCTAGCTTACCCTGTCAGAAACAAGGAGTTCTTCCTGGAGACAGGGTTCTCTAATACGTGCTTGACGGCAGTATTATACCAAAAGCATGACAAGGTCAATAAAGTAATCTCCTATGCAAGCAAAACTTTATCCTCTGTGGAAGAAAAATTCAAAGATTGTGAAAAGGCACTCCTGGCAACAGTGTGGGCATTGAAGAATTACCGCCCGTTCATCCAAGGGGAACACATCATAGTGGAGACTCTGCAATATCTCCAAAGTGACAGAATCCGGGCCGGAAATGTGAGTAATTCCCGAATTACTTCCTGGATTCTGTAAATGCAAGGCTTTCCTGTGGAGGTCAGATATGGCCAAAACAAGAGTTCCCTCGCGCAAGGTCTGGCTGACTTGGATGATTGTGCCAGAGAAAACTGTCTCAAGGACGAAAGTCTAAAAATCAAGGACAACATGGAGGCATACCTTAATTCCCCACACAAAGTCTTTGAAGAAGACAAGTGTGAGGGGATGCCCACTGTCTATGTTGATGGAGGCTCTTACCATGTTGACAACAACGAGGAAAAAGAACTAGTGGCCGGCGTAGGGAATGCATGGGTGAAGGAGTCCCCAGAACCCTCCGCTGGGTACAAAATCGGTCCACGAAGTAGTCAGGTGGCAGAATTGATGGCTTTGCATCAGGTCATCCTCACTGCTGTCCAACATCAACTCCACGAACTGGTCATAATCACAGATTCATGTACTGAACGGGTTTGTGGAGCACCTGGTTAATTGGAAAACCAGAGGCATGCTACGTGCTAACAACAAACCCTTGAAACATGGGAAGTTGATCCAAAACATTGATGATCTGGTCACATCGAATGGGATGACCATCTACTGGAAAAAGATCAAGGGTCATTTCAAAGTAGAGGGACCAGATATACTGGAAATGACTTAGCTGATCAGCTGGCCAAAACCGGGGCCATCCAAGGGGATCTAATAGAAATAGAGTCCCTGTTGGGGGAAATCCAGGTCACTGCTATCACTAGGTCCCAGACAAATGCTCACAATGATCTTTCAACTGCACAATGGAGTAAGGAGACCCCAGATGCCGATTTGATCACGGCTCAAAAAGGGGATCCAATAATTGGTAAGTTTTACCAACACATTGAGGACCCTGAGAACTTTCCCCTGACGGATACCGATTACATTGGGAAGGAGGACCTTAGAGTGTTGATGAAATGTCCAAAAATGTTTCGAATCCAAGACGGTTTGTTGGTAAGGAAATCCCAAGCTGGCCATGATCAGTGGGTGGTTCCTACCTCATTCCGAAGCCTGATGTTAAGTCACGCCCATGATGCGGCCACCGCCGGTCATAGGGGTTTTCACACAACACTGGAAATCTTAAGAAAGGTTGCATACTGGCCACACATGGGGCAGGACCTCGACCAATACTTGAAGGGGTGTCTTGTGTGTGCACAATTTCAGCCAAAATCCCTCACACACCGGGCGCCTCTCCAAAAGAGGGGGATGATACTGCCATGGTCAGATTTGGAAATCGACTTCGTAGGCCCTGTGATTCGCTCATCTAGAGGAAACAAGTACATGTTGACAGTCACATGCTTGTTTACCAAGTGGGTGGAATGTCTCCCGGCCCCAAACTGCAAGGCAGCAACAGCAGCTGCCCTGATGATTAACCACATCTTTTCCCATTTTGGTCTACCTCAAAGGATTGAGTCATAGAGAGGTAGCCATTTCACCAGCGAGGTAATGACAAAGATGTCGGAGATACTGGGGGTCAAAAAGAAGCTACATATTGCTTACCGACCAGCTTCTTCTGGGGCAGTAGAACGCTATAACCGAACCATTGTGAGCATCTTAAAAAAGTTTGTGGCAGATTCTGGGCCAAGTTGGGATATCCAATTACCTCTGGTCCTAATGGCCATCAGATCTACCCCTTCATCTGCAACCAAAATGTCACCATTTGAGTTGATGACTGGATGCAAGATGGTGCTTCCCCAGCATTTGCTCTACAGGACCCAAGAGCAGACGTTGATCAATGCCTCCACAACTCATGAGTATGTGGAGAATTTGAGGAAACACCTCCAACATGCTTTTGCCTATGATCAGCGGAATCTAGAAAGATCAGCTGATAGCATGAAAACTCACTATGATTTGAAAACCACCAGGAAGGAATATAATGTGGGAGACCGGGTCTATCTATACAATTTCCAAAGAAACCAGGCCAAACAGCGAAAATGTTTGCCTACATGGAAGGGACCATTTGAAATTCTCGACAAGATCACCCCAGTAGCTTATAAGATCCGCATCCCCAAAGGTAGTCTGGTGGAAGGGGAAGACAAGTGGGTACATATAGATCAGCTTAAGTGTTGCCATCCCAGGCACACTCTGCAGCAACTGGAGGAATCCTCTGGAATCCCAGAGGGGGCCGCTCCAGAGTAATTCAGTTCCAACCCTAAAATATCCCGCATATAGTCTCTAAAATATCACGATTCTGGTATGAAAATGTTTCCCGTTATATCTTGTTTTTTAAAATAAGACTGCAAAATGTATCCGGATGTAAAAAATGTATATGTTCGCCACACCATTAATAGTGGTGGAAAAATGTCTAGGAATGTGTATTGCCGCTTTGCTTTATCATCCTAGGAGAGATGAAACCATGGAGACTGACCAAGGAGAACGACCCAGGGACCGGGAGCAAAGATCCGAGGGGCCCGGGGTACCGCCCAATATTCCCATCAGGACAGGCGAGGAGAACCGATCGATCCAACCGGATGGAGGAAAAGATGCTGAACTGTGCCATCTGTGGAATTGGAAGAAGATGATGAGGACATACCAGCGGTTGGATCAAAATATCCTTTGCACCCGACTCCCCCTCGACTCAAAATCAAAGCGCAGTCGGGCGGGGGGGCTTGTTGGGTGTCCTGACCCACGTTTGGACCATTATGCTGCAACAATTGGTGCTGTGGGCTTAGGAAATCCAAGAGGGCGGAAAAGCCCACATTTAAGCCAGAATCCTTGAGAACCGTGCAGTTTTGCGCACAGCAAAATGGTCCCCTGACCTGCCACCCACCAGTGCAAAGAAAGATGGTTCTGTTCAAAACCCGTTTCTATTAATGTCAAAAATTGCTAAGATCATGGGCCCGGAACCACCAAATAAAAATCCAACTATGGTCGAGTGTTTTACTTTACTCTACTACAGATCCACATCATTATTAATGCCATGTCAAGCAAGTATCATATACTATCAAGTAAAATCCTTTCTTTTGGAAATGTATTAATTCAAGACAGATCCCAAAAATAGGTGCAGTACCGGCATTTTACACACACCGGTGCTAGCGGTCTAAACTCTGACTGGGGACATGTATTGCAGAAGCTAAACAGCATCCTGAGCTAGCTGGGACTTCAAATGTTTGTTCCCAGGTGGCACTCTGATTCAATTAAAAGTTCAAAGGGGTTTGCCTTTCCTGAGAACTCTTAACCCCAGAGACCCACACCAGGAGGCAGGATATCACATGGCCCTGTTGATTGGGAGGGAGGGGGTTTCCCCTTCAGCCTGGAGGAGAGAGAAAATAGACCCTTTCAATTGAATGGGGTATGTTAATTTTGGGTGTGGACTGTAAACAGAGCTCTGCCTGGAAGAAGAGACATGTGATCCCTGACTCACCCAGTTCCTAGGGGCGGGCCAGACACTTTTTGTGAATTGAATTGAAGGCAAATATATGTTTTATAAAAACACTGATAACTAATTGTAACCAGATGACAGGAATGTACAATTTGGAGATCCTTAAAATGGAAAATGTACCTACAATTTGAGTCTAAACTCAATTCCGTACGATGTTCTGGGGCCGAAACCCCACAATTTATTCATGTTGCAGACACTGGGTTTAAGCTAGAGACATGGAAATTTACTGGAATATGTGTAGAAAGGCGGTGTACATTTTTGCCATTTTTGGTAAACGTCCGATATTGGTAAACCAACTAAAAACAAAAATAAGTTGTCATTTTTTAATGCAAGCTCTTAGGAAGATCAGAGTTGAACAAGAATGTACCTAAGTCATCTGCAATCTGTACATGTAATGTCAACCACTTGTGTATCTGGAAAATGTGTTTAGTTATGAAAATGATTTTCTAAGGTAAAACAAAAGGGGAGTGTTCTTTCTGTATGCCATAAAGATGACTCACTCTGACTCACTTCTCCCTTCTCAAATCAGGTCAAAGAGAAATCCTTGACCTATCAAATTGTGAGTGGGTTGGGCAAAGAAAGTTTGCATCCACACACATTTTCAAAAGACATAAAAAGAGACACTGGAAGCCAGACAGGGACATTCACTTTAGACTTTCTTGCGGGACGCTTTGCCGGGAGACTCCAGACTTCAAATCCATCAATCTCCAGAGACTACAGAACTTTGAACCAAGAAGGCCACCTGCAAGCAAAAGTATTCTCAGCAGGCCTCAAAATCATTTGCAAACTATTCAACAGCTGTTTGAATTCTTTGCCAAGAACTTTTGCCAGAACCGGTAGCAGACCCAGAAAGCAGTGCTGTATCCAGAGAGACCAGAGATCCAGAGAGACCAGACCCAGACCAGATCGCTGAGAGCTGACCCAGATCGCTGTGCGCAGAACCAGTACCCAGTGGCGAGAGAACCGCAGCCAATCCTGACCCGATCCGTGACAAAGTCGCATTCCTGTCCAAAATATAGTGTGAGTACTCAGCCAGAACTGTGAAAAACCAATCTCTTAGTTTAAAAAAATCTAATTCAAACTATTTTAACCTATTGAGAACTGCATCATAGAAATCGTGTTCCTCCTGTTGATTCAAAGCTGCAAAACTGTCATCTGTCATTCTGAGCTTTACTTTTATTTTGAGAATCTACCTTCACGAAATCGTCCGTATCTCTTGAACCGTTTGTGCTAGAAGCGAGATTTAACTTTCATTTTAAAGCTAAGATTCTAAGCTTTCAAACAAGCTCCAAACCGACTTATACTTTTTGCATAATCGCGCTCGACGCACTCGGAAAAAGTGCCGCGATTTGGCTCAAATTTCTTCACATGTCAAAATAGCAGCTTCATGCTTTCCTTTGCTGAAATTCGTTTGCAACCTGACAATCATTCATAGAGCATTGCTAAAGTTATCCTGAACTAATTTGAAGTAGCTATCACCCACCCTGAATCTTTTATAGGGAATTAAAATCATTTTTAGCATATTTTCCCTTCTTTACATGCCACCTTTAAAGTACTTTGCCTGTGTTTAAAATCATCCCTGTTTCTCTAAGCTTGCTAGGGGGAAACTGAATTCGTATTGTACTGTGATTGTATTCCTGAAGACTGTGAGTGTTACTTCCACCTCCTTACATTGCATACACAGGGGGTGAATTGCCAAAAGGGGAAAAGTGATTCTATTATCTTTTGCTGAAATCATATCAAGTTTATCCCTGTGCTGCTTCTTTTCCACCTTGCATTTCCTCGTACCATATAAAGCATTCTCAGTTACCTCATCCTCTATACTACTCCTAAGTAATTAAACCAGTGTGCTAGCATAACATCATCCATTGTTGATCACTGTCATATGTCTAAGTGTGATATCAAATATTAATTTATTATAAAAGTGTGATATGTATCTATTGTTTAATTTTTCAAATAAACCTTTTCAATTTGCAAAACAAACATACTTCTTGGCTCAGTGGGGTCAGGGGGATTCTCAGAGAGGGGCATGATACAAGGGTTCGTCATCCAGATTATAACTTGTCATAAAAATATATAAATAAGGGCTTCCCTTGAGCAATCCCAGACAAGGCACTGACTTAGTGGGAATGCTTGATTGGAGTCATTAACAGCGTGCAATTCAAGGAAGGGCCTGTGCGTGTTTTCTCCAGGATGTGCGCCAAATCCGTGCGTGGCGCACACAGGCACACACGTCATTGCAACATCCCGAACACCGTGCGCCATGCGCACAGGGAAAAGCGCACAACGTCGGCGCACACACCAAAAAGGGGGCGGGAAATGGGGCGTAACATGCAGAATGGGGAACAACGCATGAAAAAGAAGCCGTAACTGGGGAAGTACTGCAGGGAAATACACGGAATGTCCACACGCACGGGAACAACACATATTCATGCAATCGAATACGGGAAACCCGTGCATGCCAAAAGACGCGCATGGCCATCAACACGTCCGCCAAATGAAGGCAGGCGGAAGTGTCCCCGTGCACAGTATAAAAGTGCGCACAAACAACAAACACGTATATTCAGCTACGATGAATGCCCCATTAGTCACAGCACTGATCGTGGGACCCCGCAGGAGGAGGAGAATAGCCAGGGCCCGCATTGTTTTCCCCGGACCAGCCTTTTTGGGTTGCCTGACGACCAGGTCTATGGCAGGTATAGGTTTCCACCCCGTATCAACCTAGACCTGGTCAGGGAGTGGGAAGATGACCTTACATCACCCACCCTGTGCTCCCAAGCAATGAGCCCCTTGGAGAAGGGGATCAATGTCCTGCATTTTTTGGCCACTGGGTCATTTCAGCGGCCAACTGCCATAGTGGGGGGTGTATCACAGGCCATGCAGTCACGCTGCCTACACCAGGTGTTGGAAATCATCACTGCGCGCCCCTCAGTCTGAAGGCACATATACATGCCCAGAACACCCGCAGAAAGGCAGGTCGTGGTCCAGGACTTTTACAGGGTGGCACACTTCCCCAAAGTGCTTAGTGCCATAGATTGCACCCATGTGGCCTTACGTCCACCTAGGGCCACTGAGCACATCTATCGAAACCGCAAGCACTGGCATTCCAACAATGTGCAGGTCGTATGCGATGCGAAGGGAATCATCACCTCTGTGTATGCAAACTACCCTGGCTCTACCCATGACAGTTTCATATACAGAATGTCCGCCCTGAGCTGGGCCCTAGAAGCTGGGCAGCATTGTGACACATGGCTCCTAGGTGAGTACAAATGCCTGTGCACATGCATGCATGTCACAAACAGCCAAATACAAAAACCCCAATAATCACAACCATTATCACTTACCCAGGGGACAGTGCCTACCTTCTGAGCAACCACATGATGACGCCAATCCGGAACCCCACCACACCACCCCAGGTAAGATACAACGCTGCCCATATTGCAACCAGGGGCATAGTGGAGCGCACATTCTGAGTGCTCAAGTCACGCTTCCTCTCCCTTGACCGCTCTGTCAGCCAGCTACTATATGCACCCCCAGTAGTGTGCAGGATCATTGTGGCAGCATGTGTCCTGCACAATGTTGCAACACGTTGGGACGTACCGGTGGACATGGTGGTGCCCCCACATCCCCAACCACAGGCCCAGGCGCTGCCCATGGGAGGGGAAAGGGCACATGGCGAGGCAGCCCAGACCCAGCTTGTGGCCACATTTTTCACCTCAACTCCCACCCCTGCGGAGTACACACAGGCCTGGCACATACCAGGTGACAATCGATGATGACAAAGAGACAGTCAACTGTCGCAACCTTACCACCCTGAGAATGTTGCCACGGAAGTGCTACATTGTGTGCACCCCTAGCTACTTAAACATAACCAATCCTGTTTGACCAAAAGGAACACATGCAAGGTGTGTATCACACACCCCTGCAAAACAGGCCATCACAATCCCTGGTATGTCACCCCAACCCTCCCAACCCACATCACCCTTGTCTGCCACACCATGGCATGGCATGTAATAGCAAAAGGCCAACACATGACCAATAAGATATGAAGTGACATATCATAAATGAAAAATGGCACAACACAATGATGCCTGACATGGAATCAGATGAAATGACTGACCAACAACCTCCCACACATACAAAGTCTTACACAAATGCTTTCCACCAGTTGTAGCATGAACACAACACTGAATGCCTGTTCACATGCACATTGAGCATGTCAAAATCCCTACTCTCGAACCCGTGTGCTGTGTGTGTCTCCTGCAACACACTGCTCAGCATACAGCACATTGAGCAGCCATTGTGTTGCAGATACACCTTGAGCATCACATGAAAATGACAAATCAAATCAATAACCAAATGACGCATGTACAGGATACACAAATGGTAATAGATCATGTGCTGCAGGGACACAGCGGGCCTGAGAATGCAATCTGTGTGCACCTGTGGCCATGGAAGGGTGGTTGTACATGTGGTGAATCATTGTGCAACTGTGTATGTCATTAGGGACATGCACTCAATATATGCATGTGAAATAAAGTGACCCTAAGTGTCCTCGACACATCACATGTGAACATTGCCCATGTGAACACCCCAGCATCGCAAACCACACCAATCCCCTTACACCTGAAAAGTAAAGACAACACATGAACAGGCATTGACCAACACAACACATCATGTACATAGTACCCCAATTACAATGTCAGAGTGCCCAAAACACTGTAGCCCAAGCCAACTGTCCAACCACAAAAGGCCCTCCCTCTTTTACACATCACCGTGACCTTATGAACAACAGTGTCTGGGGTATGTAGCCTTCTTCCTTCAAGTCTACCTGGCTACAAGATCACCCTACCCCTTGGTCTCCATGTTCCAGCTTGCGTGTAAATAGGGTCCAGCCCCCTCAGAGGCCACCTTGACTGGTAAAAATACCAAATCGCAGAGAACTCCAAGGAGCCAAACCCACAAACCAGGGAAAAAGCCTGTATGCACCAAAAAACCCAGGAAGAGTCTCCAGTAGGTGACTTGAAGTAGCAGGAAATGTCAAAGCAGATGTACAAGCACAATGATAGAACAACCAAGGTAGCGCAGTTGAACAATGGTCCTACAGGATGGGTACCATTTACGGTACATAACATACAATGAGGATGCAACAACTGATGGGTAGTGTCACAGCTCCGGTGTCCAGGAGCAGGAGTGGCATGAACCAACCACCCCCTCCGTGGTCTGTGCACCTGCAAGGTCAAACTTACACAGGCCTCTGAGACCCCGGCGGGGAAGGAGGGTCAGGGATATGTTGTTTGGACAAGCATTGGTATGCAGGATAACCGGAAAGAGGGGCAGGAGAGGGGAGTTGGTTTGGCAAGGGAAGGTAGTCAAAATATAAAAAAATAATATTCACAATAAGACATACTCAATCTGAGAAAACATGTTCATCATGCACATTGTACCAAATGAGTCAAATGCAAGCCAAAGAGAGACTTATCTCTGGGGTGAGTGCTGGCCTCCTGCCTGCGCACTCTCAGGTCTGGTAACAGGAGCATTTCAATGCTGCAAAGAGAGCGTGAGTGACTAATCTGAATGTGTGTTAAAAACACACACACACAACACCATCCATGCTCCAAAGTAAGTGACTCCTCCACAAACAAACACTCCTGTCTGCTGCTTTGTACACATACGTTAGCCTGGCCCCCTCATGGTTCATACATTGTCAATGCAGCAAGGCAGGCGCATGTGGGTGTGCGGGAAATGGAAGACCAATGCAACAAGAATCACACATGATACAATGGTCCCTGGGTGAGCTGCTATACGCGTATAGCGAGGTGCAACTTCGTACAAGTTGTGTTCTGGCAGCCGCGGATTTCAATAGTTAGTGTAGGTGGCAATTTGCACATGCAAATGATATGCACTGCACACAAGGCTGTGCCTCGCAGGGTGTCCCTGTGTGCTGTATCAGTTTCTGGCTAGGAACGCTACTGCCCTAATAACTCTGCTTCAATGGAGCAGGGGGAACTCGAGGATCTGTTCGATGGCCCCTGCGTGTGCGCCTGACAACTTGTAAAGCCACTTTGCATTTGGCCCTCAACGCATGTTAGCTGTACTGTGCGCTTCTCCAACAATGCCTGGCAAAGCTCCCCAGCACTGGTGCGAATTAGCATGCATGTGCAAGTGGCCTGGTAGAAGGTTAGCTGCGGTGTGGGCCCTTGTGCTGCTCACCTTGCCTGGAGCTCCTGGAAACACGTCTGCTTCTGTCGGACGTCTGAGCACAATCCCTGTGCTTCTGCTTGCGCACACATGCAAACGTCTGCACCACCGAACATGGCCAGTCATCAGGATTACTCGTCCCTGTGCCTGCTGGCAAAGGTAGTGTGGAGGCTCATAACATAAATCACAATCCACATAAATTAATGGAGACATCAATCACGTACTCACCCAAATTGATTACAGACATGGGGTGGATAAAACGCTACAAATCCCCACTAAGGGTGTTAACACAAGTAGTACAGCAGCAGACAGGCCACAGTCATGACGAAAGTCCAAAGCCCTTGTATAAATGTTTGTTACACCGAACCATCCCAGCAAGCCCATGGATAAGGGAAGCAGGAGTGGCCTATGTGAGTCAGGACCCAAGCTGCAAACACATACACGAGACAAGCTTGAAGGGCCCAGCTGGAACAGACAGTGGATGCTTTCAAAAGCCACAAAGCACCACACCGTCACATTAATGCACAATAGACCAACAATATTAAACTATATTAACTAATTAAACTAACAATTAACAACCTACATAACCTAATTAAAATAACTATCAAAAAGTCAATATTAACTAACTATTAAATGGCCACGTACAACCCGGGGGGGGCACCCAGGAGAGGTGAGGTACAGGGTGCACCTCAACACCCACATGCGATGATGTTGAGACAAAAAATAAAACCTCCATAGGCTCAATGCCTGCACAGCCCGACCTTTGTGCGAGATATCTAGTCGTCCAAGTCAGCCTCTTCCTCAAAATGTTGATGTGGTACAGGAGCCCGGCCACGCCTAGGTGAAGCTTTTCCCTCGTCGGCAGCAAGTCTGCCTGACGGGTGAGCCTGGTTCTGTGTGGCGATGACACGTAGGTCAACATGCAGAACCTCCCGTGATACACGTGCTTCCTCTTGCAAGGTAACACATGTAACACAGAGTTCTTCCTGCATGGCCTGGCTGGACAACTGATGCACCTCCCAGCAAGAGATGGTACGCTCAAGCTGCTCAAACCTCTCCTCTGACCGCACCCTCTGGGTCATCAAGAGGATACCCAGAGTGGATCTGAGGGACTCATACTCAGCCCTCAGGACCTCCATGTGTGCCTCTGCGTGCGCAGCAATTGCTTGACGCAAAGACAACATTTCAGCCTGGCGTGCCCTGTCTGAGGCAGCCAGGCCCAGCTTCAGCGAGCGGGCCGTGTACTGTGCCGCCCGCTGCAGGAGAAGCACACGCTTAGCAGTGGGGAGCACGGATTGGGCCACACGCTCCATGCTCACAGCGATGTTTTCCATTGCTGCGCCCTGGCGTTCTGAATTGGCGGTCATGTCTAGCTCCCACTAAGTATACCTCAGTGGCGGATGGCCACCACGTTGCTGGGCTTGACACCTGCGGGTCCCAAGGACCGGTCGTCCTTGTCGGGTCAGCACCACCCATGGCTGGAGGACTACATTCCCCCGTCGACGTGATGTCCCAGGCACATCAGTGACTGGTGTGGAGGGTGACCCTGTGTCCCGATCCACCACAGGCGGAGTTCCCACCACCATCTGGACCCCTCAGTGCAGGTGTCGCAGACAGAGGAGCATCCACATCAGGACCACTCACCCCTGACAAATGGACCTGATGCACAGCCAACTCGACGTGGACGTCAGAGCGGTCATCTGGGCTGGACTCATTGCCAGCCATAGAAAAGATGGTCTGTCACACATGTGGGTTCTCGTGGTCTACCACCCCACGACCCCCACTTGTGCCGGGTTGCTGTTGTGATAACAACTCTGTGCCTGGCATGACAACACCATCCTCTGGCTCCATTGCGTCATCATCTGAAAAGTGGAGAAAAATAACATCGGTACACATGTCAGAAGCACATAACACACAAACACATAGACATCACACAGACAGCTAACACATCAAGCAGACATGTCAGACACAACTGAGAACCTGCCATGCATGCAAGGTCACTTTGACATGGCATCAGTGAGTAGGCATGTAGAGCGGTGTAACATGGCTCAGAAGTGGGTTGATGCAGTGCAGTACATGTGTACGTTACCCACTATCTACATGAACAAGTGCTTCATGATGTGCATCAATATATGTGAAGGCAGTGCAAGGGCAAGTTCAGACATCATGTGCGATGTGCATGCAATGGGGTGCATGGCTACAAGCAAACCACCCCTCCCCCTAAGTGGAAATGCAGGGATGGCTTGAATGGTATCCAAAGGATGACCAGAGACCTGTGTATTGGCAGACAGTGTTGACTAGCATCAATTGCATCATCTGAGTCAACTGACAACACAGCAGATGATGATGGGACAGTAAGCAGGACACATGATGAACCCTCAGCAGTACACTCATGTGTGCAGAAGACACTACACCAGTTGGACAGAGTCAGTGGGCCTGAAACAGGGTGAGGCCTGTGCCCCACACAGACTGTCACACCCTAAACATGTGTGGGACGCAGGACTGAGCCAGAGTGGGCATGGGAAGGCTGATGAAATGCCATGAAATGTAGGTCACCCTGGACACATACTACAATGATCATCCACTCATGTTCCTGCAGAGCATCTGTCATCTGCACAGTCCAAGTGAGACAGCCTGCATGAAGGACAGATGATGTACTCCACTGCATGTGTCTGGGCGGTTGGCTGGTAGAAGTTTGCATGTACACTACACAGGAGGCTTGAACAGGGCATTGCATCACAGCAAAATGATGCACACCAGTGCAATGGTGAAATTGGGGTGCAGGGGGAATGGGTGGGCAAGGGAGCATGCCTATGTGGAGTACCTGCATGCAGGCAGAGTACACATGCACGTCAGTCATGCAGTGACATAGTCCCAGTGCTGAGAGGAAGGACACCCCAGGCTACATGCTGAAGGGCCAGTGAGCTAGAACATGGACCGGAGGGACATCCGGGTGACTAGCATGTGAGTAGGGTGCAAGTGTGGTGATGAGGACAGTCCCCGTCTGCTCTACATGTCTACCATCCTGCACAGCAGGCATGCATCAGTGAAGCATTGCATGACTTGCACATAAGAACCATGTACACATGACATGTAGTGCCAGTCATGCAAAACACATCACACAAGTAAAACACACATGGCCTCGACAAACATGCAACAACACTCACTGGACTGGGCATCAAAGTTCTGCATCTCTCCCACTCCTTCGACCAATTCTGGTGGTATGAACTCCGCAACGAGTGACTCGTGGGGAGTGAGGTCTTCCTCCTCAGGTGCTGGCCCGCCGCCAGTCACCAGAGTCATGTTGTAATTTGAGGCACGCTTCATCTTAGCACTGCGTTTGAGGTCATTCCAATGCTTTTTGCACTCTTGCGCGCTGTGCGCACCTCATGGCCAAATGCACTCACATGTTCCGCAACTTGCTTCCAGTGGGCATAATGATGGGCAGCCGTAGTTTGACAATTCGGCCCCCACTAGCATCTCACGGTTGTGGTCCTGCACGTAGCCCAGGAGGAAGTGCCGAAAGGCTTCTTCCTCAACGTGCTGGAGCCCATAGCTGTGTCTGGGGTCCCAGCCTGTACTGCAGGTGCAACCTTCCTCCTCTTGGACGCTGGTCTGGACCCTGGCTGGCAAATGCCGCCCTGATCAGTATGGGCAGTGGCGCTGGTGGAATGAGCCGAGGGAGTGGCAGGTGGAACATGGAGTGAGGCCCTGACTTACGTCAGTGGCTGCTGGGTGCCCTGGAATGGACCCTGTGAAGCAACATCTGCTGTACCAGGGTCATTGACCGGGACTGTCCTGGTTGGTAGACTCACAACCGGGGTGTTGTCGGCTGCATTTGCCCCTGCACTTGCCAACACTCAGCTGGTCGGGGTAGCAGATGACACTGCAGCCCCAGGGACACGTGCCTCGGTCAGGGCAGCCCTGCATACACCTACAGTGTGCCTCCTGACTACCTGGGATTCTGCCATGGACTCCTCAAGTGCCAACGCAGCCTGTGCTGGCAGACCCTGAGCCTGGGTGGTGGTGTCTACAGCTGCACCTGCAGCTACCACTAGCCTTGGGCTTGTGGCAGTCGATGAAACGGACTGCCGGGTCACATGGGCGCCAGTGTCAGATGCAAGAACTCCATCTCCTGGAGACGCAGGGGGTGGTGGTATGACTGCACCAACATGTGGCACAACATCATGACGAGCTGACGCATCCCTGCCTCTTCCCCCCTCTGCAGCCACCCTGGACACCCAGAGTCCCCCTACTCCCTGGTCACCCAGGCCACGTCCCTGACCGTGCCCACCACGTAGAGTACGCCCAGCTGAGGTGCCCTTCACCTTACGTGGCCTCCCAACCATGGCACAGATGGAGTAGTGCCAACACAGATGGAGTAGTGCCAATGGGAGGTGTACACGACAATTGTCCTGGGAAATTGGGGTGAAGTGGGTGTGATACAAGATGTTAACAGCACCCCTGCACCTGCAAGGCTGTATGTGACCCCGGTGATGAAGTGACGGGTCACACAACGCTCAGGCACCCCAAAACTGCAGTAAAACCGTGCATGCAACCCCTGGTAGCCCAGGTGTGTGGAATTAACCTCCCGCAGTACGCGGTGGCACCCAGGGACATGAAAAACACATACGAGTGGGACACGCAGGCTACTATGACCTCGAAAATGGGTACGCGATACACAGGGGCACCCGCAGTGGGAACAATAGCATGTGCGACTCACCGTCAGACTAGCGTGATAATGAAAAACACGCCTAGCCAATACCCCCGCCAAAAGAAGAGATACATCCTTGATCCGTTGTGAAGTTGTGATGGCGTGCGAAACAACACGAAGTAGCAACACACATGCCGGTCTCCACGAAAGGCACATAAAGTGAACTGCTGCCCCACTCACCTTTAACCCGTGCTGAGGGAAACGCCCGCGTGCGTAACGTCACAGACGCGCTTACGCGCTAAGGGCCTTTCCTCGAATTACACGCTGACGTGCAGTTTTATCACGTGCTAAATCACTCCGTATTAAGCTGGCCACGCGACAACACATGGAAGACCACGCTCCTGCCCAGAAGGCCATTTTCCTGCCCCCCAGAGCCCAGAGCACGCTCCCACCTGCCATCTGCTGCTGCCTGCCTGCTGCCCACGTGCTCTGCTATTTGGTGCCTGCACGTCAGCCATCTGCAGGGGTCCAGTTGCTGTGTCCACCCCTGCTGGAACAGAAGACTCCCAACTGGTATACCATCGCTCCACAGCCCAGCCCCAGGACCCAGTTGCCCACCCACACCTGCCTCAGGGGTCGCCATGTCGGGGCAAACACCATCCGAGACCACTGGCGACCCCCAGCCAGAGAGGCAGAGGGCTACCAGCTTCAGCAATAAGGAAGTTGGTATCCTGGTGGAGCAAGTTCTGGGGCATTATGATGCCCTCTTCACACCATCGCGTGCCGACAAGGAAGGACAGGAGACGATCTGGTAGGACATAGTGGTTGCCATCAACGCGGAGGGGTGGCAACCCGCGACTTCAAACACGTCCGGAAGCGCTGGGAGGACTTCAGGTCCAGAACCCTCAGCAAGACCCGGCGCCTTTTGAAGGCAGAGGATGCAGAGGGGTGCCGGGTCAGCCTGACCAACATTCAGATGAGGGTCCTGGAACGCATAAGCCCAGCGCTCCATGTCCAAATCCTTCAGAGGCAGACCCGTCTGGAGTTGAGCAGTAAGTGGCCATACATTGCTGTGTGAAACAGGGCATGTTGCAGTGTGCTGGTAGTCAGCTACTTGCCTGTATGTGTGACATAGGCCATGTATGGATGTGTGTGTGCAGGGACATCATGGTGCTGCATGTGAGAACAGTCATGCGTGAACCACATGGATGGTGCATGTGTTCCAATGCAACATGGGGAGCAGCATGCGGAATGCACACATGAATGCATGCCAGTCTCTGTTCTTGGACATGGATGGGGTGTAAGAGATGGGTGCTGCTGTCATGGACATGTACGGTGTACATGTCTGTGTGTCTGAGTAGCGTGTGTGTGACTTTTAAACACCATGGATGCATGACACATTTCCGTGACGATGTGTTGATTCACTGATGCAGTCTAGTCATCCTTGTATCCACTGTGTCTGTGGTGTACGAGGCCAGTTGTATGCACCTCCGGTGATGTGTGTGCATGGGATCAGTATGACCCATGATGCATGTGAGTTTGAAGACAACATTTATGTCAATAGAGGCCCTTGTGCATGGATGCTAATGTTGATTGCATGTGCCGTGCCTGTTTCTGCATGTATGTTGCCTTCATTGACCCATGTGTTGTGGAGGGACAGGATGGAAGTGACATTTGACAGTGCCACTCATGTACTATTGCTTCCTTTCTAGGGGACTATTGTACAGTACCCTGATGCTTGTGTTCTATGTCTCCCTCTACACAGCGTCGAGTGAAGAAGAGGGCGTAGACGGTGCTGTGCAGCAAAGCGGCAGGATGCCTCCAGCAGCTGGCGACGCAAGCCCCAGCCATCCTCCCAGGAATTACCATCATCCGGGAGCGAGGGGACTGGCGCCGCGTCTGCCACTACGGCTGAAGCGGAAGGGCTGGCTGAGCCCCCACAGAGGCTTGCGATGGTGGAAGTCAGTGCAGAGCTATCCAGGTTGGTGGTCTACACAGAGGAGGAGGAGGCTGCTACTGAGCTGCACTTGGGGCCTGGTAGGGGTGGTACCACTGGTGCAAGTGGTGCAGTCCAGGGCCAGGGGCAGGAGGCAGCACAGGTCGCCGCGGAGGGGCCTGTGCATGTCACTGTCACTGACCCTGTGACTGCACCACCATGTACCAGCAGAGATGCCCCGTCCCAGGCCCGTCCGCAGGTAGGGGTGAGGCCCACATCATCTGGCACTCCGCTACCTGCGGACGAGGAGACCCATGACCGTATGGGGTCCGTCCTGATTGGTGTCGCGTTGCGCAAGCGTGTCGGACCAGATTCCACCAGGGCCCCCTGTGGACCAACGCAGCCAGCTTGGTGGAGATAACATCCTTGGCACAGTCGGGAGTCGGAGGTCCAGCAGGGGTGGACACCCCACCAACTGGAGACCATCAGATGGAGGATGTGCTGGCATCATCGGGCAGGGCACATGGACAGCAGCAGCAGGCTCAAGGTGGGTACGATGATGGCTCGAGGCCATCAACATCAGTGGGGCAGGCATCGGCCGAAGGGCAGGAGGTCCCTGGAATGGGAGTGTCTTCCGTGTGGCAGCGGTTGGGCCAGCGGATAGATGCGAGCAGCGGCGGCCTGTTAAAGACTCCAATCAAGCATTCCCACTAGGTCAGTGCCTTGTCTAGGATTGCTCAAGGAAAGCCCTTATTAATATATTTTTATGACAAGTTATAATCTGGATGATGAACCCTTGTATAACGCCCCTCTCTTAGAATCCCCCTGACCCCACTGAGCCAAGAAGTAGGTTTGTTTTGCAAATTAAAAAGGTTTATTTGAAAAATTAAACAATAGATATATATCACACTTTTATAATAAATTAATATTTGATATCACATTTAAGAATATGATGTTGATCAACAATGGATATTCTTACATTAGCACACTTATTTTATTACTTAGGAGTTGGTATGGAAAGAACAAGGTAGCTTGGAATGCTTTATGGTTTCAAGGAGATGCAAAGATGAATAAAAGGCAGTACAGAAATAAACTTGATATGATTTCAGCAAAAAATAATATGATCACTTTTTCTCTGACAAATCACTCCCCCCCTATGCAATGTAAGGAGATGGAAGTAACACACACAGTCTTCAGGAATACAATCACAGTACAATACGAATTCAGTTCCCCCCTAGCAAGCTTATAGCACCAGGGATGATTTTGAAACACAGGCGAAAGACTTTCAGGTGATTTGCCATGGAGAGAAATATGCTAAAATTGATTTTAATTCCCTCTAGAGGTTCAGGGTGGGTGATAGCTACTTTAAATTAGTTCAGGATCACTTTAGCAATGTTCTATGAATGATTGTCAGGTTACAAACCAATTTCAGCAAAGGAAAGCAAGAAGCTGCTATTTTGACAAGTGAAGAAATTTGAGCCAAATCGCTGCACTTTTTCCGAGTGCGTCGAGCGTGATTACGTATAATGAATAGAAAGTCGGGTTCGTTGGAAAGCCTAGAATCTTAGCTTTAACATGAAAGTTAAATCTCGCTTCTAGCACAAACGGTTCAAGAGATATGGACGATTTCGTGAAGGTAGTTTTTCAGAAATGAAATAATGATTCAAGATGGCAAAATGACACTTTATAGGTTTAAATCGGAGAGGGAACACACGATTCCTATGATGCAGTTCTGGACAGGTTCAAATGTTTTGAATCAGATTGTTTTAAGCTAAGAGATGGGTTTTGCACAGTTCTAGCTGGGTACTCACACTATAAATTTGAAAGGAATGGCCTCGTCACGGATCTGGTCAACAAGTTTAGCTGCGGTTCTCTCTGCTCGGCGGGTCAATCAGGCACCGGTTCTGTTCACAGCGATCTGGTCTGGGTCTGCTAGCGGATCTGGATCTCTGGTTCTGGTCTCGGCACTGCACAGCGGTCTGGTCTGGGTCTCTTGAATTGGATCTGACGGTTCTGGATACACAGGATTCTTAGCAAGCAGCAAACCGCGCAGCCCGGTGGTTGAATAGTTTGCAAAGGATTTTGAGGCCTGCTGAAGAGAACTCAGCTTGTGGGTTAGGCCTTTGCTTTAAGTTCTCGAGTCTGAGTTCTAAGTTCTGGTCTCCGTCTGGATTTGAAGTCTAAGTGCTGGATCTGGTGTCTTCTGGCAAAGTGCTCCGCAAGAAATCAGCTTGAAGTGGGAAGTGAATGTGTCATTTTAAAGATCCCAAAGTTGTACATTTATGTCATCTGGTTACAATTAGTTATCAGTATTCTTATAAAACATATATTTACCTTCCATTCACTTCACTTCAGTGTTTGGGTCCGCCCCCAGAAGCTCGGTGAGTCAGACGGTCACATGGCCTTCTTTGCTGGCATCTCCCAGAGCAGTGTGTTGACAGTAAACACCTAAATCAGCATATCCTATTCAATGGAAAGAGTCTTATGTGGTGGGTCCTGCAGGCTGGAGGAGAAACCCCTCCCTCTCAATCAACAGAGCCATGTGATATCCTGCCTTCTTGTGTGGAGTTCTGAGGTGAGAAGGTTTCCCAGCCTTTTGGACTGTTAATTGAATCAGCTTGTCTTCTGGGAACAGCAGGTGTTTAAGAATTTTAATTAACCAAAAGGCTTTGAAGTTTCCAGCTGGCTCAGGATCCTTTTGCAACTCTTGAAGTACAGTTCTCCTGTCAGAGTTTAGACCGCTAGCGCTGGTTTGTGTCCAATGCCGGTACTGCACCCATTTATTTAGGAGTTGTCTTGAATTAACTCCATTTCAAAAAGGGGATTTTATTTGATAGTATATGATCCTTGCTTAACATTGTTTTGATGGGAATCCTTACAGTAAAGTGGTGATGTGGAACACCCCACAAGAAGGTCTTGTGAGCCATGATTTTAGCTAATTTTTGACATCAAGAAAATGAATTCCCAACAGCTCTGGGTTGCTTTTGGCAATCAACATTGCCATTCCCAATGGTTTCAGGCTACTGTGTGTGTAGCCCAATGGTGGTTTTAGGCAGTGCCCTCCTGTGCTCACAAACATAGGCAAAAATGGGTGGCAGCCTATTCTTCACGTTTCCCTGTGCACTTTCTGGGTAGTTCTGGCCATCATGATGTTTTCAATGACAGTAATGCACAGTTTTATGGTAGGGCTTGGATGCATGGGTAAAAACATCCCACAAGCCCCCCCTCTTGCAATAGCCATTCTGATCTTTCACTGATGGAACTCGTAAGATCTGGGATGTCCGCCTCATCTTCTTTCGATTCCACAGATGACAAAGTTCAGCATCTTTTCCTCCATCAGGATGGATCGATCGGTTCTCCTTGCCGGTCCTGATGGGAGTATTGGGCAGTACCCCGGGCCCCTCGGATCTTTGCTCCCGGTCTCCAGGTCGTCTTCCGTGGTCAGTATCCGGGTTTCATCTCTCCTAGGATGATAAAGCAAAACGGCAATACACATTCCTAGACATTTTTCCACCACTATTAATGGTGTGGCGATACATTTTATACATCAGGATACATTTTGCAGTCTTACTTTAAAAACAGGATATAACAGGGAACATTTCATTACGTTACTATCTTTTTGATATGTGGGATATTTTAGAGTTGGAACTGACTTACCCTGGAGCGGCCCCCTCTGGTATTGCAGAGGACTCCTCCAGTTGCTGCAGAGTGTGCCTGGGATGGCAACACTTTAACTGATTTATATGGACCCACTTGTCTTCCCCTTCCGCCAAACTACCTTTGGGGATGCAGATCTTGTATGCCACTGGGGAGACCTTGTCTATAATTTCAAAGGGTCCCTTCCATGGAGGCAAACATTTTCGCTGTTTGGCCTGGTTCCTTTGGAAATCGTATAGATAGACCCGGTCTCCCACATTATATTCCTTCATGGTGGTTTTCAAATCATAGTGAGTTTTCATGCTATCAGCTGATCTTTCTAGATTCCGCTGAGCATAGGCAAAAATCATGTTGGAGGTGTTTCCTCAAATTCTCCACATACTCATGAGTTGTGGAGGCATTGATCAACGTCTGCTCTTGGGTCCTGTATAGCAAATGCTGGGGAAGCACCATCTTGCGTCCAGTCATCAACTCAAATGGTGACATTTTGGTTGCAGATGAAGCGGTAGATCTGATGGCCATTAAGACCAGAGGTAATCGGATATCCCAACTTGGCCCAGCATCTGCCACAAACTTTTTTAAGATGCTCACAATGGTTCGGTTATAGCGTTCTACTGCCCCAGAAGAAGCTGGTCGGTAAGCAATGTGTAGCTTCCTTTTGACCCCCAATATCTCCCACATCTTAGTCATTACTTCGCTGGTAAAATGGCTACCTCTGTCTGACTCAATCCTTTGAGGTAGACCAAAATGGGAAAAGATGTGGTTAATCATCAGGGCAGCTGCTGTTTCTGACTTGCAGTTTGGGGCCGGGAGATATTCCACCCACTTGGTAAACAAGCATGTGACCGTCAACATGTACTTGTTTCCCCTAGACGAGCGAATCACAGGGCCTACGAAGTCAATTTGCAAATCTGACCATGGCAGTGTCATCCACCTCTTTTGAGAGGCGCTCGGTGTGTGAGGGATGATGGCTGAAATTGTGCAAACACCAGACACCCCTTCAAGTATTAGTCGAGGTCCTGCCCCATGTGTGGCCAGTTTGCAATCTCTCTTAAGATCTCAAGTGTTGTATGAAACCCCCTATGACCGGCGGTGGCCGCATCATGGGCGTGACTTAACATCAGGCTTTGGAATGAGGTAGGGACCACCCACTGATCATGGCCAGCTTGGGATTTCCTTACCAACAAACCGTCTTGGATTCGGAACATCTTTGGACATTTCATCAACACTCTAAGGTCCTCTTTCCCAATGTAATCGGTATCCGTCAGGGGAAAGTTCTCGGGGTCCTCAATGTGTTGGTAAAACGTACCAATTATTCGATCCCCCTTCTGAGCCGTAATTAAATCAGCATCAGGGGTCTCCTTACTCCATTGTGCAGTTGAAAGATCCTTGTGAGCATTTGTCTGGGACCTAGTGATAGCGGTGACCTGGATTTCCCCCAACAGGGACTCTATTTCTATTAGATCCCCTTGGATGGCCCCGGTTTTGGCCAGCTGATCAGCTAAGTCATTCCCAGTTTTGTCTGGTCCCTCTACTTTGGAATGACCCTTGATCTTTTTCCAATAGATGGTCATCCCATTCAAGGTGACCAGATCATCAATATTTTGGATTAAACTTTCGTCCTCGAGACAGTTTTCTCAGGCACAATCATGCAAGTCAGTCAGACCTTGCGCGAGGGGACTCTTCTTATTTTGGCCATATCTGACCTCCACAGGAAAGCCTTGCATTGACAGAATCCACGAAGTAAATCGGGAATTACTCACATTTCCGGCTCGGATTCTGTCACTTTGGAGATATTGCAGAGGCTGGTGTGGAGTCTCCACTATGATGTGTTCCCCCTGGATGAACGGGTGGTAATTCTTCAATGCCCACACCGTTGCCAGGAGTGCCTTCTCACAATCGTTGAATTTTTCCTCCACAGAGGATAAAGTTTTGCTCGCATAAGAGATTACTTTATTGACCTTGTCATGCTTTTGGTATAATACTGCCGTCAAGCACGTATTAGAGAACCCTGTCTCCAGGAAAAACACCTTGTTTCTGACAGTGTAAGCTAGGCAGGGCGCTTGTGAGAGGCTTCATTTGAGCTGTCTTACTGCCTCGGCTTGTTCTGGACCCCATTCCCACTTGACCCCCCCTTCAAGAGATGAATCAGGTGTCTGGTGATCTCTGCGTAGCCCTCAATGAACTTTCTGCTGTAATTAGTCAGTCCAAGGAGGCTCCTTAGTTCCCGCAGAGTTGTTGGGTCTTTCAGTTTCTGAAGTGCTTCCACTTTCTTTTCCTGGGGACAGAGACCCTGAGGAGTAATCTCATGCCCCAAGAAATTAACACGGGTTCTACACCACTGTGCTTTCTGAAAGGAAAGTTTTGCTCCCGTGGCCCTCAACTGTGTCAGAACATAACGGATCTCCACTATATGTTCCTCCACAGATGAACTTTTGATGAGGACATCATCTACATAAGCCAAGTTACCCTTTGCACCCAGGTCGGGCATGGCCTTGTGTAGGAAAATGTTGAACTCATTGCAGGAGTTGAGGTAGCCGAAGGGAGTCTGGGTCCATGTGTACTGCTGGCCCCCAAAGGTAAAAGCCAGTTTGTATTGGTCCTCCCTACTGACAGGCACGGTCCAGTATCCACTGGTCAGGTCTATTGCAGTGAATACCTGTGACCCCTGAAACTGGGCCAGCCCTTGGTCAATGTAGGGCAGAGGCCATCAGGAAGTATGGACCCGTTTGTTGATCTCCCTAAGGTCGGCGCAGAGTCTCCACTGGCCGTTTGGCTTCAATATTCCCAGCACCGGGTTATTGAAGGTGCTGTGGACTGGACGTATTATTCCCCGGGACTCAAGGTTCTTAAATTTTTCAGTAAGGGACTTCATGGATGCGAGGGGAAAACGATATTGCTACACAAACACTGGAGTCATGCCAGGGTCCGTGGGAATTGTTGTGTGGATGTCGGTGCGACCACAGTCATATGAGTCTACCGCAAAGAGATCTTGGAAATCCAAGAACACTTTTTTCAACTTTTGCTTCTGTTCCAGAGTCACACAGGCATCAGCTAGGTTGACTCTCTCTTCCACCATCTGCCTGAAGCCTGGAAAGACTTCTGGTTTTGCTATCTCAGCAGCCTCCTCCAGCTGGGTGGATAAGTCCCTGGTCAGAGTGCTGATTTGGACTGGAGGCTTCAGGTGGGAAAGGCAGCCCTCATGGATCTGCAAAATCACCTCATCCCCTCTGAAGTCACAAGTCACATCTTCCTTACCATAAGGGCAGGAAGTGTACACCAGGAAGTTCCCCCCATGCCGGGTAAAGATCCTGTATGGTGTTGTATTGTCATCACTGTCACTGTCAAAACAGTCCTTGGGGATTGGTCCTAACAGTTCATTTCCTAGATCAATGGAAAAATGTCGGTCATCAACCGCCATTCCAATAATGGTGCCCGCGGCTAGAGTAATACTCTTTAAGTCGTTGTTATCCACCTCTATTGGAATGGTGTCATGTTCTATATTGACTAATGGTGTTTACCCCCAACCCTTGCTGTTGGAGAGAAGCATTTAGATGAATATATGCATCAGGGTTTTTCAATTTTTGTCCTCTTTTAACTTTCACTTCCAGGGAGAATTGTTAGGTCCTTTCTGGGATGGTGACTTCCTCTTTAACCTGAATTTCAACTGCATAAGGTAGCAATTGAGCTGACCTAAATGCTTTCTCTGGATCATCAAAGCCCATGGGATTATCCGCTAATCGGGACCAAGCTTTGAGGTTTATTAGGTCCAAACTAATGGCAAAGCGATTGAGAATGTCACTGCCTAAGTAAAAGGCGGCAGTGACGTCTCGCACGACCCAACAATTATGGACTATGCTCTTGTTGCCAATGGAGATTTTGAGCATACACCTGCTTGGCAGGAGATGTTTGGAATTGGGTGCTTCCAGGTCCATTTCTCATTTGTCTATCAGTTTGAATGTGGGAGTGGCTGGATCTTTTGGGAGTTGGTGGAACATGGCTTCGCTAATGAAGCTCTTACCGTTGTTCACACACACTCGAGCGAGAACAGAGTACTTCCCATCATTTAACTGAACAGGGATGAACAACTGCTCTCCAATTTGCTGAATATATGCCAGGTTCTGAGCTGATTTCACATCTTTCTGGACTATCAGAGTGGGAATGTCTGATTGTGGTTTGGTAAAGAATTTCAGAATATTTCCTTCCAGTGTGGAATACCACCTTAAACTGGAGTGAAGGTTGATTTTCAGAAATAGAGAGGACCTCCCACCACCAGTCTGTTGTCCTACTGCTATTACTGTTACGTCTGGAATTTGGTTATTCTGGAAGTGAAATTCTACTTGGTCAGATTTTTGTTCAACCATGTGGCACATGCCGTTTAAACTAACATAGTTGACACTCTGCTTTAATTTTATTGGTCGGCTAGTCTGAGTCCAGAGGACCTTGTTTACGCAATCTATTAGGGGTGAAAACCTTCTCAGGAGGTCATTCCCTAGTAAACAAGGGGTGCCCTCTGGAGTCACTACTATGACCGGGTGTTTCACCTTGTGTCGCCCAATTTTGATGTCCAAATCTGCAGTCCCCTCGACGGGAATTTCCTTCCCGTCAAAGTTCTGGAGTTGTCCAGGAAGAGAGGTGAGAGGAATTCGGTAATTATCCCGCCTTCCTGCATTTAGTTCATCAAAGGCCCTTTTGGACAGAAGGGTAGCTTGGGATCCAGTGTCCAACAGTGCCAACATTGTACCCTGCCCCTGTACTTGAACCAGGGCATAGTATCTTCCCTCCTTCTCTGTAAGGGGGCACAGATAATTCACATTTTTGGACAACTGGTGGGCTAATTTTCTGGTTGTGGACATTGAGAGATAAGAGATTTGGGCAAAATTCTGTGGAGAGTCTCGGGAATCTGAAAGAAAAAGTTGGCAACTTGAAAGAGGATATTCGAGTTCCCCTGGTTCCGGTCCTGGGCCGCCCCCCCCTTTTTGGAGGCAGTCACCAGAATGGGTTTGAACCAGGGGTTTTCGGTCTTGTTGGTTCTGGGATAGAATGATGGGCGGCGACAGCTCAATCCCCACATCTACCCAGTCTGGGTTGGAATCCCTTGGGACCCATTTTTCCTTGGGAGGAGTTCCCCTATCTCTGAAGGAGAAGATCCTTTTCGCAGGATCCTCTGAGGATCCCTCTCCCTCAAATTGGAAGATCTGTACCTCCTCCTCAAAATGGGTCTGTTTGGGTACTTTGTTTCTCCTACCTCCTCTTTGCTCCTTGGGTGGCAGACTTTCAGGGGCAGGAGATTTTGTTTCCGGTTCCTGGGCTTCCAGGGGCTTTTTATAAGTGGGGAAGGCAGCTTCCTCCAAGGCTGGACACCCCCCTTTCTCTTGTGCCTCCTCCCTGGGAACCGGTGGGTTGTCGGGGTGCTGCCCCCGTCATTGTTCTGGAGGACCAGGTCCAGAGTTTGGGGCATTCTGTGCTGGCATGCCCATCTGAGGGTTCTGTTGAGCCCTCAGTATGTGGCCCAGATCCCGGGCCATATTTTGGACCTGGCGCTCAAGTTGGGAAACCCGCTCAGGCTGATACGGGGTTCTGTTTTCTCCCCTGGGCTGATCCCAGGAAGGGTAGCTATCCCTTCTCTGGTAATACCCTGGGTTGGGAAGATTTGGGTACCCCTCCACCCTTGGCCTCCCCTCTCCCGGATTTGGTGGTCTGAGCTCAGGGACTTGGGGAAAGAAGGATGGATGATTTTGGGGCTGGAAGTTGGGTGGATGCCTGGGCAACAAGTTCTGCCCAGGATTTGGTGAATTTCTGCCATCCTGAGGGAAGTGCGGAGGGACGTTCCCTGGGTTGGGCGCTTGGTTGGATCCCCCCCCTTGGGCCAGAGGAGTCCACACATAACCCAGGATTGGAATGTTTCCCTTATAGCAGGGACTTACATAGTCAGGGGAGCGAGGGACCCCATTTGTGGGACTACCTCCTCGACTCCCTGTCTGTGACTGGCCCGAGGGCCTTCTGGGTTTAGAATTATTTGGTGCCGGCAGGTTTTTAGGTCCCCCCATCTCCAAATCTAAAACGGGGGCAACCTTTACATCTGCCACCTTGGCAGCAGCAGGGGTGCTGTTGGTTTTGGGGATTTTGGGCTGATTCTTATTTTCCACCGGTTTCTGCACCTCATAGATGCGGGTGGCTTGCTCAATGACCCAGTCTAAAGATCTTTTCTTGTGAAAGTCTCTCACGAGCTGGGTCATTATGTATTTGGGTAAGGCATGTAAAAAAGTATTAACAAACTCTTTACTGTCCGTGCGTACCCTTTTTGTAGTCTGTGCAAAAGCACGCTTTAACTCCTGCACAAATTCTTGTGGGGCCTGATCCTCCCCACATTGCAAATTGTAGGCTGCCTTGCGAGCCTCTTGGGGATTTCTGTGAACAGAAAAATGTTTCAAGATGGCCGCCCTGTAGGTAGACCATCTTCAATGATTTTGGTCCTCCAGCCCCGCAAAGAAACTGGAGTATTCTGGGGAGAATGTCCATTTTACATACTGAATGCAGCTACTGCTGTCTTTCAAATGGAAAGTCTCCATCATTTGCTCCTAAAGCTCCAAGTGTTCCCAAACAGAATACTTGGCGTTCTTGTGATAAGGGGTGATGACACTCCTTATTGCCTTGATCTGCTTTAAGGGTTCCTTATGCAAGGCCCTTTTTGCCTTATTGGCCTTTTTGGTTCGGGTAACCCTGGTCCACTCATCCTCTGACTCAGAGGCACTGCTCCCAGAGGTGCCCGTCTGATCTTCCAGGTTTTCCCGGATTCTGCGAGCCTGGGAATGGCTGGCAGAATGTGGGGACCTAGTCTCCTGTGTCCTGGGCCACTCAGAGGAGTCTTCAGATCCCTCCTTGCTGCCAGGATTTGATGGGTACCCCCCCCCCACTGACCTAACTGGGCAGAGGTTTTCAGGATTCCCTTAGTGGGCCTGCTCTCCTGGGGTTCCCCACTAAATTGCACTGTGCTTAGGTGCCCATACCCGGATGCCCGCCCATCCATTCCTGGGAGGTACTGGCCTATGAACCCCATACTTTTGGCTGGATAGTAATCTGCCATCCCTGTGGCCCTGTGCTCATGTGCGCCAGGGCACATGGGGGTGGCAGAGTCCAAGGACTGGGAGAGATGAAGGCCTCTGGTACTGGGGCTCCTGAGGTTATGCTCAGGTGTTTCCCTTTCCCAGCGAACTTCATCTCTGTCAGCCCCTGCTCCCTGTTGCAATGCAAGAGCCTGCACTTTCAGTTCCTCAGTTAAGGCCTTACTAGACTCTATCAGTCTCTCCTGCATGGCTACCTGTTGCTGGAGCCTATCATTGTGCTGACAGAGAGCCTCATTCTCTCTCTGTGCCTCCTGATTGGTCCTGGAATACTGGGCCAGTCTTTGCTGCAGGAGGGTTACCTCCTGAGTCCCATCCCTACTGGCCTGCTCCTTTCTTGCCAGAGCATCTTCCACCCTCCTGGTGTGCTCTAACAACTTCTGATGCTCCTTTTGGAGGTCACCCAGCCCCTGGAGGGCCAGGTGATTTCCTTCATTTTTTTCTTTTAATTGGCAGACTTCCTGGCCTAAGGTGTCCCTTTCCTGACTAAGAGCTTGCATTTGTGCCGCCAGGTCGTCCCTCTGCCTTTGAAAGGCACCAGCTTTCTGGCGTTTGTGATGAGCCGCGTGCAGCGTCACGTGAAACCCTGTTTCATGGTTACCAAGGGAGACGGGTGTTCGCGAGGCGAGAGCGACGGTTGACCGAGAGGTAGAAGGAGTGGTTGTGCCGATGGGCTCTGTTACAATAAACAAGCAAAAACCTACTTTCATTTGTGTCCGCCTCATCACTCCAATTGGCAACGAGGGAGAAGACCCCACGCAGAGCCCACGACGGAGCATGATCCGCTTCAAGGCCACACGTTGTGAGTTTCGGCTCCTCCCGTGCCTCTGACTAGGAGGGAGCACGGTGCGAGGTGCCGGCAGAGCCTGTGACGGCTCACTCACTAGGGCGGCAACTTCCGGAACCCTGCCCCGCTCCCTGGCCTTCGTAAGTTTGACAGGTGAGGAGGGGTACTGAGGGAGCGGGGAGGTGAGCGATCCGCACGACAGGAGAGTGATAGCAGTGGCGCTGTACATACTAAGCCTCCTAAGGCTTGCATCTTGAGACACGCCCACTATCAGAGACAAAACATGCTCTATTGCCACACAGAAAAGAAAAAGTCAACAAACGGAGGCTGTTTTCTTATTGGAGCCAAGAGAAATAGAGAACGAGTTAAAATATATATATCTGTATTGTCTCCAATCTACAAAGTTAACATTACATATTGAGTGGGATCTAATACACCGAGATTCTCAACATGGCAGCAGCTAGCATGGCCCCACCTCCACCCTTCTTGATGGAACCTGGTGTCCCTCCAATAAGATGGGACAGATGGAAGAAATTATTTGACACTTACTTAGTGGCAATTGGAGGGGATAAATTTGCTGCGTCCAGAAAAGAAGCAATACTTTTACCTAATTTGGGCACAGAGGGTCGCAGTGTATACGATGGTCTCCCTCAGCCTCCGCTAGAGGGCCAAGCTGAAGTGGATCAGTACACCTTGGCAGAAAGAAAACTAGAAATTCACTTTGAAGCGAAGAAAAACATAACGTTCGAGAGAGACACGTTTTTCCATAGAACACAGGTTCCCAGTGAACCAGTGGAGAATTTTATAGCAGCATTGAGGTCTCTCAGTCACACATATGAATTTGGACGATTAACTGACTCGTTGATACGAGATCAATTAGTGAGATGCACTAGCAACTTGAAAATACAGGAGAGATTGTTGACAAAAGATGCATCTCTGGAGGTGGCGGTAGAAACTGCCAGAGGGATGGAGCAAACACATAAATACATGGCGACCATGAAGGGAGAAAAACAAGAAGGAGAAGTAGCAGCTGTGAGAGGAATCCGAAAAACCAGTATGAACAAAGAAACCAAGTGCTACAAGTGTGGCAGCAATCGACACATCTCTATGAACGCATTTTGCCCTACAAGAAATGCTTTGTGTTTAAAGTGCAATAAGAAGGGCCATTTTGCTAGAGTATGCAGAGGAGCTAACCAAGTTAACTACATTGAACCAGGGATGAGAGTGCCGGAACAGGAAGAAAGTGAAAATCTACTTCAAAACCAACAAATCAAACACAAAACCAACAAATCAAACATGTGTTGGAGATAGCGGACTTATCAAACAAAGGGAAATCTCCCACAGATGTATTCTTGATAAATGGAAGAGTGGTCACGTTAAAGGTGGATAGTTGCTCACCTTGGACTTTGGTATCCAAAAAGACGTATGGGAACTGTCTGCATGGCTCAATCAATGATCTTAGACAGCACAGCATAGAACCATATGCATACGGCAATATTAGAATCGAGATTTTAAGAAAATTCAAGGCAACTGTGGAATACAAAGGAAGAAGTTGTGACTCAGACATATATGTGACACAAGAAGGATCATCCCTGTTAGGGTGGAGTGAGCAACATAAACTGGGTATACGTATACAGGCAAATGCAGAGGAACCAGTAACAGTTGCGGAAGTTAATGACAAGTGGGAAAATAACTTTCCTGAGGTGTTCCGACCAGAGTTGGGAACGCTTAGAGGGTTTGAGCACGAAATACGAATGAAGACTGGTGCAATACCACGAGTACATATGGTAAGGCCAGTACCCCATGACTTAGGAGGAAAATTGAAGGCGGAAATTGAAACTCTGTTACAGAAGGGTATTATAGAACAAAGTGAGGGTTCAGAGTGGTTGTCTCCTATTGTGGTGGCTATGAAGCCCAATGGACAATTGAGACTTTGTGTAGACATGAGAGATATCAATAGGAACATATTAATCGACAGACATCCTTTGCCGATAATTGGAGATGCCTTATCCACTCTCAAGGAAGCTAAAGTTTTTTCGGTGATCGACTTATCACAGGCATATCATCAGATTCCTTTGAAAGAAGACTGCCAGCATCTCACAGCGTTCATTAAGCCCTTTGGATCTTTCAAATATTGCAGAATGCCATTTGGACTAGCTTCCGCAGCCTCTGTGTTTCAAAGAGTGATGCACATCATATTGGAAGGGATAGAAAATATTGTGAAATTCCAGGATGACGTACTTATATATGCAAATTCTGTAACTGAACATGATGAAGTGCTGTCGAGAGTGTTGAGCAGAATGTCTGAAGTGGGTTTGACTGTAAAGAGAGAGAAATGTAAAATAGGAGTTGAAAGAGTGGAGTATTTGGGACACGAAATCGATAAATGTGGTGTGAAACCTAAAAAGAGTTTGGTTGAAGCGGTAAAGAACGCACCAGAACCTTCAAACAAGGATCAATGAGGTCCTTTTTGGGCCTTGCGGAATATTATCATAAATTTGTTAAAGATTTTGCGATAGCCTCTAGCCCATTAAGAATGTTGTTGAAGAAAGGTGCCAGATTTGAATGGTCATCGGAGTGTTGTGCCGCATTTCAAAGCATTAAGGATGTAATTAGCGCAGCCCCCTTGATTAGAAAATTCAACCCTTTAGATGAAACCGTATTGGTAGTAGATGCCAGTGTGATGGGACTAGGAGCGACATTAATTCAATATGGTGTAGGAAATGATGAAAGGGTAATTGCTTTTGCATCCAGAGCGTTGAAGGCACCAGAGAGTAAATACTCGGTCATCGAAAGAGAGACGTTAGATATGTTCTGGGCCATCACGCACTTTAAATACTTTTTGTGGGGCAGACGTTTTACAGTCAGATCTGACCACAAACCTTTAGTGCAGTTGTTTGAGAGTGGAAGGTGGGCCTTAGGCTCTCCTAGAATAAGCAAGTGGGATTAGGATTACAGGCATACAATTTGGAGATGCGTTTTCTGCCCGGGAAGAAAAATGTTGTGGCAGACTGCCTTTCCAGGCTGCCCGTTGAGAATAATACCGGTAATGTCGAGGAGAGTGAAGTTCAGGAATCTGTTGTGGCTGAAGTGTTGGATGCTATTAACGAGGAGATGTGGTCAAAAGGAGAGGAATCTGATTCGGAGTTAAAGTTAGTTAAGGAATGGACTGTGAAGGGATGGCCTCAAAAGAAGGATTTGGAGAGGAAGTTTGATGTTTGGTGGGAACTAAAAGAGGAATTGAACATGCATGAGAATAAACTTAGGAGAGGGAGGTGGTTTGTACCTCCAGAGTCAGTCAGACGTAGTCTATTGGAAATAGCTCATGAGGGTCACCCTGGTGAAGGCGCCATGAAAAGGAAATTGCGAAAGGATTATTGGTGGCCTAAAATTGACAAAATGACTGAGGGGTGGGTGAAGGATTGTGTGTTATGCCAAACGAGTGACAAGACCAAGGTAGTACGAGAGACCCCATTAGTTCCCAATTCTGTTCCCAGTCAACCTTGGTCAAAGGTTGCAGTGGATATCATGGGACCTATAAAAGGGTTAGGAGGAGGTCTAAGATTTATATTTGTACTTGTGGATTACCATTCAAAATGGGTTGAGTGGGAAGCGGTCAGAGAAGTCACGGCAAGAGAGTTAATTGCATTTCTGGAAAGGATATTTCTTAGAGAAGGAGTTCCAACTGAACTGGTATCGGACAATGGAGTTCAATTTGTGTCAGAAGTTATGAAAAGATTTCTTAGTAGTTACAGTATAAAACACATCAAAACAGCATTGTATCATCCCATAGCGAATGGGCTGGTGGAGAGGGTGAACCGTTGGTTGAAGGATGGTTTACAATTGGCTATGAGAGGAGATCAACCATGGAGAGAGGTCATGAATATAATGACATGGAGTTATGTAACAACGCCACATTCAGTGACAGGAGTGTCACCGTTTGTATCTCTCAAAGGGAGGGAACCAGGAACGAGATTGAGTACGGGTTGGTTAGGGGTGGCCAAGGTGGTTCATGGAGAGAGGTCATGAATGTAATGACATGGAGTTATGTAACAACGCCACATTCAGTGACAGGAGTGTCACCGTTTGTAACTCTCAAAGGGAGGGAACCAGGAACGAGATTGAGTACGGGTTGGTTAGGGGTGGCCAAGGTGGTTCATGTAGATAGAGCACACATAATGAGACTCATATAAGTCAACCAAGAAAAGAATATAGCAAGTTTCAATAATCGGGAGAAAGTGAAAGAACGTGAGTGGAAAGTAGGGGAGAGAGTATATGTGAAGAACCCCAGGGTGGTGAACAAATGCATAGAGAGTAAATATTTGGGGCCCAAGAAAATTTCTGCAGTAAAGAAGTCTGTTGTAATATTGGAAGGAGGAGAAGTATGGTCTAAAGGAAAGATTGCGAAAGTGAGAGGAGTGAATGAGAGTGAAGGGAGAGTAGAGTATAGTAGTAGAGAAGACTGTGGCAAGAAAGATGAGTGGAAGGAGGACGAAGACAAGAATACAGGCAGGTCGAGGTCAAAACCCATCTGGTTAAGAGACTATGTCAAATAAAGCATTGAATAGTGGTGTTTATTAAATACATTTTCTTAGATTTTTAGTATACTTTACAGTATAGTTATGTATTGCTAGTTTCCTATTTGGGAAATTAATGTAACATGTTCTGTTTTAAGTTTGATGTGTGAAATGTTTATTTTCCTCCAAAAGGGGAAGATATGTAGAGAATAGTATTCTATACATGTGATGAGCCGCGCGCAGCGTCACGCGAAACCCTGTCTCATGGTTACCAAGGGAGACGGGAGTTTGCGAGGCGAGAGCGACGGTTGACCGAGAGGTAGAAGGAGTGGTTGTGCCGTGGGCTCTGTTACAATAAACAAGCAAAAACTTACTTTCATTTGTGTCTGCCTCATCACTACAACAGCGTTCTTGATCAAACTCTGCCTGGGTATCCAGGTCTTTCAAAATCAATTTATTGCTTTCCTCTTTCTCTCTGTCTAATCGGATTTGCAGGGTGTCTACCTGCTCTGTGCATGCCCTGTTAAAGTCTAGTTGTTGCTCCAGCTTTTTCTGGCTCTGCAGTAGGGAGTCCAAACCTTCTTGGTACTCCTTCTGCAAGGCCAGAAATCTGGTATCCTGGTCAGCCTTTTCCTGTTGCAGGATATCCATATCCTCCTTTATTTTAATAATATACTGCCTACTATCATTTTCTGACTCCTGGCTCCTCTGCAGCCTCTGCTCAGAAGAGACCAGGTCAGATTGGGCCTTCTCTAATGCCATCAGTTGCCTATTTGCCAGATCTTGGCCTTCAGCACATATGTCCTGTATGGCTCCCATATGTAAATATAAATATGCTGCTACCATGGCAATCTTGTTGTGCTCATCCTTGGCCTTATGGGCCATATATAGTTCACTCAGGGCCACATGTAAGGGACCCTGATCTCTCCATATATCTGACCCTGTTTCAGTGATCTGGGGTGTGATTGCCTGCAACCAGACCGCCTGGTCCTGATGAGCCCACTCACCTCTCACAAATAGCTTATGTAAGAGGTTTTCTCTAGCTATTTTGATATCTACCAAGGTCGTCATTCTGGAACTTGATTTCCTTCCTGACTTACAGAAGTTTGTATTTTCTTTTGCAAAACAGACGGTTTCCTTAGAGCGTTCCTTTGAGGGGTGTTTTTACAGTGTAACACAGCGTGGTGATCCAACAGAATTTATATATCCTGTCAGTTAGCACACTGTATTAATCTGCACAAGTGATAGATCTAATCCAGAATCCCCGGCTACGAGCCCCCACTCTGTTAAAGACTCCAATCAAGCATTCCCACTAGGTCAGTGCCTTGTCTGGGATTGCTCAAGGGAAGCCCTTATTTATATATTTTTATGACAAGTTATAATCTGGATGCTGAACCCTTGTATAACACCCCTCTCTTAGAATCCCCCTGACCCCACTGAGACAAGAAGTAGGTTTGTTTTGCAAATTAAAAAGGTTTATTTGAAAAATTAAACAATAGATATATGTATATATCACACTTTTATAATAAATTAATATTTGATATCACACTTAAGAATATGATGTTGATCAACAATGGATAGTCTTACACTAGCACACTTATTTTATTACTTAGGAGTTGGTATGGAAAGAACAAGGTAGCTGGGAATGCTTTATGGTTTCAAGGAGATGCAAAGATGAATAAAAGGCAGTACAGAAACAAACTTGATATGATTTCAGCAAAAGATAATATGATCACTTTTTCTCTGACAATTCACTCCCCCCATATGCAATGTAAGGAGATGGAAGTAACACACGCAGTCTTCAGGAATACAATCACAGTTCAATATGAATTCAGTTCCCCCTTAGCAAGCTTATAGCACCAGGGATGATTTTGAAACACAGGCGAAAGACTTTCAGGTGATTTGCAAGGGAGAGAAATATGCTACAATTGATTTTAATTCCCTCTAGTGGTTCAGGGTGGGTGATAGCTACTTTAAATTAGTTCAGGATCACTTTAGCAATGCTATATGAATGATTGTCAGGTTGCAAACGAATTTCAGCAAAGGAAAGCAAGAAGCTGCTATTTTGACAAGTGAAGAAATTTGAGCCAAATCGCAAATCGCGGCACTTTTTCCGAGTGCGTCGAGCGCGATTACGGAAAACTTATAATGAATAGAAAGCTTCTAGCACAAACGGTTCAAGAGATACGGACGATTTCGTGAAGGTAGTCTTTCAGAAATGAAATAATGATTCAAAATGGCAAAATGACACTTTACAGGTTTAAATCGGAGAGGGAACACTCGATTCCTATGATGTAGTTCTGGACAGGTTCAAATGTTTTGAATCAGATTGTTTTAAGCTAAGAGATGGGTTTTGCACAGTTCTAGTTGGGTACTCACACTATAAATTTGAATCTGGTCAACAAGTTCTCTCTGCTCGGCGGGTCAATCAGGCACTGGTTCTGTTCACAGCGATCTGGTCTGGGTCTGCTAGCGGATCTGGATCTCTGCTTCTAGTCTCGGCACTGCACAGCGGTCTGGTCTGGGTCTCTTGAATTGGATCTGATGGTTCTGGATACACAGGATTCTTAGCAAGCAGCAAACCGCGCAGCCCGGCGGTTGAATAGTTTGCAAAGGATTTTGAGGCCTGCTGAAGAGAACTCAGCTTGTGGGTTAGGCCTTTGCTTTAAGTTATCGAGTCTGAGTTCTAAGTTCTGGTCACTGTCTGGATTTGAAGTCTAAGTGCTGGATCTGGTGTCTTCTGGCAAAGTGCTCCGCAAGAAATCCGCTTGAAGTGGGAAGTTAATGTGTCATTTTAAAGATCCCAAAGTTGTACATTTCTGTCATCTGGTTACAATTAGTTATCAGTATTCTTATAAAACATATATTTGCCTTCCATTCACTTCACTTCACTTCAGTGTTTGGGTCCGCCCCCAGAAGCTCAGTGAGTCAGACGGTCACATGGCCTTCTTTGTTGGCATCTCCCAGAGCAGTGTGTTGACAGTAAACACCTAAATCAGCATATCCTATTCAATGGAAAGAATCTACTGTGTTGGGTCCTGCAGGCTGGAGGACAAGCCCCTCCCTCTCAATCAACAGGGCCATGTGATATCCTGCCTTCTTGTGTGGAGTTCTGAGGTGAGAAGGTTTCCCAGCCTTTTGGACTGTTAATTGAATCAGCCTGTCTTCTGGGAACAGCAGGTGTTTAAGAATTTTAATGAACCAAAAGGCTTTGAAGTTTCCAGCTGGCTCAGGACCCTTTTGCAACTCCTGAAGTACAGTTCTCCTGTCAGAGTTTAGACCGCTAGCGCCGGTTTGTGTCCGATGCCGGTACTGCACCCATTTTATTAGGAGTTGTCTTGAATTAACGCCATTTCAAAAAGGGGATTTTACTTGATAGTATATGATCCTTGCTTAACATTGTTTTGATGGGAATCCTTACAGTAGAGTGGTGATGTGGAACACCCCACAAGAAGGTTGAATCTTTAGAGTGGTCTTGTGAGCCATGATTTTAGCTAATTTTTGACATCAAGAAAATGAATTCCCAACAGCTCTGGGTTGCTTTTGGCAATCAACATTGCCATTCCCAATGGTTTCAGGCTACTGTGTGTGTAGCCCAATGGTGGTTTTAGGCAGTGCCCTCCTGTGCTCACAAACATAGGCAAAAATGGGTGGCAGCCTATTCTTCACGTTTCCCTGTGCACTTTCTGGGGAGTTCTGGCCATCATGATGTTTGCAATGCCAGTAATGCACAGTTTTATGGTAGGGCTTGGATGCATGGGTAAAAACATCCCACAGGCCGGAAGAGGCATGGCTCACCATGGTCAGGGCAGAGTTCTCCATGCGCAGGGCATTGAGGTGGGCTGAGTGCCTCGAGGCAACTCCCAGGGAGTTGGAACAGGCCATGGCTGCATCTCTGCGAGACCTCAGGGCCAGGGGAGAGGCCCGCCTCCGGGACATCGACATGGAGTTCGATGATGCCCTGGCCCGGGACATCACATTGTGAGCTGCCCGCTGCCATTGTATATAGTTAACGAGTGTTAGGTTTCCTTTCTGTTTTTATTTATTTTGGGGCACTTGGACACTGCCCCACCTTTTTGTATATAGTTGTTCATTAGGTAGGGATTTTTCTAGGTTTCCTTTCAATGGTTGGACTCATGGACCCTGGATGTGTACTATATATTTGTATATAGTTTTACACTGGATTTCATTTCTTTTTTTTTTGTTCCATGGATCAATGGTTTTGTCTTGTTTTTTCACTCTGGATTGGTTTCGACGGACAAACACTTTGGACCCATGTGCTTTTGGATTCATTTGGATTCTGCTTTCACACATTTTTATTTTATATTTTGGACATGCAGCTTTTTCTTCATTGTTTCCATTATTGTGTGTTTCATTTCATTCCCTTTCGTTTGTGTTTAATACATTTTTATTTCATACTTCAATGTGTGGTATTCTCTCTTTGGTTTCTTGCATGTCACGATGTGTGTTTTCTCTATCACATGCACCCATTGTGTGTGTGTGTGTGTGACGGAAATGTGTTGATATGCATACTTGCCATTTGGGATGTATCATGTGATGGGGATTTCAATGTGGGGTGGATGTAATACCTGGTTGTGTGTTTGGACTGGGATGGCTTGGGGTATGATTTGGGTGGCCATGAGGCCCATGATTGTGGATTGTCATGACGTGTTGGGGGGACATGAGTTGGGGCCTGCTGGCAGGTGCCTGTCACTGCTGGATGGGTGAGTGGGTGGGGGGACATGAGTCGGGCCTGCTGGCAGGTGTCTGTCACTGCTGGGTGGGTGAGTGGGTGGGGAGATATGAGTTGGGGCCTGCTGGCAGGTGCCTGTCACTGCTGGGTGGGAGAGTGGGTGGGGGGACATGAGTCGGGGCCTGCTGGCAGGTGCCTGTCACTGCTGGGTGGGTGAGTTGGTGGGGGGATATGAGTCGGGGCCTGCTGGCAGGTGCCTGTCACTGCTGGGTGGGTGGGGGTGGAGGGGGACATGTGTCGGTGCTCACATGTGCATGGTGACATGTGGGATGGCTGGGGGACATGGCCAGGGTGGATGGGCTCACTGCGGGGCATGGCCAGAGGTGCAGGGTAGTTCCCTGTGTTGTGGGCTGCCTGCAGGGCCTGGGGAGTAGGGAAAGGGCACACCTGGGAGGACACACACTGCAATTCGCATTGGGGCACCCCAGGAATACACGTACCCCTCCCACGGCAGCGTAAACGCATGTAAAACTCCCTGTGCACCCCGAAATACACGTACCCCGCTCGCACAAGGACTATTGTGTGTAAAACATCCCGCGCACCCCTCAGAATACACGTACCCCGCTCGCACAAGGCCTATCGCATGTGTTACTTCACGCGCACTCCTCTGAATACATGTACCCCGCTCGGCCAAGGCCTATTGCGTGTAAAATGTCCCACACACCCGCAGAATACATGTACCCCTCCCGCAGCAGTGAAAACCTGTGTGACACTCCCCGCGCACCCCTCTGAATGCACGTAACCCGCTCGGCCAAGGCCTATCGCAAGTGATACTTCACGTGCACCCCTCAGAATACACATACCCCGCTCGCACAAGGCCTATCGCATGTGATACTTCACGAGAACCCCCGAAACACATGTACTCTGCTCGCACAAGGCTTATCACGTGTGATACTTCACGCGCACCACTCTGAATACACGTACCCCGCTCAGCCAGGCCTATCGCGTGTACAACGTCCTGCGCACCCCCAGAATACACATACCCCTCCCGCGGCAGCGAAAACGCATGTAAAACTCCCTGCGCACCCCTCAGAATACACGTACCCCGCTCGCACAAGGCCTATCGCATGTGAAACTTCCCGCGCACCCCCCAAGTGCACTGTACCGGCCCTGTGAACTGGTGCAGGGTTAGCGCGGCCCTTTGCTCTGCATTGGAGATTTCAATGCCTTATCCTTGCACAAGGGGCGTTCTTGGGGGAGTAACTGGCGTTGCGGGATGTTCTCTGCGCCAGCGCTCAAAATGGCTTTGATATTCCATGAATACGTGGTGCGCCAGAATGCTGCATGCTGCCTCTCTGCGCTGCTCGCGTGCGCTGCCTCTGCGCTGAAATCTATGAATTACCCTGGTTGTCTTTACATATTTCATATTAACAAAATGCCTCGTTGATGAAATATGTATTATGAGATCCCCAGTCTAGACTGGTGCCTGGATATATGGCACATGTGTGTGGCATAATTGTTAATAAAGCTGTTCATTTGTATAATTTTATTAATTATTAGTGATCCTACAAATATCATATTTGATAAAGGAGCTCCCCAGGAACATAACACATTTTGCTATTGGTTTCTAAGCCATATCTTTGGAGAGCTATTTAAAAAAAAACATTTGTGTATGGCACCAAATAATGTTACAATGCCCTCCATGTAAACAGTGTACATAGGACCTCATGTTCAGTACATGTGTTTTGTAAACAGCTCTCTGTATTGCTTACAGTCAATGATTGATTTGAGTTATATCACAGGTGTTGTTTGTGTCGTTCCATTAGCTTGCCATCTGACTGGCAATGGTAAAATCTAAGTGCAATGATTTTCCTCTGATGCTCACAAGCTATTGATATTCTACATGTGACTTCAGTTCAGATTGTCATCAGTCAATGCACCATGGATTGAGGCTTCACAAAATTCAATCAAGTCTTTTTTCATGCATGTACCCTTATACCATGTCTCTGTGGGAGAAACCTCTTTCAGATGGCCTTTGCTTCATGGGTTTTAATGGGTTTTTCTGATATGATAAATAACTTCTCCCCCAAAAGACAGAAGTGTTGAATGAGAATGTCAGATATGAATGCACATCCTGAGTTTGTTGAAGGTTTAAATATGATTGTCTGCTAACTGGTAGATCCACAACAATCTAACATTGCCACAGACACTTTTAAATCCTCATTGAGACATGTAGATTTAGGACAATAATCGACTCCTTTATGAAATGTACCAGTCTCGCTCCTTTACATAAAACACATTGTCACACTACAGGAGTGAGAATGCAAAACATATTGTCACATGTAAATTCAAGAAAAATGTATTCATAACCTTTAATACACCACACAATTGGCAGTTTAAATAAAATGTCATGTTAAGCAAATGTTCGCTGGTACCAGGTTTGGAATCTGCAATTGAGTCATTTCCACCTGTGCAGATGAAAGGTGCTCCTTCTGAAAACATGGCAGCACCCAAATGAGAGGATAATTCACCTGACTTTTATTACTTGAAAATGTATATTTCTGTAGCACAGGCTGTGGTCACTTACTTAATCACATTTCTGACACACTTAGGCCTTTTCAAATTTTTTCTATGCAGTTTCATGGTGTGCATGAACAGAGCTTTCAACATTTCCTGCTGTCAATTTAAAGTTGTTCTGTGCAAATGCACCGCAGTGTTACTTGTATGTATGAAACTCTATGCCATTGGGCATGTGCAGTCATTCAAGGAATCAAGTGACTACCTGTACCTCACAACAACACACCAGTCTCTGTCTGTCTTTGGTTTTCCAGTGCAAAGTGATGTGTATGGAATAGTGTATGATGTTGCCCCTTTCTGTTGGTGGTAGTTTAAAGCTCTTTTAACCATGAGGAATAATTGCTGTTTATGAATTGTTCACCTACAATGTTTTACTATTGTAGAGGTAGCTGCATTCCATAAGCATCTAAAATACTTCTAGAGGAGGGCATTTAGCCTTTGTTCTGTACGAATGGTGTCCTCCCAGGGGCCCTGAACGCTAGCCAGGTATGGTTCCAAACATTCAAAAACTTTGTCAAGTTAGCTTTCATCAGGGCTCCAATAAATGCTGTACACCTCATGGGCAGGGAAACATTGGTTACCACTGTTAGGTAGGCATGAGTTAATGACGAGGGGTAATCCCAAAAGGACTCTTTGCCAATCCTATTTAGTAGTGCATTGACATATTGGAGCCAGGGAAAATAGTCCGCCCTGTCTGCATACACATTCTCTATCAAGACATGTTAAGTGAATTAAATAAACTTCAACATTACTCCACAATGGTAGGCAATGCTTTTAGACTGGTAACAGAAGTAAAGCTAACTTTCAGAAAGACAGATTTCTTGTACATGGATTTAGGAAGGCATAGGGATTGGCAAGAAAACCCTGCCTTCGTGAAATACTCATGGTATTGGCAGTTTGACAGCTCAGGACCATACGGTAAAGTGCTGACACCAATATTGTACGAACATCTTGCCTGCTAATAGAGACAACCCATTGGCACACTGCAGTAGACTTACCTTGGAGGTTTTCAAGGTAACGAGTGGGAAAAACACGTCTCTAAGTAACAAGGTTGAAACAACCTTCTGGGTGTCTTGCCAAAACATGGATGAACATGGGAAACCTTGACTGTGAATCAACATCATACATTTGTTATAATCATACATGCTAGCCTGATAGCCCTGCATAGCCCTACCTATTTATGTAAATGTCTTCTCTTATCACCAGTAGCAAAATGTTGATCAATCTAAACTGCATGACAATTTATTCTGTGCTATCGTTGATTATGATTATTACTTTTATGTGAAGCTCTAATAATCGTTTCAGAACATTCTGGATTTCAGTGTATAAGATTTTTCTAATTCATGCCTGTTTGAGAACATAACCGGTGTCTTCTCCTTGTATTATAGATTTAAGCATATCTCATTTATGCAAATGCAGGTTGAAACTTCATGGTTTGAAAAAAATTATTCTAGTTTTGATTCCATTTGCTCAACTAAATTGTAATGATGCAATAGAGCACACTTAGGTGCACATATTCTATATACATTATCATTGTTTATTCTCTTAATATGACATAAATCAAATGTCACCATAATGAATTAGTTACGTTTTCACTAGCTCTTTCATGCTGTATAAGTGTGTATGTGTGGTATTGTCTAATACCGCGTCAAGGACAAAACTGAAATATCACACCATGAAACAATTCTAGGTTGCTATCACTACTTCTGCTTCAATAACTTCCCATATAGGCACATTGCCATGATGAGGGAAGTAAAAGTTGCAAAGGGTAATATTCCCTACCCCCCAATTCCACTGTGATCTATGATCCATCTCCCATGATTGTCTGACATGGAGCATGTAATAATAATATGTGTTAAAATGAAGATAGTCACAACTCATGAATTATTCTGCCAGGAAGCAACCCAAATACCTTTGGTGCTTAGACTTTCCTTTATAGGCTGCCCATAAAATAATAAATGGGCCTTTTAGAGACATAGCACATTGGATTTTGAGCAATTCATTAATACATGTTAGTGGCATGATTTTAATCCATTGGTATTCCCTGTCCTTTTCCTAATAACTGAGTGTATTCAATCTATCTAAACATCAACATCTTTCTTACAGGTGTGGATTTTTCTTTGAATACCATGTATTAGATGTCGATTCCTGAATTTAGCAGTATATGAACATTGACAAAATGCTCTAATTTATACTGTAATTTTTCATTTTTAAGTCCCCTGCGTACTCTCAAAAAGCCTTTAGCATTCAACCACTCCACCTACCCAGCTCCTATTGTCCCACCCCCCAGAATGGCCACCTTTACTGTATATGCTGCTTGTTTCCATTAGAAATGGACCAGGACTCGCTCCTGATAGCCTGCTCAAAAGGATGCCTGCCTGTGATTGATGTGACTCCTTCATTCTTACTTAAATGACACTGCAATGTTGATCCATTTTGGGGATTTTGGGAATTGTTTAGCCTTTGCCATCTCCCTTCCCTTCTGAAGTCCATTGTCAATGTTGTTGTTGTCATCCTACTCAATCATGTCTAGCCTCAAGACCAGAGTCTATACTAGGGAACACACAGTAGTTCAATCACAGAAGAAGAAGAATCGCTGGATATGACCCTAAAGTGTAACGTTCATCTTGGCATTCTCTGGGATATGTGCTAGTGCTCCTCCCTCCTGAAACAATTAATAAAGCGCTTGCAAATCCATGGCAATTGTGAAAGTGTGTTGTATATATCAGGATGTGAAACCAGCAACATCAGCTCATGGGTTCACGCTTGTTGAGGCTTGGAGACACATTCCTTTCATTCCTGTAGGGCAAAGTTGCCATTGTGGTACAACAGTCAAACTTCACTTCTTTGGAATGACCTATTTATTTTAAAATATTTTTATTGGCATTTTGAAATTAGCATTACACCAGTGTCAAACTCCCCCTCTCACTGATTTCTTGCGCCATTTTACAATTCCAAAACGTATTCGATTGGTTCCTGAAAAGTAACAACAAACTAAACAAAACAACAACATTTGACAAGCTTGAACCGTCTTCATGCTGAACGATTGTAGGGGCTACGTTATCTTGAATCCACTTGGTGGCCTGTCCATGTCTTTTCGGTGGGGGGCGGGTGGGGTTGACTTTCTTCCCCTTCGTGTCGCGTCTCCCTCTTTTCTTCATTATGAGCCTCGCGCTTCCTGTGGCTGTGCGCTACTTGTCCCGCCAATTGGTTCACGGGGGCATGTCATCGGAGGGTAGGACATGTCTCTCACCACGGCCTTCCATGCATCAAATTTAGCGTTAGTATCGCCCTCATCCCCCGCGATCCCTATACCCCATGCTTCTGTTTCTGCGGCCGTCCATCGCTCCATTTCCCTCTTCCATCTCATGTATTGTGGGCCTTTTTTTGACTTCCACGACATCGCTATCTCCCTTTTTGCCAGTATGCATGCCATGTCCATCACCCGTACAATGTGTTTTATTTTGCTTAACCTGGGATACATGCCCAGCAGACATTCCTTCATTGTCCACTCATATCTGCTTACTCCGCCCTTCATGCATGCCTGTTTGATGTTGGCCCAAAGGGTGCCTACTTTTGCACACCCCCAGAACATGTGTATTAGACCTGCTTCATCATTAGTGCACCATGGGCAGTGCGCCTCCGCTTGCCGTTTGAAGCTTGCTACCCTTTTTGGGGTCATATATGTTCTATATAGGATGTTTATTTGGATTAGCCTGAACCTGGCATTTCTGGACACTGCCTTTGAGTATTGCAGTGCTCTCCCCCAGTCATTGTCTGAGATCTCCTCGCCAGTGTCCGTTTCCCATTTGGCCCTTAGTGTGGCACCGCGGGGGTTGGGCCTATCGTTTAGCTGCACGTAGATTCTCGACACTGGCCTCCACCCGTCGCTCAGGTTATACATCTCTGTCACTTGGGGGGTCATTGTTGGTTCCTCTGGCCAGTCATTCCATCTCACCCTAGCCTTGTGTTTAAGTTTCTGGTACCATAAAAATTGCCCCATAGGTAGGCCCTCTATCTCATGCAGTGATTCCAACTCTCTAAATTCCCCATCCTCGTACATGTCCCCCCAGGCGTATATACCCAGACCCTCCCATTGCCTAAGTGTATTAACATCAGCTGGTGTCGTTCTCATGTCTGCCATCAATGGAATTTTCGGGGAGTAAGGGTTCCTCGAGTGTGTGATGGTTTTAACTCTTTCCCATACTTGTCTGCCCAGTTTGGCTAGTATAGGGGCCCTATCGGCTCGATCCCGAGGCGCCCATATTATTTCCTTGAGGTATATGGGTTTGACAAAATCACTCAGTAGGCCAGTTTCGTTGGTGACCTCATCCAACAGCCATTTGGTAACGTGACTAAGTTGGGCTGCCAGATAGTACCTTTCGAAGTCCGGGAGCTGTATGCCCCCTGCATCATACGGAAGGGTCAGAATATTCAGTGCCAGTCTGTGACGTGCCTTTCCCCATATGAAGTCTCTAATCTGGGCTTCTAATTTTCGGAAAAAAGGTGGTCTCATGTAGTGACAAATGGTCTGGAAGAAGTATAGGTATCGTGGCAGTATGATCATTTTTGTTATTGATGCCCTGCCCATCATTGAGAGTGGTAGCCTAGAGCAGAATTTCATCGAGTTGTGGAGCCCTTGAGTTACCGACAGTGTGTTCTGTTCGTGCGTGAGTTCAGGTGTATGTCTGATCCTGACCCCCAAGTATTTGAACATATCCGGCTGCCACTTCACCCCAACCTGCGGTAGGTCGTCTACTCCTACCCCCCTCAAGCCCGCTAGTGGAAACATGCAGGATTTTTGTCTGCTGAAGTGTATCCCGAGTAACGAGCAAAGTTGTTTAGCACTTCCAAGATTGTAGGGGCATTGTTTTTTGGGTCTGTCAGGTAGATTAGGACATCATCTGCGTATAGTGAGATAACGTGGTGCCCCCTTCCCACTCGTATTCTAGCGTCCCAGAATTGCTTCCTTATATAAATTGCGATTGGCTCCAGCCCCAAAATATAGAGCATGGGCGAAAGGGGACAGCCCTGTCTAGTGCCTCTTTGTATGTTCCAGGCTCTTGATACCCATTTGCCCGTCTTTACTCTGGCTGTTGGCTCATTGTACAGTATCTTGATCCAGCACACAAATCCTTCCCCGAATCCGAACTCCCTTAGCACCTCTATCAGCCACTCCCAGTAGATGGAGTCGAATGCTTTTATGGCGTCTAGTGACAATACTGCCATGTGCTCCTGGCCTCCTTCTGTGTGTGCTATAATGTGCTGTAGTCTCCTCAGGTTGGCAGTTGTGTTGCGACCAGGGACAAAACCATTCTGATCCTCATGGACCAGACTTCCTATCACGTTGGATAATTTCTTGGCCAGGATAGTGGTCAGTATCCTACTGTCATAATTTAGCATAGCTATCAGTCGGTAAGAGTCGCATTCATCAGTTGGTTTGTGTGGTTTGGGTATCGGGACTATTAGCGTCTCTCTCATGCTATTGGGTAGGGTTCCCGTCTCGTAGGCTTCCTGGAGAATACCTCGTGTAGTAGTGGGGTTAGTGTCGTCTCGTATGCTTTGTAGAACTCCGGGGGGAGCCGTTCCTGGGGTCTTGCATGTGGACAGGGAACTAATAGCGTCTGTAATGTCCTCAGGCGTAAGAGCCTCTTCTAAAGAGTCTCGTTTTTGGTCATTCAGCCTGGGGAGTCCTATCTCTTCTGGGGTGTCTTGTATGTCTGTCAGCGGTACTTGGGTGTCATGTGCGTACAGTGTGGAGTAGAAGTCAGCAAATGTGGTGTTTATTGAGTGTTGGGTTGTTCTTATTTCTCCCTTCTTATCTCTTATCGCGGTCACTGGGTGTTTTGGGTGCTCTCGCCTACACAGCCAGGCCAGTAGCCTACCTGGTTTGTCCCCGTTTATGTGTGCTCTAGTGGTACGTGTTGCGTAATCAGATTTTGCTAGCCATCCCCACGCCTGGTGACAATTCGTCCGTGCCTCCTGCAAAAGCTCCTCCTCCTCTCTAGTTCCGGCGCTATTAGCTTCTCCCAGCCTTATTTCCTCCTCCCTCTCCTCCAATTCCCTCCTCAGCATTTTCCTGACTCCCGCTGTCCCGGCAATAACTTCTCCCCTCGTTACCACCTTGAGGGCCTCCCATACCGTGCTCCAGCGCTCCACACTGCCACTGTTATTGGTGACATACTCTACCAGTTTTTCTCCCAGCTCCTCTTTAAATATTGGGTCCTTCAGAGCCTCTGTGGGCATTCGCCATAGCGGGATATGGGGTCTAGGGCCCTTCAGAGCCCAGTGCATTAACAGGGGAGAGTGGTCTGAGATCGATCTGCCCATGTATTGTACCGATTCTACCTGAGCTAGGTGTGTTTTGTCTATAAACATGTAGTCGATTCTCGTGTGGAGGTTGTGTGGGGAGGAGTAATATGAGTATCCCCTGTCTGTGGGGTGGTGTGCCCTCCAGACACCTGCAAGGTCTAGTTGTTCCAGCAGGTTGTTCAGCACCTTTGAGGTCCTATCCGTTCGCACCAGCGGGGGTTCGGACCTATCTAGGTTCCCATCCCTCACACAGTTGAGATCCCCGCCCCATATGTAAAGGCTGTCTCTGTGTCTCACCAGTTTCATCTGCAGCCTAGCAAGGTAGGACGGAATACTATGGTTTGGAAAGTATGTGTTGACTAGGCAGATTTCTACTTGCTCAAGCACTCCCCACAGTATCAAATATCTCCCCTCTGTGTCTGCTTCAGTCCCTAACACCTGAAAGGGCACCTCAGGGTTAATCCAAGTATATACTCCCCTAGCAAATTTGGAATACGGGGCCCCCTGTCCTTGACCTCCCCAGTTCTCCTGTAGCCTTGACTGGTCCTCCACTGTGAGGTGAGTCTCTTGGAGCATTGCAATGTCTACTTTCTTCCTGCAAAGATAGGACCTGACCCTGTTCCGGTGCAGATAGGACCCCAACCCTCTCACATTCCAAGTTAGTATTCTAAGTTGCATTGCCATGCATAGGGCGGCCACCCCTGGGGGCTCCGTTTGACTCTCGCCCTCTCACCTCGTTTCTTGCGTTTTCGATTCATTGGCCACCGTTCCCTGTTCCTCGTTCTGCATGAAGACCGTAGTGTCAAACCAAAACTGCTGCGCCAACAAACGCAGCTTAAACAGTCAACTTTGTTAACTAACAGTCCAACAAACAAGCAGTTCGGACTGTGTAGCTGCAAACTGCCCCCAGCAGTTGCGGTGAACGTGCAGCGCTCAGGGGCTCCCAAGCTTTCTGAGCCTCTCCAGGCTTTCCGGCGTGGGCGTTGTGCGGGAATATGACCTGCACATGTCTCGTAGGGGTGGGCCATTAACATGTTCGCTTGTGGTGTCTGGTGCTCCTGTCCGATACAGCTATCTGTGTGTTGTGACCCCAAGTGCAAGTTAGAAATCTGCCTTGTGCTTTAGTGTGGGGTCTGACGCCAGTATTTGTGAGTCCGGTTTCTTGATCATCTATTGTCCGTTTTAGGAGGTTCCTCATCATCATCCGCCAGGTTATTGTGCTCGAGCCACATGTTTGCTGCCGCTGGGGATTCTAAAAAAACTGCTTTTCCTTTATAAAGGACTTTGAGGTGAGATGGGTAGAGCAACATATATTTAAGATTAAGTGTCCGCAATCTCTCCTTCACTGGAATAAAGGAGTTCCTGGCGCGTTGCACTGCAGGGGTATAGTCAGGATACATGACTATTGTGGAGCCTTGCTTTCTAATCACTCTGCCTTCCCGGGAATACCTCAATATTATTTCCCTGTCCTGGAAGTTGAGGATCTTGGCTATAATCAGTCGCGGGTGCGAACCTGGTGGTGGGCGCTTTTGAAGAGATCTGTGGGCCCGCTCCACCGAGAAACCTTGTGAGAGTTTACCCGCACCAATCTCCTGCTGCAGCATTGTCTCTATGAAGTTTGTCGGGTCCGGGCCCTCCATGTCTTCGGGAACACCTAGGATCCTGATATTGTTGCGCGGAGCGCGTCCTTCTGCATCCTCGGAGCGCGCTTCCAGCCTCGCTACTTTTTGTTCTAGATCGCGGACTTGCGCTTTTAGTTCTGTAGTGTTTTCTACATTTTCTTGTAGGACAGCTTCATTAGTGTTCACTCTCTCCGTTAGGTTGCGGGCGTCCTGGCGCATAAGCTGCATGTCTGATTTTACTTCATCAATCCTGTTTTCGATGGAGGTGCGGAGCTCTGCTATGGCCCGGAGGACCTGTGTGTTGTCGGGCGCTGCTTCTGGGTTCGAAGGTCTGGTGTCGGCCGCAGGGTCATATTGCGGCAGCTGCTTGGGCCTTACCATCGTGAAAGAGTCCATTGTTGTTGTTTTGGATTTGGGCTTGGGTGGCGACATCACTTTCCTTAGGGGCGGCGTGCGGCTTTCACTGTCCGATGGGCACCTGTGTGGTTGCGGCGGCTCTGCGTTGCACTCCCTGGACTGGTCTCCTGTCCGGTAAACGTTAGGTTGTGCCTAGCCAGGCATCCCTAGGCTTTAGTGTCAGGTTATCTCAGGTAGTGGGGAGCTGTGTGTCCCGCAGCAGTTCAGGGAAGTGCGCAAGATGGGGGTGCAAGTGTAGCTTCACCCCCCTTCAGCGATTCTGTCAATCAGTGCGGCTGATGAAGATGATCGGATCTGTTGTGCCACTCGCCGTTTTGTGTGTGAGGAGCTGAGGACCCGTCCCAGCCGCCGCTCCCGACCTGCCTGTTGTGTGGTCCAGCCAATTCAACCCAGTTATGGGCCTTGCGAAGGAGCGCCGCGGTGGAGTACCGTCTCCTGCGCCCAGTCTTTCATATGCGGCCGGTGCTTATGTCACCGTGTTCCGGGTTCCCCGCTCACTCCCAGGACCAGGGGAGCAACCGGCTTAGTGGGTTCAGGAGGGAGAGGGATGCTCACCTTTAGCCTCTCCAGTCCCGTCTCTCGATTGGTTGTCGGGATCCGCAGCGCCGATCCAAGTGTGGCCGGGATCGGGGTTAGTAGCGGTGACCGGGACTTGCAGGAGGAGCAAGCGGAGACAGTTTCCCGCAGTCTCGTCATTCACATAGTGGGGCCGTAGGTCGCGTTAGAGTCCGCCATCTTGGGTGTGCAGGGGCGCTTCCTTATCTCACTCGCTTCCGATGTCGCGGACCCGGACTTCCCTCAGAGGTCGGGTCGCAGCCGCAGGAAAAGGGTTCCCCTCCAGCGGGTGTAGTAGCACAATTACTGCTTGGGTTGGGAGCCGAGTTCACACCTCTCACTTGAAGGCGCAGGGAGCCCCACAGGCCGCCGCCATCTTGGTGCATAGAGGCACTTCTTCGTTTTGTTCGTTTCCAATGTTGCGGACCCCGTTTTCTTTCGGTCGGAGGTCGGGTCGCAGCTGCAGAAACAGGGCCCTCTCCCAGCAGGTGATAACTGCCCGGTTATTGCTCAGTGTGGGAGCTGAGTTCACGTTGTTCACTTGAAAGCGCGGGCAGCCACACGGGACTCCGCCATCTTGGGAGCATAGGGGCGCTTCTTCTCCTAGCTCGTTTCTGGCTCTGCCAACTCAGTTTTTAACCGAGAGTTGAGACGTTTCAGTGAACAGAGGTTCTCCTTTCAGCAGGTGTTGTTTCCGTGATGATTGCTTGGCGTTAACAGCTTAATTCAGGCGGCTATAAGGATCGTGGACAGGAGCTTCACTGAGGTGCGACTTCACAGCAGGCGTGCTGGCCACGCCCCCCTTTGGAATGACCTATACCCACCTAACAGCTCCTTGCCTGGATGAGTTGCCTTTAAAAGAGAACTGACATTCAAAATATTCATGGAGGCTTTCAGCAACTAAACGTTGAACCAGTCCTCTGAAAAATGTGACTTAGCGCCAACCTTCGGTTATATACCACCACCAATCCTGTCATTGGTGTGAAAGAAAACCCACTTACTTACTGGCATTCAGTAGTCATCTTGTCATGACAAATGATTGTCAACTAGATATTCTCTAAACTGACTGCTTGCACTGCAAATTGTCATTTGGCAACATGTAAATCAAAGATAATATTACTGGTTTATTCAATGTATTTTTCACCAGCAGGTAATGAGCTCTTTAAATCTCCCTACCAATATCCATTGTTTGTAATTGTTTAAATGATTCTTTGCCATATGTCGACTAAGATCATGGAAACACTGATCCTTATATCCTTACAGTATCCAATACCATTCAACGTTCCACTGCCTTTTTCGATTTTCCAAAAGTTGAGCTTCCCTTCACAGGGTGTCCCTCTCGCATGTCTGCTCTATGACTTCTTTGCCATTATCATTAATCAAAGTTGAGGGTAGCATGTTCTAATTTGAAGCAACTTCCACTGTGGAATCGAATTCATAACACCCACATGTTGTGGCTGTGTCCACCCACATTCTGTGGCAACAATGTGATTCACAGAGAAACAAATATGCTACCCACACAAGATTCCTGTGGCACCAATGTGTCATATATCAGTGATTAAAAGTAAGCACACAAAAAACACCAAGATAAAAGGTGTATAAAATGTTGAGGAAGTTAATTGCTTCCATTGGAAAAAGAAATCGGGCCTGGCTACAGTCCGTGGGCCTCATTACACGGATGGCGGTAAGGATTTACCAGTACCGGTAAAATACCGGTACCGGTAAATCCTTACTGCCTTACTACGAGGTCCCTTTGCGGGTTGGGGGATTTAACGCCTGCTTTTTGCAGGCGTTAAAAACCAACCCGCAAAGGGACCCAGGGAGCTAATTACGGTACCGCAATTTGCGGTACCGTAATTAGCGCCTTCCCCATTCACATTGAGCCCTATGGGGCAAAAATGGGAATGGGGAAGGGCAATGGTGGAAGGGGGAATTACCGCCCCGCCAACCTTGGAATGGGGTGGTAATTCCCCTTTGCGCCAAGGCGGTGCCGGTATTTTACCGGCATGAACCATGGCGCTAATAGCGCCATGGTTCTCCGCCATCCGTGTAATGAGGCCCCATGTGTCCATGCTCCAAATTTGACTCACTCCAGGTAGGAACTGGGGTTGCTTGATACTGGAGCACGTGACGTTTTCACATCCTTCCAGACACACCCACTTTGCATACACATAATGGATGTATATGTAGGTATAGCCTCCTCCAGCCCATTTTGTTGCAGACCAGTTTTTTTGTGGCTTCGCTGTCATGGGTGTTGTGACATTTTCACGAAAAACCAACAGTGTGCACATGCTCTTCATATTCGCGGTGTGAATGCATTTATGGATGCAAACACGTGTTGACGATTGGCTCGTGGTGTTTTAGTCTTCAATGAGTTGCCTGAAATATTGCTGAGCATATCCAGACATTCCATGTTGCATCCGCACACACGGAATGTTTGTTCCAATTCCTTATAAGTAGAAGAATTCCCCTACGCCAACGTGGAACAGGTGTAGGGGAAGGCACAATGCACTGGATGATTATTTCTGACCCCTGTATGTTGTTCTCCACAGGATATCCGTGTTATGGATTGTTGCTTCCCTACATGCACTGTTATGCCTTTCCCAGAAATGCAAATGAACTTTCCAGTAATATGTTTCTTGTATTGCTGAATTCAAATATCTTTAAATACCATTAATATTAACAAGTGGGCTTTTAAGAGGTCCGGCAAACCAAAAACAGTCTCTCATCGTCATCATAATTCAACAAAATAACGATAGGTTTTCTGGGTGCCTGAATCCGTGACATGGCCTTTTGTTACACCTAAAAATGAGCCATGGCGATATACTGGGGGAGACGAGCTTTAATGGAGTGAATCATTCCTCATTCTGGGTTACCCCCTAACGGCATGCTTACTGAAACCATTTGAATCAACTACCTGGCAGAGCCAGGAACTGCTCAGGAGAGCTTCTGCTCAAGTTCCTGCTCCTGGACACAACCCTGTGCACCCCACAGACCTAGCCCAATGGTAACTCCTCTACCATTTTACACTTTAACAACTGGTCTAAGGATATCAGCTAAAAAGTGCCAGTGTAGTGAAGTGCATTTCATCTGCTCAGAGGTTCCCACATAGAAATGCCCTCACACTGGCCTAACTAAAAGCCTTTTTCACAATCAGCATGCAGCATGTAGCCACTTCTACCCTGGACATCTTAACACAATTTCACACAAAATGTTTCTCAAGCTCGCGCTCAACAAGCTCAATCTAGCCTAGGCCCTGATCAATGATCCTGAGAGAACAGCTCATCTGCCTTTGCTGCCTGTAGCTCACCGAGAGACTCAACACATTCTTACTCTTATGGGTCCTGCCCACCCAATTAGGCTGCATACACCATGCTGACCACCTTTTGGTACCTACCGGCATGCCACATGAAAATAGGTTTTCTCAGCCCATTAACATGGCGTACTGAGAGTTGCTGCATAATACATCTGACAGTATCGAAATGCATGACTTACTGACCCCAACATCTTTTGAAGTCTCAATCAGCATTGGCAATGTGTCACACGAGCAGATGAGGGACATTCCACCGCAACAACACACTGTGCAGTAGAAACTGCAAATCACACCTGTCAGACCAATAGTGCACAGGTGGACAGATCTGGACATCCAGTGCCGTGGATAATTGATTGCTCTTTTGCCCAGTGCAATGCTTACATGGCATCTCCAAACACGCATGTCTCGTGGCTAAAAACATGTCATAAAAATATGTAAAACCAAACTAAATGTATCTTTATATTTTATACTGTTCTTTAAGAATAAAAGTGATGAAGGCAACTCATCACAAATAACATTTTACCGCCTTATCCACTCTTCATCAACCCAGGTCACCACTCTGATCCCACTTTGGATGATGCTTTCATGGAGTCTAGTGTGGAAACTGCTAAAAATCAATCTGCAAAATTCTCTGACTTTTGCCAAGAAACGTGTAAAAATGACTTTTTCCCTTTCCTGCAATACATTTAAAAAACCTAAACTGGATTGTTCTATCATGTGTCATGCTGGAGTCCAGCATCTAGGCACGGGGCAGAGTTGTAAACCTTTGCTGCATGGTGTTGTCTTGCCTCCAATACAAGTACGTTGCCCCTGAGCTATCCTCCTGGCAACAGCAACTTGTGAATCTCGTTATGTAGAGGACAAATAGCAGATTTTAATTGTTGTACTGATGAAAAACCAGGTGTCCTTAGGACTGGCCATACACCTATAATTCAGGCATCTGTTCCCCCAGAGTTAAAATCTGCATTTTCGGTTCAGGGTTGAGCTAATTCTGACTCTGGTATGATTTGGCAAAGAGTCTGCAGATCCTGAAGGCTCTTGTCAGGCACACTTGGGCTAAGGTTGATGTGCCAAGGTCAGAGACCAGCAAATGTAGTCTCCACTGCCTGGTAGATAATCATCTGGGCATCGTATTGCTAATGCCTCTTGAGCAGAGCTACTCCAGGCAGTCTTGGTGGCAAGCCATAGGTTCCAGATAATGAGCCTTGTATCTGTCCTTACACTGCATGGGGCAAGGCCAATCTAATAAAGCATTAGAGCTGACACCCCAGTGCTCTATTGATTGGTAGATGTCCGCCACACAAGTTAGTGGTCTCGAGCTGAAGGCAAGGGTATCTAACAAGGCAGAAGGTCATCTAGCACACAATTCAGACAGATGCTAAGAGCTCCGATGCTCTAAATGGCAGTGTCATCTCGGGCTTCCTGTGACGCAGCATGTCCATGTCTCCTTGACCAGTGCCCAGGTAGAGCCTCCATTCCAATCTTGCTGACTGGCTAGAGAGCTGGAGTTGTGAGAAGGACAAAGGAGGAGCATAGAATGCAGTCTTCCAGTTTGGTAAGAGCACAGACTCCACAGGTTCTAATTGTGTAACGAGAAGAACAAATGTTCTAATGAAATACTCGCACCAGTGCCTTAAGCAGAAAGTTCATCAGTGGGCGTATACCACACCAATGATGGTATAGCAGAAATCAGTCATGTTGTCTTAGTGACAAAACACCTTGGGCAGCAAGGCTGAAACCTTGCACCATTGCATGTGCAGTTAACACTAGGACAAATCTTGTGCTACTGTAAAAGAAATAATCCTTGTATGCATTTATGCACCGGGCAATGCTTGCCCAGGTCACAGCAGTAGTGCATAATGTGCCCCAGTGCACAAATACAGTGAAGCCCTACTCAGACAAGAGCATGTCAATGCGTAATCCTACGGTGTGTCTAAAGCCTTATGTTGCATGTCACTAGTGCAGCCACGTCCTCACCCCCACAGGGTACAAATGATTGGAAACGGAAGCGGCATTACTCCAAACAAAAACACATAAAAGACTCCTTGAAGATTTACATGACCTTTATACTACTGAGAGTATTTTTGTGGAGCATAGACACTTAGCACTGCAAAAGTACTCTTTGTACCATGTTAAATGGGCCTAGTTCACACAAAAAAGCCCTAAATCCATATTTAGTGCGGACCTAATTAATGGAACGTTTAGCCGGCCTAATTCACAGAGCGGTGAAAAAAATGTGTGGTTTTTGTTTTTTAATTAGACCCATTTAGTATGATGCAAAGAGTACTTGGGCAGTGCAAAGTGACTTTGCTCTGCAAAAATACACTTTGCACCGCTCTGTGAATTAAGCCCAGTTCAACTTGTTTGTTGGCAGTGCAGAGTCACTTTGCACCGCGCTAAAGGTTCCATGTATTAGGCCCATCATCTCATATAGATAAGAACAGTGATGAGGAGCTTAATGTTAACAGCACAGGTCTAACGTATGTACCGAACTTGCTCGAGTTTGCCTGTCAAACATCTTGGATATTTTCACATTGTATTACTTTGTTGAGGATGTCTGCTGTGGTTTTGTAAATCTCCAAACATGTAATTTACCCTGAGTGTTTGTTTTAGACTGCTTTCAGTGAATTCCATTCATATCTGGATAAACGACGTGTATGTCCGTATGCGCAAGATATGATCTATGTTGTGAATTGCATGAATGGTTGTGCAAATATTTCTGAGCAGAGTGCTGGAGGGTGTTAAACACGGCAATAAATCACCATGCAAAAGAGCAAGCTTGGCAGAATGTAAGGGCTTAAGAGCAGCTCAGACACAACTACTTCAATATGGTAATTAATGAATAAAAAACCTTCACAATAGGGACATTTACATAGAGAGATGCTGTTCTATCGGCTACTGTATTTACACCACAGAGACATGTCATTGAATGCTCAAACAGGACAAGTGTGCATTCACAGTATTCCGAGGAAATGACATGGATAATGCGCACATATTGGATATTTTAATTATTTACGTGTGTGTCTGCTGCCATTTGTAACACGTGCAAAAGAAAGCAATTTGTTACTTATTGACGTTGCCAACTCACTGTTTCACGTTTAGCATTTGGATGTTGTAAAAATATGACATTACGCAAGTTTTGTCTTTTTTAGTTGGAAGAACTGATGAACGTCCTGGAAAAGACCAGACAAGAGTTGGAGTCTACCAAAGCACGCCTCGCCTCAACACAACAGTCCCTGTCTGAGAAAGAGGGCCAGCTGGCCAACCTAAGGATTGAGCGGAGAAAGCAGCACGAGGAGATACTGGAAATGAAGTAAGCAGATTTTTTAGTTGTCCTTGAATGCAGATGTGTCCTTACATTTCTATTATTGAAAATAGCTATTGCCCTTTCTGCCTTACTCCTGCCTAAGCTGCAGGACTCACACAGCTGGTTACAACTAAATCACAGTTGCCACATTTAGTCAGTGGTGTGTGGGGGACATTTGGGAGCCATTCATTGTCATCTACAGTACCAGAAACACTTCCCAGTGGTGCTTTTTTAGGGTTCTAAGCCCCACCCCCTATTGCATTAGGCTACTGCAGCCAAGCCTTCACAATGTTTGTATTATTTCATGTGTTTATTTGTAGCGATTTCTACAGTCTTCCATCTCCCATTGGTCACTTCTGTGATACTAGTGGCAGGAGGGGGAGAATCAGAAGTGCATCCATTTATGGTCCATGGGAGGAAGAGAAGAAGGAGACCTTCATTGTTTAATGCTATGCCATCAAAACTTCAATTGTCAGGATCTATAGCAAGTCGGTAAGCTTTGGGGTGGTGACTTTTGGTGTCAAGTTGGCTGTTTGGGTGGAGGATAAAGCCTCTCCCATCTGATGTCCCGTGTAAAGGATGTAGAGCACTTAGTGGGCGGTGCAGATGACTATTAGCCGGCCTCTTGCTTAATGAGGAGACAATACAATAATGCCATGGTGGGGGCGATGGGGTCAGATCACTTGTAACCACAGGCACGGTGAAGTGTGTGTAGAGACCTACCCTGGAACCTGACATCAATCCTATTGCTAACTTCATATATGCTAAGACTAAGTCATCCCCAGTTGTGCGGTTGCTGCTCATCCTTAGCATCCGGTTGCATGGGAGTATTTCTTTATCTGCTATTACTAGTTGCCTTCTAAACGAAAGCCTTAAGGACATGTTTGACGCAAGGCAGAGTAGCGACTGCTTTGAGGCCATGGGGCCATCTTAAGAAATATATTTGCCATAGCTGATTGTTTTTCCTATACATGTCAAAGTGAATGCTGTGGCTGGCCTCAGCCTATAATTTGATTTGATTGTTTATTTATATAGCGCCTATACACATTGTGTTTCAAAGCACTTCAAGGCATGGAGGGAACAAGGGAGAATACAGTGACATTCGTACAAGTCCTTGATGCATTCAGAATGTGAAATAACTATCACAGTCAGCCTGGCGACATTTCAGATAGTGCAGGTGCTTTTGACAATGATAAGGAGGGGAGGGGGTTGGGAAGGAGAATGGGACAGACAAGCGTCTACATTACTATGCCTGACGACAATTGAGGTAGTGCCAGAAAGTAAACAGGAGGAGGGAATAGCGAAAACACGAATGCTGATTCAGTTTGTTGAACTTTGCCTTGCTGTAGTTTATGATGATTCAACATTTGACTGTATTGGTTTGATGTATTTTCAGGATCACTAGGTTTACAATTTCACACAACGTTTTGACTTAGTTTTTTACTCATTTTGTGTTTATCCTGTAAATCACTCGACCAGCTATGCTTTATCCACCGAAAATACAAACATACAAACATGCCATTTAACTTAACAAAGTGTTTGAAAGTGTTTGAAATTGATCATGTGTATGGTCATTTAAGCCATTTAAGAATAATAATAACCTGTGCGCACAGATCTGATGCTTGCGTAGAGAGTATTGTGATTGATTCATTTTTATAAAGCACACCAACATGGTCACGGATAACCATATCGCACATCCTGAAATGTAGTATTTCAAACTAAAGTGCCCGAGAGAAAACCTCACATTTTGCCTTTGAATCAAACTCAATATTCTTAATCACATTCCTCTACTGGGTCATTGCTCTTTTAAAAAAAAAATAAATGCTATTGTATTTATTGAGGGTTTAAGGTTCCACTAGTATTTCTTTGGGTAATCCTGAATGGGGGGCCTTATATGAGAGAGAAAAGTAATACCTAACTGAACAGTTGATGATGGGAAGGAAATGATATACTGACCAGGGATACATGAGGAACCGCAGTGAGAGGTCACTGGATACATACAGGGTCCAATATTCAGCTGAGATAGGACAGAGTAGCCAGGGAGTGGGAGGTGATGGGAAGGAAATTGAGGGTGTGCCATCCTGGCTGAAAATGGAAAGCGGTAGAGCAGATTTAAAGAAGCCGATGGTAGTAGTGTTTTTGACATAAGAGTAGTTTCAGTGGAGGATGACAAGAAAGGAGGAGTGAAATCAAAAGGTTGGCAGGGTGGATGGGGCCAGAGAGATGTAGGTGGGTGTTAGAGTGGAGGTTGCATGGAGGAGTGTAGATGGAGATGTTTACAGCCTGGTAAAAGAGGATGGGGAAAGCACATAAAGAGATTGGAATTTAACATAGTTTTTGGAGTGCCCACCAGCGTAGATGAGGTGCATGGAAGTGGGAGAAGAGTGTTGGACATTTTGGAAAGCACAGGTGGTGAAATTGGGTATTTTCTCAATCAGGCAAAAGGAGTAGAGGGGGAAGCCAAGGAATAGTCTAGCACAAGGGTTGACGAGACTAAGTACCAGAGCAAGTGAGAGTGTTTTGGCAGAAGGGTAGGCAAGGAGAGGGTAGGTTTTCCTGATGTTAGGCAGGTTAATGCTGGCAGCAGTTGAGGTAACAGACATACAATCTCGACGATTGAGAGAAAGGTCTTAAAGCACCCTGAGGCTGCAAACCTTAAGGGAGACCACCCGTTTAGGAGGCAACTTCCTTTCCCACCAGGTGGAGTGTGTGCTTTGTTTTGCTCAAACTATGGATTTCATGGCATTGCAGTGTTAGGACGCAAGTGTCACAAAAGAGCGAAAGGCGGGGGAGCCACAGCAAGACGGGGGAATGATTGTGAATAGATGAAGAGATGAGGAGCAGAGAGTTTGAGAGGCAGGGTTCATTGAGATACATTCAGAAAGGTAGTGGGAGGAAAGCCCATGGATGGATTCATTGTCAATAGCAGGAACTTTAAGAAAGAGCAATTTTGCATGGCGGACCATCCAGCGTAGTGACAGTAGGTAGAAGTGGGGGAGGATATGGGTAGATTGAAAAGGGTGCCTGTGGTAAAGTTGAGGACATTGTTGATGGGAGAAAAGGGGGAGCTGTACAGACTTTGCCATAGCCCAGTTTGTTGAGGACAAGAGTAGAAATAGGTGTTTTAGTTCAGTGGTGCATGAGGATTGGGCAGATTGTGCTAATGGTTCGGAGGCTGGGTCCAGTTCTGGTGGTCGTGTCCATGATGAACTGTTAGAGTTCCAGGTGATTACGGAAGAGAACCGCTAGATTGTGAACCATGGGTGAGGGTGGAATGTCAGGGGTCGAAGACATGAATGAGAGAAGAGTGCAGTTGGTGTTGGAGGCACAAACATCTTACCTTTAAAATAGGTGGTGCATCTATAGAGACTTGAATGATGGCAGCCTATTACAAACAATATGATTGATCCTGCAGCAAACATTGGTAATAGCAACAAAATAATTGCTTACTCTTCAGCAAATCACAACTATATCGTGGGGTATTTAGTGGTTGGTTCTTGCAACTTACTGGTACTTAATATATGTATGAAGTCCTTTGCACATTTTTCAGATCCCTAAACGAAAAGTACGCAGATGATTTTCTAATGTATTTTACCATAGAGTTAGAAGCAGGAAACATCCGTCTCTTTTAGTTTGCCCTGAACATTGGAATGGTACATGATAGTGTGGTCAGTGTGCAATATCTGGTTTTCTAACACTGAACATGTTCCCTTTGTCTGTAACATTGTGTCTATTCAAGAACTTGCAGTCCTAGCAGACAACAGGATGTCACAACTGAAACAGGCTTTGTAATGAGTGGATACTTTTATCTGCGCAACGTTGCCTCGTCTCTCGCCTCTACCTATTACTGAAACCAGCAACACAATGCCGTCAGGCATCAGGAGGCAATGCATGCAGTATTGTTCGTAATCAATAGATAGAAACGTTCCAAAGAAATCCTATACTGTCCCCCAAACTCTGTTATTCCCACAATTGAATGTCTTGTTGGCATATATGTGACTCTAAGGTGCAAGGTGTAAGGTTGTTTCTACTAGCTCAAGCAGAGAAACTCTGTCTATCTCTTGATCTTCCTTGAATTTTTTACTCCTCAGCCTATTCTTCAAAACCGAACGTCAGTTACTGGTCCAGATGCTGTTTTCGGCCCCCCTCCCACAGCAACTGTTACGGGGGCTTGGATCCTTCCCCAGAAGGCAGGAATGGCTTCCTTTCAGCATATTCATCCACAGCTTCCCTTGGTGGACCTGATAATATGACCACACCGATAGCATGCCATCAATGGAAAAAATAACTATTTGACTGAGCATTTTTCTGCTTCGGCATTTGACTAGATATTAAAGCATGAAAGAGTCTCCTTTGAACGCAATTGTGCTTACTGCATGGTAGCTATTTAAAACTTGGCAAACAGATTCAGTCAGGGCCTTGGTAGTCTAGGGGATTGTTTGAGGCCATATAAAGTCACCATCATTACTTGTAGAATGTACCTTGTATGCCAAGTGATGCCCAGGTGACCAATGTTCAGGTGTGAACTGGCCATGATAGGCACTAGCTTCCCACCACATGACATGTTTCAACACGCCCCGCCCCCAAGATGACGCATGCGTGTTTCCTTTTATTTTACAACCCCACTGACTGAAGATGTAACAACTTACTTTCGTGGCAAAAATGGCAGGATGTCATCCAATTCTGAGAGTCCATAGACAGATGCAGCCAATAAAACAATTTCTAAAACACTCTGAGTCTAAAGAAGACTTTATTGATCTATGTAATTACATAAACTCAGATAGTTTTCCTCTAAATTATCGCTTGGTGTATGACCCCCATTGCCAAGAGTATTTTTATCATTGTAAAGAGGTCAGCAGTGTCCAACACAGTACTGTTGCAGTGTCATTGACCATCTCCATGCCTGCTCTTCGGCCCCTCCCCCCTTCCTCCATACGCATCCATCCACCTGCAATGCCCCGATGTTCTTGGCTAATCATGCTTACACTATAATGTCAGCAGGTTTTTGTGTGAATGGGAACCTTTTTTTGTCAGAATGTCTGTGGATCAGAAGTTAGACTACTCACCTGCGTAACAAGCAGTTGCTGTAGCTGAGTTCACTCTTACCCACCAATACCATTCCAATGAGTGTATCGCTTAAATAGATGTTTTTAGGTTTTAGATATTTTAAACTGCTTTGATAAATATAACCCCGAGATTTTAAAGTGCTGGCCCCTTAGAGTACTTATTGATGCATGACTGACACAGAGAGCCACACAGGAAGCTGAGGTATATGTGACGGTTGCTGGTTTATTTGTAGATTTTTGGGCTCAATTTTAAAGTGTCTGACTGAAACTTGCTTCCTTAGAAGAACGACACTCTTTTCCGGTGTTCTGTGAGCCATGCAGTAAGAACTTCAATAACTTGTCTGCTGGGGTGTAGATTCTCGCCCCAGCTATTCAAGATGATGGGCATCTTGGATAATCAGTGCCATTTGGTGCTGCTTTTGCATTTATTAATATAATATGGACAGTTGTTTACTATTGATCGAACAGTGCCTAACCATACTGAGTAAAAGTACAAATCTGTTTGCGACCACGTTTGCACCAATTGCACTGCCCAGATTTGAGCTGAGATATTGAAGTCAAGTTGCACAGCGAGTAGAGCGCAGGTCGATAGATAAGCACCACACACCGTGGGTAATAATAAGCAGTGCTCAGATCCCTGAGGGTTCGTAGCGCTATATAAATGCGAAATTATTATTAGTATTATATTATGGGCAGAGTGATACATGTTACATTATGCATGGTGCCCTGTAGTCTACGGTTAAATATGGGTAGTGCAGTTGCACCACACAAGGCACACTGTTGCGTCAACCCCAATGCAGTATTGTGCACTTTGTAGGAGTTTTGAATTACAATAGCATCTGAAAGCGATCTCACCACAAAGCGGTTCGTGCCTGCCACAACACCACAACACCACAACACCACACGAACCGATGGTGACACACGAACCGATCATGACATGGGATTTGCATTCAAGCAGTGGCATATAGTTTTGAACCCAGCTGTAAAATCTCTGCGATGCCATATCTTTATTCTATATATGAAACCATATGCAGCACTCCATTTACACTGCCCACGTTGGCAAAAAATAAAAATGAATAGTTTAAAATGAAAAGAGCACCAGTGGAGAGGTTCAAATCAATCTCACATGGTTGCTTTTTTTGTTGTCAAATATCCAACCCTCTACACTACTAATTCTGTGTACAAGCACATGTAAAATTAAACAAAGCACAGTATTCACCAGGCAACCAACAATGTTTACATTATTTTGTAGAACTTGGCCAATCTGTTTAAAAATAGCACCACGCTTCTCAATCCATCAGTGCATGTTAAATTAGGTCCATTTAGAACAGTAGATTGTACATTTAAAACAAAAGGTTGGAATCCAGCTCATAAGGCTGCTACCTTTTTCAGATGTCGGTGTCATATCCCCTACACTCCAATGCTCTGGTTATGAAGAGTGTACACGTGCATATAAACTAAAATACAGCATGGTATGGCACTATGCACCAGCCAGCTACACTCCAATGCTCTGGTTATGAAGAGTGTACACGTGCATATAAACTAAAATACAGCATGGTATGTCACTATGCACCAGCCAGCTACACTCCAGTGCTCTGGTTATGAAGAGTGTACACGTGCATATAAACTAAAATACAGCATGGTATGTCACTATGCACCAGCCAGCTACACTCCAGTGCTCTGGTTATGAAGAGTGTACAAGTGCATATAAACTAAAATACAGCATGGTATGTCACTATGCACCAGCCAGCTACACTCCAGTGCTCTGGTTATGAAGAGTGTACACGTGCATATAAACTAAAATACAGCATGGTATGGCACTATGCACCAGCCAGCTACACTCCAGTGCTCTGGTTATGAAGAGTGTACACGTGCATAAAAACTAAAATACAGCATGGTATGGCACTATGCACCAGCCAGCTACACTCCAGTGCTCTGGTTATGAAGAGTGTACACGTGCATATAAACTAAAATACAGCATGGTATGTCACTATGCACCAGCCAGCTACACTCCAATGCTCTGGTTATGAAGAGTGTACACGTGCATATAAACTAAAATACAGCATGGTATGTCACTATGCACCAGCCAGCGATGACAATCGGGGCCCAATTCTTGAAATGTGTGCAGAAATCCCGCAAGGGCCGCATGCCGTGAACGACACTGCGCGACCCTGCGGGCAGAATACAAATTTCATGGTCATCCAATCCTGAATAGCGTTATAGATGCGATTGATGGCATCAGACTCCGTCTGTCATCTGCGTAGTTAGCATACTGCAGTACCACTACTTCCCTAATTCTGTACTTTGACATCTGCTTAGAAACACAATAATAACTGTGTCACAATTGTAGATATTATTTTATTTTTTGCCAGATTCCTCTTCTAAGCTCTGTAATTAAGGTGTGTTTTATAACATCAAGCTAGTAAGGGAACACAAGCATAGCAGCACTAGAGTTCAACGTAGATGTTACCACCATGTGATCCTGTGCAGTGGTGAGAAGGCACGATTACCTTGCAGGTTTACTTAGTAAAGGGAATGCACTCATCATGGAAAAGTGCATAACAACTGGAACTGCAAAGCACACAGTACCTCGAAACAGTTAACATGTGTGACCTATAGGATGTGTGTGTTCATTTTCTTTTAGCCTGATGTGCTCAAGTTGTGTCTAAGCATGAACCGTGGCTGACAGCCTGGAAACACTGCCAGACTTAACACGTGTGTGATTAATGCTGACTGATTACAGTGTACTCTTTGACTGCTGGATTATACCCCAGTGAGATAAGCAGAAACTGTGTATTCAGGAGCTTTCATGATGATTTCCTGTGCTTACATTATGTTAAAGTTCCAACCATAGCTATGGGTTTTTAAACCCATCTGGTTGACAGTGCAAGGTCCATTTTAATTTATGGAGTACAATACATTGTCAGGCTCTAGGCACTGTCTTTACTTTTACTTAATGTCAGTTGTTTGTGCGGAGATATTTAAGGGTGGATATATTAACCAGACAAGGATCTTAATCCAAAGGAAACGCGTGTACATTCTATTGGAATACGATTGAAATTCAGTTCTTACACATATATACATTATTTGGTTTCTTGTAAGCAACCTAAGGTTGTGTTTCAAGTATGTTCTCTCCTGCTTAACACATGGGTAGCCATGTTCTCAATTGTCCGTGAGTTAAACAGGAGAGTTAAACAAAGTCCCCTTTTAGTTTATGTACACGTGCCTGTTCTATTAATTGCCACTGCATCATAGCCCGCAACTCCATGCTTTTTAGATTTTCAGAATAGTACAAATGAATGTAAAGGAGATTAAAATGCAGTTATCTCTATTTGCTCCTTTAATTAGAGACGTGCCAACCATACGATCATGTTTTATATAGCAGACCATGGCTGCTTGCTTCCAAGCGCTTTAAAGATAGATGTTGTTACACAACTCAATTAAACTACTTTTTTTTAATCTCAGTAGAAAGCAACTGTATATTTCATGAATGCGTTCTTCTTTTGAACACTGTTTTTATATCTCAATGTGTGTATATGTGCTAAGCATGTTGATACTGTACGTAACTGATATACCATGAACTGAAGTAAACACAGTGAATTGTGTACATGTATCTTGAGATGTCTAAGAATTGTAGCATAGTTTATCCTAGCCTGAGCAAGAAATCTTGGCATTGCCTTTATGCCGGGATTCCACTAAAGTATGTCTGTTAATGAATTCTTGTGCTTCCAGCATACAGAAAGCATTACATGTGTGAATGGTCTGTGGGAATGAATCCCGGCTGCTGTGATACTACTCCGTGACCTCGTTATAGAAGACATCACACACAACATCCTTTGCGGAAAACATCTCTGGAAAGTTCAGCATGATCATTGGCGCGGACAGTAATAATCTGTGTTCTTATCAAGAAGTCTCCCACTTAAAACCTGACTCCAGGAAATGGTGTCTGGGTGTTGGCTGCCAATGTAAAGTGTAACAGCCAAAACTGAGTTTATTTTGTGTTTAATCGGGAACTAAATGATTTGGTACAAGGTTATTATTCTATTTTGGATATGTGTGCCATTTCCCCCCTAACTCGTGTATTTGTCTCACTCTCTTGGTCAGAAAACACACCTTGCTGGTTACACCAATACACATCTACAGAAAGCACATTGACCCACTGAGCTACATTCGGGCCCGCTTAATGAGGTCTTCAATGATTCTTATGTTAAAGTGCAGCATCCATGGCACATCCAAATGGGAATATGAGTACTGCTGGTTCAACTCTCTATAAAGAGCCCTAAAATGATCAACCCATGTTCCTTCACTTATCAGGTTGATTTGTGCCTTGTCATGTGTTTTGATGGTATTGTTGTTCAAGGCCAAAAAATTACATGGATTATTTTTTGCGAGAGAGCATTGCCTCTCCTGCTCTTTGGAGCAAAATAATTGTATTTCTCTTGCACCAATTCTTGTAAGTTTGCCTCAGTTTCCTTACTACTTCTTGGCACAACATAGTCGGACCCCACTTTCTCGTTTCTGCCTGTACCTTCCTTCTGAGGTCTTTCTTTTTAAGTTGTAACTCTGGATCAAACTGGTGTGGTTGGGCCCACAAAGGAGCCATAAACCAATTAGACATACATCCCAGATTATTACTAAACACTTGGACATTTTCTATGGTGAGACTCTCGGTTTTATGTTCCAGGGGCATTTCATCAAAAAGCTTACTAATCTTTTCATTGAACTTTCTTGGGTAAACTATCCGTTTGGCCAAACGGTTCCCACCAGTGTTGATTATCAAGATCTGCAACCCTTTCTGCACCCTCAAAAGAGTAGAAGTGGAACTTATATCTCCATGCAGGCCCCTGTCCTGATTGCAGCCCCCAATTTCAGATAGTGTCCGCTTTTCTCCTCTAGACCACCCAAGTTTAGAAAAAAACAGTGCCTCCCCAGCCTTCTTATCTTCCAATCTGTTCTTCTTGGGGTCGGCCCCTCATGACAGCACATGTTGTAGAAACGCCCCCAGTTTATTACCTTGTGGCTTATGACCCTGGGCCATCGTATTCCCTGCCTCCTTAAACACAGGGGTACCACACCGTGAGACATAGAATATAGCCTTTTTGAATCAAAAGCAACCCAAATGATCGGCCCACACCCTGCCCCCATGACTGTGACTTCTCCATCTGAAGAGGCACTGTTTGGCAAAGGTTGAGTTGCACAGTCTGCTTTACAGCCCTTGCTCAGTACTGTGTTCCCTTCCATAGCAATCTCAACAGAGGCGTTAAATAATTCCACTCCGGTTTGGGTGGCGGCATTTCCCTCATTGCCTTTCACTTACTTTCCCACCAGGCAAGATCCATCTTGTACATGGCTTGCTGCGGCTTCTTCCTCTGTTAGATTAATGTTCTTGAAGAATTTTTGTGAACCTGTGTTTCACTTATTGTGTTCCTTCTTTTTGCTTGCATTTTTACCCAACACCCAGCTACCTTCCTGCAGAGCCCCATTTAGGTGCACCGCTTTTTGACATTGCACCACCATTGGGACCATCATAGATTTTACCTTCCCATTTTTTAATAGGGCCAAAGCAGAAGAGAGCCCGCTGATACCATCAATAATGGATTCCAAGTGAATTTTCAGGTCACACAGTTCCAACCTATGGGTCTGTAGCTCAAGTTTAATGTTTCATGTATTGTAGAAAACAAGCTTAGAACCATATGTAATGTTGAAATCTCTGAGGCGTTCAACCTAACAAGATGATCCAGTTCTTGAAATGTATGGTGCAGCTCGTTTTGCTTTTCACTCTGCTCTGTGTTTGCTCCCGCCATCTTGAAGGCAGAGACAGTGTCTGTAAGTCTTCTGCGTTCAAGAGAGGGCCATTCCAGTCAATAAGTGGTCTGATATCAGGGACCTCCGGCGAAAGAGATTTAGCCCCACCATTTACATCCCTCAACTCAAATCCCAGCAAGCTTTTATTACTAATGATGTTAACCAAAATGTCCTCTGCATTTTCTTTAGATCTTCTTTGCATATTATTCCGCTCAACTTTGCTGGGACAGAAGATGGTTTTAAAGACGTCCAACAATCTACGTTGACCCATAGTACAATTTTCAGGTCAGGTGGATTTCACACAAGACAGCTCCACACCCTCCACCACCCCCGTTGGGAGACAACAAATACATTGGGGGCAATGCACCAGCATTTTCACCACCTGCCTCTCAGGGACCCCTTCCTCAACTTTTATGGCCAGATCCAAGTTCAGAAGTCTCTGGTAAATTAACATAATGGGCCATATCCTGAGTCGGGCACTGTTCCGACAGTAGAGTGTAATTTACTGTATGTAAAGCAAATTGCTCAATTGGGTCATTGGCTTATATCATATCGGCGTTGCTGTGTAGATTGTAACTATGAATAAAAGTACAGCTAATTGATTTCAGAATAAAAAAGGCAGTTAAGGGCCAAACTAGTTCAACACTTGCAATTTAACCAGAGCCCATGGGGCATAGAAATGAAAATTAGACACAGATGTTTGGTCTGGCAGGCCGGCAGATTCTTTCAGGAATCAGCTCCTCAAATCCTGTTGAAAACCAAGCCGCCCCGATCCTCAGAGTGCTCTGCAATGCAATGTAGTAAGCAGGGTGCTGAAAGCACTCGCTGCGCACTTACCCATGTAGGCTGAGCTGAGTTGAGCTAAGCTAAACCTATCTCTTGCTCTGGTCGCCAGACACCAGGTTACTCCTCGTAATCTGCTCTGGATCATGCAGCCACAGAAATTCTGGGATCCACCGCAGCCCACAGCAGCTCTGCGCTCACACCACTGCTGCCGCTGCTGTTCTCTGCTCACCCACTACAGCTGCTGCACAGTCAAAGCGTTTAAAGGCTGTTAGAGGAAGCGATCTCCTGCCGTCAAGCTGCACTTCCACGCACATCGTACAACATATGATGCAGCTGCTTCCAACAGTCAAACCAAGTTCATTTCATTATTGATAAAAAATAAAAATAGATATGGCTTTTACACCCTTGCAAGATCCACCAGTACACTTTTCATTTCCACCAACACAGTTCAACAAATCCTCCACTCACCATCTGCAGTAAGTCTTCAGACTAAATAGAAATCTATGTGGCCACTTCCCTTCTGCGAGTTCTGCCTTTCATGTGAGCATAGTGGCCCATCACACAACCATATCCATTAATACCTGTGAAATCTCAAACAAACTACACAAAGGCGTCAATTACTAATGACCGCTACCACTCCTATTTAACAATCATCCATAAACCACAAGCACACCAGAAACTGCCTCCTCTTTGTGGGGCACCTTTTGTTTGCTATGATGGTTGAAAAGAGAACACATGGAAGATTTCCATTAAACAGTATAAATGGAATACCCCCACCAATCCGTATTCTATCACTGAAGTAGACATGAGACATATCTAATTACATCTTCGGGTGACCTGCATGTGTGGCTATTTTTCCAGTTCATGTCCACACTGATTATTCTCTGTAGCCATTTGCATGTCTGGCCATTCCATCCTGATAGAACGACATGCTGTCTAGTTATTCTAGTTGATGACCTCAAATGGTTCTCACCCGCTGCGAGAAGGTGTACAGTACTGAACTTGCACATATCTTCTACCAGCCAGATCCATCAGTTGTGGGGTCCCACAATGCTTGTTTCTGTCCTCTCTGCTTTTTACCATTTATGGAAAGACAATGATGAACCTACCAGAGAATCGTTATACCCCATTCAACTCCTATGATAGCACAGCTGTATGATTCCATGTATCAGGTGGAGATGATCTGTTCTCCACTGTGTCCAGATGCATGGGAGCCACCATATTGAGATCTTAAAGCCTAAATCTCAATGGTCCTGAGGTAGAAATCCTAGTAATGCCCACTAAACATCATGAATTGAAGCACACTGCCGCATTACCACTGCCTTTTGGAACAATGTAACCTTTCAGACCAGCTGACTTGACCCTCAGGAGTTAGAAAGTCCTCCTTCATCTAAAACTGCTAGAAAGGATCCGTCCCTTCATTTCTGAGGCAATCCACCCACTACCATTGGCCACTACAGCCAACTTGCTATTGGGCATCATCAATGCCTGTTATGCAGACCTTGAACTTGCCGAACTCCAAAGGATTCAACAGCTCTGCAGCCCTACAGGATGTTTGATCTTTAGACTCCAAAAATGACAAGTGAAGAAATGACATGTCAAATGGACAACCTGATCTTTAGACTCAAAAAATGACAAGTGAGGAAATGATAAGTCAAATGGACAACCTGATCTTTAGACTCCAAAAATGACAAGTGAGGAAATGACAAGTCAAATGGACAACCTGATCTTTAGACTCCAAAAATGACAAGTGAGGAAATGACAAGTCAAATGGACAACCTGATCTTTAGACTCAAAAAATGACAAGTGAGGAAATGACAAGTCAAATGGACAACCGAGTTGAACCAAGTTACTATGTTACCCCTGCACCCTTTTTGTGCCTCCACACACCTTGATGGCGGGATGCATTTTCACAGAATCGTATGAAATACACCAGCTTCTAGCAGGCACTAATTTCACTACCACCAATGTCAGATGCTGGTGGAAATCCACTTGGATTTGCACGGTGGAGTGGGTCAGGTGGATTCATAAATTGCAATACGTTGGTTCCCACAATCCACCAAACAAATCATTGAAAATGATGTGGGTCATATGAAGCATGCATAAAGGGTTTTCACATGAGTCTTATGTTTTGCCTCTTTGGAAGTGAGAAACGATGACTAGTTTGCTAAGATATACATATCTTTTTTCTAACCTACATGGGAAAATAAAGCCCTCAGATACCATGTCACCACTGCACTGTGCTCCACTGACACTGGCTTCATGGTTGCTTGCCTGATGCTCTGTATTCCTTGGCCCAGGCTCTGGAGTTCCTGGCCTCTTCACCTTAGGTTCAAGTATTTCTTAATATAATTCTATACTGAACTTAACGCGTTCCCGTTCTGACCACTCCACACCCTCCCATCTTCTTTTTGCTATGCCAGACTATGCACTATGGCCATTTGCTGCTAATGGCAAACTCACTCAGGCTTCAGCTACATGCTTGGTGCTCTGGCAGGCACAGCAACCATCACATCAATTGATGGCTTTCAAGCGCCAAGAGGTAGTTAAACATGCACTGTATTCTTTACACCTCAAAATAAACAGAAACACTTCTTGGTCTTCTAAGCTTAGGATATTTCACAGTAACCGTAAAATGCTCATGAAACTTCTGTCACCAGTAATTTAGTTGCTGCTTAAGCTTACATGCAACAAGCAGCTTGTTTGTTTTTGGTCGGCCATCTCTGTTCCTGCGTTGCTGCTTTTGGCAGGCACATTAGACGCTCCATGTGTGCTCGGTGATTGGCCTGTGTTGACAGCATGATGGAAGTGGAGGATATGGCAATAATTAAAACGCAACTAATTTATTTTTCCCATTTCATTTGGTCCAATTATTCTTTGAAGCTCACGGTGCTAAGTACAAGGTAGCGTTGTTGTTAATGTTAACTAAGGGAAATATCCTTCCAGCTCCTTTAATAATGAGAGCCTACAGTATATGGAAGCAGTTGTTTCTACTTATTTTGATGCCACAGGGGCCTTTTAGTCTGCAGCCTGTTGCCTGATATAGAACCTTTACTGGGAAGCTACGTGAACACGGTTCAAATAAAGGTCCAGTGATAGGATATCTGCATGTTCTACCTTTTTCATCTATAATAGAACTGAGTCACTTTTTGCTGGATTTGCAAAGGTTTGCTCAATAAATTCTGATATTTTTAAAATGTTGCTTTTTCCAGGGTCAGAAGTAAGCCTGCTTACATTAGTTTCTAAAATAAGATAATCCTGCTTGCAAATTTTGATAAATTGCATAACAGCCTTCTGCTGCATTTATGGGTGAAGATGGGTTCGTCTCTTTTTCCAGAGAGGCCTTCATGTGGAATATTCTTAGGATGCTGCTATTCAGGAAGATTGAAAGGCAGGGCTGGATTTATGTTTTTGTGATTTTATACTATTTATTTTATTTATTTATTGGGCATTTGTAAGGTGCTTATACACCAAGAAAATTGTGTTTCAAAACGCCCACAAGGCAAAGGGAAGGGAACAAGGAAAACAGTAAGACAATGGAATACACAAAATACAGAAAAAGCTGTGCTACTAGGCCTTGTGAACATTTGGATGGTGCAAGTGTAGAGAGAGAAAGGGGCCAGGGGAGAGGAGTAAGTGCTAGAGGATGCACAGAGGGGTGAAGTGCCAGGGCGATAGTTGCAAGGCAACAGGTAAGTGCAAGAGCCTGTTACAGAGGCAACAGGCAAGTGCCAGGCAGTGACCACTAGATGGAAGAAGGGTCACCATATCCAATAAGTGCAGGCTTGTGAGGTAGCACATGCCAAGTGGTGCCCAAAGGCAAGTGCAGGGGGGGGTGGGCTGCTGGTGATCTGACAGAAGACCAGGACCCAGAAGGACACATATGTGCCCAGGCCACCATTCACAGCTACTGTGGTGTTTAGCACTGTCAGAAGGAGGAGGAAAAGAGCAAAGCCTTGAGGTGTTTGCGTAACTTCAAGAGATCCGTCTCAAGACGGAGAGAAGGGAGAGGCTGTGCCAGAGGATGGAGGCAGCTGAGGAGAGGGAACGACCACCCGCTCTCTGCTTAGAGAAGTGCTTCACAAGCCAAGAGTTGGAGCCGGAGGATCAGAGGGATCTAGAACAAGAGTATTTGGTGAGAGCAAGTTGTAGATAGCGTGGTCCCTGGCCCCAGACAGCCTATATTTTACCATGCAAAATATAATGAAGTGACCATGCAGGCACCATGAAATCTGTAGTCCCAAATCCCTTTCACACACTCCTTAAAAGGGCAGTAATGAAAGGGTTTGTCCCGGCATTCACATATTTTGTGACAAGAGGAGGAAAGGCATAGAAGTTCTTAAAGGTCACTTAATATCTCTCCATAAAACATGATGATCTAACTATAATACTAATAGGAAACACACACATGTGAACTAGGCTAACTCTGGATAATGGTTATAAGATTATATCTGGCGCATGGGTCAGATTAATTTAAATTTGCATCCGTGCTGAAAATTGATTAAATGTACTTTGCACCATTTGTGCTGATTCTGCAATATGGAATGGAGCAAACAGGTCCATATTATGTAAAAATGTTTGCACTGGGATTAGGATGAGGTTGTCTATTTTGTATTATGTATGCAACGTGTTGGGTGTCCTGACCCACGTTTGGACTATTATGCTGCAACATTTGGTGCTGTGGGTTTAGGAAATCCAAGATGGCGGAAAAGCCCACATTTGCGCAAGAATCCAGGAAAACCGCGCAGTTTTTGCGCACACCAAAATGGTCGCCTGACCTACCACCCACCAGTGCGAGCGTGATGGGCCAGGAGTGCCATGGGTGAAATGTGTGCCAAAGGAAAAACAGCAGTGCCGGTGGCTCAAAAAGCGCTTTGAAATCACCTTTGTTTCTCTGAAATGCAAGCTAAAAATGCCTATTTTAAACATTGCAAGATATTCAAAATCTCAATGAACACCAGCAGACATTTGGCAGAAGGTAGACGTGTGTGCATACAAAATCTGGAAAGAGAAAGAGCCCAAAATAATGTTCATAATGAAACTGGCTGAGCTGTGGATGTCAGCAGCTGAAGTGAAATTGGACTTAAAGCCACTAAAATGAAAATGTTTAAAATAAATGAGTGACCTACTGTTGAGTGTCACATAGTTTGCAACTGTTAAATGTCATAGTTTTGAACTTAGAATCATCATTTTAGCTGCATGTGTAAAAATTGTAAGTTTGATTTGGATGAAGAAAAACTGGGAACAAAAGTGGCATTTAGCTGAAGCCTGGCTTAAAGAGATTAAATTCTGCCTGGCAACTACCCCCGACAGGAGTTGAAACTTGCTCAGTCACTCTTCCCAGGCCTGACCTGCATTCTCCTGCCCTCGCCAAAGTGAGATGACACCTCTCTAATTGGATTAGGGGAGGAGCAGCTGGGGACTGCAGGAAACAGATCAATGAGCCTTCCTGCGCTCAGGCAAATGTTAAATTAGTGGGGGGTCGTAAATGGCTTCCTCTTGAGAGAAACGGGGAGGGGCAGTGCCACTGTGAGCAACTTCGGTTGGAGGAAGTGGACAAACTAGAAATTCCACCATGTGCTTTGGGAAACCACACCCCTCTGGGCCAGAGCATAATTTTAAAAAGATGGCTAATTCATAGTACGGACTTGTCAAAATTATATAATTAATATCATTATTCTTGTGATTTTGCTGTGCACATTTTAAGAGGTGTTAGAACTCTGTACCACGTTCTGAGGCAAAACCCCATGAATTATGGAGATTGCAGACACGGGGTTCACGCTAGAAAAATGAAAATTCACTGGAATATGTGAAGAGAGATGGTGTACATCTGTGTCATTTTGGGTAAAAATCCAATGTTGGTAAACCAACCAAAAAGCGCAAAATGTTGTCATTTCTTAATCCAAGCTCTTAGAAACATCAGAGTTGGAACAGAAACTACCTTATGTGATATATGATGTGTATATGTAATGTCAACCCCTTGTGTATCTGGGAAATGTGTTTAGTTATGAAAATGATTTTCTAAGGTAAAAGCAAAGGGGAGTGTTCTTTCTGTATGCCATAACGATGACACCTGATGACTCACTGCTCCCTTCTCAAATCAGGTCAAAGAGAAATCCTTGACCTATCAAATCGTGAGTGGGTTGGGCAAAGAAAGTTAGCATCAACACCCATTTTCAAAAGACATAAAAAGAGCCACTGGAAGCCAGACAGGGACATTCATTTTCCAACCTTCAACTGAATTCCTGCGCAGCACGCTGACAGAGAACTCCAGAATCCAGAACAGAACCAGTACCCAGAAAGCAGTGCTGTATCCAGAGAGACCAGACCAGATCGCTGTGAGCAGAACCAGAGATCCAGACCAGCAGAGCAGAGCTGACCCAGATATCTGTGACTTCAGAACCAACCGCCTGGAGTCTAGTCCCAACCTGACCAGACCCTGACGGCCTATTTCAAATTCATAGTGTGAGTACTTAGCCAGAACTGTGCAAAACCAATCTCTTAGCTTAAAATAATCTGATTCAAAAGATTTGAACCTGTCCAGAACTGCATCATAGGAATCGTGTGTTCATTCTCCGATTTTAAACCTGTAAAAGTGTCCTTTTGCCATTTTGAATCATTATTTAATTTCTGAAAATCTACCTTCACGAAATCGTCCGTATCTCTTGAACCGTTTGTGCTAGAAGTGAGATTTAACTTTCATCACGACTAATGTACACTTTGTGGATTTATTCTCCCTCTCTTTTTTAATTTTTCTAAATCAGTCTTAAACATTTAATAAATTGACGTGGACTTACTGAAGAAATTGTTATGTTGGAAGTGTGTATTAATTGAGTGGGATGGTTCCTTTTACTTGCACCAAGTATGAGATATGTCTTGTATAAATGTGGCTTACCAAAGTTGTAGGTGATAGCCCCTTTTTTGTCACAATAATTCTGTAGATCACCATGCCAGCCCTGGTTGGACAGAGAGCGGGGTAGCCAGTTTTCTCAATTGTGTATTTTCCTGATATTGCGTCTCCTGTTCCGAGATACTGGCCCCCCGAAAACAAAAATTGAGGGAGACTACCTTTGTAGAGATAACCAATCTTCCTATTTTAGACACCTGATAAAAGTGTGCAGGTTTTTATAGTATATTTAGCAGAGAAACATATTTTAAAAAATTGCACTTTTTTTTCTGACAACTTGTGTAATGGTCTATGGTTGAAGGTCGTTGAGTCTCTTTTTCCGGAGTGTGAATATTCAAAGGAACAAGGCATGTGGAATATCTTTGAGATCCCACACTTCAGGAAGATCCATAGGCCGGGCTGGATTTATATCTGCCATCATTAAAGGCACACCTCACCTCAGGGCCCTGGCTGAATATGGCAGTTCCATGCCACAGACATCTCAGCGGAATCGTTAAGGAAGTGGACCAAAACCGATCGCCACACAAAATGCTAAATGGGGTTTTAGGTTCCAAATAGACATCTGGTGGTTTGCAGGGACCTAGTAGTGATGTACACTTTCAGTGATCAGATCAATGATGCACTTCTTCGGAGCATGGGACCTTCCCCTGAGGGATAAAAGGGGCCATGCACATTTGACAGAGTTCACACTACTTCTGTAGGGTACCATTGCAAGTATCCAGTTCCTTCCTGCTAAACTGCACTTAACCACTCTTTTGGAAAGTGGCAAATATGTAATTGGATGCCTTTCCTTCAGAAGCATTTTATCACTTTTGTGATAAAAAAATAGTTTCAAGAATTTGAATTGTTCTGTTGTCACTCTTGGTCCGGGCGGCTATCTCAGGGACAACACCTCTGCTTTGGAAGCAAGGCAACACAGAGCAACACATGTTTGAATCCCAGCACTGCTCTTAGAGACTGTTTTCTGGTATTAAGCATGTAAAAAAACATGAATTAACGATTAAAAGTAAAGGCAATTTCGCCTGGTTGAGTCTTCACTTTTAGACTTTTGTTTTGTAAATGGTTAACTTTGTAGGCAGGAGATACAACAGCATGTAAATAGAAATGTTGGTGGTCTTGGTATTTTAGCAGATATTTCTAAAGGAGCTTTTCAAACCCTCTCCCTTTTTTCTCTACTATGAAATTACCACGAAATTGATGCAAATTGATCATGAAATTACTGCAAAAACCACTTGCATCAATGGAAAAACAAGATGGTGATTTTTCATGTATGAAAAGCATCACCTGCTGGAAAGCACCAGTGGAGATATATACACGTTTTTTGGACTGGGGGCTCCTCTTTCTCCATCACATAGTTTGGAAACTACTAGAAGAATTCACTGCAAACCAGCAAACAAAACATCTACAATGCTTTGTGCCCAAGTAGTTTCTTACTTTGTACAGATCTGTCTACTGGTTTTCGTGCTACGGGTGGTCAATCAATAAACTTTCTCTATGGGAAAATAAATGTAACTAGGCAGAAAATAGTGGCTTTTTCAACTTTTGACACTTTTTTCCAAGAATTTCCCTTTAGGGCGGGTCAATGCCACACTTTTTTGATAGAATATGTCATCCATATCCATCCTGTGAGTTAAACGTCATACCAATGGAATTTTTGAAAAGGGGTCCGGGCCCCATTTACAAGGCGTTTTTCAATGGGATAGCATCATTGTAAAATGCTTTTGTAGATGATGCCCTAAGTACGGAGGCTTCACCTTAACTATAACCGCCACACTATTATCTATATCCCAGGGATGTCTGCCTCCATCTTTGTGAACGCCACTCCTGGCTCTACAGGTAGCGATCCAGTGTGGAAGCATGACACTGCACCGATCATTTTCATTCACTTAACAGATGTTCCTGTACCTTCTATTGCTAAGTTGTTGTATCACTGGATTCTGTGAATTTGATATTCCATCATCTGAATGGAATATCTTTATTGATACTTTCTCTCTGTCCTTTATTACTCTTTTCACTCCCATGGCCGTGCTCTAGTTTTGCAAGGATATCGATGATTTAGAGCTTGACCTCTGACTGCCATGAGTGTTACTATTAAAATATGTTTAATAAATGGCTGTATTGGTTTCTGCCTAATGCTAGCAAAGTTGTAGCTGGGTATCATCCAGGATTGCTGAAAATAAGTCGGACGAAAGGATTTTGACCCATTGTTACTTGTTGTTATGAAAGAATTGCAATGCTGAGACATGTTGTAAGTGAAATGTACCATTTCTATCAGGTTGGGAGGACAGCTCAGGGGCAACGCGTTTGTCTTGGATGCAATGCAACACAGAGCAACACAGGTTTGAATCTCGGTCCCGTGTTTGGAGACAGGGCTCCAGTATTAAGTGTGGTATAAAGATTAATTCATGCATTACCCAACATGTCAATGGAAGTGAACATGGGGATACCAGACTATGTACAACAATGTTTTGAATTTGTCATAAAACTCACATTGTTTTTTAAATTGTCAAAGTTCTTCTTTTGCATTTTTTAAGATTCGGTTTGGGGAAGTTTAGTGTCAAGGGTGAAATTACTTCTGATTCTTTAAATCTTGAGTTTCTTGAGGTTTTCTGTGAGTCTTTCCATTATTCAGAGTGATTTTGCACCTTAGCCTTTGCTCCTTTCAAACGTTTCTAAATACCCCAGCAGTGCTGGACTTGCCTCACAGGCTTCGCCTTGTAGGCCTCGCACACGTCTAATAATGTGCATGGTCACATGAGGCTTCACTGTGAGCAGTGAATGCACACAGCAAAGAGAGGTTTAAAAGAGAAGTGTGTTATTATAAGACTGATGTACCTTAAACCATACATCGGAATCCACATCTATTAGAAACCCTCCTAGGTCTGGAAAAGATCTGGGGCTACACTAATGTTGGGACTGGGGGCTAGCTAGCCTTTTGGTTGTAGCCCCTGAGTTTCTATCCAGGGCTACAACCAAAAGACCTGTGGCTATAGCCCCCCCTCAGCCCCCTTACCCACCCAGCAACGCCTCTGGTTTGAAATGCTGGTACAAAAGGATGTGCAAATGTTTGATGACAGCCATCAAAATGGACTCCATGAGAGAGATCAGGAGGTTTTATCTGAAGTGATGACAAATAGGGTTTGATTTACAAAGCGTTTTTCAATGAGAAAATACCATTGAAAACCTTTTTGTAAATCAGACTCATGGTGTGCTCGGACACAGCTCATGGCACCTTTCGAATGTGGTTTGACTACGTAATCTATGCCAGCTCCTGCAATCAAAGCACTCTGTCCCTCACCCTGTCCACTAACCTCACTGCATCAACTGAGCTCTGTCACTTGCGGCACTCTCTCACGGGACAAAGAGGTCGCTTAGGTCTTGGGTTGTGCCTTTCCTCTGTGTATGCACCCAGATACGCCGCCGTCGAGGGGCAGCTCGGAGCCACGGGGCGCCAGCATGTTTCTGCTGTGCATCGTAGGACATGTCATATTAATATTAATATTAATAATAATAATAAGAATAATAATTATTATTATTCTTATTATTATTATCACCTCATACAAGTAACCTTCTGTTAATAAAATAAAAATGCCACGACTGGCATTGTCAGTGTGTTCGAAATAATACGTTTTGGCACATGTCCAAACACATGTGTGCATTGTGTTAGAGGTTAAAGACACCCCCCTGCACACTCTGTTTTACTTCTCAGTTACAGCTATGGCGCCCGTGGCACTTGGTACCTCGGTTTCGAGCCTGGTGTGTGCTTCCATGCGACTCGCCGACCTTTGTGTGCAGGCGATTTACATTGTCGAGTCAAGTTGGTTCTTCCGAGAATCAAACACAACATGAACGGCACGGAAGCAGCTGGGCGCTGACACAACGGTGACTTTCCTGGGAAGCAGTTCAGACGGTAGGTAACATGGCCTCTTTCAAGAAGGGAACGGCGCTGCGTGGCTGGAATGCCTACACACAGCGCGTGCCCCACTGAGCTGTAACTCAGCGGGTCCAAACTAACATGTCTGACACTAATTTGCAAACACCATAAATAGTGGCCGGAGTTTACGCACGTGCTCTATTCTGTGACGAGTACTGCGCAACTCAGTGAGGAAATGTTTATAACCAAGAAAAAAGTATGTCTGACAAGACCCGTAAGATATATGCTCTAGAACAATACTTTGAAAAGTGTGGTTGAGTTTTGTAAACAGACAAGCTGTTTGAAGCCATGTGTTGCGTTTTAGTGCAGCAACTATATTTTGGGGGAATTCAACTGCGCCATGTCCCCTCAGATGGACCGTCATTCATTTGTTTTTATGGTTCATTTTTTGTGATATGAACTTGTCGAGCAGTTTCGACATCCCCTATCAGTGAATGGACCGGAGCCAGCAATGTTTCATTCAAGCATCCATTATTTCTTTTATTTTTTATTGTGTCATGTGGTTTTACAACAAAACCTTTACACATTCATAAAGATCGTTAAAAACGTACAATTCCATATCTCATTAAATTCATCTATTAAGATTCAAAATTCGGAATTTTAAAACAATTTTCTCCACGCTAACTATCTCATAGGAGTATTACATTTAGTCTAGCTAAACACGGAATACGTGTGATTAAAAGGGCCGTCAAGGGGAGTCAAACAATCAACCCCACAGACCTTCCCATGGAGCAATTCTCCAATCGTTTACAGATTTCTCAAAACAGGAGGTAGCAAGATTCCTTATTGTCTGACAATCTACCAACACGTGCCGTAGGGTTTCAGTCTTACAATAGGGGACAATAGGGCACTGTCCACAAGTACCAATTAGCTTCATGTGTAACTAGCTGATATACCCAGCGTTGCCCGGGCTTTCATTCCCTCATAGGTACAGGTAACTCTGCAAAATTTGGAGCAGATTGGTGAAACTGTGTGGAATTGTATAAGGAACAAAGCTTCGCCAAGCCACAAACACACAAACAAATGTTGATTTTTGCTGAAATCCGGGGAAAGCGGTGCGGTGTCCAAATGTCATGTAGCCAGTAATGTCTGGAGGGTCCTTACAGGTGACTGTGCAACATTTGGTGCAGGTTGGTGAAACAGTGTGGCATTGTATAGCAAACATACGCAAAGCCACAAACCCCACACACATTTCCCTTCTGCTGAAATCCAGGGAAAGGGGTGGGGTTTATAAATGTCATGTAGCCAGTAATGTATGAGGGGTCCTTACATGTGACAGTGCAGAATTCGGTGCAGATTGGTGAAACGGTGTGGAATTGTATAGCGAACAGAGGAAAAGCCATAAATTAACAAACCCACACCCAATGTTTCACTGTTGCTGAGATCCGTGGAAAGGGGAGGGGTGTTCAGATGTCATGTACTCACTAATGTCCGGAGAGTCCTAAGAGGTGACTGTGTAATGTCTGGTGCAGATTGGTGCAGATTGCTGAAACAGAGTGCATTTGTATGGGGAACATACACTTTGCCACAAACCCACACATTTTCACTTTTATATACATAGATATATCCAGACAAAACCACATCCAGATCTAGCAAAATGCCAAGACGGATATTTAGCAAGGTACGGTGACAGAACCCCCAATTTCCCATGAGTTAACTATAAATCTGAGTACCTCTTATAAGTTCCAAGAGTGGCACAGGTATTACACCAATGCTGTTTGTTAACACTTAGATCCTTCAGAAAATCACTCCACTCAAACCCTAGTCTCCTAAGCAAGGCTTCATTTTCCACAAAGTAAGTATTCGTTATCCGTGTTATTCAAATTAAAATGGCCATATAGCGAATAGGGCAGTGGCCTGACCAGTTTTTGCAAGTTAACAAGCGCTTCCACAGTACTTGTACATTGAACAACAAGATACCCAACTCAGATCTAATAACCATCATAGTTTGTGCTAACACAAGAGTTCCTCTCTATAACAACCCCTCAATAACCCCCAGGTCGAAACCAGCCAGTTGATGATCAATTTCGAGACAATACATTATGGTTGGTAAAATGTTCCCTTCATAGAAATGTAAAACGGGTTTTTAACGACATTTTCACAAATCGTCCTGTAGAAGTACTGCATTTGAGAGAGTAAGCATTTGGCTTTGTTTTTTAAATATGTAATTAAAACCATTGTATTCCACTGAGCATGGATTTGGAAGCCTAAATACTCCCTGGTTATCTCTAATTGCTGCCCCAAGAGTCACCAATCCTGTTTCACCCTCTTTTTACCTGCCTCGAATGTCAATACTCTCATCTTTGATGAGTGAGATAATTTGCCTCTGCTTATCCACTGAAGGCATTTAGCAATCGCTGCAGGCCCACACGGGTACAATCAAAAAGCATGGTATCATTTGCGTAAGTATTCCAAGGTAATTTACTACTATAGGAACAAACACAGCTTTCTCCAACACCTCGCCCACATCAATAACGTATAAATTAAAGAGAAGTGGTACGAGAATACACCCTTGCCGTAAACCGTTATAAGTTTAGATTTCCTGGATGGAGCTACCCTTTAGATTTAACCTTACTTTCAATGAAGTACGTGTGGAGAAGGTGATTTGGGATGCCTCACTTCCTTAATGTTAACCACTGGAGGCTTCTGTTCACTTAATCAAAAGCTAGGGATATGTCGATACCTACAGCATGAATAATTGGAACCTTTTTCTGGCGTGTCTTTTTCTATATGTGGTCCATTATCAACCCTGGCAGAACGGCATCCACCCCTGCACGGAAACCAATTTTATTTGGTTGAAGTATCAACATTGAAACTGCCCATAATTTTAACTCATTCAAAATGAGGTAGGAAAATACCTTAGAATCAGAATGCAAAAGAGCGATCAGCCGATAGTTGTTCCTTGTTTATATATTGGTACTATTAAAGCAGGTGACCATGTAACTCGCATTCTCTTCTCCATTAAAACTGCCATAGAGAGAACATACAAAAGCATGGCCCATAACTTTGAGTCAGCCTTGAAAACCATTTTAGATAGTCCTTTGAGAAACAGGGCTTGTGACAAGTTACTTTTCATAATTAGTCTCTATAGCCACACAATCAAAGCAAAGAAACAAATCTCCCTCAAATCCTTTACAAATTGCAATCCCCTTGGGAATGGAATATACATTTTCAAAATGTTTCACCCAAACAGATTCTCCAATAGGGTTCTCCTGCAAATGTAACTGGAAATTCCCTGAAGAATTAGCCAATTTCCCAAAATGTAGATCATCGTTCCTTACCATACAGTGAAGCATATCCCCCCACCTCCCCTCTTGTTGGTAAAGGAGTGCACGCATAGAGATAATGTTGCCTTCATACCACTGTTTCTCTTTACAAATGAATTCACTTTTACCTTCCCAATTTAAGAAGGACTTATTTAAGTGCCCGATGTTTAACCTATGTCCCCATGTAAGGTTCTGAACTTTCTGAATGAACGCCCAAGGTCTAGTATGATTAATAAGAGGAACAGTATTTTCATAGATCAGGATGTTCTAAATATAAACAGGAAAGCTCCTGGAGTACAACACTCCCGACTATAATCAGCCCAGCTTCCCCCCAGCACATCTCTCACCTTAGTGTTGAAACTATCTATTACCTTCAGGGTCCAAATGAGCCTGTTTTTACTTCTAGGGACAGTTACTACTGGGAGTAAGCGTTCCTGTGTAATATGAAGTAAACCCAAAAAATGGTCCTGTGACTTTACCATGAGATCCAGCTTAATGCAGTTTTCCCAATGGTTTTCTTTCTGAGATTTAAGGGGCAACCTAAGAAATTGTAACTCATCAGCGGTTAGGGCTTGTATTCCAAAGTTTGGTTTGATTCCTCCTTTCTTTTATTTTTTCTGGGATCCAAATAACTGCTTGATTGAAATGCCCTTCTTTCTTGCCTTTTTCCTTTCTTCTGAACCACAATATTGCTACTCTATACAAATGAGCTATCATCCTCTAACCTCCAAGATAAGTAATTTGTTTCCCTAAATTTTAAAATGAATGCCACACGCATAGTTTCTTTTAATATATATATTCTTTAATATAGTGGAAAATCCTATTGCATTTCTTTTTGCATTCCTGCTTCCCTTAAAAATCTATGCAGACTCTTTGGCTTCCATGAATCTGCTGGATGTTTTAACCTTGACACAGTAAATAATGGCCTAAACATCGCCATAGAATGGAATTTATTCATTCATTAATCATCAATCATCTTTGGATTCATAAAGAGTCTATCAATTTTTCAAAAAATACCCACTTATGATGTCACACTCCATTCATATTCAAGATCTTTAAGTCAGCACTGTACAAAATAGAAATAGCAGTTAGATAACGGTATGTTATGTAACATTTAATATCATTGCCCTTGTTAGACTGCGATACTAGATCAGTGTCATTAAAAGGCACATGTGCCGCACTAACTAACTACCAGTGGTGTGTCCTAGACGTATGTAAAATACATGCATTTTGCCATTAGTTAATCCTTCCCAAGATGGCGACCTTAGACGCCTAGTGGCATCTGACAACAGCGCGCTAGCATTCCGCAACTCCCATTTCATGATTGGGCTAGAGAAAACTTCTCTCTGAAGAGTTTTCAAATTCACGCCATATTCGCGCAATGTTTTATCAGGTAAACAAAAGGAAGACTCGTATTGTCCACCTCGCCGAAATAACACAAGTACGTTTAAACATCACACATTTTCGTCATCAGTTTCATTCACCTTATGATTTAAGGTGTTCTGATGTGCTGTCTCTGAACTTATTAGCAAACAAAAGACACAGTGTTTCTTTTCTCTACCCCTTACACAGGACAACATACAGCATCTCCCGTTAGAGGTCATAGATGCATTTACTACTCCGTTCCAACATATATTACCACAACCTTTTACGATACTTGTATAAGAAAAATATCTTTGGGGATACACAAACATTTCTTCTGCTTCTTTCCTTCATTTCCTCTAGGAATAGTGAGCACGGGGTCCAAGTCTGGATTCCCCCAGTAACTTAGGGTGACTACCAGGACCCCCCTTGTTATTTAAGTAACTTTGGGTCACACCCGAAGTTACTAGGGTAATCCAGACGTGGACCCCTTGCTCACTATTTATAGAGAGGCAAAGCTGCACCTTACTGATGAGGTTCAACTAGACCGAAACATGTGTCTGGGGTTGCTGTTGGTACTCTTATTCAGAGGAGAATTGCCTAGCATTTCAGTGCTGGACTGCCCCAGTGCAGGACAAAGACTGAAATGTTTTGGATATTTCTCCTCTGTGAAAGATAGTGAGCTAAAGAATCTGGGTAAGGCTCTCAGAACTTGGACTCATGTTCGGCAGATGGACTTCCAGGATCCCCCGACACCTCTTGTTTTTTGCATTGTTGTAAGATGAACAGACATATTTTTTAGCATAATTAAAATGAACTCCCAACAAATCTAAAATACTCTCTAGTTATCTTGTACACCAAGTGAAAACAGGAGTTTTATTGTTTAAAAATGCATGCATCATAATACTTCAATGATAGCCACACAGCAAATGTCTGAAACTTTCAGGTTTATTATGAGAAATTGACACCTTAAACAACAATCATATCATAGCTTTAGGAAAATATTATAATTCCTAAATTACATATGAACATACTAGCTTCTACAAAGGATGGTACTTGTGCACAGAATGCATTACATGTTTACATAGAATCTGCATGTTGTTTGTATGTAATATTCTGAAAATACATTTGAATCTCTATTAAGAGTATGGTAATGGATTTGGGTACAGTAGTAGTCCTTGTTTATACTGTGCATTATTAAATAATTCACAGAAGAGTTAGTTGGATTCTCTTGTGCATTAATTTGCAATAGTTTATTTGAGTTGACCATGTTTGAACTCCCTCTGATGGTCTACATTAGCCATTTTTACTCCTGATGTTGAATGGATGTCATTATAGCTTATGTTTTATAATTTGGTGGATGATAAAATAGCCAGTATTTGAATTACCACCTCCATGTTACATTACAGCTAAATTCATGATGAAGGCCTTAATATTGCAAGTGTCTCGACTACTCTTAATGTATCATAATTCCTGCTTTGCTTAGGAAGCAGTGCTACTTTTCCATTTAAAGAAGCTAATTTTACATTAAGAATATTCCCTCTTTTTTGAAGAAGATACACAACTATCCATAGCGTAATGGACATTTGCATTTAAGGCAGCAAAGTGAAATATAGACTGATCAAAGTTATTTGTTTTAATATTTATTTACGTGTTTTGTTGAGCATTGAAAAAATATAAGAATGAATTCCAAAGGAACATCGTGGTCCCATAGCAGGTGCAGGAGATGTGATTCATCCCGTCACACGCCTGCATTTCACAGTATTTCACAGTATCAGCAGATAGGGTCTTGCTTGATTTTGTATGCTTGTGACCCATTTGGGCTGATATCTAAGAGTCGCTGTCGTCTTACAATTTCCCAACTAAGGCCTTTGGAAAAATGCTTATCGTCCATTCTTTGTTGCACTTCATAGCAACACCAAATGTCATGAGTCGTGTCCCTTTTGGTTCAGAGACATATCCTTGATTAGCTCTAACCATAGAGATTGGCTAGGATGCAGATACCAAGGTGCCTATGATATGATAGGTTATTTATAACGCGTTTAATACCCAGAGGTTTCTAAGCGCGGACCTGGCGACCGAACCTGTGTTGCTCCGTGTCATCTTGGTTCCACGGCGAGCATGTTGCCCCTGTGCTATCCTCCCAAGACTATGAAGGATGATCCCCGGGTCGATGGTGACATTTACCAATTTCAAGTAAAGCAGCGTGTATGTATAACAGTAATTAGCCTACTAATTTGCAATCTTTATAAAAAGATTGCAAGGTCCTACAGCCAGATGTAATTTCTATAGAGGTTTGTGTGACAGCCGGGTCTGTGGCTCTGTAGATTAATCCACTAGAGGGATCTGTGTTTGACCTCATAGACACAGGTCCAAATCCTGGCAGGTCTGCTCAGCTCTTCACCCCTCCCAAGATGATGACATGAGTACCATTACGTTCAGTAAAAATATACTTCTGTTATCAGGGCCAAGATGCCCAACTGGGTAACTGTGTGCTCTATAAATGAACTGTTATGTTATGTGGTACACGGATAAGGTTGTGTATTGTGAAGGCTTTGCTAACCCAGGATTTCTAGGTTCTGTGCAGGCCAGGCCCATAGAAGAATACTATGAATTTACCTACGAAATTGGAATGCAGAGAACACCAGCGATTAGGTGGCTGATATAGTATCTGAATAAATGCAGCCTTCTCTTTGAAGCTAGGAATATTTATCCTCGACAGAATTCCAGAGGTTTGGCTAATGTTGCCTTGATTTGGAATCACAAAAAGAGGCTGACTAAAAGACTCTAGATGAGAAAGCTCTGCTAGAACCTGCAAGGCGTCTAAAACCCTCCTTATAGTAAAGCTCTTTTCCCTAGCTGTGAAAAATGTCTTCCACATACCACAATGGGGCTAGGACATGCTCACATCTCCTATCTCAGCAGATCCAGCCTTCATATGCTATCATCAATCCTTGGGCCCTTCACAAGCTTTTCTTTACCCAGTCACTGTGCTGACCCTGGTCAATGAGGAGGTGGGAGCATGAGAACGGACATTCATCAGCAGCTAATAGAACAGGAGAGCTGCAACTGCTTGAACTCATTGGAGCAATGCACTGTAATACCTTCCCCTGGAGTTCACATTCACCCCTATGCCTTTGATGATGTTCCAGACCTGAACAGACTGTTACGTACCCCATCTTCAGTGAGCCCTCTTCTGTGCCTGCCAACATTTTCTTATCTTTGAAGAACAACTTGCAATTGGTCTCTAAACCATTGAAATACAAGTACAAAATAGCATAACCCCAAATCCTTTTGAGAGACTCCACTTTGTGCGACCTTTCAGGGGGATTGTGAAAAACATAACAGAAAGGGAACCAGCATGCACGTGCAACAGCAAGGAATTGTTTCAGATTAAGATACAGTATATATTCAGAGATGTGTCTATAATATGATGTTTTAATCGGACAACATCTAGTTCAGTTAGTTCAGAGGAATTTAAACCCATACCAAATCAGGCACGCACAGTTCTTATTTATTTAGCAAAGCTCTTTTTATGAACCTGGTACATGCCACTTTAACAGTATTTTTATGGAATACATTATTGGAAGTATTTGAGAAAGGTGATACCAAAATCTTTTGGAAGTTGGTTTCAGGCAGGACCACAGAGGGGGAGGGCCTACTCCAGTGTAATATTGTCCATGAAGAAAGGCTTCCCCAACGGAGAATTATTTGGGAAACCACCTTGAGAAAAAACATTATGCCCCTGAAGCCACTTTCTCTTTGGAAATGAATGATGTGCTAGAAGCAATCGTCCACCAAAAAAGGGGAAAAGCAGCAGGCCCTGACAAGATTCCCATAGACCTGTATAAAGATGAGGCGAGTATATCGGCTCTAACCCTGATGAAAATCTTTAAGGCAGTCATTAAAACAGGGCTGATGCCCAGATCGTGGTGTAAGGCAGTTATCATTCCGATTTAAATGAAGGGTGGAAAGGGGTATGTAGCAAATTACAGGCCCATTTCCCTGCTTGACAGCAAAGGGAAAACATTTGCAAGGGAAATATTGGTGCACCTCCAGGACTGGGTCAATAGCCACAGCATATTACAAGCTGGATTTAAGAAACATAAAAGTACCATTGACCAGGGTTTCCGATTATTTGTCTGAACCCAGAAGTACGTGATCTTGAAGGGAGAAAATTGTAGTGGTGTGACCAAGGTCTTTCATAACTGTTGTGGTGGGTTAGCAGTTTTGCCAGCCCTTGAGCTTTACAAGAAACCTTTGGTAGCAGAAAATATGTTTCTAAAACGTTATTGAGGCTACCCCAGGGCTCACCACATGTTATTAACCAGTAAGAAATAGATTTGCGTCCAATAGCAGACCAGGTCATGACCAGATCAGCATTGTACTGGTCGCGGCTATGGACAGCAAAGGGGTTGGAATGTTATAGGGATGCAATGAACCATCTGCTGGCCCAGGAGAGTGGTGGAGCCTTCCGTGGGCCACACATGTGAAGGAAACCCTTGGGAGCCTCCAACTGCCGGGAATGTGGACCGAACGAAATGTAACGGCCAAAGCATCAAGGACAAGGCTCAAAGAGGCCATTGTACAAGAATCTAGGAGGACTATGGGGACCTCATGCCAGAGGCTAGGTTTTGGGCATTGCTACCTCGAAGCAAAGGGAGACTTTGGATATGAGGAGTATTTGGATGTCATCACCCCGGCCTTTCTGAGATCCATATATCTAGAGTTCAGAATGGGCACACTGAATCTGTCAGGTTTCATGGTTTGCAGGCAATACGAAAGCACGCCAAATGTGTGAAGAAACGGTCATTCACTTCTCATTTTTGTGTGACCAATTGGAATTTCTCAAGTTGCAATATGAGAAACATATCTTTAGGGCAAGAGGCATTGCTAGTATTGATGGAATGCTGTAAAAGCACAACAGAAAAAATGGTGATGAATCTGGTGGCCAAATATAGAGATTGTGGCTGGCTGCATAGAGACTTCTTGAAGACTTTGACCTTGACATTCTCGCTCTCACTGAGATGTGGTTCACTGACACACTCCTCATTGAGGGCTACAAGATCATCTTTAAGCCCAGACCTAACCCGTCTGGAGGCAGAGTGGCCTTGATCTTCCCTGAATTGGTTACTGCTACTATCATTTCCACTCAGACCTACTCTTCCTTTCGAATTACTCATCTGCAGGCTTGGTGTCTCTCCAACCCTCTTGTTGACTCTTGCCACCATCTACAGGACCCCTGGCTGTTCTCCCTCTTCCTCTCGGAGTGGTCTGGCCTCACCTCTTCTCTTCTTGCCTCCACCTCCAATCTTCTCCTCCTCTGAGACCTCAATATTCACCTTAACTCTCAGCATTTGGCCACTGGATTCTTCTGCAGCCTCTGTGCCTTTCTTTCCCTCACCATTCATTCCTCCGGTCCGACGCACTCTGCTCGATATACCTCTTGTCTCAGCAGACATTCCGATCTCCAACCCTCTTGCTACACCTCCCTCTTTGTAGGACCATGCTCTCCTGTCCTCTCACCTGGATCTCTTAGGTCTCCTGGCTAAGCCTCTGCCTGCAATGCCAGTCTCGTTTTCCCTCATTTGACCGATGGAGCGAATGTTCATTGTTGCTTTTGCCACCACTCTCATTACCCCTCCCACTCCTGCCACAGACTCCCAAACTGACTCTGCCCTTGCTAATTTTCACCTCTCTATCACTATCAACCTGGACATCCTTGCCCCTGTCATGAGGATCAGCATCAAACCTGCCTCCAAGCAGAAAACCTGGCCTGCCGCTTGCTCCAAAGGCATAAAGACTCTCCATCCACTCGAAGAAGAGAGCCCATAGCCAAGCCTGCATCTCTGAGGCCACTAACAACATGGGCAAACTGTTTAAAATCTGCAAGGAATTCGCCAATCTACTGCAGACTCCACATCTCCCATGCCATCCCTTACCCTCTGTACTTCACTGGCCTCCCAATTCATAACCAAAACACAGGACATCTTGTCCTCACTGTCCTCTACACCCCTCCTTCCTCCTTCTCCAGCTCTCAGGCCTCCCTTGGCTCCCTTCTGCCCTTCTCTCCTACTCTCCTCTTTCTCACCCATAGCACCAGATGAGGTCTCTTGACAAGTCCTCTCTATGAAGGTCTCCTCCATACAGGTGTTCCCCAGCTCCTCCAGAACTATCAAGGGCAACATTGCCTCCCTTGCGCCAGCATTGGTTGATTCTTGTAATCAATCCTTTGCCACTGGCTCCTTCCTGCTACCCCTCAAGCACTCATTTGTGCATTCTCTCCTCAAAAAGCCCTCTGCCAACCCCTCCTACCGAGCTAACTACCACCCTATCTCCCTTTCCCCCTTCCTGGGCAAACGCCTGGAGAAGCTGTTCATCTCTCAACTGATTGAACACATTGACACTGTTGGTTGTCTTCATGACCACCAGTCTGGTTTAGGAGCAGCCAGAGGTAAAGAAACTGCTCTAATGAACACCCATGAGGACTTGCACTCAAATCTTGATTACAACTCACCTGCTGGTCTTATGCTTCTGGATCTTTCCTCTGCCTTTGACACTGTCACAAAGAGGTTCAAAATGATACAGATGATATGTCAGATTTGCATTTACTGAGAACAAATACAGATTTGTTGAATGACACAAGGAGGACATTAGTGAACATTTTGTTAACAAGAGGTTTATGGGTTTCAGTAAGAAGTAGTAAACAGTTGTCAAGATATAATATAAGGGCATGGATAGAAGTTGTAATTGTGTTTGAAAGAGGATTGGTATAGCAATGCCAAAATACATGTAACGTGATGGTTGTTTTGCTTGTCTATGTGCAATAGCTAGTTTAGAGCGTGATGACATTCTCAAGGTCTAAAATAATGTTATCACATGCAAATTGACAGTTGGTTGCACTGTTGGTGGCTCTGCTAATGTATGCAGCTGGGGTTACTCTAATTAAGAATAAAGCCTACAATTACATGAGAAGCAGACTCTTGGTTTTATGACACGGCACACTCCAGCCAGGGACTTCTTCCACTGACAATGAATGTGGCACACAATAAAAATACCTTTTGATTTTTATCTGAACCCTGGGTTCTTTCTTGAGAAGGCCCCAACCCATCTCACACCCATCTTAACAAACACCCCGTGTCACAATGGACCATGAACCAGACAGTTGTGTAACAATGAAATATTTATTAATTTTAGGATTCAAGAAAAAATCAGAGCAAAATCAAATAATAGGGAAGCAGCCACCACTGTTGTAGCAATACAAATGCAACAATCCTACAACACAGTTAATTCAAATTCCTAACACAATCTACATAAATCTCTAACAGAAACCAGAAGCAAAATCACTTTTCAGAATGGTACACAGGTTATGAACTCCACGTGCAACACTTCCCCCAAACACATGCTAACGGAATTATTTGTGGCTGAAAAGTAGTGGCAAGGAGTCAGTAGGAAGAGGGAAAAATCGAAATGAGAATCCAGCCCACCACCCTAAAATGGGAGGCAACAAACAAAATTGAAAACCTAATTTGAAAGCAAAATTGCATACTCGGATTTCACTTATTATTTGTACATCAGTTTACAATTGCAATGGGATAGCTAAGACAGAAATGTGTGTGGCTGCACTTTAAGAGACAATGAAGCTTACAGACTACTGAGCAGGGCAACAAGGCAATGTGAACACAGGTAAGAAAATAGATTTTGAGAAAAAGACAGAAGGCAAAAAGAAACTCACGCGACAGAATCGCAATTCTTTTCTACACAGAACTTGTGATGACAAGCAGCCACAGAGGAGATCAGGATCAGAAACACAGGCATATGACTGATAGGATTCTGAGAGCAAGGTATTCTCTTAATATGATGGTAGTGTGGGTTTTTCTATGGGAAATGCAAATCAGAATTTATAGAAATCACAATGCACAGGCAAATTCGGTTTTCTTGCACTAGACTATTTCTGTTGAGACTATATTTTAATGGCTATGATTAGCAAAAACACTCTACAAAATTGTTATTTTCGAAGGGCAACAATAATGAACGTGAATGTTCAATGGGGAAATTAATTGATATACTTCAAATGATACTAGGGACTTACACAGATAACTGAAAGAATTAGAAAAGAAATGCACTAACAGACAAAGACTACGCAGAATCTTCTATGGAAAAGGTGAACAGATGATGCTTGTAATTTGGGATTTTCAATAGGATTTTCAATTCAAAAGAGAGGGGTATGCAATATGGGAATTTCAATGGGATTTTCTATAGGATGCAAAATTAAAAGAGCAGGATATGCAGTTTTTGGGTACTGGGTGAGGTGATACTTACAAGGTAAGCTTGAGTTTGTGACTTTGGACAGCCAGCGAGGTTTCTGGACAGCAGGGCCAAGGGATCTAGTCACTGTGACAGTGGGGTCAAGAGATCTGGTCACTGGGACAGCTGGGCTCTCCCAGATGGGATCAGCTGAGCAAGGTCTGGTCACTGTGGACAGCGGGATGGGTCAGCTGGGCAATGTCTGGTCACCGGGCTCTCCTAGATGGGATCAGCTGCCTTTCCTCCTTTCTCCCTTGATGTTTGTGTATGCCTGGATCTGGATGGGTGGTTCTGCCTGGGTGGAATCAGCTGCCTCTGGATCTGGTTTTTGAGCATGAATCTCCCTTGTGTTTCCCTGTCTCCCCCTTAAATAGCCAGAATGGCATCATCAGGTTACAAACTGGGGGGGGAGTACCCTGGACTTACCCCTCTTTGGGGATAGGGCAGCCCCCCAGTATCCCCTCCTTTGTCTAAGCTGATTGGTTCAGGGGAAATGGCATCATTTTATGTGTGTGCATTTATGAGTTTCTTTATTTCACCAAAGCTACTTTTTACCAAAATTGGTTATGGAGCAAAACTTCAAATCTATACTAGTCACCATACCATCATAGAAAATAGATATGCAGATTCCATATATCACAGGGAATTGGACAGCCTGATCGCCAACTCTGTGTGATGTTGCATCGCCCTTCGGCAAAATTCTGTCCTTTTCATGAACAGTGTGGTATTTAAAATTCTGCAAATAGCTGCACACATGCCCACCAATACCTTGCATCTTTTCACCAAGTTTCATGCCTGTGCCATTTACAATTCACCCCGAAATGCATTTTCCTGCCATTCCAGTTCACCAAGTGCCAGAAATATGCCCTTGGTCTCTTTATGCTTGTCCAAAAATCGCATGAAATACTGGCATAATATTGAATTATTGCGTATTTAGGGTGCTGGGAGAAATGTCTTCATGTACAACAGTTTTTAGAGTCAATGTAGTGGATTAGTTACTGCGTGGAGGGCCTGCAAACCCCCACAGCCAAATTGTCTCCCTCCTGGATCAGCTTGTACAAAGGACATCTTGGGAAATGGGTGCTGAAGGAAATCGCACGTCTGCGTCAACACTGGGCTTCACTCTCTTGGTTGGTCTTTTTGGGCAGTCCTGCCTGCCAGTCTAGCAGAGACAGTAATTATCACACTGTCAGTCCCAGCACATGTCCTTGCAGCATCAGTTCACTTGTAGGTGTGAAAAGTGGGAGGCAAGCCTTCCTGCCAAAGTGGTCTGACTGGAATTCCTGGGCCTCAGCCAGGCAGACTGAAGTCTTGTGGGGGGAAAAGAGCATAATGTACATGGCTCTGCAGCCCCTCCACCCCCGTATACAACAATCTTTCTGTGAGAGCCACAGAGGTCATTTGACATTAACAACATTTTTCCAAAACCAAATTCACACGTGTGCAGAGGTTTTTCTTTCTAGTTACAAATGCGGTTCTATAAATCACAGGACTGTTTTCCCATTAATCTTTGTTAGTGCTTTTGCATGTACTGTGAGTACATAGACACAACAGGATGCTATAAAGAATTTCTTTGAAATTGACATGAGAAAAGGGAGAGAGACGCGCTACCTCTTTCCCTTGCTGCGATAGGAGTGCAATGATTTATTTCAAAGAAAAACAAATGCTGCGTTTGCGTGCAACCAGAATTCTTTGATCTTTGAGTATTTTGTTAGTGACATAACGCTGTTCTGGAAATGTATTGCCTTACTTCTAGGCAATCAAATTAAATACACGAGGATGGCTGTGTTTCAATGGCGCGCATAACTTTGGAGTGTCTAAAATGGAAAAAGAACAAATTATAATTATAAGGCTGTCTTGACTGCTGGGTGCAGATTTAGTCTTCACATGGCAGAACAGCAAAGGTAGCCGTTCTGAATGCAGGTCACTTTTCCTTATGATTGAATGAAATGAGGCAAATGCAGCAACTCTTTGGGTGGCGGTGTTTGAAGCTCGCCACATATGTACCAAGCAGACAAAAGTACAGTCGTTGTTGTGGTGTTATTTAAATGTGTTTTTTGATGGTAGGGGGATTCTGCTTTGGGCCTTAAAATGAACCCCACATTCCCAAACACAGACAAGCTGCCACAATGTTGTGCAAGTGACTCTGTGGTCGGTGGTCGACTTGGTGAGTGTGGCAGCAGGTGGTAGATCCCTCAATGAGGTTCCGGCATTTGGTGGCAGAGGGACAAATCATTAACTAGATTCAGTCACAGAAGAGTAGGAAGATCACAGTAAGTGCATGAGTGATGGTGTGAGTATGGTGAGGAGCAAGGAGGCCATCTTTGAACCAGGCAGGTGTCATCATACAAACCTGTATCTGAAGTGGAGGAGGCAGTACAAGGCAACATTGACAAAATTTGGGGATTGGCTGGTTCAATTTATGTGTGAGGATGAAAGAAGGCATTGCTGTACTGACGACGTCTGTGATTATGTGAGGAGGCGGATATCTTGGAATCAGGAAGGCTTTACAGGACAAGAACATACATTGGGTGAGGGTGCCATAGCAGAACCAGGCAACTTTGACACATATAAGAAGCATATGGCTTTGAAGGAAGAAGGCAGAGGACAGAATAAACAGAAGGGAAAGGAGCACATCAGTGAGAATTGATGTGAATTGAAGAGTAGAACAAAGAACACGACAGTGCTGTTCACAACCGAGAAGATAAGGGAGCAAGAGACAATAACCACTAATTGCAAAGGCATCAAATAAACAAAACTTACCACAAAGAGTCTAAGATAGGGAGGGAGGTTGGCAATGCCGGGATTCAAACTTGTGACATGCATATCACACATAGATCAGAGCAGCGAGTGCTCAACCCGCTCAGCTATCTTACCTGGATAAATGCATGATAAAGCATGGATGCACAATTTGGAAAGCAGACACATGTGGTGTTAGAAAGGTATTCCTTTTCATGAGGAAACAAAATGTAGGTGAAACAGTCGATTAGAGAGGGTTGTTAACATCATTTGAATACACAGTGGTGGATAATAAATATATAAAAGACTAGGTAATGATGCACACATCAAACCCTAAAATGCACGAACGATGATGGCAATATAAACATCCATTATTGCAGGAAACATTGACTATAGCAAAAGGTATGGAGCTTACAAGGAAATTATTTAAGAAGGTTAATGCCAAAGCAGGAAAATAAAACATTCAGATTTTAAGTGAGAGGTGGAACAGGTGTGAGTTATGAAGTAAAGGTACTTGTTTAAGAGATGGAATGTGAAAATGAGAGTGCTCAACTGCTACAAGATGTAAAAACAGGGACAATGCACAAGCTGTGGGTCTGAAAAACATGGAATTTATTTATTTTATTTACTTGTTGTTTGCTTGTTAGGTGCTTATACAGGAAACACATTCTGATTCAAAGCGCCTTGAAAGCCACTGTGAAAGAATGACCTGCATTGAGAGTAACATGCCGCAGGTGCTGAAAAAATGGGGCACTTCGCGAGGTTGTGTAGAACAAATAAGCCCAGAGGAAGTAAAGTGGAGGAGAAGAGTGTAAAGTAGGTGAATGAAGAAAAGGAGAAGTGGTGTAACAAGGTTGTAAACATCATGGGGATCGCTTAGGATGAGGAGGGAGATTACTTGCTGCTAGAAGTGGAAATCAAATTGGTAGAGTGACGCTGTAAGCATGTTGGCACGGGATTGGGGCAGGGAAGGAACATACCTTGCATGAACGCGATATAAGGCCAAAAGCATATGGTCGTGGAAGAACTGAGGTGATTGGTGTAATAACAGATTCCATCACTTCTGCTGAGGAAACAGTGATGGGAAACGTATCTGTGTCAAAAAAGGGCGATGATTGGGATGGCGACATCAAGAGAGAGTAGGGATGGAATTACACCCAGGTGAAAAGGAGCAGGTCGGAGCATTGAAAGAGAACAATTCTGGCATGTTTGTAAAGACTATGACAATCCTCTTTCAAGTTAAATTACAATTCCAACCTTTATTTTATATGACCTTTGACTTTAAGGGTTTGAAATGTCTTTCATAATTTAGTAACAGTTTACAGTTAACTGTTTATCTCGAAATATGTATTAAAATCAGATGCACCCAATCCTATTACGATATAATTTTTGAACACTGTGAGATGAACGGCAGTGCTGTGGCGATGTCCGAGCTAATTTACAGTTGTTTACTGAGTTTTGGAGCCTTCTCTCAAAGGGGTACTCCTTGAACGAGCTAACCATTTCCACCGCAGCTCAATCTCAATAAACCCAATACAAAAGTAAACCTATCTTTCTGCGCTTTATATAAAGCACACTTGGCATCAGCTGGATTGTGTCACTGTGATAACCTGTACTAGGCAGAGAATGCGGCACAGCAGCACATGTTACTTCAAGTTATAGCACTTCGTCATACCTGAATGTGCAGGTGTGACCTTTTGCAGTAAATTAAAATCAAGCAAGATGACGCATTACTAAAATGTTTTTTTTTAAATAAATCCGGCTCCCACAACAGTTCAGGCTCTTTTTAGACCTTACGATTCTTCCCCACACATGAAGAGAGGGGTTTCAAACATCTACTGAATGCATGTGGCTAGTATCAGATCCATCCAGTTTGTCCTTCATCTTGTGCGCATGCGGCCATCAGAAATCTGAAATGGCGGCGGCCATTATGCTCTGGCACTTCATTCGTGTGAAAGGTCCGCGTGTGAAAAGCCGCAGTACTCGACGTGGAAAACTGTACGGAAGACCATTTGCCAGGATTTGTACTCAGCTGTTACCCTCAAAATGAGGGTTCATGTATATAATGGGTACTTATTCCTAGAAAGCAGTTGGTGTTGGAACGTCAATGTGACAGAAAGTCAAGTAATGCAGCCGAGCGTATAGCAGGGCGAGAGTAGACTATGGTGTGCCTGGACAATTGTTCTCCATTATCTGTCCGCCTCGTGTATTGGAAGTCGTAAAGCACATTACCTATCTACCCACCAGATACCCATTTCTGATATAGCGTCAGAAACAAAAACAGTGCTCATCTTACAGTTGTGTTCCGGAATCCTGATTTTCCATCAGCCTGGATCATCTCAGCGCAGGCGTTGCATAGAAGACGTTGCCCCTTTCCACTGAGAAACATGGAAAGTAGTCGCGCTCCCTTTCCAAGATCGCCCATCAACACGTCCACGTTTCAGCGTTCGGTTTCGGGTTGCGTTGCCTTTTGTTCTGGTTTCGCTGCGAACTGATCTAATTACCAGATGAAGTTGGGAAACCCCCGCCATAATGTGGTGGCTAGGTGATTGGGCCTAGCGCGGCTTGACAAGCGACTTCCACTCACGGGGAATGCATCTCTTACCTCGTTAAAAGTGGAAACCTAACACTTTTTACACAAAGCTTTACTGTCTGCGTGCCAGAAACTTTACACATTTTTACTGTACGCGGCATGTTTACACATGTTTACTCTGACCATGCAAATGTGGAGTTAGTTGCCCTGTTGGAAGTTAAGCTTCGTTTGAGGTATGTGTGAACTAACGACTTTCTGTGGCGATGTATATATTTCACATTCTCAGCCGTGTTGCTGAAGTTTGCTCTTCATTCTAAAGGGTGGATGGACGAGCAAAGCCCACGACTTGAGGCCCACTCGCCACACCATATGAATCCACTTACATGTAAATTGCTTGTCTGTATGAATTAGGGTGAAAGTTATGAAAGAAGGACTTTTCTGTGTTTACCGTTGGACTTTGACAGTCTCTTTCCTCTTTCAAGTGAATTTGGCCCCAGTCCATGGCCAGTACGGTTTTTAAGTCAACTCCTCTTTTGTTACATTAACAAGGCTATAACATCACTGGGGCAGACTTCCAGCTGTATGGATTGAGGCCTAAGTATGCGGGCTGAGCAGATAATTAAAACCTTAGGGTGGGCGAAGTAAACTCTTAAGTAAAGTGGATAAAAGTCAGGCTGTTCTCAGCAACATGCTACAGGTCTTTGAGCCTCTGTGAACGAAAGCGAAGGGCACACGTCGTCTTATGCACCTGGAAACAGAGAGTGCTTCTGATACAATTCAAAATTCATTTCAAACCAAAAATGAATTTCCAAGTATAACTTGTAACGAGGCAATGATGTTCCCGTTGGTTCACATGCAATACAGAAGTACACTTGTTTTTCTCAATGTTAAATAAAGCAGACCTGGCATCTAAATTGAGCTAGAAAATGTCACTGTGAAAAGCTGTATTAGGCATAGTGTGCGGCACAGGTTAGCTCCAGTTGTGGGACTTGGTTATACCTGAATGTGCTGTCGGCGTGACCTTATGCGATGCAGTACAAATTAAAATCAAGCAAGATGACGTATTACTGATGTTTTAAAAAAAAATCTGGTTTGCGGTAATGACATCTCATATTAAATTAAATTGATAGCAAAGCCACATGTGCTATTTATTATGGGGAGAAAGGCGGATTACTGTACCGGCTTCATGGACAGTCTTTTAAAGTAAAGGACAATTTACACAAGAATCCTGGTTGTAGATGTAATGTTTAAGTGGTTGTTAATAGTTTTGACCTTTCCGCTGTGTTCTGGTTTTATTTGGAATGATCGATATATGGCTGTCAATAAGATACAAACTAATTATCCTTCTATATAAGCAATATCATCACACAATTCTCTGATATTTTTCCATACGTATTCTTTCACGAAGACATTTATCCCACTGGCTACCGCTTGAATGCTGGCCAGGATGTTGCTACTTGCTCCCACCTTTCTATGACCAGTGAAAGTAGCATTCTTTTCCTATTCAGATGTCCTTCCCACACTGTTGACTGGAGATATAACGCCCCCGTACTGTCACCGAACCCGAAAATGCTCAAGTAGGGAGCTCATCAGTCAACCACCTCCTGCCTTAGCCTCGATGGCATGCCCATGCCAGGCTGTTGTCTAGTGTTCAGGGGATTGACAAATAGGTAGCTTCTTCCCGTGCCACACAGAACCTTGTCCTTGTAGGACCTAGCAGCCCTTAAACCTGTATCACCACCAGAGAATTCCCAAACACTGCACACCAGAAGTACCCGGTAATGGGTCTTCTACATGTACCTTTTGATACATGTCTTTGCTATCGCCAACAACATTATTTTGCAAGTTCTTTAAGCAGAGTGCAGGAGACCAAGCAGTGACTAGGGACTGGACCCTAACAAGTGTGAATGTTGGGTGGTAAGAACTGAATGGATGTATATGCATTTAAAAGGTTTCAAATATTCCATGTAAATGAAACTTGGTCCTTTCTATTAAGTAAAACCTCCTGAAGTTATGGGGAGTGTGACAGGATCTGCCACTGGACCCTGCCAGGAGAACAGGGATGCCTCCCAAACTGGGGCAGCGGGCCTACGAGGTCGTAAACCAGAACAAGCCCTTTCCTAGAGGTGGGAGTGTGAGTTACGTGGGGCCCGATCCCTGAAACCCCCTCACGTGCCTTGAATGAATTTGCCTTCTGTTGCACGATGCCCCCCAATTCCTGTATTTCAGGGACTCAAGGACCTGAATTCCCTGCAGCAAAACATGAGCGAGTGGAAAGAGCGCGATGTCGCACACAGCACAAGCTGAGCTTCGCTACAAGAAATCAACTCCCAGTTTAGCAAAAAATGCAAACAACTCACCAAGGCAAAGAGAACATGAAATGTCAAACCCACCCACAGCTCAGCAAGAAATCAACAATCAGATTCATGTGGGGAAAGTGCCCGGGGCTAAGAAGGGTTTTTAAAGCCCTGCACCTGTGTTAAATGGCCCCTGGGGAAAGACTAGCCTAGAGTGCCAGGTGATCAATGGAGTCAATGGAAGGGCGAGCAACAGAACTAGGAATAGATCAGTATAACAGGAGAGTGAATGACAAAGTGTGGGTTGCATGGGTGAAGTCAGAAGGAGTGGAGGCAGATCGAAAGACTGGGAGTACGGCTATTTTCTGCACCAGACAAATCTCACTTCCAGTCGACTAGGATTCTGGCCACTGACAGAAACGGCGGAGTCAGGGCATAGTGTGAACATTTCAAATGGTTGTAGCTTAACTTCAAATAATTTGGCATAACTATAGCTGGCTGGTGGCTCTGTTGTACTCTCTGAATTGCAGCCTTCTACTACATGAAGTGCCACTTAAAGCTGGGAAATGCGCCACATTGCCTATTACTATGGCCAAGCTATCCCTGCCCAAATGCGTATATACGTTCACTAATATTCATATCCAACTAACCACCTCTTTTTTGGGCAAAATAAAATCAATACTCACTGACCTTATTTGGGGAGGCAAAACACCTTGCATCAAATGGGAAACACTGGGATTGCCATATAAACAAGGAGGGTGGAATGTTCCGGATTTTGGAGTATATGCTCTAGTTTGCATGTTCCACCATGCAATCAACTGGTACCAAGCCCCCCATACCCAAGTACATTGAATTAGAGAAAAGCCTTGCAGAACCAACTGCAGTTGAGACAATACCTGTCATCGCCAGCTCATACCACCATACCTCACCAAAACTGAAACTGTAGATTGCCCATTGAAAGGTTAACCATGCCTTCCTTCACCCTCCCCAACATTCTTGGGCACATTCCTAGTAGTAGCAAACTGCTGGCTCGAAAATACATTGCTTCGAGATGGATGGACAAAACTGCACCGTCGGCTAACCAATGGTTACAAGCACTAATCAGGACTAATGACACTGAGGAGATTTACTGCAAACTGGCACATCCATCCTCCAGGCCCAGAGACATATGGTGCTACTTGAGATGGTACTTAGTGGAGAGGGCAACACAACACTCTGGTTCCATATCACAGCTGCAATTATCAATATCTGCTACTGATGGCAAATTTGTTGTTTAAATGCAGCTTGGTGCACATGCTATTATGTTAATTCTTTATTTTTTATTTGGGCTATCCGCACTGATTGGATGTCGTTTTGCTCATATAAGAGTCATATGTTTGTTCTGTTGGAGGCGGGCACTATTAATCTGGCAATGTGTTGAATATGCTTCTTGTAATGGCTATCAGAATAAAGAAAGTGAACATTAAAAAACGAAATCAGTGGGCTACGAAAGTATAACCATCTACACAATGAAACTTCACTGGCTTCCAGTGGTCCATAGAGGCTGATTATAATAGCCTCCTTTATAAATAATTGCCACCACAACATAGCTCAACACAGCCTAAAACAAAAGATTCAACCGTTTTGGCAAGCACTGGTATGAAGAGGCTCACAGAAAAGGGTGTTGTTGATCTCCATAAATGATCTACAAAGCACAGCTGGCAGGGCCTTCTCCTCTGAAGGTGTTATATTTAATTCTGTGCCTTTTGAATTTATCCAGTTACCTTGACTGGCAGATTTCAGAAAGCATCTAAAGCCAGTGTATAGAACTCTTAATAAATCGAGTAATTCACTCACTCAGTGTGCCTTTGACCTTGCCATCATTCATGCACTGATTCACTAACTGCCTGAAACCCCCTATCTGAATGTCAAATTTGCAGTTCCAAAATGCATTATGACACTAATTGAAAAACACTCTTCAAGTATGCTATCACACACTATAATTGACACCGAAAGATATAGATGGAAATGCCTCTGTCAAAGTATCAAAGTGAACCTCCTAATTAAACTGAGTCCCGGTTTTGGGAGTAAATGTAAAATTTGATTTGGGGACTACCCATTAAATAGTTAGATTGTGAAAAAGCATTAGCAACTTCAGTGATGTGAAATGTGCAATCAGACTGTGACATCAACACTGCTATGAAACTTCATTTATCATTTTGATTTGGCACGCTACATGGGTGTCCCTCTCCTTGTATATTTTGTGCCTGTCTCCTTTAAAACTTCGCTGCAGAGAATGACTTTCACAATAATTGAGTTCTGTTCTTTGCTCATAGGATTATGCCATCTTAAATTTCGAGGAGGGGAGGAGGATGTAGTCATTTCCAGATCATGGAACACACATACAGGGAATAAAAAGGTTACATATATTAACAAAACATGGTTTTAGAGTGATCACTTGTTCTATCAAAGGTGGTTCTCTAGCAGACAATTCTTATGTGCAGGGGAAATTCAATCAATGACTAATTGTGCGGTCCTGCCTTGGCTTATGGGAAAATTGTAGGTATGACAGAAACGTAGATATATAAAATCAAGAACTGCACGCCAAGCTATCTTGACCTAAGGTTCATGTTATGTTGGCAAGCTATCTCCCGAGTAGAGGAAAATGCAACACTGTACATGACGACAATAGTTACTCTAGCCCAGGCTCTCAATCTGGTGGTTTTTCAGGATCTCAAACCAGGTACAAGAAGTGTGGCATTATAAAGCAAGGCAACCATCTGGTACATACATCCGTAAAGTCAGGACCGCATTCCAGTAAGCTAGTTGCTGGTTGGATGGGAAATAAAGGATTTGAGCAATTTTCCTTATAGTCATGCCTTAGAATGCTAGGAGGTAGAACCACTAGCGCCGTTACTGAGGCGCACCAATCCTAAAATAGTATATCCTTGCCCAAATATGAACATAAAATAATAACATATAAATAAAGCAGTGAACACAATGCCTAAATATTGAAACTGCAGTACAAGCCTGAGCCATTCTAGCCCTACAATGGATTAACCCTTTTGAAAGTCTATAGCAGTAAAACAAAACTCAAAAAGAATTCCGAAGTGCAATACCTCTGGAATTGTTAATGTCTAATCGTCTTTCTCTTATGCCCTTTACTTTTACCTAGATCATGGATGACTGTTGCTTTTTAACCTTATTTTAAGCATGAAAGCAAGTCTAATGCAACAGTCAGGGCCTGATGCATGGAAGTGTTTATATAATGGAGCAATTCCATATGAACACGTTCCATAAATCAGTCCCTCAGTCTCTTGATTTCCCGGATCAAAACAGCCATCAAATGGGAAGGATAACTGAGATGTATGCAAAGCTGATTCATTGATTCCAAATGTTCTATTGCCCCTACAGGCTCATTAATGAACCCGAGGGAGTACAATTGGCTAGTTATTTGATCTGTGCAGATTGCTATCAAGATGGACTAGGCAAACAAATTCAGAGGCTGTCCATCAACTTTATGTTCCTTGTTGCAACCTTTGACTTAGTACATTGATCAAAGTTCTAGTCTTTATATACCAACCTTCGGGTGGAACTCCCATGAGTATGACCAATTGCTTATATACACCTTTTTATTTTATTTTTATTTTTATTTGGCATATAATGGTTAAACATAATAGAAAAACCTTTTTGCCAAAATTCCAGATACGAGCATTAGATTACGAAGAAAATAAAGGAAAAGAGGGAATGGAGATGATCGAGAAGGAGGTAGGAAAAAGACAAAGAGGAGAAAGATTCATCATTCAACTTTTTTCTGTTTCCAATTTGTCAGTTGTTGACATCTCAAACCTTATTCCATCATTCAGAACTGTAAGTCTTTTAAAAATATCAGTCACACATTGTGTTAAGGATACAGTCAGCCGAACACTCTCTCCCCCCAGCAGTCTAGGCCACCAATCTTCTTCAGATCTGCTCAGGTAATCCTTGATGTACTACCCCAGAAATCTTGTTCTTAGGTCCTTTGTGGCCATGCAGAACATAATCAAATGCATGGTTGACTCCAGTGATTTTGGATCTTTGCAGTCTACAAGAGATTTCTTTGGTTTCCGAGCAGGGTCTAAGAATTTTTCTCGTAGGGAGCAGATTTTGATGTAACCTAAATAATTGATCCCTAATGAACCAGTTAGGGAGCAGCCTTAGATATTTTGTTGGGCAGTTCAATTTTCTTGTTTCCAACAGTGGTTTTGCATACAATTAGTAGCGTTGTCTCTCATCCTGCGTAATAATCCAGTCTTTGATGAAAATTTCTTTTTTACTTTTTCTAGGTTCTCCACCAGGGTTTTCTCATTTAGGCCCAGATCTGCCAAAATCGTGAGGCAAATTGCTTTCCACTCCAAAAGCGTTTGATCAGGGTTGGTGTCTAAAGCTCCCTTCAATACTACGAATCCAACCATCGGCGGATCTTCGGTGCATTTTCGGTATAGAGCCACCGATTTCCACGTGGCAACTGCACTGAGTGATGTGAGGCCCAGCTCCATCCAGATAGCTTGTATGGGCATCCCCATTGGGAGAGGTAGCACCTTCTTCCAGAAAGTACCCTCTAGTTTAGGGCCTCAGTTTTAGAAGTGTTCAAAAAGACCCCCAGATAAGTGAAGGATGAGACCACAGGTATTTTCTCTCCCGCCAGGTATAATGCCGTAGATCTTTTCTGGCCAACTCCACACTGGTCCCCAAAGACCATGATCCTTGATTTACTAGGATTTATCTTCAGGCCATTAGTTTGAATATACATATGTAGGGCATCTAATTGTCTTCGTAAGCCTATTTGAGTCTGGTTCATAAGAACCACGTCATCCGCCACTTTGGTGTTGGCAATTTTTGGGGGGAAGCAGTGAGTTGATGTAAGGCTTCTTCACCATCAGAAACAAACAGGTTGAATAATTTGGGTGCCAAAAGTCAGCCTTGTTTAAGCCCCTTGTTAGTGTGAATCTCTCTTGATAATGGACCTGCACCATTCAAACGTATTCTGATTGTCGTGTCAGAATATAGATCCATGGTTGGTTCAAGGACCTCGGCGGGACATCCCCATTTTGACCATTTATGCCAAAGTTTTGGTCGTTTGATTGTATCAAATGACTGGGTAAGGTCTTTGAAGGAAGTGTACAGTTTTAGCCCCTTTTTCCGTTGTATTCGGCCTTGAGTATGTTGATGATGAAGGGGTTGAGGGAAGTGCCAACACCCTTCACAAAGCCGGCTTGCCAAAGATGTGAATGACCGGAAGTCTCTGACCATTTCACCAGTTTCTGCAAGAGCAGGGCTACAAAAATCTTCCCCGCTATATCCATTAGTGCAATAGGTCAATAATTGCTGGGGTCATCTCATACCCCTTTTTTGTAGATGGGGATGATTATTGATCTTTTCCAGGGATCAGGAATCTTTTTTGTTGTAAAGAAATGTTCAAATAGCTTGAGCAGGAGGATATCAAGCTCACTTCGATAGTTTGTCCTTTCACGTCCAGAAAGGTCCAGTTTAGATCCCCACACAGTGTAATCCACAGATCTTTCCACTTAGCTCTCATTTTATCTATTCGATCCGCAACCGGTTTGGGGAAATTAACCATCATCTCAGTAGCCAGGTTCCAATAGAGAGTTAGTATCACCAGCGTTTTTTTTCAGGTTTTGCTGGTAAACTGTTTCTAGCATTTGAATATATGGATTCGGGTTGGTCTGTTCCAAGATCATGAGCTGAAGGTCCTCCTTTATCGCTATTAACAGACCCGACATTGGGCATCCACTCTGACCTTTCATGGCCGGATTTAAGTATATTGTATAGCCGTCTAAGAGTGGCACCTCCCTTAGCCATTTCTCTTGTAGACAAGTGATATTGAATTATCCAGAGGTTAGATCATGATTAGAGAATACATGTGCAAAACCCCTAGTATTCCAGCATACCAGCTTCCGGATTTTGTCATCTGGAGTGTGTTGATGTTATTAGGGTTTGATCTTATCTGCCAGTAATCCTGCTAGCCACTTCCAGTTTTCTTCCGCTCCCTCTTCACTCTTTGGTCTTCTGTGAGAGTGTCTATCAGTGTTTTTTTGTTAGTCTTCCTCCCTTTTCCAATCTTTCTCTCCGGGATTTCGTAATGACCTCTCATGGGCTTTGTCTTTAGTATAGCTGTAATTTCATGAGGACCTTTCATGATCTATGTCTTTGTTGGGCCTGTTTAGTTGATGTTTTTCATACTTCTGCCTAGGAGGAGTTTTAACCTCAGTTCTCAGGACCACCGGTCCAGTTAGGTCAAAGCCCAGAGGTCTCAGACGTACCACCTCATCTTTGAGGCATTGTTTTATTAGGGGCGTCGAGCAGTAAATACTTACTATATCTGTCCTTTTTTCTTCCACAAATTCTATAATCTCCAGATCATTGGTTGTTAATAGTCTCAAACTGGGTACGTGATAGAACAAGCAGATTACATTTGGCCTATTCAAGATGAGGCCATCATTGGCCGGTATTATCCTTTCCAATATTAGCCCATCAAGTTGGTTCAGTATTTTTTTATCTACCCGCCTGCCTCTATTTCGCTCATCAATACGGTCTTCCGCCTTCTGCCCCTGATCTCTAAAACCATCATCATCTCTGAAGTCCCTTCTTGATTTCTAGATCTTTAAAGGCGAGATTATATGGTTATCTTCATAGGATCCAGAATGCATATTATTAGAGGTGGGCACTGTTTGTGGATCTGCTTTTGAATGAACTATTTTACGAGGCTGAGTTGGTGATATTAGATCCCTTGCCTGTTTTTCCATCTTATCTTTCAATGTGTTTGATGGGCTAGTATTGGCTTTGGCTTTCACTTCTAGATTATTCTGGGTGTAGCCCTTATTGGAAATTTTGCTGATACCATGTGCTCTATATATACTTTGATAGCTAGACAGTGTAAGGTGATGTATGGGGCCATGAGAGAGACTTCACCACAATCTTCATGTCAGTTTTGTGTAGACACTTGCCTAACCTGGAGCCTTAAATTGATCAATTATATGATTGGTTCCAGTGTCAGACTGAACATTAGTTTTTTTCCAAAGGGAACTGTTGGATAGTGTTTTCATTTTGGTTATTTCAATGCATGCTTGCATTAGAGGAGGGTTAGTCCAAACAATATCACTGTGCTACTGCTATTAGAGCACACATGGCCTTTAGAGTTAACAGAATGTTTGGGTGAAATTTCATGCTGGCTTTGGCCATACATGGCCATGAAGGCTGCACCAATGTATACCCAATTACCATACACAAATATACTCCTCTTGGCTTTGGCAGTAAAAATTGCCATTATGCAGATCAAAACTATATTCAGACTACTTGCACCAATGTAGGCCAGTTCAGGCACATAATAACACTCACCATGTTTGCTGTCAGTAAAAAAGGCCATGCTACAGTAAGAACACGTAACCAGACTAGCTGCAGCAATGTAGATCAGTCTTGTCAAATAAAAAACACTCATCATGTTTACTTTGACCTTGGCACAAAGTAAAAAAAAGAAATGTCATGGCACAGTAAGAAGATTCAGCCTGCCTGTCTGCAAAAATGAAGGCCAGTGTATCGTGCACTTATCATGTTTGCTTTACTCTTGATGCCCAGTGCATGTCAGATGTCAGAACCAGACTGGCTGTAGCAACGTGAGTCAGTCTAGCAATGTGAAAACACTTTCATTTGCTTTACATTTGATGCTCAGTTAAAAAACTCATGAAATATTGATAACCCCCCCTAAATCAGAAACCTGCTCCCCATGACGAACACAAACACGCACACACATGTATATAGCATTCATACGCATTCACTTGTGCACCCATACACTATTCATACACTTTCTTTCACCCGTGCACCCATAACATACACATTCTCATTCAAACGTGCACCCACACAGCCATGAAAATATGCACAGCTTATTTTCTCTTACAGGCTGCCCCAGAACCCACTCCTCCACAGGAGAGTCTCTCGCAACAGCTCTCTGGGACCCGTGCAGCACTAACAGGTACCAGGGAGCATGGAGAGCTTCTTCGTTGCAGCACAAGCTTTCAGGAGCCGGAACACTAACTTCTCTATGCCCCAGGGCATGTGAATATGGGGAAGGCACAGGAGCTCCTCTTACACACATTCAGACCTGCAGTACCACATCTTGCATCCCACATGAAGAATGCAAGGCTGAGGAAGCAATACACCCATCGCCTTGCATGGCCCACTGGGCATGCTGGCAGACCCGAACTGTCAAAGGGAAACCCGTTTTTCCATTGACAATTAAAGCCAGCCCAGGAGCGCACCCATAGCTTCCTGCTGCAGCTGAAGGAGGGCTTCATTTCTTTAGTGGGATGGCTAGGCAACTTGTCCAGAATTGGTGGGTTATCGCCCCTCACCCATTATGGTTGAGTGTACCTTGGTCTCCTACCTAATACATATACAGGTCTGCTTCTGGATCTGTAATCTACTGCATAGTTTTAGGTATATAGCACTCTCCACACTTAATTGTATTTAGAAAACACATTATATGTGTTATGGTGGAGATAATTCTTCTCAGGGATATAGACCACAGCACATGTCTTGACTCTTAAACACAGTCTCAAGAAGGCAGCACCCCATCCCATATGTAATCCATCAGTGGGAAGGGTGACTGGCTCACTTCACCACCCTTGAAAGCTCAGTCTATCTTTAGAAGAGAAATATCATCCAACAGAATTGTAAGTCATATAGTGCCTACTTTACTTCTAAGGTGAATAGAGCCCAGCTTACTTCTAGGGCATATAATGTCTATCACACTCTACATCTATGGCTATAGCACCCTGTTCACTCCAACACAGTCTTGTTCTTCCATTCCACTCCTCATTGGGATTCCCATGTTTCTTAGGTTCCTCTTCCTCTGAAGGGTCACCTGTGATGAATCTAAAAATGTAATCCCTTATCAGCAAGGGGGAGTCACTTCCCTTTGTACAAGGGAGGTGAGCAAGCTTTGTAACACCATTGTTAGGGGACAGGGCAAGTGGGATCCCACTGGGGCTGACCGCTCGGAGGACAATAAATGCCCAAACAAGCATTACACTCCACCTTCCCCTTTCCCTTAAGACTGAAATGTTTATTGGATACATGTGAAGTGACCACATTAATTATGTGCAGAACCCCTTTAACGTGGAAGGCTCGGTTTCTCACCTACACTTGTCGACACCTACCTGTTAAAGCCAACACCAATCAAGTTTTGCCTCCGTTCCAGGGAGGAACTTCAATACAGACAAACAAGCAGTAAAGGGGAGGGCATCCTCTGTGGAGCGGGCACAGCAGACTCGCACAGCCGTGCAGTGGAGGAGCTGAGTAAGAAGCAGCTGTGGTGGGTAGAATACAGACACATTGCGGAGAACGATGTAGCTTCGACAAAGGTGGAACCGCATGCCAGTGAGGGGCCAGTTAGGCAAGAAGCGTCACCACTACCGACGGCGACAGAGACCGCCATCCTGGGGCACAGATGCCCATGCTCACAGCAGGAAAAGACTGCTTCGAGCAACTTCACTGGCCCTTTGGCCACAAAAGCCTGTAAACCAACAGGGGGCCAACCGAGCGCTCTCTATTCAAAGTTTTCTAGCTCTCCTGGCCCTCTAAGCTCTCTGGACTCCCTCAGCTCTCTCATACCTCTCAACAATGTCAGTTTCCTAGGCAACATCAGACCCTCTTTCATGCCCCTCTGCTTTATGAGGCCCCGGAGCTCTATTAGACCCCTCAGCTCTACCAGACTCCCTTGAGGCTCCTATGAGCTCTCTTAGGCCTCACCGTTTTCTTAGGCCCCTCAACTGTCTGACACCTGAACAATCTCACACCCATCAGCTCTCTAAGGCCTGTGAGCTCTGCCCGGTTCCTTGGCCCTATATTTGTCTGTCCTCTTCATTACCATGTTAATTGTGACAAACCCTTAAAGAACACACCAACTCTTGAAGACAGCTCAGGGGTTTTATTTAAGAGTGTCTAAGGGGGATATCACAGGGCTATCATTCTCTCTTTTTCTATCTCATCTAGCATAGGTGGTTCTCGACCTAACCCAGGCATCATCAAGCCTAGAATGGTTGCTAGAGATCGGTAGCCTCTACTGTTTAGAATTCTGCCTGCCAGGAGTGATCGCCTAAGGAGAAATACCCTATCTATCTGTATCCCTCAGGGAACAATCTGGGTGATCTCTAACATAGCAATGCAATTCAGTGCAGGAATGGGCGCCTTCCAGGCACTCAGGTCTCACTTAGTTGTTTCTTTTTACACCGTTGTGCTCCTCAGCCTGATTTTCTATCCTTACTCTCATTCTCCTCTGCTCTCTTCACCTTCTTCGTCCCACTCTTCTTTGTCTCGCCCTCTCATAGCAGCATCACCATTTTGAATTGTGCATCATTTTAAGGTGCATCTTGCATTCATGTGAAAAATGGAAACAAACAACAAATATCCTTACCGGCTACATTATATATTTGACAAACAATCGGGTACATTTCAAAAAGTGTGCAATATGTCAGCGCGCACCAGAAGTGCATTTGTTCCTCACTATGAAGATTGCTTATAATATTACTTCAGTTCTCCTTCTTCTTGTACCGAAATACCCCTTTCAATACAAAAATATGACTGTACTTTTGCAAAGTGCAATTAATTCATATTTTGACTATATAACACGTGAATTACTTGCGGTGTGAATGACACGTTCTATCAGAGAATGGTGTTGGTCTCCATACAGATTTGTAACACAATGAAACATATTGCCCTTGTTAATTCGACTCCTGTGGTGTTAACAGCTTTTAAAATATGTTTGTCTAAATAGAATTTAACCCTGAAATATACATATAACCAATTCAATACCCAAACAAGAGAATTCTCTATGCTGTGTGAGATTAATGTACCCCTGTGGTTACGTTTCTGAAGGATGCTTGGGTCAGCCTGCGTGTGAGCGCATTTTAAAGTGCCTTTCCATAACCTCATCTAGTTGAGGTAATGGCATGAGCGTACCATTAAAATCACAATATGAACAAAAGAGTGAGCAGCCCTGAATATATGAAGATGTAGGAGAAACCTTTGAACCAGTGAATAATTATCGACCTATATAGCAAATTAATGATTAATCATAACACACTGGGTTCTCAGTGTGCAAGAGAACACTTTTTTTTACTATTAATGATGTAAACTGGCATGGATTTCAGGCACTGATCCTGGCCTCGGAGGCCATTCCTGTGGAGTTAGGATTAATCAAAGACTGCCTGCAATGCATTAGAAATGCACTTTTCTAAACCAACTCAAGATCAGTCAAAAAGTGAAAAGACTGAGAAGTCGCTCGTTCATTGGGTTTATGCCAAGTTTATGAGAGACTCTTCAACTGGTGTTTCCTGTTTCCTCCACTTCAGCTCAGTTATATTACAGAGATCGTTTTGGCTTTTGCAGTTGTTTCTCCAAAGACCTGAATACGTAATTGGGTAAGGGCCGGTGGATTGTGCCTTCTGCTATCCTATCCATGAACATGTTGGTGTCTTTTGGACAGTTTCCAAGATTACTTGAATGTGTCGGGTTTCTGCACTTCAGCCTGACCTCCTAGTTTTTTCAGTGTCATTGGATGCCCCCAAGTATTCAGCATCTCCAGGCATGAGCCATGTTTGCTCACTGGGATTCCAGTAAGACTCTGACCTTTTCTGTGCCAGCCTCTGGGCCCTTGCCCAGCGCTTTAAAAATAAATAAAATCAAAATAAATAAATAAATAGGCTTGGGGCCCTTTCTAGGTCAGAAACCTGTGGATTGGTAGCTATACCATCACCTGCAGATGCTGAAATATTCCTCCAATGATGCTCTAGCCTTCCATTGTTTCCTGTCTTTTTGATAAATTCTCGCTGCATTTGAGACCTTATCTTAAAATTCTCTGGAATTCAAGTGCACTCCCACTTTCTTCAACCTGACTGCTACAGTGAAATTATACACAGACTCTAAAATTAGACATGTTCACCGATTGGACAGTTAGACTCCTGGCAGTCCTATACTACCTGGTCAGTTGTCTTGCCTTCTTCAGGCCTAGATCTGCTAATAAAAGTATGACTTTTATCTCAAAGCCGCTATCTGCCGAGACTGTGTTCAACAGCAAGCAATGCTGGGAAGCAGAGCAGCGAGTGCTGGCATTCTGTGCCTACAGACACAGAGACTGCTGATTGCGCAGCTCCTCCACCAGAATGATGCGGTTATTGATATGGTGAATTTATTTCCAGATGAGAACCGTGAATACTCGTATTCTTTGTGCTCCATGAAACTTGGATAATGTTGCCCCTATCTCTTTAGCATAGTCATAATTGTGGTAAATTTAAAATTTAGTACACACATGTGTCTGCATATATACGATTTGGCAGTCATCTTGAGAGTAATGAACTGCAATAAAGCCGAGAGTAAACTGCTTAGAATCTCTACATAAAAGGCATTGAATATGCGTTTTCCCGATCATGCATCGAATTAGAAAAGGCTATTGCCATTTCCTTTGATGTGTTAGGTATCCTAATTGAAAGAGGGCATATAACCATGACATATGTATATGTATTAAAGAAAATGTGCATGTAGGTCCATCTCCCAGTAAGCAGAGGGATATCCCGACCATTGTGTTATTAACAGCATATTTCGATGTAACGTAATATCTGCTGAAAACAGCCTAACATGTATTTGGTCCAGCATAAATACTCTGAAGCTATTGAAATGCATCGCCATCTGGACTGAGCCAAAAGAGCAGCTCTCAGAAGCCGTTTCTCCTTTGCTCTGCTCAGGTGATGTGGCCTCTGGCAGTGCAGCCACTTGAAAAAACTCAGCATTTATTGTGCATTGTGCAGGTTCAACAAAGGTAGCAGGCGCCCCTCTCTCGGAAGAACAAGGCATGATAACCTGTTCAGTGGTTGTTAACCACATTGAGAGTTCACAGCCATCTGCTTTTTGCTCACTGTACCTTTCACAGATGGGAAATATCCATTTGCATATCAGTCTTTGTCCTGCCCACATGGGCAGTCCAGCACCGAAATGCTACGGCAATTCCTCTCTGAACAAGAGTACCACCAGCAACCCCATACACGTGTTTCAGCCTTGTTGGGCATCATCAGTGAGGTGAAGCTGAGCCTCTCTAAGCACAGTGAGCAGGGAGTCCACGTCTGGTTGCCCCCAGGTAACCTAGGGTGACCAACCCCAAGTTCCTTCAACAAATTCAACAAAGGTTGATTGGCTGCGAACTCTCAATGTGGTTAACAACCACTGAACAGGTTATCATGCCTTGTTCTTCCGAGAGAGGTGCGCCTGCTACCTTTGTTGAATTCATTGTGCAGGTTCATACACCTGCTGGAAGGAAGCTGTGCATGGCACAGCCAGAGGTCCAGAGAGCCACCAATTGTGTTTGAAACTAGAGGGAGAACCTCACCAAAGTGACAGGGTAGACTAGTAGACTGGAGAAGATCCCAGAAGTGAGACTTATACCTGGATGCCATCTCATTGACAGAAACTGGAGCTGTTAGCAGGGAGGTGGATCAGACAAACACCTCTGCTGCTTGGCTAGTGAACATGATAACTGAGATAGACAGGTGCTCTGTGCTACCTGAATGAAGTACACCACGATAATCTACTCAAATCTATGGAGCCACAATATCCAACAGGACACGGAAGAGAGACCACGGGTAGCTGATTGGGGATGGGTGGCTGCATACACAAATGCAAACCCGGGGGAGGAATGAAAGCAGTCAGAATATTGAAAAGGATAACATTGGTGCCAAGGTGTAAAACTGGAGATCAGGAATTGGGGGTTACGAGTTGTAGGAGAAAGGTTCTAATTGTGCAGCACTGTGTGGGAGAACACTGCATGCTGGGAAAGTAACTCTTATCCCCGATGAACTCTGAACACATTCACGTATTGATTGGCTGCATGTTCAGAACTCTCAGAATTGACAGAGAAAGCATTAATTGATTCACACTTTGCAGCCTGGGAATCTGCGTCTTAACTTCCAGAATGATTCGAGGACACAGTGATTGATTGATTGATTGATTGATATATTATGCTTCTGAATTGATTGTTTAACTCCTGGTTCAAATGACAAAGCACTCTTTGATTGACACAGTGCTTGCTGGGAAATTATGTCTCCAGTTGGGAGCTGAGAAATACTTTATTGGATGACATGCTGCTTGCTGGAAAGCTAAGTCTTACATCACAAAGCAGATTGAGAAAGCATACATTGATGTCTCCACTGCAGCTAACATCTTAGACCCAGAGCAAACCTAACACATCATTGGATTAAACCTTGCATGCAGGGAAACTAAATATTACATTTCCAGAATAAATGAACAATCTATTCACTACCTCAATTCCCAGAGTAAACAGAGAACATTATCTAACAAGCTGCATTCTGGGATAACCGAGCCCCACCTCCGAGAAGGGTATGAGATATCAATAGTTTAACAATCACAGTGTATACTAGGATACTGAGTCCCAGTCCAATGATGAACTTTGGAATAATGTATAGCATGTTAGACAAGAGACATGTGTGCAAATCAATGCTAAACACCAATTGACAACTCAACCCCAATACAGGCAGACAGTGGCAACCAAAGGAACGTCCAAAATAAAGTGTGGTTTACATTTTATCTGTGTTATCTGAGTTTCGTATTGTCAAGTCTGTCCTACTATTGATCACAGCACAAGTTACAACTGTGTTCCACATCTGACTTAGCCATACATGTGTTGTAGTAGAGCTGTCCTTTAATTTCTAATCAGGTGCAGCATGCTTTTTCGCAAACATTTTATTTTAATGTATTTCATTTTGAACTTCCATATGATTGACCTGTAGTTATTGTAAAATATGTCATGTCCATATGTGTGCTCCTTCTTCATAAATGGTTAAATATGTGTGTGTGTGTGTTGGGGTAGGTGATGGTAAAGGGTAATAATACAAATAATATAAATAATATTAAGATTTTGATGCAATGATGGTAAACATAATGTTCCGGGTTATGCCACAGAAACCACATCTAAATAGCACTGAGTCAAAAGGAATGCTTTTGAAATGTTTCCACTGATGATTAATATTTAGAATATTTGAAAGTGTGCGGTACATTTATCAGCCCAGCAGAACTCCCCTACATCACCAAACTGCATTCCAGCAGTTACAAGCAGAATGGCTGTGCTGGCTCTGCTGAGTGCTATTCACTTGCATTAAAATAGCATTTTGCAGTTACAAAATAATGGCTGCGCTGTCTTTGCCAAGCACATATGGGGCGAGATGGAACATGGAACACCCCGAGAATGTCTGCCAGGGTTTTCTGCATGTGCACCTAAAAAAGAATTCAAAGGCAGTGCTGCACTGAAAAAGAAAATGTTCTGCATTTAAAATGACTGCACACTGATGCCCTGTTCATCTTTTCAATATTACCCAGTTTGGTTCCAGTAACACACATCCATGTACACCCGTATTCAGGGTGTACACCAGAAAATGGGGGTGTTCCTCACTGAATGGCATGTTGTGTCAGGCAAAATCTGTGAAATAGCAGAGAACTCCAAACGCTTTACTTTTTGCAACAAAATAACACAGGCAAACCCTTCACAAGAAGCCCTCTCTCGCTTTGCTTATGTCATTTTCAAAGGACCCTTGCATTGAACAGATTCCTGTGTAGTAGACATTGACTAGGGCCATGAAAATGCTCAGAATACAGATGCGAGGAAAAAAACATTCAAAGGAACATTCAAGGAATATTAACCCACGTGTAAAATGGTGCTTCTGCCAAACACGAAAAATTAAAACCAAAATGTTAAACTAAGGCTTTGTGCTTGCATAGAAATGTGATGGGGGTTTGATTTAAACATATACGCGATATTTATTTCTGAAAGACTTTCTTTCTGGTTAAGGAAAGAAAAATAAAAAAAATAAATAAAAGTACTTTGAGGCCAGCAGAACAGGTTGGGCAGGCCCTGGCTTCAAAGGGCCCTGCCTTTCCTGGGAACAGAATCATCTTCCCCCAAGTGGACCAGCCCCCTGGAAACTATGAATGGGCCAAAGGGGAGAATCTAGCACCCTCGTCAGATGAAGTGGCACTGCTCCAGCCTGAGACAATGGACTGCCCTGTGAAATCCTCTGACACTTCTCCTCAGCTGCAACAGCCTAACTTCAGAGGGGAATCCATGGCAACCCCATGCTAAGATGACCAGAGCCTGACGTTTAGTTGGGGGTTGGAAGGAATGCCCATATTTGGAAAACAAAGCCAGCGCAGTTGATTTCAGAGACTATTCAGTTTATGTAATTCATTTCAGTAATCAAAATTCATATTAATGTGAAATTATGACCATTTAAATGTCAAGTTTGCGCCATTAAAATAAGACATTGTAGGGTTTCCTAGCATGTTGGAGATGCACACGCCAGGAAAATGAGAATTCTAGGGAAAATATACATGGTACAACTTTGAAAATGAATGAGAACATGACCAGTGATAATATGTATACATACATAAAATTGTAGAATTTTAGGTGAAATATGTTCCATCGAAATGGGGAAAGATTGCCAGAATGACTAAACAGCAGTGCACCGTTTTGGGATTTGAATGCTATATTCAGTGTAAAACATGGAATCTCCCTATGTGACTTTCAAAAGCGTAACAATTGTAAAAAGGAGCATTTTTGTGTCATTTCTGATTTTGCCAAAAATAACTTTGTTGAAACAAAGGTTATTTGGGTCATCAAAAACCCACCCTATAAATGAGTCACGTCCATCAGTCCAATCTGCTTACAGGGAGGAGGCAACTTCAATAGGCTGACCTATCCAATTTAGAGGTATGTCTAGCTTAGTTCAGCCAACATAGTAACATCCTCTAATGTCATGCCCCTTTTATATAAAGGGGAGGCAGAGGGAGCTCTGGACTTTCTTCTGACTTTTCCAGCTCACATGCATCCAGGGATCCAGACATTCCAGATTCAGCCTGCACAATTCCAGAATCCACTGCCAGGCCAGGGCATGTGACTCTATCCAGGCAGAACCACTGATCTAGAAAACCCCCACATAAATCCCAAAGATTCAAGGAGAGCACAACTGGTGCACCTCGCTATCCAGTGACCAGACTAGGCCCAGCTGTCCCCTTCCAAGAGAGCCCACCACTATGTGCAGTCCTCAGATCTTGCCTCGATTTCCAGAAACGCGGTCCACTGTCCAAGCTACACCATTCAAGTGCCTGCTGTGAGTATTTCCCTTCCCCAGTAACCACAAACTGCATCCCCTGCTTTGTTACCTTGTCTTAGGTCCAAACCCATAGAGATCCTATAACTGCTCTAGCAGAAATCCTTAAAACTGTCATAATCCTCTGTGCACCTTGTTTTTAGGAAAATCTGTAGTGATCTCCAAGTGTTAGCCCCATTCTTTCCTACTCATTCCACTCTGTGTGTAAGTCCTTAGTACTATTTTTAATAAATTAATTAATTCCCCCATAAAGAGGCACACACTAGCCACTAAAATATAGTCTTAGTAAAACTAGTCATTTCCTTTTCAAACCAAGTTGTCCCGTGAAATTATTCCCGTTTAAAAACCGAGTTTCTTTTCCCGTTAAGAATCTCATACTGTCATCCCTCCAGTGTTAACCTTACACTTCCATATTATACCTGTGATATACCTTTGTCCTTTAGCATCAAAACCGCATTCCAACCTTGTCTGTTTAACCCATTTTTCAAGGTGTTTTGTCATTTTAAACCAGTGAAAATAAGCAAATGCAATTTCTCCACGTGTGATTTGACGGCACTGTGTTTTTCCTACCGAGCTCCATTTTCTGAACTGTATGCCCGTTGTTAGTGCATTGCCTTGTAGTTTGCTGGTGTTCTTACATATCTGATACTGCTATGCTCATTTCTACCTCATTCATTCAACCACACATTTAAAACAAGTATTAAGTAATTTCGAGTGCTATTTTGCTAAATTTTCAAAGGTTTTCAATATGATTTTGCATCTCATTCAGGGGCGGAAGGTTGGATTTCCATTCTGTTTGTTGCCTAGTATACCTGACTCCCTGCTACTCCTTTCTTTGGTTAACAGGGGTTTGAGGGAGCGTTGCAGGGGGAAATATTAACTGGGGTGCTATCAGAAAATACCTTCCAAAAAAGTAATCTTGCCTGTGTTCAATTGTGCATTATATATCTTATGTAACAAGGTCAAACTAAGTGTATTCTATCAAATTACAGTGTAATTATCACCACACTGGTGATTGCTGCCCTATATTAAATGTGTGTGATTTTCATTGGAATTTAAAAATAAATAAATGCTGTATTATTACACACCGGCCTGGTTCATGGTCCATTGTGACCCGGGGAGTTTTTAAGGTGGGTGTGAAACGGGTTAGGTGCCTTCTCAAACTGAATTTGTAATAAATAAAATAAAAGTGTTTTCATTGTGCGCTGCATCCCCGGCCAGTAGAACGAGTCTTGGTGTGGAGTGTACCATGCATTTGAAATCCTTAACAAAAGTCTCTGCTGATGGTAGACGTTGATGTAAATAAGTCAAAGTGCATGAGGACTAAGTGTGTGGGGAGAACAAAAGGCAAATGAAAACTGCCTAAATTCAAAGTGAAACGGTTCCAAAGTAGTGTCTTTTTCCTGCTTCAGTTATGTCATAGTTTGTCCATTGCTACAAATAGGATGTACCTGTGTGAAGCAGGAAGTCACCTGCACACCTGAGAGACAGCACTCCAAACATGGTATGGATAGAGCCTCAAACAAAACCACCGCACAAACAATATAGGGCCTTAAGTGCTTTCTCCCCATAGGTTGAGTTTGAATAACTTGCAATTGACAGTACGAAATTCTGATTGGCTGCTAGGTAAAACCACTCTCTAAATTCATGGAGAACTGTGCCTGCTATACTGAAACAGTACATCTGAAAATACTGGGGTCCCAAATGTGTCAAAAATATAATTCTGCCAGACTGAGAATATGGCTTCTGATACAGAAATTATATTTCAAAAGACCAAAGTCAAAGGTAAGGTGTTCTGAATGGTGTGTTTGTGCATCTTCAATAACGTTGATCAAGTGTAGACAGTGAAACATTATCTCATTCAGCGTCTTTCTAATGTAATGTGTTATTTCTTTTCCCAACTGATGTTGATTATTGTGTAAAGTTCCAAAAATATGGTGTATTGTCCATAATATCTTTTATGGTAAATATGTTGACAAGCAATGGTTCTTTTGTGTTGGTTTGTATGGCACATGCTGTTCAATTCAGTTCGACACTGTGCTGACTTCAATTTGACCAGAGGTTCGCCACAGAGTAAAGTATCCCTCACTCTTGGGAGTAATTTTCCTGGGAGTAAAAAAACAAACTTAAAATGCCAATAGCTTAAGGTTTACTGTGTTGCTGGAGAATGCCTCCTGTATGTTTTTGTACTGAGCTTCAAACATTCTTCCATTATAAGTGGCACCTTTTAACTATGTTAAGTAATACAACTAGCCAACAGTTAGGCCAAGGCGTGTTATAAATGCCATATCATATCATATCATATCAATGAAGGAGAACAAAGCGGGCTCATTTTTAATCAATCTTTCACTGAACCCATTATATAGACTGGTTTGCATGAGTTATGTGCTGAAGCGTGAATTGTTGTTTATAGGTCAAATGAAGGGCATGATTGAAGTATTACATGATGCATGCAAACACATTTGGCTCGTTAACTCATACCGGTTACAAACATAAGACTGGGTGCATTTTTGAAGCTGAGTGTCTCCTCTTTAATTCAATATCAAATTCACCTTCCCTACAATTATTAAAAAGTAATACAATGATTAATATACTTATAATTATGAATTAACATACTATATATTGGTATCAAATTCAAAGACATGCATCTGTGGTGACGGAACACAGAATGCATATCTCATTAAGGTGGCCAGCTGCTAACGTGAATTATGGACTAAACATTATTAAGTATCAGGATTATTAGGGGCAGATTGGGCCCAACATTCTTCTGAGCACAAATATAGAAATAAGAATATCCAATGAAGTTTGTGGGTGTGTATTCAATAGGAGTGTCTGACTATGAGGAAAACCAATGTAAAATTGAGCCAGTTACACAGTATGACATAATCATGATATACACGCTGGAATATTTTACACTTTAAAAATGGAAGCACACAAGAGATAGGATGCTGACTCTGGAAAATTCTACAGAATGGATGATTCCAGTTGCAAGGAAACAATTCCTTATTATAAAGGGACTTTCAGAAAAGGGAACCAGAGGCAGTTCTAACTTCATGGAAGCAGACCAATAGGGGCCTGCTGACTGAGAATTCCCTTGAAATACCTGAGCATTTCTGCTGGCTCTGTGCCTTTACAGACTAGCCAAAGTGACAATGAGAATTTGCCAAATGAAATTATATTATTTTTCTAGCCATTTTATGTTTCCTCTTAAATTCCCATAAAGGGGTGTTTTGGGAAGGTGATATCAAGAGGCATTGATTAAATAGGAAGTGTACAGTACATCCGCACTACATTTAGGTCAGCTGATAACTGCCAGGCAACCATACCCCAACGAGACCAGCACATAGGACTTTGCAGATTATCAACACTATCTAGCACTAATCATTGCATTCTTCCAGACCCAGGCAATGTGTTTGCAATGTCACATATCTTCTTCCAGGGTTATACAAAGTTCAGAGTTCAGGAACAACATGGTGTGGCTCAGGTAAACCCAAAGTCAAGCATTGGAGGACACATACATCACTGTGTTTATAGTCCTTTCCAGAAGGTACGGTAAAATAAGAGCCACGCACCAGAGCTAAATCCAAACTTAGAATGCAAATGAGATGATTGGGGGAGTAATTCATAAATGTGAACATATGGTGGCAATCCAGGATCACTATAGAGATGTGTCCAAGATTGAGCTTTTGCTGTGAATATACAGTGTCACACAGGAACCAATAATAGAGATTAAAGGAAATTCATAAACGTATTCACTTTATTTTGATTCCATTGTATAACCTTGCAGAAGGTTTTCCTTTTTCTTAGACAATCACTCAGTAATAAACGTGTTCATTATTTACTTTCATATCAGCAATTCATAATTAGCACTCATTTTAATAAAGTATTGAAGAGGAAAAGGCTTAATGAAATGCAATCTCCAACCTGTACAGTTGATGTTTCATAACACCTACAATTGGTGTTTTGGGAGGCTGGGCCATCATAGAATGTTGGTTAAATAGGTTTGCTTTGTGAATTTCCACAGTAATCAATTCCCTCTCTGAAATGGTACTCATTTTGTTAAAACTTTCTGTCAAACAGGAATGTACTTGATAATAATAACTTGAAAACATGGCACCTTTTTGGAAGGCATTAGGCATGTTATGTTATAGTCATGTGATTTATACCATGTTCTGCTGCCACTTGAATGGTTTCCAGGTGCTTTGGCTGATCTGGAAGACAGGGTGTGCACAATCATAAATTAACTTACATGTTAAAAGATGGGTCTTCCAAAGAATCCATGGCCTGCGCAACCCATTGGGAAAACTAAATGGAACTGGGAATGCTGCCCATTTTCTTCCACTTTGTATACATATATTGAAAACTAAGCAGGGTAAGGAAACATTCACACACAAGAATGACTACATTGCAAACAGATATTTTGGTACAGACAGAAGCAAAGCCATTATGAGACATGATTTTGGATAAATGACACTTATATCACCCTGGTATATCTTTTGCTCTGCATGGTATTTAATTATATCAATGGATTAGGGAAATATGTAGCAAGATGTTTTTAGTTAAAAGGCGGATTCTTGGAATGTAGGATTCACAGTAAGAACGTTTCAGCTAAGTACACATCAGAGTTTTGGTTATGTAATGCAGATAACAATAGATGTTTAATTAATATCATATACTTCCATGCGTGGCTCATCTCAGTTGCTCAGTGACCTCATTTTTGATCTGGTTTAGATTACTAAGAGCAAGGCTCTGACAAACTATAATTAGGAAGTTAAGTAAACTGAATACAGTTTTATGAACAAAGATATTTTCAACTCTGAGTACATGAAATCAAGTATCGTTAAGAATGCGGAGGAGGAGTATTTTACCTCTGGGGGTTGTGGGCATTATGTTACTTACGGATTTCCTATATGGCAGCAAGAGCTTCAAGCTGCAAACTTCTCTTTTGCAGTATTCTCCTCACTAATTCCTGCCTCAAAACTTCCCAGTTACGAGCTACTTTCAAGCCAAAACATTAAAACTGTTTGATCTGAACTGAGCACTATAAATGTTAGTTTTATGCTCATTTTACTTTCTCATTTGGCATATTCATAGAGAACTTTACAGCAAAACAGGTTACTTCATAACGCGTTTACCCAGTTTCATTAATTTGTGAAGAAATCCCTGCTACACCTCTCTAAGGATCCATTCACTTGCTTTTCTGACCTATATATTTTAATCATATCTGTTACCAAAGTCCCAGTCCCTTCTTTGGTAAGGTGGAACTTGGTTGGTCCCAACATTACAGAGGATTTGTGTTGAAAGCATCCATTAACAAATATTAGTTGTTCTTGCTGTGCATCAGGTTGACATTATCCCTTAGGTTTGCAATTTGTCCCAGAGTGGAGGAACCTGCACACAGATCGTTCTGCTTCTGTGCTTCTGCCGACTGAGGGCCCAGTTCAGAGCTCCATGCACAATTAAAAAAGTGTTCTTCCATGGGGGACACCACTTTTCCTTAAAGCACCATATTATGTGAAAGAAAGAATGTGGTGCACTGACATGAAAGGCGAGATTGGTGTGTGTTGCTGGTGTGTGGCCTGACAATGGCCCTAGTGACTGTCAGACACTTTGAGGGCATTCTCCGCACAGAACCCTACCTATGCATTTAGAAAAAGGAACCAAAATATGCCACCTGTGAGGTGTCACTAACATCAAATGCAGAAGCCTTTCCTGTAATGAAAGCTTTTTCCGGATAGAAACACCCAAAACACTATTTTCCGGATTTACTGAAGGTTTAAGAGCACCTTCATAGTTCATAAAAGTGTAAGCCTTTTTATAAATGACCGCAGTGACACTGGTGCCCATGCTGCCCCCACATGAATAGATTTTAGCATCTTTTACAGCTTGATAACATAAAAGATTCACTCAAGTCTATCACTCACCTCAGCCCAGTGGCGCTAAGAAATACAGTGTAAAAGGTCAGCTGTCTACACTACTTTCGATATCATATGATATGGCATTTATAATGCGCTTGTACACAAATGTTTACTAGGCATGACAAGACAAGGACGGGAAACAAATGGAGGACAACACAATGATCTTACTAGGCCTTGTGTCATTCAGATCGAGCAAGCGCAGGGAGGGGGGGGGAGTGAAAAAGTGGGAGGGAGATGGAGGAGTGCAAAAGGGAGGGGAGAGTGAGAGGTGCAGGTAACAGATTGGCGCCAACGGGTGGCTAAGTGCCGGTAATCAGAGATACAGCCAGCGGGTGGCTAATAAGTGCAGAGAGTAGGTGTACTGTAGGATTACAGATACAGACCACAAGTTCTAGGGGGACCAAGAGGCAGTGCAAGGTGCAACTGGACAGGCAGGTACCTGGACCCAATTTCAGAGGGTGGCCAGGTGACCAGGTGCGTGGAACAGAAGGGTCATCAGCAGTGGAGAGGAAGAGAGAAAGCAGAAGCAAAGAGGAAGGTCTTGAGTTGCTTCCAGAATGGAAGATGGTTCTGCTCAAGCTTGAGAGTGGCACGAAGGCTGTACCAGAGGGAGTCCCCAGCCAAAGAAAGAGATCTGCCCCCAACTCTCTGCTTGGATAAGCGACTGACCCTCAGAGAGTTGGAGGTGGGTGAGTGGAGAGCTCGAGAAAGGAGATACTTAGGAAGGGAGAGTTTGAGGCAGTGCGGACCCACCCCAGAAAGCCTTGTTGACAATGCAGAAGGTCTTGAATTTGATCCTTGCCACCACTGGGAGCCAACAAAGAGATTTCAGAGATGGAGAGATACAATCCCTGGGCTTGAAGCCAAGGACAAGTCTTGCAGTCCTGTTATGGATATGTTGTAGAGGACGGAGAGTAGAGGCAGGAAGATTTAGGAAGAGGATGTTGCCGTAGTCCAGCCATGAGAGGACCAGAGCTCTGGAGACAGTGAGTTTCTTGGGGAAATTGAGGAAGGAAGGAATACCTCTGAGGGGGTGCAGCTGATAGTTTGACTTCTAAAAGATGTCAGAAATGTGAGGAGAGAAGGAGAGGGTGGAGTGGAAGATGACCCCAAGGTTCTTAGCCTCACTGGTAGGAGATGGAAGAGGACCCAGAGTGGGCGGCCAAAGAGAGAGAAAAGAAAGGAGGGAACTGGTGTTCCAATGAGGAGGATCTCTGTCTTACTGACATTGAAGCAGAGATCATTAGCAGAAAGCCACTCCTGAATTGCAGACAGTCAGGAATGAGAGAAGGAGAAGAGGCGGCCGAGGGGAGCCTGAAAGAGAGCTGGGTCACATCTGCATAACATTGAAAGTTGGAGCAGAGAGCAGCTATGAGGTGGGCTAGAGGAGACAGTTATTGGATGAACAGCCAGGGAGAGAGGTTAGACCCCTGGGGAAAACCACAAATAGAGAGAGAGAGAGGTAGAAGAGAGGAAGGACCCCAGTTAGACCTGAGTGGGTCGGTCAGTGAAAAAGGAAGTCAGCCAGGCCAGAGCCTGATCAGTGATACCCAGGTTATCACGGAGGCACTTGAGAAGGATGGAATGATTGACCATGTTGAAGCAGAAGAAAGATCCTGGAGAATGAGAATAGAAGGAAGATTAGAGTCAAGGTTGGAGAGCAGGTTGTCACGGATGTTCAGGAGAGCAGTTTCCGTGCTTCTGGCTATGTGAAGCCAGACTGATGGTCATGGAGACAACCAACAGATTCATTGTGAAGGTTAAGCTGGGAGATGGTCAGCTTTTCCAAGAGTCTTCCCAGAAAAGGAGTAATAGAGATCGGGCGATAGGTAGCCAGAGAGGAGGGATCGGCTAAGGGCTTCTTAGGAGGGGGTGCACAAGGGAGTGCTTCTGGGGGAGGGGAAAGTTTCAGTGGCAAAAGATTGATTGCAGAAATCAGCCAGAGCCAGAGAGCTACATTTCTCAGAGCTCTGAATCAGGCCTTGAATGCACACACTTGGAGAACCCTAGAAATGCTTGATCTGTGAATTAGATTTGGCTTTTCAAGGGATCTTTGAAGTTGTGAATCACTTACTCCCGGATATGCTTTGACCATGGGGCACACAAGCCTTTATCTGGATGTGCTGTTCTTCAAGGGCCTATGGAAGGCTTCGGAGCTGGGATCGTGAGGTTCAATTTCCTATGGTTTCATTGATCCTGGAAGCTTTGTTCTTGATTACTTGTGTCCCTGTACTTCCTTTTGTATGCTAATGATAAATAGTGGGTAAAGGCTTGTAAATGCACTATGCACACTATGATTAGTTGGTAGTATTGAGCTGCATTGCAAATGTCAAGGCCAGGTACCCACTGACTACCTGGAGAATTAGATAATCTATAAAGTATGACATGCAGAAACGCGCTCTTCCCAAAATTCTAATCACATGAAATAATATATAGTGTCCATGACTTGAACAATAATAATTATTTAATAATGATGTCCACAAAAAGTCAGCCGGCACATGTTTTGACTACAAGTCGTTTTCAAGGCTATTTGGTTGATAATGCAGATAATAAGGAGCTTAGTTGCAAATGCATTCAAACATTCAAAATTGAATTCTTGATGATGTACTGCCGTCAATTGTAGGGATTGAGTCCTTACATCAAGAGAACTTCACGTTACATTTGTCCATCGGGGGACATTACCTTGGAAACATGCACCGCATATAATCATTTATACACGACCATGGATATCATCATCAAGAATTCAATTTTGAATGTTTGAATGCATTTTCCACTAAGCTCCTTATTATCTGCATTATCAACCAAATAGCCTGGAAAACGACTTGTAGTCGAAACACTTCTTTTTTTAAGTGTGTCTAGACAAAATCACAGCATTCCAGCTGTATTCAAACAAAGGATCGCGCTAGCACAATCTTGTGAATTAGTTAAAAGAGCGGCACAATCTCTCTGAAAAATGCTATGTGGAATTTGTAAGACGTTTATGAACAACATGCAGTGAAATCGTATACTTTTACCCATGCAAAGTGTATTGGGGGTAAATAAGAGATCTCTTATGGTCCATGGAAAGATCGAGAAGGATTTTTGCGAACAATACTTTATCCGCATTGAAAAGTTCAGTCTAATGTTGGTTCACCCATTCCTGACGTCTGGCCAATCGTAAATCTGATTTTCAGTCATGGACACAAATTTGCTGATACATAGATGCCAACAAAAAGTGATGGATGAGCAGTTATGTAATTATCATAACTACTGGCATTTTCTCTGAGCAGCCTTTCGTTCAATAATGTTTAGATCACATATCCAGATCAGTATAGCTCGTAACCCACAAGCCCTCTTTCTGCTGAGAATGTGGAGATGGCCTTCCAACTTGTGTCCTCTGTGATCTTCGCAATATACATTAATGTCTTTGGGATTTACTTTTGTTTGAATCATTAATGAGTGTAAAATCTGCTGGGGTTGCATTCGAAATTTGTGAACCCATAAGTCCTTTAAGCTGGACTGTCAATCAATCTAATTGAGCCACAGATACCTGGTCGGCTTTCCATAACCCCCCATAATGCCACCCGTCTCTCATCCCCCCAACAATTTCTCACTCCGTCACATTCATTTAGCTAGACCCCCATACCCTCTGCCTTATGTCCTCAAGACTTGTAATGCCAATGGTCCACTGATAATTAACAACGCTTGGCCATTTTCCCCCATTGTGTGTCTATGACCAAGGCCTTGGCAAACCCGGAAAATAGCTCGTGAGTTTGGTAGAGTAAGGACAAAACCGGAGCACTACAAACAGTTTGGTAAGCACGAGAATCTAGACGCTGAATTTACAAACACAGTGCGTAATGCATCTAATGCATTGGGGAATGGTTTACAACGTCCCTAGAGTCCCGGCCATTTAAGATCCCTCGTGTCAGAACATTACGTCACTAGTAGCAAGTGACGACAACCTCTGTTCTTCTCTTTCTCACCTTCCAACTAGGTTCAGGAGTTTTCACCTGTACCCCGAGGACATCAATTGTTTTGAACCCAGAGGAGACAATAAGGCCTAGTAACTCTCAATGCTCAGGTCAGTGGCATTACCGGGTCTTTTTCATGACACAAACTATATTATTTGGGCTACTTTCGATCATTATAAAGATGCATTGACTACTAACAACAAACTGCTTGCTAAACAATGCACATGCAAGTTCCTGTTTAGACTTCTGTCATATGTATTAACGGACAAAATGTAGAACATTTAAGCAACAATGATGATAAGAGGTAAAAGCATACCACGCTCAGCGTAGTGTTTTTAGAATATGAATAGCACTAATAGCACTGCTCATTCATAAGCCATTGACTGGCAGTGAATAACCAATGGTGATGTGTATATATTTTGTTATTTTACACAGGTCACCCGTCTGTCACAGCCCCGACACACTAAGGAGGTGGTAAAGTATAAATCACCCGCCTTCCTTCCCAGAATTCAACATGTTGGTATGGAAACCACTAGATTTTCCTTCCTGTTGATAATACCAAAAGACTGTCCTGAAGAAAGTGGCCATAATAAACAAGCTGCCGCTGACACTGGTAGACAGTAATTGCTACAATTTATAGATATCAATTCACTTTCTATATATGAGCAATTTTTTACCACCCTCCACTAGTTGCAGTAGTAGTTAGACCTAGGAAAACACATAGTGTGTTTTGTCTTTTGTCTTTGTTTTGAACACAATCTCTGAGTTTTCTGGAACCAGGATTTGTGTTTTTCTCTTCCTTTTATACTTCGGCGCACGGGGTCTACACACAATCCCTGGGTCATTAAACTCACGCACAACCCAGTGAATGTCTGTACACTTTAGTATTAAAGCACCGATTTTATTTATTTATGGTTATTTGTCTCTTCCAATGTAAACACAGAGTGGAAGAGAGTGGTTGAAGGGCCTGATTTACACAAGGCTGAATGTTTTATAACATCTAGAAGCATATAGTTTTTCTTCTTATTCTGTCCCTTTTTGTAGGCGATACACCAGCGCTGCATAGGGACACACGAGGTTAAAAGGAAGGGCTAATTAGAATTCAACTCTATCCTTTTCTGTTCTCCTCCACAGCCTTGTTACTGTGGGGGGTTAAAACCACAGCAGCACTTTGTGGTTCTGAAAAATAACCCTTCCCTCAACCACGGTGGTTTTATCCAAAAAACAGGTCGTTGACCTGGTCTTGGAAAACAGACTTGATTGGGTTTTTTTCACTAAAATCATACCACAGTTGGAAATTGCCCCATATTTTTCGTGTTACTCAGTCTATAAAGCAAGGGCATTTCCCTGTTAACCTAATGTTCTTCCCCCCTATATTTTGTTGAAAACCCAGAAAATACCCAATGGGCCTGGCTCGAGGACAAACCCAGTTGTACATAAGCTGCAGATCCTTTGGCTACTTTTCCTTTGGCCATACACTATACCCCACCAAGCCACACAAAATAGCCACTGGCCTCAAAGAATGTCCATGGGTCACTGGCCCACTTTGTCCAGGGTACTCCCCATGCTAATCAAATTGGCCACTGAGCCTGTCCAATGGCCACTGTACCCCCTATTGCATGTCCGTGGGCATTACCTTCACCCATGGCCAATGACCACTGTGCCTGAAGATGGCCAGTGGCCCTGCTCCAGCCCCCAAACCTTACATGGCATCAAGGGGCAGCCAGGGAGGCTGCATAATTCCCCCTTTCATGTGCAATAAAGTTTGGGGACCCGAGTTTGTGTTTGGGGGCCAAAGTTCAGGTTTGGGTGCCTAACAGAAAGTGAATGTGTTCTGTAATTTTAGGGACATATTGGATCCTCTGTGATCCCCTGCACCTATGCTAGTGTTGGGGGTTTACCTAGGGGGCACAGCAATATGACTGTACAGGTTCACAAATCGCAGCTGAGACAAGCCCCTAGGCATGCAAATCCTTTGGTAAAATCAACCCTTTCCGACGTTTCTGTGGCATAGTACACCCATTTGGGACCTGTCCAACCCTGTGAAAGGTGACACCCGCGCATGGGGATATAATATGCCCCATAAATGGCAACAAACCCTGTAGAAATGTTTCAATGAACAACTAAGATCCAGAAAAGGCCAGTCATTGGCCACAGAAGTCTCTTTCAGAAAAACGTTTCAAGCTCCAGCCAAACAAATTAAATGTTTCTTATTTAACCAATCCATCCCTAGAAAAGTCAACAAAGGCAGTCACCAGGAAGGAATATCTCGAACCGAACTTTAATCTCAGAATTCGGTTTTGGCCAGTTTTTCCCACATTCAAAACCACCCACCAGACCAGTTTGCACCACATTTGAGAATGCACCCCTCTCCAAAGGTAGGTGCAAATCCATCCAGCTGTTTTTTCTAAACACTTGACAGACATTTTGTCAAAGGTTGGTATGGAGATTTCATAACATTTAGGTTACCCACTGCATCTTTGCATCCCATTGACAAAACATCACTAAACATTCCAATATGTTTTAGATCATTTTGTGCAGATTTGGTGAACAGTGCCTAAACTGCCCAACAATGATTTTTCCTTTGGCCAACGTAACCATAGCTACCAAATCTCTATCGGCGACTTGATGATATGTGTGTGTGGGGGGGAGGGCATTCTAAACCTGCAAACACAGAGGAGATCTCCTTGTTCTAGGTATGACGAAAGTCAGGCTGCTTATTTGAAGGCATTAAATATGTCCTGTATCTTCTAAATGGGACTGCAATTTGTCATAAATAAGTGGTCTGAATTTGTTGTTTTAGAATCAAGTGATAAAGCCCTGCATATGTTTCTGAAGGCCTAATCAGCGTAGAACCATTGTGAAACTTAATTGTTTCAAAATAGGTTCAGTGTCTTGGAATCTCATTGGACATGGCATTCATAGACTTAACATAAACTTTCAATTACGTGGAGAGAACCGTATTCTGGTATATCCATTTGGTATGGGCATCCTGATACCATATTTGCAAATAGTAATGGAACTCCATAAGCATACACACTCAAGTGAGGGGATGCGGATTCAGGGGAATTAACTAAGTTGGTAAAAATAGAAAAAGGAGGCGTGACAATGCTTTGCACCTCCACTTTCTAACCTTTACACCAATTGTTTGTCTGACGAGTTAGGAAATGTTACAATAGATGTGGCTAGGATGTGTCGAGGAGAATTCTAATACTTACCTACGCAGATGATCCTGTGTTGAAAGTAAGATGCCCTAAAGTCCTGCAATTATGTGTAGATGCTGTAAGGTACTCATGGTGGCAACAGTAAAGACAGACACAAGTGATCACAGTTCAATGATGTTTATTAAACTAAATGCAAGGTGTAAAAATGCCTAACCTAAACCTAAATCTAAGATGCGAGCAAGCGTCGACCATCAAATGAAAAATAAGGCAGTCTTTGTGGCGTTGTGTCAAAATCAAAAGGCCCATACTAAAAAAAAACAATTGCCAATTCCTTACAGCTAATTACAGAAAGAGAGTGGGATAGGGTTTCAATAAAAAGTGTTCACAAATAATAAAACAGGATGTGATTGCCAGCGTTCTCCCTTCCATACGGTTTCAGCACGGGACAAGGTGGGTTTCCTGAGCACAGCACACACTCAAGCTTTCCAGCATGAGCCGACAGTTCCACATCAGCTGTCAGGTTCTTCGAGGGCCAAGTCTCTTATCAATAAAAAGTTTCTTGCCTTTGAGGCCTGTTGTATCCAACAAACAAACAAACGAACAAGCAAAAAGTTCTGCTTCACCTATACCTTGGGTGATGGTTTCACCCCTGGACACCCCTCTTCCGGGCGGACACCCTTCACAAAATCATATTAAACAAATCAATTCAACAGTTCCCTTTTAATGAACTTTGGGTGGTAACTTTCCATCATGGATCACCCACGGTTGGGCTCGGACCCAAATGTCAAGGAGGACAGTTTACTTCCCCTGGTCTTCTAATACTTCTTGTATTCACAAATCTAAATGTCTTGTCAAATAATCTAGTGTGGACATCCATCGATTGCATTCACTCTTCCCAACATTTGCAACACTGTTCATACACTAATTTCACCATGCATGATTCTTTTCCTTTACCTTCTCAATCATCTGTTGGTCAAAGACTTTTGACGGTACAGATGATTTTACAAGTCCCCTGCATGACCTCTTCTCGCCTATTCTCAAGCGCTCTGATTACGGTTGTTTTTCTACCATTGGGTAATTGCCCAGATTAATCCTGTTGGAGCATCCACATGGTGCCAGCCACCTCTGTTTCTGGTTTTCCCACTCTTTAGCTTTTCAAAGTTCAATTTTGCCTCTGGCAACTTTTCGTTTAACACAGTTCAGTTTGTTATCAATACTCCCCTCGACTCACCAGCTGTGATGAACTGCTTTGCTTTTTTTTTCTTGCAGTCAAAGTTGGTACCACAGAGACAAGTGTCTCTCCCGGGCCTGGCAATCTGCAGAGGAGGGTCTTGTGCACCATTGACATCTGGTGCAAGACACTCTAGCTATTGTTCGCGGATGTATCATTCCCTCTGCCAAGGTTCACGAGCCTGAATTGGAAAGGGTAAGGTAACTCTCTCCATGTCACCCTCTCTGTCTGCGCCGTCTTTCTACTCCTCTTGAACTGCTGTGCTGAGTTAGCTCATACGTTGTGCTGTCTGCCTTGCCCGTAGGGTGCTGTCATGCTCCACCTTTTATCCCTGTGGGGAAAGGAACGGGCCATCAGGTGTGTGCGATTCTGGTCGATTGGCTGACTTTGCCTGACTCTTGTATTGGGACATGTCAGGTAAACCACTCTGGTATTCGTCTGTTGTCATTCGTGTTGAGCTAAAGTGTTCATGTCAGAAAAGGGGGGGGAGTATTTTGGAATATCCTACGTAGTAGGATGGGGAAAAGGTGTTGGAAGAAGGGGGATACCGCATCTCACCGGTCAGTATCCCATTCCCCAAGTACCCTCATCCAGGTGATACTCCCACACTGGTCCACCCCCAGGAACTGGATCCAAAAGCGATGGCCGTGTCCTGGCCACCTGGATGACAGATCCCCAGGGACTAGACAGGGAGACACCTACAGGTTTCTCACAATCCCTACACCGCATATTTGTCCTAGGACAGTTTCAGGGTTAAGACCATAGAAATTAATATGATGCAAATTGCTAGAGCCAAGTGAAACAGAAACCAATCGATATACACACACAATTGAACATTAGAGGTTTGAACAGAGTGTGATTATTTGGGCAATCAATTTAGTAACATATTGTTATGGGGTGGACATATTAGAAGACAGGCAAAAAGATGGCCAATGACTGATACAGCCCAAATCTAAAGAAGAAGTAGTAAAACACATGATGACCATACATAAGGCTAGATTAGCTGCTTGTGTTAGATACAGAGCAGATTAAGATGTTTAGAATACTGTAAAGAATTTTGAATAAGTATGAAATGTTTGTGTGAACTTGGGGGAGTACTTGCTACCACTGCAACATGTAATGTTTACCTGTATCACTATATAATGTACCCTAGGGCCCAATTCATGGAACCTTTAGCGCAGTGCAACATCACTTTGTACTGATTCAAAGTGACTTTGCACTGCCAACAAACACCCTGATTTGCAGAGCCATGCAAAGTGTATTTTTGCAGTGCAACGTGACTTTGCACCAATTGTGCAAAAATACAGAAAATACAGTTTGCACTGTTCTTCGAATCGGGGTGCTTTATGGCAGTACAAAGTCACAACATGATAAACATTCCATGCATCAGGCCCTTGGTGTTTTTTGAATGACCCTAAGGGCCTAATTCTGTTATACTGCTACATGATCTTTTTACAAAACAAAAGCAATATGATGAAGGTATGATTGGCAGTGTTAGCCCAAGATTTCCATCTCTAAGGCCCTTATTCACAAAACGTTGTCCAATGGGCTTTGCCATTATACAATGCTTCTGTGAATTAGTCTCTAAGTGCTATTTTAGGCCTGATTCATTGTTCTATAGGATTATACCATTATAAAACACGTATGTGAATAGTGTGTTTTTCAGTGTCTTTATTCTGTCTGTGAAGTTTCACAGTTCTATACATGTGCTGAATATTTTATTCTACCATGCATCATACTTTTCTGAATTAATTTCCGAATACTATATTGAAATTGAACCATTGTGAGGCACACCAGGGCGAATGAGGCGTTGCTTCTCTACTTCAAAGACTTTTTGGCAAACATGTTGCAGAGGTAGACAGGGTTCCTGCTGGCCAGAAAGCTACTCAATTGACACTATAAACCGAGTGCTTCCAATAGTGTTAGAGGTGCTGCCACAACTTAGAGGGATTCAGGTACATCAGGAAAAGTTACACTTCAGCCCAGACTCTGCTAGAAGACCGGGCAGTAGAGCATGGCCCTTTCTCCTACACCACTGCACTCATTGGCACACCACATCAAGAATACAGCATGCACCTCGTCAGCATAGAAGATCGAAGAAGCTGCTTGACTATCCCTTCACATCATGTTTGAACTATGCCAAGATGTAATTAGATTCTCTTAGAATCCTGTCCCATAACTTCCAAAGATTAGCACACCTCCCCAGCCCCTCATTTCTTGAGTAGAGGGCATTGATCAACGTTGCGTGTAATGCAATATGAAATAAAATAGTTGTTGGTCAAGGAGGTGAGCCACATACATCATGGGTTGCTCCAATCACCTCCACACCTGGAAAGAGAGAACAATCAGAAGATATCACTGTCAGCCGGCAGGAGCGGACCACGCTCCTACAGTAACGGCTTCACCCTTTATTCACACGCATCCATTAATAACGCTGCGCAGACGAGGTGCAGTGTGGAACCTTCTTTATTCATGTACACACGTGAACTAACTGAACCCCTTCCCTCGTCCCGTCCCCTCCCTAGCCGAACAACACTTCTCTTTCCAACATGTGGCCCAAACCTGGAATCACTCACATAACGATGTGAGGGAACACAGAGCCTGTCAGTTCACAACGTGACAGCTCCCCTCTTTTTAACGTACTGTGTCACAGAAGCCCTGACCCCATTTCTTCAATGAGTCTCTGGGGTTTCATATGGGATCATTTAGGTCTTGTATGCTTAAATACTTCCTGTACTATTGCGTCATCACCTACATTGTTCTCTTCTCCTTCTGACCTCTCATCATCTCCCTGATAAGGGCCATCTGAGAACTGGTTGCCTGTGAAGGTGTGCGATTGTTCCCATACCTGGGGCAGGCTGCCCATAAGTTTCTTAAAGTGGGATGCGTTCCTTGTGATGGAGTGGTAGTGTTCTGCCCTGGCAGTTACCATAGTGCCCATCCTGCTGATTTCCACCAGCTGTTCAGGCGCAAAGGTTGGCTCTTCTTTTCTCATTTTTAGCTGGCATACCACCACCTGGTCTCCCAGTTCAATGTCACATTCTGTTGCGCCTTGCTGCGCGTCAGATCTCTCTTTCATTTTTTCTTTCTTTTCTTGATCTCAAGCATTGACCAGTTGTTCTTGAGTTGTGGTGTGAGGCAGGGCAGGGGCTTTAGGTAGTCTCATTCTGATGACTCGACGAAACATTTAAGTCGGATGGGCTGAACCCAGTGGTGCTGTGTGGCGATATTTACGGAAGGTTGGCTGTGTGCAGAGTCCGCTTGATCTTGGCCATAAACCGTTCCACAACGATGTTGGATTGGGGCCATCGCAGGGTTATCTTGCGATGTTGGACCCCCATGTAGCGTGCAAAGTTCTCGAAATCCTCATGAACGGTGGCCCTTTGTCTGACTTCATTACCTTTGGTATTCCATAGGTTGACAACATGCGGTCTAGTGCTGGGATGACGCATGTCGCCACTGTATAGTCAATAAGGTGGGCATCTGGGAAATGAGTGTGTTCATCAATTAGCACCAACACATACATCCCATCGTGTAGCGATACAAAGAAGTCTTTGGCCACTTCTTCCCAGACGCCTTCTGGGAGAGGGGACATCTGTAGTGGGTTGTCGTGCAGCGGGTGGGTCACCAGTGTGCAGGTTTTGCATCTGCCAACAATCGCCTCCACTATGGCATCCAATTGGAGGAACCACACTTTTTGACACAAAAGGCGTTTCATGGAAATCACCCCCTAGTGGCCTTCGTGTGCCAGCATGTCTGTCTGTTCTCGCAGCGAAGATGCAATAACGACTTTGCAGCCCTTCAGGACAATGTGGTCATCCACCACCATCAGTTTGTCTTTCACCAGCTACAGGGACTTGATTTCCGCCTTTAAAGAGTGTGGCTCCTGTCTGGCTTGGTGTTTGGTGTGGGCTGTTCTGCCTGTTCTAATGCATTCACTATCGCCAGGGCCGGGTCACTTTCCGATTACCTCCTCAGGGTGGCCCACTCTACTGGTAGGGGTTGCAGGTGGTGAATGATGTAGTTGATGTATACGTCAGCGATGGAAGGGCTGACCTGTGTGGCGGGATTGTGCTCTTTGCACCGATGATGCCCGATATCAAATTTGTAATCCTGTAGCCGTAACCCCCACCTGGCTATTCTGGGGGGGGAGAATTCTTGCCTTGGGGTTGCTGAATATTGTTGACAGGGCCTGGTGGTCAGTGATGACTGTGAACGCCTTCCCATACATACTCCTGTTCCGTGGTTGTGAGACTCCGGCTTGCATAGGCCACAATGAACTTTGTGTCCGGGTTTGCGGGGTCCCTTTGTGTCAGAATGGTGCTGAGGCCAACTGGCCTGGCATCAAGGATGACCTCTGTCTTTCTGTCTACGTCGAAGTAAGCCATGTCCTCTGCCTTGGAGAAGTTATTCCTGATGGTCTCAAATGTGCGTTGGCAGTCTAGCGACCATTCAAAAAGCTGGTCCTTCCGAGTCAGTAGGCGGAGGGGGTTGCTGACGGTGGCATAGTCCTACAAGTACCTTGAGCAGTAAATCGGCAGTCCCAGGAACAATCGTAACTCTGAGATGTTTTGTGTGGCTGGTCCATGTTCAACGCCGCCACTGTCAGGGTCCGGCCTCATGCCTTTCTCAGAAAATTTGTGTTCGAAGAATCTCAGGGTGCCTTTCCTGAACTCGCATTTTGCCCTGTTGAGTGCAAGCCCTGATGCCTATAGGTCCCGCATGGTGTTCCACTTTTGTATTGCCAAAAACCAGCACGTCATCCGAACAGTTCATGCAGTCCGGGACATGGCTGATGACTTTTTGTATTTTTTCTTGAAAAATCTCTGCACCAGACGAGATGCCGAAACTGAGCCATTTGTATTGAAATAGGCCCATGTCTGTGATGAAAGTGGTGATATACCGTGACTCTGGAACTATCTCGATCTGGTGGTATCCTCTTGTGTGGTCCAAATTCGAAAAAAGAACCTGGCACCATGCAGTAGGTGTATCATGTCCATTATTCAGGGTGCCTGGTGCCATTCCCTTTCTATCGCCTTATTCACCCTCCTCATGTCTAGACATAGTCAGATAGAGACATCCAGAGATTTCTTTGGGACGGGTACTATGGGGGATACCCATGGGGTGGGCCCTATCGCGGGCTCAATTATATGTTGCTTTAAGAGTTTGCTGATATCCTGATCCCCCTGTCTTTGGATATTGATGGGCATGCCCATGTAGTATTGTGCGATGGGCTTGACCTCTGGGTTGATGTGGAGCTGGACTTTACTCTCAGCTTGCCTAGCCCTTTAAACAGATTGGGGAATGCAGCTTCAATGTCCTCGGGTCGCGCAAAGTATTTTTGGGCCATCAGCTGGTATAGAATGTGTACGAACCCCATTAGCACTGCCATCTTAAAGCTGAATATACAGCCCCTGTTCACTTCCGTCTTGAGGACGTGCAACAGGATTTTTGCCTTTTACCAGACGAGATGCCGAAACTGAGCCATTTGTATTGAAATAGGCCCATGTCTGTGATGAAAGTGGTGATATACCGTGACTCTGGAACTATCTCGATCTGGTGGTATCCTTTTGTGTGGTCCAAATTCGAAAAAAGAACCTGGCACCATGCAGTAGGTGTATCATGTCCGTTATTCAGGGTGCCTGGTGCCATTCCCTTTCTATCACCTCATTCACCCTCCTCATGTCTAGACATAGTCAGATAGAGCCATCCAGAGATTTCTTTGGGACGGGTACTATGGGGGATACCCATGGGGTGGGTCCTGTCGCGGGCTCAATTATATGTTGCTTTAAGAGTTTGCTGATCTCCTGATCCCCCTGTCTTTGGATATTGATGGGCATGCCCATGTAGTATTGTGCGATGGGATTGACCTCTGGGTTGATGTGGAGCTGGACTTTACTCTCAGCTTGCCTAGCCCTTTAAACAGATTGGGGAATGCAGCTTCAATGTCCTCAGGTCGCGCAAAGTATTTTTGGGCCATCAGCTGGTATAGAATGTGTACGAACCCCATTAGCACTGCCATCTTAAAGCTGAATATACAGCCCCTGTTCACTTCCGTCTTGAGGACGTGCAACAGGATTTTTGCCATGTGAGCCTTATCTGTGCACGTGGCGGAGATGACACCTTTGCAAGGTAGTGGTGTGGTGGAGCTGTAGGGGTAAATATTGACAGAGCCCTTTCTGAGCTTCGGTGCGTTTGTGAGAGTGTTATATGCCTCTTCACTGATGATGTTTACCATGGCTCCTGTGTCTATCGGGAAATACAGCAGCATGCCGTTCACTTGGAGGTTCAGCACTGGACTGTTCTGGGTTGCAGTGCTGTTTTTTAAAGCCCAGACATATCCTTTCTTCCTCTGGTCTTCACTCGATGACTGAGAGTCACTACTGGATGGTGACTGCATTTCAATGTAGCGGATGTAGCATCTGCGGCTGCTGCCTGTAGGACCTTCAGCCGGCCTGTACTCCGCTCATGTGTATGACTTCCTAAGGTCGCGTTCGTGATGTCGCTGCCATCTTGGTTCTTGGTCAGGTCCACCCTCTGGGGGGCTGGACGGGGTTGTCCTCCTGCGTTTCCTCATGCTCCTCCGGGCTACTTAGGGGAACGGGGACTTTTTGCAGATGGCCCTGAAATGGTCATTGCCACCACACGCAGTGCATTTCTGTCCCAGGTAAGGACAGTCGTCTGTGTGAGGGTATTCATAACCACACCTGTAGCATGTGGCATCCGTGCATCTGGGCGGTAAGTTTGGTGTGGTGAAGAGTTTGTTGATGGCATATGGTTCAGGGGTCTTCAGCTGTAGTGTGACTTTGCTGAGGCTGTCCAGCTGGGACTCAACCACTGCTTTAATGCGTGCGAGGGCTAGAACTTCTTCCAGTGACTGCTGCTTCTGCAGAAGTTTATTTCGAAAGGACTGGAAGTCACACACAGCTATGACCTGAGACTGCAGGGCTTTGTTGTTGGAGTATCGGTGGAATTCACCTGATTATAGTTTGATGTGCTACCTCATTATGTAGTTGTCTAGGGATTTCCCTTTTTCTTGGCATCTGGTTTGAAAGAGGTGCCTTTCATAGTCGACGATGGTATGGGGTGTAAAGTATTCCGATAATTTGGTGTGCAGGTCATAATAGGATGCAGTGTTGAGGTTAACAAGCTCAACCATGATGTTTCTGACTGCCGGTCCGACGGCCATGGATAACGTGTTGTTGAGCTGTCATTGTTGAGTCCTATGGCCCCCACATAAAATATGAAGTTGCATAACCATGTCATCCATCTGGGGCCCAGATTGCTGGTGTTGTGATCATTGAACGCGTGGGGTAGGTGTAGTATTTGAGAACCCCTGTCTGAGGGGGGCACTTGCCCTGAGGGCCCGGCTCCCGACGTGGATTTAACCTCCCCATCAGACATGACTGTGTGTCCTGGCAGTGCACCGGTGGCTGATTGGGTGTTGCTGGGCGCCTTCCATTGTTTCCCAGCTGGTGTGGTGGTAAAAAAGGCCAGCATGCGGAATGGGCGAATTAGGTGGGTGTGTGCCCTTGCGCTTGTCCCTCTGGTCCTGTGGAACAAGATAGGGTTGTCTGGTTCACTTTTAGCACATGCCTTGCTATGCCTGCACAGCCAATCTGTTTTTTGGATGGGGGGTGGCTGGAGGACTTATAAGATGCTAACAGTGCTGGTTCTCTCGTGTAGGCCTTCCCTCTTCCTTGCCTATTTGCTTCCCAATGTGTAGCCCGAGCCGGTGGCTGCTGAATGTCTATAGCGCTCTGTGAGCACGTGTGGGGGTCGTGACTTAACGGTGCCCAGCCTCCGGTATGTATTGTAGGTGCTGAATGTCAACAGCACTCTGGGAGCAAGTGCGGAAGGCATTGCTTAATGGTGCCAGGCCTCCAGTATGTACTATCCCCTTGCCACTGTACGTGAGAGTCTGTGACGCAGAGGCACGCTGATGCGCATACCGTGTCCAACAATACCCCTCACGGCTGCACTTTAGTGGGGGGGCACAGACTGCCTTCTCACCCATGTGTGTGGCGTCCCCAAGCCTGCGCGTCCTCCTGGCTAGCACTGGATGTGGCGTGCGGTCATTTCGATCCTCGTCGCCTGTCAGCCAGCGAGAGTGGACCACGCTCCTGCAGTCACAGCTTCACCCTCTATTCACACGCATCCATTAATAACGCTGCGCAGACGATGTGCAGTGTGGAACCTTCTTTAATCATGTACACACGTGAACTACTGAACCCCCTCCCTCGTCCCGCCCACACCCTGGCCCAACTTCACTCCCCTTTCGAACATGTGGCCCAAACATGGAATCACCCACACAATGATGTGGGAGAACACGGGGCCTGTCACTCCACAATGTGACAATCACCATACCTTCATAATAACAGTGCCTTGCTAAAATGTTCTTCCCCACCATTGACACATGTGCACCTTTTACGATTGGGAAATTGTGCAAGAAAAGCAGCCTGCTCGGGCCATCTAGTAGCCATGCAGACAAATAGTGTGCCCTGAATATCAATCACACTGCTTTCCTCTTCACAACCCAATCGAAAATAAGAAAAAACAAACACCACCCATTTTGCTGCTGATCATGTAAACACATTAGAGTCCTAACCACCGCAGAACCAGCCCTTTCATTTTTCAATTGCTAAAGGAATACACAAAGCAAAGCACTGCACAAAGTAAACGTTACACAAGTACAGTACATGGGTGTAAATGTGTTTGCCAGACGAGATGGTGGAAAAAAACTAATATTTTGTGAAGTCTGGTTGGTTGTTGTGCCAAATGGGTCCTTCCTGAGTGTGCTACACTTCTTTGAACATGATTACACTCACTATGTACAAACCAACCAATACGAACAATTTGGCTAACCTGAATAATTGTCCCCCACCACTATCCAATGTAAGGGAATGCTGGGGAAATGGGGCAGAGGGGCTGGGGCTGATCATATATCTCACTTCCTCTTTCAAAGAAAACCTTACAACACAAACTTGATAAAATGTAATTAAAAAGAGTTTAGACAAGGGTGATTTATTATGTTTGTTAAAAGTTCTTTAACGAGTGGGAGAACAAAACATAATCATTGATTGAATATCCAAGTAAAACATTGTTATCTGGCACACATGGGAAATCATGCGTTCCAGATAACAAATATGTTTGATAAGAAAGCTTTTACTGTATTCAGGTGAGCAAGTCACTGTGATTGTGAATTGCTCAGTAAAAGAGTAGAATGCAGTGCAGATTAATGGATTCCTCAAGTATTGAACAATTGCGGCCTGACCTAGGACTGCAGCCATGGCGCCATTATCAGGCACGTGGAAGTCTGTTTAACCATTAGCTAATGAGGGTTCCTTGCTGGTGTTGTAATGCCTCAGCACTTGGGCTATGGCCTGCAGTATCTCCAGCTTCTGACTAATTTGCAGTGAAAGGCCCAGATAGGGACAATTACTGCAATTAATCCTTGATGAAACAAAGGCATGTCCAAGAAGCGTATCATTCTGATTGCAGATCAGCAGCTGCATTCTACAAAAGTGAGCTGAAGTCATTAGAATTTAGCAGAGTGTGTTGGCCAAGAGCTGGAACTGAAGGAAAAGGGAAACTTACAAATATATATATATATATATATATATATTTCACCTAAGGCAACACTTCTCATTATCCTTTCCGATTATTTTTTAACTTATGTACCTCAACATTATTATATTGGATTTATTCAAGAAATAGGGCATGTTAAAAAAAGAAAGATGAAAGCATTTACAAAAAAGGTACTCATTTAAAAAAATAAAATAGAACATATTTGAACACTGTCTTGCCTTGTGTTTAACAAATCAAATTGAAACTTGTTAATGAGCCCCTCATCAATGTAAAAACAGAGCGAAAAAAAAGGTTCCCTTGAAGGGAATTAGATTAATCTTTTCAACTGTTTGGTTTAATCTGGTGCTTCCCCTCTCAACTTCCCTGAAAGTATCAAGTGTGGAGGTATTTTACAAAATTGGGAGCTATTGCAATATCCCATCAAACAATTCATACCTGTCTTATTGAATCAATTTAAGTGTAATAATTCTGATTACATTTCTAACTAAAAAGCTCTGTGATTGACCATGAAACTGCCAATTTTTACAAAAGTCAAGAGCATCATTACTGTATAGAGATTTTGCTATTGTCATTCCTGCGTTACAATAAAAGTCTGCACATGATATCAACAGCACTATAAGATGAGCAAAAGTCTGTGAATATTGCTGCTATTTTCCACCAGCTTTGTGTGGGCCCATGATAGGTTGTGATTAGCTGTAACGGAATGCAATCACAGTTAATCAACGCCATTCAGGCCAATTCAAGTGGCCAATGAATGTTGGTGTCCTGATTGGCTGGAATGCATAGCATGTAAGCCAATCAAGGGCACTTGGCTACCGTTCTACTCTGATTTGCCATATTCTCACTGTACCTGATTAGTCTGGATGTTTTGCCTTTATGGCTGGGTGGAATTTTACCCAATCAGAGATGTTTGGATCTACTTGATTTCTGCACAGCCTAGTGGGATTGTAATGGGGTGAATTTTGACCCATTTTATATTCATATCCACAGTATGATGGAAGGGTTTTTCCACAAAGGTTTGGACATGGCTCAGTACTGGAGGGTGTTGAATCATCTGGCACCCCTACATGTTCAAAATGGTTTGAGTCAAGTCTGTGATGCATCTATCACTCTCTTCGGTTATTTAATTATGTAGAGCATCGGCCAGGCGAGTCCACAGAAGGTGTCAGTGCTGTGTACATGAGTTACATTATGACTAGCCAGTGCTAGGTACAAACCCTATATTGACGGTCCTCTACGAGATAACAGCTTCAATTTGGTAAGGATCATCAGGGTAACCATGCACCTAGATTGATCACTTGGGCTATTTTCTCAATACATGGACCAGTTCAATAAAGAGAAGTATTCACCAGTTGTTGTTCAATCAATGGGAGAGCACAATGTGTGGCAGTTGATAGATGATCATAATAATTTAAAAATAATCCGGAACAAGTTGCAGCCCCATACACATTCAGGGGTGGAGTGGCCTATAGGGAACTCTGGAGATTTCCCGGTGGGCCTCTGCACCCTGGGCCTCTTCCTGTGTGGTATTTCCACATGTTCTCATAGTAAAAGGGTTGGGCTCGCTGAAAATGTGTAATATGGAGCCACTTTGAACATTATTTCCAGGGCCTCTTTTGGTTCCCAGTCCACCCCTGTACACATTTGTGGTTAACCTGGCTAATTTGACAAATGCTATTCTAAATGAGGATTGCACTGCCTCATCAATGAATGTTCGCACCAAACAAAAAAATATGAAATCTGCTAGCATCCTGTTGTCCAGTTGGAATGAGGCCTATCGTGTAGCACAGAAGATTTAGCTAGTACAGTATTGTCATGCTCTATAGTAACTCTACACAGAGTGAAATGGACGTGAATCCTGTTCTGACCAAACTAAGTAAAAATGCATTTGATCCTTCTTTGTTCGATATTATTGCACTGAAATGGAAGCCCGTGTACTTGGAATAAAGAAGGCCCAATATTCTGTTCTCTGGGATGGTTCCCATTCATGTGGATCTACAACCACACATTAGTTCATTCTATCCTAAACGAGGAAAACTAACCATTTGAATATCAGTGCGGTTCCACAAAGAGCAGTCCAGCACCAACGTGCAGGCTAACACCCCCTCCCACCCCAAACATAAGTGCTGCCTGCAACCCCAGATACCTATTTGCACCTTAGAGGGTGCCCTCATAGGTGCCATAACTCAGGTGTGACTGTGCATCTCTAGGCACTGTGAGCAAGGATACTAATCTGGATTACCCTTAGTAACAAGTTTTTCTGAATTTTCTGAAATGAGGGTGCACACCTACTGAGAATGAACATGACAAAACAACATGTTCTAAATCATAGTTGTAGACATACCTGAGTGGTAACCATGTCAGAGCATAGGCTCTTTGGCACTGAAGACTGCTTAACTATTGATCATAGCATTGTCAAAATTGCTCATTGATGTAAATGTTCTTTGTGAAGAGGAACTGAATAGGAACTAAATCCACATGTATCACTAAATCCACTAAATCTACTACTAAATACACTAAATCATTTAATCCACTAAACCTCTAAATCACTAAATCCACTAAATGTACCACTAACCCCACTAAATGGGAGCTAAATCCACAAGTAAATAAAGTACAGGTAAATTATCATTGTGAAAATCCTCTGATGAAAAATCGTGTCTTCTGCAACAAAGGCTTGGTTAAGAAAGACGTTTCTCATGACAGAACATGGGTTTTCCACCCAGCATTCCTCCACCAGCTATTTTACGAAGATAAGATACAAATTTAAAGGATACCCGCACTTGCTCAGATGCAGTCCCTTATGACTTGCACTTAAGCTTCAAACTTTGCATCTTGAATAACTGAACAAAGGACAAGGCCCTCCAGGAGATGGAGCTGGATACATTTGTCCATGAATAGAAGTACTTATGAGGGAACTATTACCGTGACAGAATTTCTTTCTCATTGATATCTAGGCTTGGGGAGGGATGGCAAGAGGATCCTCATTTAATTCACGATGTATTACTAAATAATAATGTAAATCATTTGCTCTTATTGCAAACATCAATGGAATTGCATTTTCTCAGGCTCTACCAAACAGTTCTTTCAGCCATTTCAGCCATGCAGGCACATTGCCTGGTAACCTTGATTTAGTTTCATTGCACATTTGTGGAGCCGTTTATTTCTATACACAGCAGCAATTCGTTTTCAAGTGACAAGATCATGATTTTGTAATTTGTTCTATATTCGTCTGATGTGAAGACAGGAAAATCTGTGTTTGGACTGTATCAGCTCATTCTGTTCTTATCAAATCAATTTCTAAATCCATGTGGGTGCATCAACACTCTATGTAACAGCACTTCTTTGCCTGGCAAATTATAACGTATCTTTCTGTTGGTAGAATACCTCTTGCCACCCTGCCCGAATTGCCTACATACAGAGTTTAAGAGGTGTGGGTGCTACTATCCATAGGGCACACAAAAGAGGGAGGAGTTTGTTTAACAAGAACATCAACTAAAAGGTTGCCTAAGTAAGATGTACAGAATTAGGAGGATGCCTGTGTACTGTGCCCAGAAGCATCTCAATGTGTGAGGTGAGATTATCTCACAAAGGTAATGAGAGTGTTGATGAGTTACGGAATTATCATTTACCCCTTCCACAGTTGCCATCAGCCACCTAGCTCCCGGGCGGTCAGCTGTGCTTACCAGCAACCACTGTCTCTATTCCTTTTTTGTTGACCTCAACCAATTTATTCCTTTGGAAGACATTTTGCTAATTAAGATTGGATTGCAGCTTTGTTAGCCCATCACAGGTATTTCCTCATCGCTTGATTGATTATAATCACATTTAACAAATAAAGGGAAATAAAAGAAGCTTGTGGGCCTGTATACCAGATCTCTTATAAAGACCAGGACAGGAGGATAGCTCAGGCAACACATTTGTCTTGGAAGCACACAGGTTAGAATCATGGTGCCCTGTTTAGAGTCTGTTCTCTGGCATTAAGGATGCTATGCGCAACCACCACCAAAGGCAACCTGGCGCTAAGAACTGAAAAACCTGTGGTCATAACAGCCGGAGAAAAAGGAGGACTAAAAAAGTAAGGTTTTCAAAGCCTTTCTGATTTTTAAATGGGCAGAGACCATACACAGGGATGCGGGAAGAGCATTCCAAAGGACAGCAGCAGTGACAGAAAAGGACCGACCATCCACCAGTTCTAGCCTGTTTAACCGTGGGGATAGCAGAAGAAAGCGGACCCCAGAGTGTAATGCACGAGACGGAACATAAGGCTTACATTTTTGCTGCAGATAATTCGGCCCAGCACCAGCGTGATATAAAAGATGAATTAAAGAGCGCACACAGTGCGTCGTGTACTTTCGTATAGCATGCATAGGATTTTACATGCCACGTCCTTTTCAAACTCCGCCATTTAGCTTTTTGATTTTTTAGAATGATTTTAAAATGTTTATTTTATGGTGCTGTTTCTTTATTTTCTAGAACATTATTCACCACTGTTAGAGATTTCTTGCAAGTCTGTAACCTACAAGTAGCTACCTTACCCCACATGCACTACGTATGCATTGCGGGCACATATTCACACATGACTTTAAAGCCAACGTTAAAATCCAAATCTGGTACTTCTGGGGGCCCGTCAGACTTGCTGATGTAACGTTAAGCTTTTTTTTCTTCAGGCGACCAATTACATTTTCCCCACTCTATAGAGCAACTGTATTCTCCCTGGCATTGAAGTGTTCCCTCACCTTCCTCCCCTCCACAACAAACACGTTAGCTGTCAGGGCTTTGTGGAGTTTATTTATGTTTGACACAGTGGTGCTGGTCTGCACTTTATCATCTGTCTGCAGTATTTGCATAACCTTTCAGAGCTAATGACTGCCATGTTGACAAATTAAGCTGGTTTCCGATACATTTCATGGATTATCATTTCCCAGAGCACTTGCACTGGATCTAATTCCTGCAGTGCTTGCTGAATGGTGTTACTGCTGATATTAACGCCCTCTAACGTTTGAAAGTGATGTCATTTATATATTTATTCCTATATTTTTTCGAAGCTGAACTTTATTCATGTCGAAGTCTATGTTATCGTTCTGTAAAGAGCTATAAAAAATAAAAACAATATGAAGATGCCTATCTAAGACCACACTACAGAAAGTGTGCATTGTTGTCCGGTAGCACTAGGGTAAAGGTTGCCCTACTACAAAAAAGGAATTCTTCTAATGCATTTGTATTTTGTATTTCGCTGCATATAGTGAAAGCCTAGCTAGGAAGCAACAGAGCACTAGTTTGGAGTTAGCAGAGGTCAGTTTGAGGGAACGTTGCAGGATATTAGAGCAGGCTAATTCTATTTTTAGAAAAAATTACGAGTTCTGCAATACAGTGGCAACGAGTTACAAAGGGTATCGGGTAATATTAGCCCCATAAATAATGTCGCCATACATATAGTGGCTGGGAAACGGCATATGCAGCATTATTTATGGGGATAATTTATGGGGTAAATGGCAGCGGGGGATGTGTGGGTGACCCCCGCTCACTTTAAAAAAATATAGGGGTTGCTTGGGTGTACCCCACAGGTTCCACGGGCTACTATCACCACACAAAAAAACGGCGTCATTCATTTATGGCAACATTTTTGCGGGGATATTATCACATGGAACCTTCCAAAGGAAGGATACAGATAGAAAGAGAGTTCAATTGCCCGTGCACCTGTATTTTGTTTTTTGTTGTTCGGGTTGAGAAATGTGTCAGAATGAAAAGATAGCCCACTTCTTGGAGTCCTCTGGAGAGCAAATGTCAGAACAACCTAGGCAAACTAGTGCAGCAGGAACAAGGACAACTCTGCGGTTTGGGTATTGCCTGATACAAATTCCCTCCCATGAAACATAGATCAAGCTAACAAAAACCGTGCCAGTGTACTCAGCTTTGAAAGAACACACTAACTGCAACACACCAAATCCTCACCTGATAGATGCATGGTATTTGCAAATAGAGCTCAAAACTGACATTAGGGGAAATTATTTTTCAAATTCCAATAGCATGCTGGGATGAAATGATATACATCTTGTTTTTCTAGGCTTATTTATTCATGTAGAGAGTGCTACACATCAAGAATCAGATCGCAATACATATGCTTAAAACGGCATTCTCTATTGAAATATTTCACTATGGTACCTGTTGGAAATTCGACTTGTCGCGCACATATATTGCAGTGTTGTGGTGATATATTTGTGAAAACAAATAATGCAAAAATAAATCATTAGTGAAATTATTTAACACAGAAAGAGATGTTACATAGGCAATACAATGGTTGCCATACTTAAAATTGGACAGAATACTAATAAAAAAAACTGCACAATTGAAATACTTCTTCTGAAGGTCCCCATTACAGTTAGAGGAGTGGTTACCCTTCTGAACTAAGAATCCTGCTAAATGTAAGACTATGTTTGGAGTTGTTTCATTCCATGGTGTTATTAATGATTGTACAGGTTTTCTATTGTATATCATTTATGATTTAGTTATCGTCACCTTTATGTCTTTCCTATTGTAAATATGGCAACCATTGTATTGTCTATGTATCATCTCTTTCTGTGTTAAACGATTTCACCAATAATGTATTTTACATGAATCGGTTTTTACAAATCTATCCCTGAAGTAGTGTGCAATTTATGTGTGCCACCTTTTGACTATATATTATGAATGATTGGAGAAAGACACTAGGAACCCATGTTTGTACCGATATAGTTATAGCCCATTGGTTCCTAGGGGAACAGGCAACCTTGTGAATTACAAATACATTCTAGTTGACCAGACACTCATGGTTTCTATTGGATCCCTTGCTGCATGTGGGTTTTTGGACACTGACTCTTGGACATATGTTCATTTTAAAAGATGAAGGAACTTCCCCCATAATGCAACTGGACACGCAGACATTTTCTTCACAGTTGTTCAGGAGCTGCTCCCGAATGGCCTCATGTCAGAAAATGAAAAGCACGGTCAGTCCACTATGGAGCACACTGTTTGTTGATATATTAATAATCGTAGACATGTGTTTGGTGCCTCGTAGACATGTGTTTGGTGCCAAATGGCGAATGATCCTGTGAGTCTCCATAGATTAATTGGCAAAACAATTCCGTTTATTTTCTGTTAGCCCATTGTTAAACGAGGGTGTGTGTACCCGGAAAAGTATGATGCGTTTTTTTCTAAGTCAGCGTGCATTCAGGGCCTCAAGAACTATCAGAATCAGCGGCAGGGATGTACATCTCAACGAAAACATTTTGAAAAACGCAATGAAACGTATTTGGGCGTAATTTACAAACGCGTTTTTCGATGGGGTTTTGTCATTGAAAACGCGTTTGTAAATCAGGCCCATATGTCTTTTCAAAAGAACTACTATTGATGTTTGTGTTCTGAAATCAAAGTAGTGTGAGGCATACTTTAGAAAGAATATTTATTCAAAATAAAAGCGAAACTTTTCCCAAGATTTGTTCCTATTGAAAGTAGAAGCGCTTCCCATGGCTGGCTGCTATAGGCTAGCATTTGTTCTCTTTTCATCCCTCATTCCATTCAGACTTTAAAAGTGGAAAATGATCATCAGTGCGGGGCTAGGAAAACCGCGCTGTTTTGGTCTGCGAATTATAGGCAAGGTTACACTCAATTACCTTTCACATAGCATTCTCAGGTTTTCCTGCAAGAACATTCACCAGAATCCCGGGCCTGCGGTGCTGTCTGCATCTGTGCTCCCCAGAGGGTAGTTAGCCAGAGAACGTTTCTTTTGTTTTAGCAGAAACAGGTCAAGCTAGATCTCTTAATGGCATCTTTGACTCAGTTTAATTAATTTTGTAATGATGATCTATTTTGGTAAACTTCAAAATGAATTTCACAGATATTTTGCATGCAACATGTCAGAAAAAGAAGGATTTAATTCGTGTTTACTTTGCCAGGAATAATTTAATTCTAGTTGACAATTTTATGGGCACCTGTTTGAGCGCCATGAAAAAGATAAGTATCTGGAAAAAAGAATTCTGTTTCTCTTTCAGGTTCTTTGATGGAATCTAGACATTGGAGTATATTGCAAAATGTGATGTAGGATGTGGACTCTTTTCTTTTTCTTTTTATTTCTCTCTCGCTCTCTCTCTCCCTTTCTCCCTCTCTCTCGCTCTATATATCCATCTTGAGCCACTGTAATCCCACAGGCAAAGGGTAGTCACACTCCCAGTTGGTATTTAAGGTAATGATGAGAAATCATCAAAATCAGAGAACACCAGTAACTACAGTGAAAGGTTAAAAGTATCTGTTTTATTCAAAAAATAATTATTTAAAATATCTCTGTAACTCCTCAAGGTCACAAGTGGAGGAGGTGGCAAAAAAGACGCTTTTCGCAAATGCTAGTTCCTTGGTCACATGATTTGTTGGTCGGTTCGCGCACGTTAAATAATGTGCGTGAAAAGGAAAGTGAAGGTTTAGAAAGAGAAACAGACACAGTGTGCGTAGACGAGCCATACAAGTAGTCCTACATCTATCTCCACTATAGACCATGCATGCCGATGGAATACCTGTAAGTAATACCTAAAAAGGGAGGGCCATCTTGTGCTATCCCCTGTGCTATACAGTGAAAGGCGGACAGTCCCAGTCGATCGGCAGTACACGATGTAGATGAGCAGTAATATCGTGAGCGAAGTTTCCAAATAAGGATTAGTTTGCAAAATCATGCTGATTATGTCGATAATCATGTGTCTTCTGCCAGATACACTGTAGGTCACAGATACAATAAAGTGCAAGGTGCTGTGCAAATAGATGCTGTGCAAATAAATTCTGTGCACAAAGTCCTACAAAGTGCAAAACTGGCGTTAAAGTGCAAGGTGCCAAGCAGCTGATTTTATAAACAGTTTAAGATAAATGTATGGGCACAGATACTTGCTACTTTTAAGGTGAAGTTATACACGTAAACCTGCAGACAATACTCAACATGACAAGTCTGTATCATGTACCAATTTGTGAATACGAGTTACAATAAAGTAATTAAGTTACTAAGGCCCATATTCTCATCTTGGCTCAGTGAAGGTGCTAAACAGCACGATTCACTGCGCCAAAAGAGGACGCCCAGGCTCCACTGCTATTCTCATTTGGGCCTGGGTGTCCTCGGAGAGCACGACAGTGACCTGTGAGGATTGCGCCTGTTTTAAGCTGTTACGGGTGCAATCCCATCCCGGCAGCATTTTTGTAAAATAACGACAGATTTGTCGTTTTACGAAAATGCTGCCGAGAATGAAGATTAACACGTGTCTATACACCAAAGTGAGCAGCGTCAACATTGCAGGGTGTTGAAGCTGCTTACTGTGGTGTATAGGTTTTATTGAACACATTCATTGAAAGCGAGCAGCTTCAACGTTGCAGCATGCAACATTGAAGCTGCTTGATTTGGTTTAAATTAAAGTGTTCATATACACCCTTGTGGTGTATATGAACACTTTCATTGAAAGCGAGCAGCTTCAACGTTGCATGCTGCAACCTCGAAGCTGCTCGGTTTGGTGTAAATGGAAGTGTTCATATACACCTGTGCGGTGTATATGAAAACTTTAATTTACACCAAAGCGAGCAGCTTCAACGTTGCAGTATGCAACGTTGAAGCTGCTAGGTTTGGTATAAATGGAAGCGTTCAAATACACCCGTGTGTTGTATATGAACACTTTAATGTACACCAAAGCAAGCAGCTTCAATTTAACGTTGAAGCTGTTTGCTTTGGTGTACATGAAAGTGTCCATATACAGCACACAGGTGTATATGAACACTTTCATTTACACCAAACAAGGCTTCTTGTGGAACTCCTCCAGTTCAACAGCACCAAAAGGGTACCGTATTTGTGCGCATGTTTAGCGCACATATTAAACTGGCAGAGTGCCACAAAAATAGGCTTCCAAAAAGCCAGTTTCCGAATGTGAGGGTTGCTAGGTGGGTTTTCTACCCATCCCAGCAACCGCCACATATATTCCGAAATTGGCGCATTCCTTCTGACTTCGGAGGAATGCGCCAACTTCAGAATAGGTCTGAAGTACCCAAAAGGTCGTTAAGCCTTTTAACGTCCTTTTCGGTACTTAACACCTACATGAGAATAGGGCCTTGAGACTAGTGCGTTAAAATGTAAAGTCACAGCCTAAGATGGAGTCTGGCAGGTAATTGTAACATGTAACGTAATTTGACTATAAGAGAGGTCGGCAAATACGATGTTACATGTGGCATATGTCTTTTAGATCTGCTATGTGCCAAGTGTTGCAGAATGCCAAGTGGCATGAAGGGAGTTTTTATGTAATATCACCAACCTAAAGTGTAGAGTCGATAGTAACAAATAATGTTAATGTTAATGTTAAAGGATATTTGTACTGCGCACTATCACCACTGAAGTGGTCCCCTGGTGCTCTGAGGGGTGATACTACTGCGACTGCCGCGTACATGTCTAGGACTAAGCATGTGGATTGTGTGGCAGCACAGTCTATATCTGTGGATTATGACACATTATTCTCTAAAACCTGGCCTAATGTTGGTCTAGTGCCTACAAGCTCTAAATTCAGTAAATCGTAAAATCGGATGGAAAAAGTATTAGTAGGTGAGCAGTAGGGATGTAACGGTTTTACGGTATACCGTTAAAGATACCGTGAACCACTTAATTGAACAATAATAACCGTCACATTGTTTATACCAGTATACCGTTCATACCGTTAAGTGTGCTTTTCAATCTGATTTGGAAAGGCTGCAGTAAGCAAGTTCTGCGCAGTCTTGGTCTTGCACTGTTGGATGTGCCGTCTGCCAAGTAGTTTCAGTTTGAGCAGTTTTTAATGCCATTCCATAAACCACACGTGCCTGACACAAAATCAACATGTTAGCAATAGGAAGAATAAATACAGTGCCAAGAAGGAAAGGGGTTTACTTTTTTTATTTACATTTTTTTTTTAAAGCGCTCACACAGCCCCAGGGCATCGAGGCGCTGTTAAAGAAATTGGTTTTGTTTACTTAGTTGCGTAATTTGTTTTTGTCTTAGTTGCGTATTTATAACGCGCTTAAACACCCACAGGTTTCTAAGCGCGGACCCAGGGATCGAACCTGTGTTGCTTCGTGTCGTCTTGCTTCCAAGGCACGCACGTTGCCGCTGAGCTATCCTCCCGGGACTTTGGGTTGGCGGCTTTGGGGTTTATATATTTATAATGGATAATGTTTTCTAAACATATGACAATGGCGGATTTCCCTGGTTCTATCATTGAATTTACATATAATAAGTCACACTGCGAAATTTAATCATCTCTGTGGGTATTCCCTGCTGCCATACCAAAGGGTAACATGTCCGTGATTACTGAACACCTTTTGGCCCAGAAGTAAACTAAAGGCTGTAACGTAAAGAGAGAGTGCGTGTGCGTGTGTGTGTATGCGCACAAGCGTGTACTACCATCAGACTCCATTGATCTGTGGCATGCAGATTATCAATATGGCAACATGTTCATCTTCACCAGTAGCCAGTGGGGGAGCTAAAAGCCTAAATGACCACTTAAGAAAAGCTATTCAGTTTGCTTTGCCAGTCGCAGCAGGGCTCCCCCACCCCTCCTCTCCACGTGCGTTTGTGTTTGGTGCAAGCAAGGGGTGGCATTTCAGTGGAAAGTATATTGAAAAGCCCAATTCTGGCCCTGGGTGCATGGTTTTGTTTGTGATGATAAATCTGACAATTTATGACCTTTTAGAAAATATTTGTTGAGATTAGTTAACTCCACCTGCTATACTGCGATAACCATGATATACCGTCATTTGGCAAGAAGGTTATTGTACCGTCATAAAACTAATACCGTGACACCCCTAGACTGAGCAGAATGGCATCTAACTATATCAACAACCCAAAAAGTGACAACATATCAAAACATGGGAAGATAGGGGAAAGAGAAAATAAAAACAGTAAAGGAAATGTCTCAGAAACTATGTCTGCTGACATCCTGGAAGAAAGGAAAATCCCAGTGATATGTGCTGGTCAACAGAGCATCAATTTCCTTATCTTCACTAAATATGAGATACAAGCATAAAGTACACAACAGCCAAGTGATCATACGCCTAAAAAGGTGTAGAGCTCTTTGTCTACATTATCTCCTATGGCGCTTTTGGTTTCAAAATTGAGCATGTATTGTGTCTTCTATTGCGTAACAGTCGTTCCTTGACACCGCCTCTGGGCCCCATCATGACCCAATGAATCCCAACAAATGAGAAAACATCTAATTTGCCAGTACGCGTCTCTGCAAAATGTTTGACCTTTGGGTATACTGCATCATGATGGCTCTGACATGCTGTGAAATGTGTACCTTTAATTTGCATTTGGTGCTGCCAATGTACCCTGTGTTGCATGTGCATCTGAGTGCATAGACCACATAATCTGAGTCACAGGTGATCCTGCTATTCATTCTCATGGCGTTGTTAAGTATGGGATGTTGGTATGTTTCACAATTATAGGAAAACCTACAAACTTTACATCTAGTGCATTTGTGGAAGCCATTTATATCTTCCCCAATCCATGTACTGGCTGTGTTCTTGTTTTCATTTTCCATAAAGCTGCTGACCAGAGTGTCTCTGAAGGATGGGCATTTTGCAAACATCAGAACGTTCCAATGATTCTTTAGAATATTACGGATAGGAGAGGCATATGTTCCATAGGTCAATATCAGACTCGTCACCTCTTGGTCCTTTTTGATGCTCTTAGCTTGCTGGTTGTTTGATAGAAGCATGGCACGGTCACAGAGACATGCCTTTAGATAGGCATGTTCAATGACTCTTTTAGGATAGGCCTGTTGTTGGAAGCCCCATGCTGCGAATTTGCTTTGCCTGTCATAGGCCACAATATTTGAACAGTTCCTCCAGAGTCTAACAAACTCTTCATAGGGGATGCTTCAGATAAGGTTACTCGGGTGGCCACTTGTGGCATGTATATAAATTATTTTTTTACAGGGTCCACGATGGTTCAGTTGTCTTTCCAATAGGAAAAGCAGTTTCTTGCAGTCTTATAACATTAGCGTCATTTGACCAATCCACATAAAATTTTGCAAACAATGTATATACCCAACTTTGAATTTATTTGTAAGGTTTGGTGCAGTAAAGTCAAGTAACTGTGTAACGTTTGCAGAAATTGTACATGGCCACTGATTGGTCTGTTTGTTTGTTCGTTTGTTTGTTAATTTCTAATGCGCACCAGACCCAAGGGTATCAGGGTGCAGAAATTAAAGTATATGCAAAGCTTAGGTTGGGTAAACCAGTTACAGCAGGGTAATTTACAGGACAACACATATCATATATGTACATAATTTTACATTAAGAACATAATAAGGCATAGTGAATTAGAAGTATATATAGATATACATAGGGTGAGATCTTACAGGGCAGAGCTAAGTCAGATATATACATTTAGTGAGAGCAATACAAGGTGTTCACATGGAAAGGTCTTATAGATCAGCAGATTTGAGACAATTTATGTAGTTGGTTCTGAAGTTGCGGTAGGATTGATCTTCTCTGATGGTATGTGGCAGGGAGTTCCATAGTTGGGCGGCTTTGACCGGGTAGCTACAGCCACCCACTTTTGCAAGTCTGTATCTGGGGATGGTGAGACAATTGGAGTTGTTAAGTCTCATGGGTCTAGTAGATGTTCTCCTGTGGAATATATCTGTGAGATAACTGGGGCAGCGTTATTCAGTGCTTTGTGGTTGAGGGATGCAGTTTTGAGCAAGATTTTATTAAAGGTTGAGAGCCAACTGTGTTGGCGCCTAATTGTAGATATATGTGATCTTCTGTCCACACCAAGCGGCGCTCTTAGGGCATTATTTTGTAAGGTTTGAATCCTCTAGATGATATCGATTTGTTATCCCCAATGTAAATGGCATTGCAATAATCAAGCCTAGAGAGTATGAGGGCTCTGGCCAGGATGAGGCAATTCTCATTGGTGAGGAAGGGTTTGCCCGTTCTAATAAGTTTACAAGTGTAAGCGGTGGCAGAGACCATGGTGTTCACTTGTTTGGTAAAATAAAGGGTGGAGTCAATGTAGAAGGAGGAATAGTCTTGGTCTAATTTCTTGATGTTAGCGTGGGTACCCAGGATGATGAGCTCTGTTTTGTCATCATTCAGGCATAGACCATGGGTAGCCATCCATGCCTGGATGATGAGGTACACTCTGTTCAGCAAGGCCAAATCCTTAGCATAATCCCCTGAAAGTGAGAGGAGAATCTGAGTATCATCTGCATAGTTAGTGTAGGTGATACCAAGATGGTCCAGATCGTCGAAAAGGGGCTTGGTGAAGATATTGTACAGAGTGGGGGAGCCACAGGGTCCCTGAGCACACCATACATGATAGGGATAGGGTCTGCTGCTGGGGAAAAGACCCTCATGGTTCTGCCGCTCAGGAATGACTCTATCCAAGTTATGGCATCTTTGGAAAAGTAGGCAGCTGAGTCCAGGTGACTGCATAGGATCTTATGGTCCACGAGGTCGAACACAGCCAATAAGTCTAGCAAAAGGAGGAGGGCAGTTTTCCCTTTATCTCTTAGCTCATCGACTTGGGACTTGAGGTCGATAAGAGCATTCTCGGTTCCATGTAATGGGCAGAATCCAGATTGACATGCTCCTAAGAGTTTGTGGCACTCCAGATATTTTTGGATTTGGAGGTACGCAATCTTGTCGAGGATTTTTAAGAGAAAGGGCACTGTCGTGATGGGTCGGTAATTAGTTGGTATGCGTGGGTCAAGGCTTTGTTTTTTTAACAGCAAGAGCACCCATGATTGTTTGAGGTTGGTAGGGATTGTGCCGGATGCAAATGAAGCATTGATAAGTTTAGAGATGAATGGAGCAAGGTCTGTTGCTGCGTCCTTTATCAACTGGGCTTGGCAGAGGTCGCCTGGCAGTTAGAAGGCTTGAGAGCCAGGATAACTTTTTCTACCTCCAGTGTGGATGATTTAGTAAAGTTAAATCGAGCCGGAGAGTCAACTGATGGCTCTATGGGATGTTGATCCGGGTGGTTTTAAGCTTGTGCGAAAGGGAGTTGATTGAAGCCTTTTTAAGGCTATTTTCTTTTGGAGGGTGGATACTTTATTGGCGATTGCCAGTTGTATGTCTGAGCACCAGTATTTGTCCTTAGTGCAGATGTCTGGAATAGGGGTAGGTATCTCTAGTTCCTTAAGGATGGTGAATAATTCCTTCATACTGGAATTGGCATTGGAGATACGTTTGTTGTAGGAATTGTGTTTGGCCAGGCAAATTTCTTTTTTATATTGGGATGAAATTTCATTAAGTTTAGATTTATTTGTTTCTGAGGGGAATAGTCTCCAGTAGTTTCACAATTCCTCTTGAGTTGTCATAGCTCCTTTAGCTGTAGGGTGTGAGGTGTGTTAAAACCTTTGGAACAGACACCATGTTGGGTTCACAAATAGTGCCTGCAGGCCGCAAGCATCATGGTAAATACATATTCAAAAACACAGCATTACACTTGTCAAACAAATGAAAAAAAATCTGTGGGAAGGCGAGAAGTGATGACATTGGGATGGATATGTGCAGGAAAAGCCCAACATCAGGCATTTTATTTTTTTCTTCTCCGATGTCCGCTAACATCACAGATGTTCTGGGACAATGCTGTGATGTTCGTGAACTTGACAAATGCTCGAGGACATCCATGCATGTGAGTGCAATATAGGGTCAATGCAGAGCGTTATATTGGATGTCAAAATGATGTGCTTTTGATTGTTCAATAAAATGTTCTATTTTGCACCTTAAGCACTTCAACAGAACTGTGCCCAGGCATTTATTCTAGAGCCTATTTGGGCGTTGGGATATTATGGCGGCTTGTTGTTTTGGATCCATAATGTGATATTGACATGGAGTAGGAGTAGTTTTATATAATGTGATATTGACATGGAGTAGCTTTCACTCTGACCCAGAGGCACCCACTGCATTCTAGTGAGGCAGAGCGCTATTGCTGGAAAGCCGACGCGTTGGAAATGTTTGTGTTACAAGCGGTCACCTCCCATCTTAAGATACATGTCAATAGGGATTGATATAAATGAATGTGCAGAGTACTCCTTCATTGTTGCTTTGTGGAGTGAGGGAGAACAAACTTGTGGTTTTTGCAGTGCCCACATTTGTGATTTAACCCTATTTGAGTGTTATAATCAGTTTACAAAGCAGGGTTCTAACCCTTTCCCATTTGAGTTTCACTATGATCCTTTAGTGTTAACTTTGAGTGGGAATATCTATATCTTTTGTCACCACCAATATTGGAGTACTGCATATTATAAGATGTGACTCAAACTGAAATATCTGTTTATTGCCATGGCTGAGGGAGTGGAAGCGAGGCACATAGCAGCTGTGCAAGTGTATTCAAAGGAGAATCATCCACAGTTAAAAGAAATTAATCAGAAGCATTATTGGCAGCGTTCACAATTCAGCAGAAAATTGAAAAAGTAGATGCATTGAAAATTAGAGAAATAAGCAAGTGGTGGGAAGCTTTGACCCTCCAAACGTATATTGAAGAAAAGAGGATACCAAGGGGGTTAAGGATATTTACCTTACAAATATATGATGATATGGATCCCCTGCTCATTAAAGAATGGACTGATCACATGAATACTTTCTCCTTCAGCATGGCAAAGTTGATTACATTTGCCAAATATGATCACATGAAATTAATTGGGCACATCAGACCAATGGAAGAACACATTTTCTTTCCTCAAATGATGGGAATGAATGCAGAAAACATATGTCACATGTAGAAGAACATCTAGAAAGGTTTGAAGGTGATATTAGGTTGTGTAAGCAATATACAATCAAGAGGGACAAAATGGATAATGAGCAAGGACGTATTTACACATTCACAAAATGTTTAAATGACCCAATCAAAGAGAGGTTGAATAAAGGCTTATTTGAACAGAAAGAATCAGACATACATATGATTTGGTTATCTCTGAAGTTGAATCATCAGATATGGAGGCTAGACCAATTTGTTTAAACTCCCTGGAAGGGTTCTAGCAGTTACATATGGACAACAAATCAGAAAGAAGAAAGAGAGGCAGACCTCCAGGAGGAGAAAAACAAAGAAAAACACAGGAAGAGGGAAACGATCCATTGGAAGGAACCTCTCAGAATGAGGTGCGACTCGTCATGGAAGGGGACAGAAAATTAGAGGAAGATGACGATCAATGAAGAATTCCTACTGAGAATCTATAATATACCCAACAGAGCTATTACACCAGCTTAAACATCAGTGTTGGAATTGGGACTCTAATTTTTCTCCTGTCTGTTTTGATTTCACCAATTCTCAGATTGACCTATTTAAGTCCATAAGGAAACTTATATTGGCAAAATACCATATGACCAAATTAAATGCTGGGCCGATCACCCATTCTATGGCAAGAATAGAAATCAATCCCCTCACAGAAAAAGATGTATCCTCTGTAATTTGTTTAGTAAATCTTAATGATGCCTCTATTGTTGGTGGAGAATTCATTGAACAAATCGATACAGACACTATTTTTGTAAGGTACAACATTTCTACTGATGCCATTAATGATAATAATCTGAGAAGAAAATCTGCCTGCATAATATCAACAGTAGAATTGATGTGTTTGAGGAATTGGTTGTAGTCGATTTTAGGAAATTGAATACTAAAATCACACATGACCAACATAATCTCAGTGTCAACCAACATCTAGTGATAAGAAATTGGCAAACTGCCACCAACATCATAATACATCAAGCAGATAAAGATGGGGGTGTGGTCATCTTGCATCAAAATGTATACTTGACAGAAGCATATAGTCAACTTTGAGATTGTAATTGTCATAAATTGGTGGAAGAGAAAGCACTCACAGAAACAACATTGTTGTTTGATTCCTTACAAAGGGATTGGCATTGGAGATACCTGTTGGATTGGGAACAACTTCTTTATTTGAAATATTAGCACTCTGTGACTACTATAGTGTATTTATTGCCCAAGGTACACAAAAGCATTGTGCAACTGCCAGGGAGACCAATTGTCTCCTGTAAATATTCTTAAATAGATCATGTGTCTAGATTTTTGGACACATTTTTACTAACCTTTAATTAAAGGCTTAAATTCCTACATAGTTTGGGAGTCATCGTTCACTAAAGTTTCCCATGATGTTCTATCTGTTTACACTAGTATTCAACATAGGTTTGGTCTGCATGCCTGCAAGTACCTTTTAGACTCCAGATCTATAAGCTATACACAGTATGACAAAATATTAATATCAATGTTGAAATCGTATCTAAAGAATAACCTTTTTTGTTGAAGTTGAATACATACGGCAAACATGTGGTACAGCCAGGGGCTCCCTTGCATGTCTCCCACATACACTAATTTGTATATGGGATGGTGGAAGGAAATTTTAGCATGGGCAGAGAAATGGGAAAAATATGTTAACCATGAGATATATGGTATCGGCTCATTGATGAATTGTTCATCCTTTGGGATGGACCTATAGAACTGTTACATGAATATGTTGGATGCCTGAATGATAATGTTCTGATTTTACAATTAACCTCCATGGTTAGTTCAAAGGAATTGATTTTTTTGATGCACGATTTTATATTGACGGAAACCAATTGATTTCTAACTTATCTAGACAACCAACTTCACCGAATTCCATGCTACATGTCCATATCTACGATCCGAAACCCTGGAAAACCAGTGATATCATCAGGAATGTCATAAGGGATGCCATCTGTGATGTCATCGTTGTGGTCAAAGGCTGCACAGCAGGGGCTGTGAAGTTAAGGTGGCCTTAGCAACATTTCTGGTTTTTCTATGCGTTAAGTTCTCACCTTCGCGTCCCAGAAACTAAAGTTTTTTCCATGAATTTCAAATTTTATTTTTACAATGTATTGTTCACCTTTAAGTCCCTGCATTCCATAGAACGTTTCTGTGTCCCTGGCCATGGTCTTCAGTCATCGGCAGTGGACACGGCTGAAGGCTGTGCCCACTGTATATTTTAGAACATTACCAGACCACTAGCCATTGCCTTCAGCCATAGTCAGTGGGCCCGACCTTTGGCCGAGCAGACTGTCCATTTTATAACACTGTCTAATAACTAGTCATGGCCTTTGGCTGTGCCCACTGTCCATTTTAGAACACTACTAGACCACTAGCCATGGCTTTTAACCATAGCCACAGGGCACAGCCTTTGGCAGTGCCCACTGTCCATTTTAGAATACTACCAGACCACTAGCTATGACTTTTCAGCCATAGCCAGTGTACACGGCCTCCGGCCATGACCATTGTATTTTTAAAATTACTTCCAGATCATCGCCTTTCCACCCTGTCCATTTTTAACACTACCAAACTACGAGACATGGCCTTCAGCCATGCCCACTGTCCATTTTAGAACACTATTAGGCCACTAGCCATAGCCTTCGGCCATGCCCACTGTCCATTTTAGAACACTTCTAGACCACTAGCCAGAGGCTGTGCCCACTGTATTTTTTAAATCACTACCAGACCACTAGCCCTGACCTCTTGCCATGGCTTTTGGCAATAGCCAGTGGGCCCGGCTGTCCATTTTAAAACAATACCAGACAACTAGCCATGGCCTCCTTCAGTCACTTCGGTCCCAGGCTCTGAGGTGAGGCTGTGCCACCTGTAATCTGCCTTCTTTAAACTTAATTTGTGCATTTTGCGCATTTGTTATTTTTTTTATGAGCATGGCGCTCGGCGGCCCTCTCTTTGTGGTTCACAGTGTTTTCTCCTGCCTACCTGCCTGCCTCTCCCCTTATGGGCCAAAACCTGTGGTAACAATTTAGCGTCGGCCTAGATCTGGTGCTTCACTGCCTCCATCAGCCAATTTGGTCCATGGCTGTGAGATGTGGCTGTGCCACATGTAATCCATCTATTTTAAACTTAATGTGCTCATTTTCTGCATTTGTTAGTTACTTTTTGACCCCGGCTGTCAGAGCCACCATCTTCCTGCGTCCCAATGTTTTATCCCGCCTGCCTGTCCGCCCCCTCCCCTGATTGGCCCATTGCATCCACATTATATTATAATTATAATTATTACACAACTTACTAGGGCATCCCACTGCCCATGGCATGCTCCTTGGCCAAGGGCCCAAGGCAAAGGACAGCTCCTGCAGATGCAGATCCATTTCATGTTGACAGTGTTTGCCAATGGAGCTTGCAGCACAGCCATCAACCAGCAGCTACTGATAAGGTAAGCGCGGTCCGGTGTTAAGTGACTTCAATTCAGCACTCCAACTAAGTCAATGCCGAGTCTGGGATGCCCAAGGGAAGCCCTTAATTATATATATTTATGACAAGTTCCTAGATCTGGATGATAAACCCTTGTATAACGCCCCTCTCTTTGAACCCCCCTGACCTCACTGAGCCAAGAAGTAGGTTTGTTTTGCAAATTAAAAGATTTATTTCAAAAATTAAACAAGATATATATCACACTTTTATAAATACATTCATATTTGATAGCACACTTATGAATACGACAGTGATCAACAATGGATAATATTACACTAGCACACTTTTTAAATTACTTAGGAGTTGGTATAGAGAGGATAGAGCTGAGAATGCTTTTATAGGTTCAAGGAAATGCAATGACGGAAAAGAATGCAGCACAGAAATAACTGAGATGGTTTCCACAAGAGATAATATGATCACTTTTTCTTTTGACAATTCACTCCCCCCCAATGCAATATAAGGAGATGGAAGGAGAGCACACAATTTTCAGGAATACAATCATATGCAATACCAATTCAGTTCCCCCCTAGCAAGCTTAGAGCAACAGGGATGATTTTAAAACACAGGCAAAAATACTTAAGTGTGATTTGCAAAGAAGTGAAAATACACTAAAAATGATTTTAATTCCCTATAGGAGATTCAGGGTAGGTGATACGTACTTAAGATTGGTTCAGGTCAACACTATCAGTGATTCATGAGGGATTATCAGGTTGAAAAAGGATTTCAGCAGTTGCAAGCAAAAGACAGCGATTTTTGACAGGTGGAGAAATTTGATTCAAATTGCAATTCGCGGCACGTTTTCTGAGTGCGTCGAGCGCGATTACGGAAAAACTATAAGGAGTAGAAAGTCCTTAATATGAAAGTTAAATTTTGTTCCTAGCATACATGGTTCAAAAGATACAGACGATTTGGTGGAGGTAGATTTTCAGAAATGAAATAATGATTCAGAATGGCAAATGACACTTTCACAGGTTTGAAATCACAGAATGAACACACGATTTCTATGATGCAGTTCTAAATAGGTGGAAATGGTTTGAATTAGATTGTTTTAGACTAAGAGATTGTTTTTGCACAGCTCTGGCTAAGTACTCACACTATAAATTTGAAATGGGCCGTCAAGGTCTGGTCAGGTTTGGGCTTCACTCGCCACGGACGGTCTCTGGTACTGGTTCTGCTCACAGCGATCTGGTCTGGGTCTGCTATCGGCACTGCACAGCGGTCTGGTCTGGTCTGGTCTCTGGTTCTGGCAAAAGTTCTTGGCACTGCACAGCGGTCTGGTCTGGGTCTCTCTTGATACAGCACTGCTTTCTGGGTTCTGGCACAGGGTTCTAGCCAGAATCAAACAGCACAGCCCGGCTGTTGAAGAGTTTAATTAGGTTGCAAAAGGTTTTGAGGCCTGCTGAAAAGGATTCAGCTTGTGGATCAGGCCTCTCCGCTACAAAGTTCTGGAATCTGGAGTCTTCTGACAAAGCGCTTCGCAGGAAATCAGTTTGAAGTGGGAAGTGAGTGTCCCTACCTGGATTTCAATGGTCCTTTTTATGTCTTTTGAAAGTGGGTAGGAAGGCTGACTTTCTATGCCCAACCCTCTGAAGATCCTGATAGGTTAGCAGATGTTCTGTGCTCTCACTGGAGAACAGAGTTGTGAGTCAGAGTGATGCTACCATTTTACAATCTATTGAAGAAACACCCCTTTGCTTTTACTGAGAATATCAATTTGACCCAAACACACATATTTCCCAGATACGCAATTTGTTGACAATACATGTACACATGATGGATGAATTAAGACAGGTCTCTGATCAAGCCCCATGTTCCTGCGAGCTTGGATTCAGAAATGACAACATTTTGCGCTTTTTAGTAGCTTTTGCAACATTGGTTTTTCCTCAAAATTTACACAGAGGTACACCCCCTCCCTGAGCACATTACAATAAGTTTTCAATTCTCTAGTGTGAGCACAGTGTCTGCAATATTAACAAATAGCGGGGTTCGGTCTTAGAGTGTCACACAGAGTGGAGTTTAGTCTCAAATTGTAGGTACATTTATCATATTAAGAATCTCCAAATTGTACATTTCTGTCAGCTTAATACACTATTTTATAAGCAATTTGATAAAACATACATTTGGTGCAATATGAAATCCACAACCCAGTCTGGCCCGCCTCTAGCTGGCTGAATCAGATGTCACATGCTTTCCTGCCAGAGCAACTGTTGACAATTACACCTCAAATCAGCATATCCTGTTCAATTGAAAGAGGCTATTGTTCCTTTCTTCCAGGCTGCAGGAAGCTCTCCTCCCCTCCTAATTTACATGTCAAGGCGATATCCTGTACTGTTGGTGGTAAGAGCAGGTGTGAAGACTTCCCATGAACAGAGGCCCCTTGAACTGTTAATTGAATCAGACTGCCTTCTAGTATAGGGCCTGGGAACAGTAGGTGTTGAGAATTCTCATTAATCAGCAAGCCTTTGAAGTCCCAGCTAGCTCATGATGCTGTTTAGCTTCTGAAATACAGGTCCCCAGTCAGAGTTTAGACCGCTAGCGCCTGTTAGTGTCGAGAGCCGGTACTACACCCATTTTTGGGAGCTGTCTTGAATTAATCCATTTCAAAAAGGGGATTTTACTTGATAGTATATGATTTTTGCTTAACATGGCATTGATGTGGATCTGCAGTAGAGTAAAGTAGAACACTCAGCCAGAGTTGTATTTTGTTTGGTGGTTTCGTGCCCATGATCTTAGCAATTTCTGAAATTAATAAAAACAGATTTTGAACAGAACCATCTCTCTTTGCACTGGTTTTTGCTCTGTGTGTAGCCAAAGAATAGGGCCTGGCAATGGTTTCTTGTATTAACATTGACAGAGGTAAAAATGGATGGCAACCTATTTTTCATGTTTTCCCTGTGCATTTTCTGGTGAGTTCTGGCCATCATGATGTTTTCAATGCCAGTAATGCACAGTTCTGTGGTAGGGCTTGGATGCGTGGGTAAAAACATCCCACACCGGGCAGGTGGAACAGCTATTATTGCTCCTGCAGAACTGTCCCACCACTCCTATTTCCTAAAAGCTTATAGTCTGCTGCATGTAGCCCAAAGTTGCATGGCAGTCATATCAGGCATTTAGGCCAATTGTGTCTTTAGCCAAATCTGGCATCTATGCCAATCGTGTTAGTTAGTACTATCTTGTATTTGGGCCTCTATGCTGGAATTTCGAATCTAGGTGTTTCACATTTGCTGTTGTGTCTTAAATTTAGGCGTGTTCCACTCTCTCCGGTAATCCCAAATCTTGATGCTTTGTATTTGCTGTTGAGTCTGAGATGTACCTGATTTTCCCACTGTCCAGGAATCCCGAATCTTGGTGTTTTGCATTTTGCTGTTGTGTTTAAAATGTAGGTGTTTTTCCCTCTATCTAGGAATCTCGAATCTAGGTGTTTTGTGTTTGCTGTTGTGTTTGGAATCTAGGCATTTTTCCCTCTATCCAGGAATCTCAAATATAGCTGTTTTGCATTTGCTTTTCTGCTGTAAATGTAGGCATTTTTGCCTCTATTCAGGAATTCCGAATCTTGGTGTTTTGCATTTACTGTTGTGTTCGAAATGCAGGAGTTTTTCCCCCTATCCAGGAATCCTGAATCTAGGTTTTTTGCATTTACTGTTGTGTTTGAAATGTAGGTTTTTTTCTGTCTATCCAGGAATCTTGATTATAGGTGTTTTGCATTTGCTGTTGTGTTTTGAATGTAGGTGTTTTTCCCTCTATCCAGGAATCTCCATTCTAGGTGCTTTGCATTTGCTGTTGTGTTTGAAATGTAGGCATTCTTCCCGCTATCCATGAATCTAGACATCCCCCCCTCCATCCAGCACCGTGCTCCCAGCTCTAGGTGCTCCACCGCCACTGATGAGTCGAGCTCGAGCTGCTCTGTTGCATTACAACTGTTCTCTGAGTGAAACAACAGCAGAACTAAATATCTGCATATTAAACGACCACAAGCTTAGATTCTCCACCAATGGCACAATACTTAGAATCTAGGGGTAGCTAGGGATAGTTAGCAGGAAGGAGAAAAGCAGTCACAAATTGGCAGTGGTCTACTAAACCAAGGAATGTAGACTTCACATAGACAGCCCAAAGGATAAACACACCTAAGGCATGCATCCAAGAACCACCACCCACCTCTGCTTTCAAATACCCACCCTACTCAATCTGCTAGCTATCAGACCTTAAGACCCCCCCCCTCGACCATGCCCCCATGTTCTTAAACACAGACCACTAAAAACCACAAAGAAGCTGAAGGGCAACTACATCCCCAACAAAGCTCAGGAAAGTGTTGCCAGTGGACAAGAGCCCCTGCAACCCAAACACAATAACATACACTCATTAAACTAGAAGACTCCAAAGGATCACAATATGCCACAGACCCTACTGAACAAACCTCACATCCTGAGGTTAATGAAGAAACTTGCCAACAAGAACACCGTAAGGTAAAAACAAGAACAAAACAAAGCACTGTGAAAAAGATACACTGCAATCTGATGCATGCAAGATCAATGTCCAAACATGCTACAGAGATCTACGATCTACTCTACAATGGTGGAATAGACATCTTATTTGTCACGGTAACCTGGTTAGATGACAACTACAAAGACACACTACATAGCTGCCTACCCGACAACTTAAAAAGCACACATGTAAGCAGAAAAGGAAAGAAAGGAAGAGAACTTTCAATAAGCTACAAAGAACACCTGAAAACAACAGGCATTGCAGAAACTGCAAATCCCTGTTCCTTCTCCTGACAGTGGACTCAAAAACACACCGCACATTCATAATCATCTATAGACCACCGACCTATGATGCAACATTCGTATACACCTTCATAGAAGCCATCACGACCCTGGCCATCAAACACCGTCATCTGATAATCGTCAGGGACTTTAACATTCGGTTTGAAGAAGAGAATGCAAACTCACAAAGATCACTAATCAAGCAGCTTCGGACAGTCAAACTATGCCAGATGGTCAAAGGAGCAACCCACACAGCAGGACACACTCTTGATGCAAACTTCACAAACAAAAAACTGATCTCAGCTGTGCCACCAATACAAATACTATGGAGCGACCACCTAAACATACCGTTCATGATCCAACTACCAGCTAAAGAACCTAAACAGTCCCCAAAAGCTCCCTCCGATCTGATAAAGAAAATGCAATACCATCAAAAGTAGTAACTTAAACGAATAACTGGAATCCACGAAACCATCATCCGCAACCCTGGACGCAACTGACCTAGATGAAAAAGAAGATCTAATGAAGAAAAGGATTGCCAAAACAATAGACAGCATCTACCCAAAAAAAATCTTCATCCCATTACAAAAGAAAGCAGTGGCAAGTTGGTTTCCACCCCACTCAATACAATGAAAAAAACAAACCGGAAACTTGAACTAGAATGGAGGAAAAACTACGACCAGGCAAAAAGAATTAACTATCAAAAACAAATCCGAGCATACAAAAAGGACATTCTCAAAGTCAAAAAGAAATACTATGACAACTGAATCACAAAAGCCACCAGCACCCAGAAACAACTATTCAACATCATAAATGAGATGAGAAATCCACCTAGATGAAATAACACACCTTCACAAAAACGATGCAATGATCTCAAAGACCACTTTGAAAATAAAATAACTGACATAAATTAGATCATACAAAGTAGACCAATCCACCAGACCATGTGCCATGCCCCACCGTCCCTGGAACCACAGAAAAAGCTGCAAAGATTCACCCACATATCAGGAGAGAAATTCCTCAACCCGGTGAAACAAAGCAACAAAGCAGGCTCCCCAATGGACCCCTGCCCACCAGACATCTATAAATCAATCCATACACAGGGCACACCATTAGAGTGCCACAGAAACCTCTTCAACCAATCGCTCTCAACGGGAAGAGTACCACAGGTTTTCAAATCTGTGTAAATCAAACCACTCCTCAAGGATATATCGGGCAACGTGGAAGACCTCTATAACTACAGACGAGTATCAAACATTCCCTCTCTGGCAAAACTACTGGAGACCTATGTGTATGAACAAACAATGGATCATATAGAAAACCACAAAATATTGGACCGTGCAAAAGTCGGCTTCAGACCCATGAGAGGGACAGAGACAGCACTTCTCTCTAATTGGGATGACCTAAAGACCAACGCTAATTCAAACAAAAACTCAGCACTAATAATTCTTGAACTCTCCTCAGCGTTTGACAAAGTCACCCACAACATCCTCATCAAGAGATTGGAATAAATAGGGATCTTCGACACAGCACTGCTTTGGATTAAATATTTCCTATCTGAAAGAACAGAAACAGTATGGATAAACCATTCAAAGCTGTGCCACGGGAAGCCACCTGTGGAGTACCACAAGCATCCTCTGTATCCCCACTCCTCTTCAACATCTACATGACTCCACTAATCAACCTCATCAATAAAAAGGCACAGCCTCACCTGCTGCAACTAAGCAGATGATACCTAAATCGTCTACAAAATTGAAGATGTACAGAGGAGAACACAAAGCTAATAAACTGTCTAAAAGAACTCTACAAAAAGATGAACACAAACAGCCTCAAAGTCAATCCGGGCAAGATGGAAATCATGATTATATCCAAAAACCAAGGAAGCAACTAATATATCCAATGGCCATATAACTAGGAACAGTGCCCACACCATCCATAATTGTCAAACACGTTGGAATCGTAATGGACAATGAGCTAACCCTGGAACCACAAGTAAACGCAATAATCAAGAAATGTTTCTTTCACCTGCACATGATCAAAAAAATTCTCTCCATTCCTCTTCTCCACGTATATAACACTGGCCATCATCACCCTCATCCTGTCCAAGATAGACTACACCAACAGCCTATACCTCGGAATGCTGGATTATATACAAAATGCAGCGGCCAGACTTCTCTTCAAACTCTCACAAAGAGACCACATCACTCCAGCGCTAAAGATGCTACATTGGCTGCCAGTAAAAAAAATGAATTACATTCAAAACAATGTGCATATCACAGAGAGCAATCCACGGCCAAGTAGCAGAATTCTTACAAAAGAATATCTGGAACCTAAACCATACACAAGGAAAATACTTGGTGGATCAGAATCAGCAACAGACACACCACACGAAATAAACACACAAATGGTAAAATGGAGGACTAGGCCACACCACGATGAAGTGCAGGGAAATATGGGAGAGAGGCCCAGTTGCACCCGTTCCCATAGAGGGCTCTACAGGAAACTAAGCAGAGAGATAGGAACATCTTGAGTTGAACCGCAGAGGGCATAAGAGTTGTAAGGTAAAGAGTGATGACCGAACAGATAAATCACAGAGCCCAGGAAACCCAAGGGCACATGGAAGAGGACCGCCCCCAAAAGGGGACCGGGGAGGAGATGGTGGCTGAACACAATTTTTTTCCCACGGGACAAACTGGTGTAGACATCCTTTAGTCTGAACACAAGGTAGGTGGAAGAGGTATCACCACTAGGTAGCCCTGCTTACAACCCACAACTCTCAACAGAATATAGGAGGGAGACACCAATCACACCAAAATGCACAGCACTGGCAGGGAAATGTGCCAGAGGTGGCCAACTGAGGGGATACAATAATGTATCACCACTAACAAACCTCAATACAAAACCCATCATTCTGCTTACACCTCTCAAACCATAAACAAAACACAACCATACCTCTACAGAAACAACAAACAGCACATACTTCACTACACCATAACAATGAAACAAACCACACATAGCCCTACACAACAGCACATGACAACTACTGACCGAAAAGTCACATCTATGCTCAGCGAATGTTGGAAACCGAACTGAAGCTGCCAAGAGCACATCACAGCTCCCTGGCACTTTTTTATCGCTCAGTCCTACTAACTTACCTTACCCGCTTGCTTTTCAGATCCCCCAGAGTGGCAGGGGACCACTCAAGTGGTGATAGTGTGCTGTATAAATATCCTTTAACATAACATAACATGACCAGTAGGCATGGTCTTTGGCTGTGTCCGCAGTATTTTTTAAATCCCTACCAGACCACTAGCCATGACCTTTGGCCATGGGCAGTAGGTGTGGCCTATGGCCATGCCCACTGTACTTTTTAAATCACTCTGTGATCACTATCTGGTCACTAGCCATGGCATTCGTATGGGCCCACTGACAACTTTAAAACACTACCAAACCACTCGCTATGCCGCCAGTGATTTTTCAACCCCAAACTCACTGCATCTGTTAAAATGACTAAAATCTTTTTTTATCGCTATTTTGCCATAGCTATTGGTATAAGCATAATTCAATTTTCCATTGTCGGTGTGTCGTTTGTTTTTACTTCTGGGCGTGTTTTTCCAGTGTTTTCCAAAAATGTCAGAATCTGTGTTTATCAATGTTTTCCCGTGACTTCAAACAATCACAGATAACAGTTTTTTCCCAGTGTAACACACACATATTCTTTTATTGTTTCACTGCATGCATAAGTAGGTTTATATCTCTCATGACCGGCTGAAAGAATAACATATGCCCAGGTTTGAGAGGTTAAATTTGAAATCCACCCTAATGCAACAACTGCTTAAAGACATCAATCACAGACTGATTTTGACCTGTTTTGACAGTGGTATTCTTATGTTTAAAAGATGGTAGGCTTTGAGAGCTAACAATTTGTTCAGGAACTGCAGTGTGGGATTAAATTATTTGCCAAGGATCACTCACTTTGGTTAATCAGCATGCTAGAAGTCACTTGTTTTATGTCCGGTCTCTTGGTGACTGTTGTGATACATCGCGCAACCCCAACTAACTGCATTTAAGCAGCACGGAAAAGGGGAAAAAAAAACAGCTGCAAGAATAACATATTATTATTATTTTTTTTTTCCGATTTATTTTTTCAGAAAAGGAAATCTGAAAAATGTATCGAACAGTTTTACGCTTCTTCTTTATCTTTATCTTTGTCTTTGTTTACTTTTGTCGATCTTTCTTTGTCTCTATTTCTCGCCTCGGATTTAGGAACCCTGGCTACGTGCCTGTTCAAAGTGTACGTGCACAGAGTTGTTCGATATTGTTTGTTGGTTGTTTATTCGTTTGTCTTTGGGACCGAAGTCTCCCTATCCTCTGCGCCCAAATCTTCTACAACACTTGGAGTCACTGTTGCAGGGCTTTCTCTTAGCTGCTTAAAAGTTGCCTCGATTAAGTTCGCCATGGCCATCGACCACCTTGTAGATTCTCCCGAAATCAGTCTATTCCATATCTCTATTTCTTCAAATGTCCATGGATTTTCTGCCAAAGGAAGTAGGTACGTATTTCTGTTCTGTTTGTTATTTTCACAGGTAAGTATCAGGTGCTTTAAGGTTTCTTTTGTATCTGGTTTGTTACATAATCGACAGGTTGCCTCCTCTGAGGTTGATCTAATCGAAAGTATTTCTTTTGTAGGTAGCAGGTTTAATCTTGCTTTTATGAGCAGGTTTCGTTTCCTTTTATCTGGGAATTTTTTGCAATATTTGATTGGCGATTTTACTTTATTGAAAGTTGGGGGGAGGTGGGTGAGGAGTTTGTTTTTTGTTGCGAGATCTAGCGTTCTGATCCAGTCCATCATGACTACTTTTTTCTTTATTCTGTCAGGATTTTCTTTCAGTTCTTTCTCTGAGCACGAAATTTCGAGTAATTTTGCTTTTCTTTTTTCCTTCCATACTTCCAAGGCTGCACATTTGGCTAAATCCATCTCCTCTTTGATCATGGCGATAGCTGGGGAGCGCTACTCCAGGATGATTTTCCTGAAAAAGTTCATTGCTGCTTAATCCACCATGGATTCGAGTGATACCAAGCCCAGCTCCCTTCTTATCGCTGCCATTGAGGTAGAATTTGGGACTCCCAAAACTGATTTCCATATTAGGCCTTCCAGTTTTGTCCAGATGTTTGTTGGCATTGAGAGTGATACTTCCATTCCATAGATCAGAGCGGGGATCACTTTTCCTTTATAGAAGTTGATTGCAGGTGTCAGGGAGAATTTCCCAAACTTCTTATCGACCAGTCGGGTCTGTGATGCTAGCCGCTTTGCTTTCTCCCATAGAGTCCGCTGCATTGTTTGAGCTATTTTGGTGCTGTCCAGGTTGACTCCCAAGTATTTAATCGATTTAACTGTTTCTAGCTTTTCTTTTTCCAAGTAGAGTATTTGTTGTTTGTTTTTCAAACTCTGTGTTTTTTCTAGAATCAACACATTTGTTTTGTTCTTGTTAATGATCAGGCGGTTTTGGTTGATGTACTTCGCCAGGTTGTCTAGTTTCCTCTGGAGACCTATTTTTGTTTGGTCTATCAAGATAATATCGTCGGCGTATAGTAATCTTGGTACCGTGGTGTTGCCTATTTTTGGTGGAAAACACCTGATTTCTTTTTCGGCGTGCTGGAAATCGCTCAGAAATTAAATGAAGAGGGTTGGAGCTAGGGGACAACCCTGTTTGACCCCGCGTGTTATCTTGATTTCTTCTGACAGAATTCCTTCCTGACTGAGTTTGATTCTGAGAGTGTTGTCTGTGTGCAGCGCTTTTATAGGTTCCAGGACTGACGGTGGTCAGTTCCAGCTCTGGAGTTTTGCCCACAGAAGGTTTCTATCTATTTTGTCAAAAGCCTTAGATAGGTCGATAAAAGCTAAATAGAGCTTTGGGGCCCCTTCTTTTATCTTGGCCGTTAGGATGTTGATAATCATAATGTTTATTCCAGTGGATCCATTTTTTTGAAAGCCCACTTGTAGGTTGTCTTTGAAATTGGCGTTCTTTTCCCAGAGCCTGAAGCTGTCTAGCAGGAGAGATGCATATATTTTTCCGATGACATCTAAAAGGGCGATTGGTCTATAGTTTGCCGGATCTTCGCAGGCGCCCTTTTTGTAGATCAGAACTATAACCGATTTGAGTCACGATTCTGGGATTTTCTCAGTATGTTCACACTCTTCAAAAATGTCACTTATTGCCTCTGTCCATTGTGTGGGAAATTGTTTTAGCATTACATTGCTGAGCCCGTCCGGTCCCGGGGCTCTGGAGGCCTTTAGCTTCATGATCTTTGCTTTTATATCTTCCTGACTTGTTACATTTATCCAGTTTGTGCAGGTGTTTTCCGGTACGAGCGATGTTGGATTTCAGCCTCTTCGAATTCTGATGAGATATGGGTTATCCATTTCTCCTCCGATACTGCATTACACAGAGGTGCAGATTTCGCAATGGTCGATTTGTTAAGAAGGGACCAAAATGCTCTTGAGTTTTTTTACTCCAAAGTTTTCATCATCGCCTCTGCATCTATCTGGTATTGAAGTGCCTTATGTTGTTTTAGCCAGTTTGCATATTTCTTCCTCTCCTTATGCCAAAGTTGCCAGTCTGACTCGGCGTTTGATTTTTTGGCTCTTCTCCTTAGAGTATGGCTCAGTTTTCTTTGGTTCACCTGTTCACTGTTGAAAGCATGTTGATGGTTGAAGCCCTGGTTGAATTTTCCCCTTTGTTTTCTGTAGAGTACTAGGAAAGGTAAGTAGTCCGGTCTTTCTTTTATATCTTCCTTTTTGTTTGACTTAAGTTTGTTTCCCCATGCAAGCCTAAATTTCTTTATGTCCTTTTCTGTGAGCTTTAGTCTGGTGCTCTGGTTATTGGCTTCTGTTTCTAGAGGGTATCTTAGTTGTGTTGTTTTCGTACCTTTTCACGAGCAGGTGACCAGGTTGTGATCGCTGTTGCTAGTTTTTTCAACTTTGAAACTCGTCATCGAGTCGATCATGCCTGCTGACATGCAAATATGGTCTATTGAGGCTTTTGACTCTCCACTTTCCCAGGTCAGAATATTGATTTGGTTTGGGAATAGCGTTGCAATGTTTTGGATGTCTCTTCCAGAAATCAGTTCGTTCCACGCTTTCCCTCGGTTTTGAGAGTGGTATGAACGTTTCGGAGTTGTGCTGTTTGTCTCGCTGCAATTCGCGTTTAGGTCACCGCACATGATGATGTTGATGTCCTTGAATGCTTCATATAACTGATCTATCGTGCTCCCCATATTTAGACAGAAGGTTTCGGTTGACATCCTCTGGGGATTCCAATAGCAATTAATGATGGCGAGTTTTTTTTTGCACTTTCCTCTTTGTTTGTTGTTTTCGGCGGGCCAAGTGGTCAGCGATACCAGCATCTCATATACTTCCTTCCATTTCTTTGGCTCATCCATGCCCCGGCCTGTTTTGACCGCTGTCAAAAGGCCCGCTGAGGGCCTTCCCAGAAGGCCTTTGACCGCCGGAGAAATCTGAACCGTGAAACCATCAAGTGTTGGTTTGGCTAATAGCCAGGTTTCTTGTAGGCATAATATGTCATAACGACCCAGATTTACGTCGCTTGTCTGAGTAAGATGGTTATGTCCTCGGGTGTTCCATGATGCCAGGCTGTAAATCTTGTTAGCGGGCCGACCCTCTTTTCCTACCGGGCTCTTGCTGTTTTGGGGGACTGGCCCTTTTCGTTGCTATTTGGTGTTGTTTGCGTTTATCGTTGAGCGTAACCAGTTCCATGGCCCTTGTAGTTTGCGCACTGGCGGCGTTGATTCTCTCTGTTTCCTTACTTCTGGGTGTTCTGCCGCGTATTTATTCCCTCGTAGGCGTAGGTCCTGATGATTCTGGCTATTTTCTTTTATATGATTTTTCTGGTTTGGATTTTGTTTTTGTATGTTAAATAATGTCTGCTGATTTCCTTCATTTTTCTTTTCTGGTTATTTATATCTGTTAGCAGAAAGCCCATCACTTTCAGTTCTTGGTAGGCTTTTAATCCTATTTTTTTCCTGCTATCTGCTTCAATGTGTATGTATGCTTTAGGTCTGTCTTGCCTATGGTAGGGTTCGACTAATCATCAGATGTCTCAACTCCCTTGCACTGTTCATTATCTGAAGTATCTTTGGACGGTTTAACGGTGCTCTCTCCTTCGCTGCATTGCATCGTTCCAGCTTGAATAGGCCATACCATTTGGTTTTTGCCGGGACTTCGTCGGCCTGATCTGCCGATTTCTTTTTTATTATGTCTTTCTCTGCTTTTCCCTCTCTGGCCCCTTGGCCAGGTGCTTGGTATTGCTCCTTCACCATTTTGTAAGGCTTGTTGCCGTCAGTGTCTTTTGTGTGGTTCTGTGGGTCAGGAGTCTGTATTTTCGTTGGTGTATTTTCCGAACTTGTTTTCTCTCCTTGTCTTGGGTCATTGCCTTCAGTTTCTTCTTTTTTATTTTCCACGCTTGCCACTTCTGTTAGTTTAAAACCCATTTTCTCCATTTCTTCAAAGGCTGTACCGTCAAGTTTTTCCACTGCTTCGCTTTTGACATGTAAATATGCTTTAGCTAACTTTTTTCTGTGATAGGGTTCCACCCGCTTTATGTCCTCTGTTACCATGTTCCTCAAAGATTTCGTTTTCTTCATCAAATACATTACCGTCGGACGTTTTAGGATCAGGTGATTTTTTTCCCTCTTCTTTTTGCTCCAGTTTAAAAAGGCGTATTTTGTTCTCATTATGTTGAATCTGGGAGGTCGCCTTGCTTCTCCATTTCGTCCTTGGTTTTTCTTGGGAACTCCCTTGAACTCGTCTTGGCTCTCTAGGCGATGTCGCTTTTAACTGTTCTTTCGTTTCTGCTCCATTTGATCTAACTTGTTCAGTCACATGTGTTATTTTGTAACGGCTTGCTCTATTTGGTGGTGATTTTCCCGTGTTTAGGGGGGAATTGTCCTCTTCTGAGCTAATTGAGATGTTTGCATGTTGAGATATATTCATTAGGGCGTTATCTAACAGGCAGTCTTCTATTGTTCGTGGTGAGCTTATGGTAATCTGGTCCGGTTTCTGTGTTTCTTTCTGCTGTACTGTTTGTTCTATGCTAGTGTGCCTAAGGTGAACGACTTCCTCTCTGACTCTGCCTGAAACCATGCTCGAGCCAGGGCAGGTTCTTACTTGGAGTTGTTTTGTCCCCTGGTTTGTAAGCGCTGCCGGCCTTTTTTCTTCCCTTTTTCCTCCCGCCGGCTGTGATCTTGTTGCATCTTCTCCCGACCACCTTTGGTTGACTATGCGTCCTTCTAGGTTGACGATCTTTTTTTCCAGCTCTTCGATTTTCTTAGTCATAAGATGTTTTGCATATTTTTCCTGGTCTTCGATTGCCGTTATGTAACTTTCCACGTGTGTGATCTTTGCAATTGTATTCATCAGAACCGCTGTGTTATCTCTGATGTCTTCTTTCATTGCCTCGTATAGCTTGCAGAAAGGAGCTAGAACCACTGTCATTGCCGACATGATTGCTATCATATCAGGTTTGTCATTTGTGGTAGCTTTTTGCAAACCTACTGCGATGTCGCTGAGGCGGCGGTTTTTTGGTGTAAAGGGAATGTTCTCCGTCCTTTTTTGTAGGATCTCATGGTCATGGTTTCCCCGATCAGTGGATCTGTTTTGGTCTTGTTCAACTCTGTTTTGTTTCTTTGTCGACTTTTGTTTTTCGCCTGCCCGGCTCGGTTGTAAGGACTCTGTTTCCCTAGTTGTTTCTGAGGGGTTTGTTGGAGACGTTATTGGTAGATGCGGTGAGGTCCATGCGTGTCGTTGTTCTATTGGGCCTGTTTGCCCGTTTACTGATTGCTCGGTAGTAGGGCTCTTCGGTGTCGTTGTCCTGTTTCCTGCTTGCGCTTGCCCCATTAGTTTGTCTTGCCCTGGCGTGATTTGAGTTGTTAGGCTTGGCGATTTATCATTGATCGTGGTTTCGCCCTCGCTTCCCCTTGCGGTCGAGGGTACACTAGCTTGTAGATCATTGTACGTCCAAATTGATTCTGTATGTTTCTGTTCGGAGCTCTTTGTTTGTTCAAGAGTTAGTTCCAACATTTCAGCGTCGGAGACTTCTAATTCAGCAGTTAACTTTCTTTTGTATTGTTTAGTGAAGAAAGACTGCAGTGGGCGTGAGAAAAGCGGATTTGGTAAGTTTTCCTTTGTTTTTCTACTTCTTTTAATGATCTTTACAATTTCGTGCTCATTTGGGGGGATTTTCTGTTCATCCCCTACGGTTTCTGGACCTTTTTTTGCTTCTTTCCTTGTTGGTATGGTTCTTTTTCTCGGCTGTTTTTTGTTTAGTTTTCTGCGCTTTGTTTGTGTGGTTTTTCGAGCTACTACTTGGAGTTTTCCCCCAGCGTTTCTTGCCGGAACTGATTCGTTTTTCTCCTGCTCCTCTGTGGCGATTTCTTCCGCCTCGCTTTGCGAGACTGCGCAGTTATTTGTTGGTTTTGATATCTGCGTTTTTGCCGTTTTCGGGGGGGTCGTCTTTGTAATGAGCACTTGGTTTTCCAGTGTTATAGGTAGCCTGGGGTCGCCTATGTCCAGGGCATGACATTGTGCTATTATTAAATGTCCCTTTCTGGACTGGTCTGTGCCCATTGGTCTCGGCGCCTGGTCGTTACCTTTTTCGTTTAGCTTCTCCGTGGGCCCTAAATCTTAGGGACTCTGCGGACTCGGCTTTTTACTGGGTTTTACTCCATTTTCTTGTATGATGATTATCCCGGGCGTTACCTCTTGAGGGTCCTGTTCGACACCAGCTTCTGTAATAGTTTTTCCCGGCTCCGGACCTTCCCGGTCCGTGGCTGAGAGGTCGCCCGCCCCGCCTGCGCTCTGGCCAGCCTCGAGCATGGGCAGTCCTCCGACCGCTCCCCCGCTCGGGGACTCGCCTCTAGGGCGGTACACCGATCTCTGCTGGCTACGGGTGGGCAGCCTTGAAACTCTGCGAACGCGTCGTCGGGGGGCCTCGCCTCTCTGGCTCCCCTAGGCGTCTGAGGCGGGGTCCGGGAACTAGTAGGTGCTTGCTCCCTCTCACCGGGTAATTTTGCTGGGTCCGAGGGGAGGGTGTTGTCCATCTGGGCCGCACTGGTTTCGGTAAGGTTTGCTTTGTTTGGACCTGTCTCACCCCCTGTGTTGCGGGGTGGGATTACTCCCGGCTTCACACTGCTTTGCTGCGTTTTGTCTTTCACAGCCACATTCGTCTCCTGTACTTTCCCCTCTGTACGTAGGCATTCAGGATCGACGAGCAGCTTCTCCTCGATGACTATTTTGGTTACTTTGTTACCTCTTCCGGTGTTAGTGTTGGTGGGAGGCATGTTTGAAGCTCTGCCCGATTTCTTCCCCGGTCGGACCTCCGGTTCCATGCCGGTCCTGCTCCGGGTCTGCAGCAGACTGCTCCACTAACTCGGCTCCCGAACTCCGCTCCCCGCTCCGCGGGTTTGTTCGGGTTAATAAAGATCTGCTTCCGCAAAAGGACGTCGAAAGGCAGTGATTGCTGCAGGCTGCTCCACTAACTCGGCTCCCGAACTCCGCTCCCCGCTCTGCGGGTTTGTTCGGGTTAATAAAGATCTGCTTCCGCAAAAGGACGTCGAAAGGCAGTGACTGCTGCAGACTGCTCAACTAACTCGGCAATCCGGTTTCCGTCCTGTATTCGCCAGTAACAGTTAGAATAACATATGTCCAGGTACATGTGCCCCCATAGTGGAGATCAAAAGCTGACACCCATGAATACACGCACAGCAAGTGAACATATATCTTAAAGTGAAATATACAAATGTAGTTCAAATGACCTTCCCCTGCAATAACCTGAGAGAGGAAATGTTCCAATAACTTTGCTGGCAAAGTATAAAATGTGCTCACCTTTTAAACACAGCAATCTGTAGTGAAATATTCCCTGGAAAACAAAATCCCAATACAAAACAAGTGCTTGTGGTCCTGTCCGTAAGCACCATGTAGCCAAATTCTTGATCAATCTTGCCAACCTGAAAAATCCCATTGGGTGGTGCTGCCCTCTCAAGAAAACCTATGCTGTCCACCCATATGTGTACTTTACTAGCGCCCTGAAAAGCAGCCACAATCAGGGGAATATAACTACACCAGCATCCATGATTTCAAATTATCCTGCCACATCCTGGGCAAATACTCATGACTTACTTGCAATCTCATAATATCGCCTACTCAACCCTATGTCTGGCTTTCAACATTACTCAACTTAATAACAATAAGATAAAAAGTACAGATACCATAGTGGCACTCAAAAATATACATTCTTATAGAGATATGTTAGGCAAAAAGCGTACAATTGTGCCATTATTCTCCCCATCTTAACTGGGAGAATACAAAAGCCAGAATGCAATTTAGCAAAAGGCCCAAAAATTGAATTGTCTCTCAGAGCTTTCAGAGAGCACTACTGGGAACATAGAAGGTGTTTAAACCATATTGTGGCATTGTATATATATATATATATATATATGTATATATATATATGCAAAAAAAGTATATGGCCCGCTCTGATTTTTTTTGGTAAGGTTGGTGAGGTTTTGTCGAGGGGGGGGCAAAGTTATAGTGGGGGTCCCACATTTTTTTTTCCATAGACACAATGGAAAAAAAATGTTGCTCACGCCTACAGCCTAACCCACTGGACTGATTTTCACCAGGAGCGGCGGCTTGGTCCCAAAAGTGTGCTTTTGTAAATTTGGTGTCTTTTGGAGTAATTTGGTGTAAATCCGTCCACTGATTGGACTGTGAAAAGCGTGAAGTCCGTCAGATTTTTGAAAGCACCCCTCATGTTGGATTTGCGGACAGCGGCCAGTGTCTGTGCACATTGCGGTAAAAACATTTTAAAAACAACACATTCCACTTGTCAAACTTATCAAACAATCTCTGGGGAGGTGATGGGTGATGAGGATTGTATTTGGCCGTAAGAAGCCAAAAAAAACAGGTGTTTTTACCCCTGAAGTAGCAAACAGTCCAGATGCTCAGGTGCAGTACTATAATGTTAACGAACACTACAGATGTTCTGGGACATCTATGCCTGTTTTGTACAATACAGGGTTGGTGAAAAGCAGTTTTTGGATGGCTTATAACTTTTTGCACCTCTCAATGAAACTGCATGGAATTCTATTCTAGACCTGATTCTGAATGGTTTTGCTAAGTTTGGTAGGATTCTGTCAAGAGGGAACAAAATTAGAGTGGGGGTCCCAAAATATTGTAAAGGCTTATAAATGTGGTGCCATTTGACAAATCTACACAAATGTTTGCAAAATACAATTGAGATCTAGACATAAATGATTTTGTAAAAAATTGTGTGATTTTGGTAAGAGGGGGCTACATTAGAAGTGGGTCTCAACATTTTTAAATGGTTTATAACTTTGTTGCCGCTCAACGAATGTGGAAAAATGTTTCCAGAAAGATTAAAGACCCAACCTTGAATGTTTGTGTAAAGTCTGAATGGGTTTTGTCAAGTGAGGATAAGTTATATGACTATTGTATGTACATACATTTTTACACTTTTGAAAAAATTAAACATGGACGGCTTTCCAGAGAACTCATATAAGGAGCATTGGCAAGGACCTTAAAGCATGGCTTTGCAAATCTGCCCATGTTTTATTTTTTGAGAAGTGTCATAATGTAGGTACAAAAAATAGTGATATACTTTTGGTGACTGAGGTATAGCCAGTGGCCATGGGCGTTGGCCAGATTGTCCGGGTCATGATATAAGGTCATGACCCAGAAAGTGGGATAGGTTTGAAATGGAAAAGAAATTGTGCTTGTGCTAATATGGTCATAGGGTTCTCTCTTCGTCTTCTGCAGGCTGCCATTGAAATGGAAGGTGGGCTCTGTATGGAAACCCACCTTCCCTTTCATGGTGGGCATCTTGGAAAAGGATTTTCCTTCCTAAAGCGGATTTCGAAGGCGTCCCGGTGTAGGAAGAACAATTGTTTATATTTTTTAGCACCCCGGGTTCCCGCTTTGGGATCCCGGGGTGCTAATGGTCTTCATACCCCATTGCAGGGGCTGGAACATGGAATAACAGTCGGAGCACTCGTTATCTGCCCTTGCTTCACTTGGGCCGATAACTTGGACTGCTGGGCCATTATCCCCCCCGTTCCAGTCTCCGGAACCGGCGGGTGAATGCCACATTATTCCCATTAGCATCAAACAAAATGCTAAAGGAAATGTTGAAAAATCTTATTGCGTCTATCTACTTTGCTGAGAAATGTAAAGTAGATGGAGTTTATAAGATTTTTGGTAGTTCTATTTCTTAACTATGAAACGTGATTCCTAAAGGAATCTTCCTTTTGTTGTTGTTTGATGTATTCTTTTTTTTTTTTTTGCAAGAGAGGTTAGAACGTAAGATGGGGAGGGAAATGAAGGAAGTGGCACCAAGCATTAATATGGAAGGGCAGGTGGACAGGGGAAGAAGTTGCGCATGTGTTACTTCTATAGAAACCCCCCCAAAAATAGCCCATAGGCGCCCCTCTGCGAGAACGAACACGGCCCATTGACATGTTCTTTTGGGAAGGTACCCACTCGAGAGTCCGCAGCCACACTTTAGCTCACTGTACCTTTCACAGATGGGAAATATCCATTTGCATATCAGTCTTTGTCTCGCCCACATGGGCAGTCCAGCAGCGAAATGCTACGGCAATTTCCCTTCTGAACAAGAGTACCAACAGCAACTCCATACATGTGTTTCAGCCTTGTTGGGCCTTATCAGTGAGGTGGAGCTGTGCCTCTCTGAGCACAGTGAGCAAGGGGTCCACGTCTGGATGACCCTAGGAAACCTAGGGTGACTAAACCCAAGTCCCTCAAATAATCACAAAAAGTCCATAGATTACAGATACCAAAGCACTTCAAATTGCTTCGCCGTGAAGAGCAGTGTGTTGCAGTATATTGCCTCCCTTGTTTTCATGTCTCGCATATGTAAGTAAGTATGCAACCTGGTAACAGCGCCATGATGCCCTTGGGCTGTTTGTGCACTTTACGAATGTTAATAATAAATACAGAGGGTGGTTGTCTTGAAAGATATGGACCAACAGCCTCTTTTATTGCTTGCAAGGTAGCTGCTGGAATTTTGTGTCCCACAGAAGTAGGGTGTGTGGTTACAGTATTGGTTGAGGAAGATGAGGTGGAGGAAGATAGCCTACTACTTGCTAAGACAGGAATATCCTTTCTGGGAGCATTGCGGTGATTGGATTTGGCGTGGTAGTGCTTGGAGGTGGTCCCATACGAATAGTGCCCAAGTAGTCCACGACTGAGTACAACATTGCACTCAGTGCATTTCACTTTGGTAGCTTCAGCCTTTGGTACATTCCCAACAGTGGTAAAGAACTGCCACACCCATGATTCGATCTTGGTGCTAGAGGTATGCACTTCCTCTACCTCATGTTCTTGGTCATCTTCATTGTCTTTGGAAGTACTGCACTTCTTTTGTTGTGAAGGTCCTCCAGCTGGTGGTGGTGGTGGCTCTTGGGGAGGAAGGATGGCAATAGCTGATGCCAATTTTAAGATGAATAGTTGTTTTGCTAATATTCTTCCAAGTATGTGCTGTGTGCTAGATTGTTAATGGATAATGAGTAAGTGTAGATGTAGGAGCTGTCCAAGGGTACATTTTGAGCTTCAAAGTTCCTAGATCAGCTGAAAAATGCAGTTTCGAACTGTTTGCAAAGCCCAGACCTTTTCACGAAGTGCGGACACGTTCTCAAATACATCATCATGCCACGCATGCTCGTGTGGCCGCAATGACATCAGATGTTCATGTGCGTCTATGAACACAAAAACAGTGGTAAAAGTTGCAAAGAGTGTATATAAGTGTTAAAAATGATGCTAGAAGGTGCAAAACGGCAGAGTTTTAAAGTGTAAATTGGACACAAATGTTGCTATATTGGGGGTAAGTATGATATTAGTAAGTTAGATAAAATTAAGGGTGTACTGGTAAAAACCCATGAAATTCACTTTGTTTACAAGTAGAACCGAAACACACCAGAAATTTGTCAGTTATGGTGAGCTGAGCAACCATGACGTTTGCCAACACTGTGCACTGCTAAGACTAACACCCAGTCAAGATGATATCACAAATGTCAATAATGACATCGCTGATGACATCACATATTACATTTATTTTAATAAACAGTCCCAACAAGGGGTTGTGTTTATAATGTTGGTAAGAAGATGTTAGGGTGATTCGGAGACCGATCATGAACTACTCAATGTATTAAACAATGTGCTCATGTAAACTCATCATTATATTCTAGTGTTGTTGTTAATAGCAGAACCTAATCATGCATACATATAGACATTGATTGCAGCATGCACCATAGAAGTACAATATGTTTAATCTGGTAATTTCCGATAGTAAAATAATAAATGCTATTTTATGAGAGTTTTGAGTGATGTTAAGCGCAGAATAGATAGGTAACAATTGAAAACTTACCTCACACTTGTGATAGTAAACAAATGCACAATGCATACACATTAGAAGCACACACCGAGAAACTAAAGTAAGGAAAAAAGAAACACCAGCACCAAAAAATAATAACATTACAGTTAATCATCATGAACACAAATTTATTGTGTGCTTGAGGCATGCTTATTGCCCCATGTATGTGCACTATGAGCTCAGATTAAACTTTAAGCAAAGTACTAGATATATATGTATATAGAGAGACATTATGCTATTGTGGAAACACATAGCATAAGGTTAAGACGAGTTGTCTTCGGTTTCCTAATAACTTTTGAAAAATGTCTACCGAAAATGTTAGAAGCATTTGCTCCTATATGGACAGTTACCGAATTTTCCATTGATGTGTTCTTATTATATAATTGCCCTTCTAACAGCTTTTAACGTGGTGGTTTTCCTTAAGGAAAAGAAAAATGGTTTCAGCCCATATATCTCAAAATGTGCAGATGCATTTTGCCAGGATGTGGTGCACTGAAAACAGATTTTGAAAATGCAGCTGGTCAATTCTGCAATACACAAGTTTTAAGATTCAGCTACATATCACTCATGTACACAATTACCGTGCAGGAGATGTAAATGTTCATAAATTATATGTCTGAAAATTCTCATTGAAGCCAGGACTGACTTTGATGTGAGCCTTCATATTTATGTGAGGCAAATAGGACATGACATTGTGAACATATATGACATTTAAAAAATCATATATACCTCCTATACGTAGACAAACTCACAACAAAGTCAAACCTCTTTTTAATGTCAGTTCATATATGTATAGGAGCTGTACAGGACACAGTAATCTAATATGACTTTACACCAAACACTCATACACACTTTATACAGCATACACTCATATTCCAGAAACGTACACACCACACACACACTTACACTAATACCATACACTCTTACACCACATACTCTTACGCCACATACTCTGATGCTACAAATTGTTATGCCAGGAGCTCTTATGCCACACTGACTCATGCCATCTGCTTGTACACCACACATACACTTATGCCATGTGCTCAAAGGACATCTGTGTTTATGACAGACACTTACATCCCACTTGTATGCTACATGTTCTTATGGCACATGCATTTACACCCAACGTTCTTAAGCCATGAACTCCCATGCCACACGCTCTTATGGCACATGCTCTTATTCCATGCACTCACACACCATACAGTCACACAACATACACGGATATATCATATGCTTGCATGTCATAACCCTGCCCCTCAAACGCCAGACAGCCATATGTCCCCATGTTAAACACTCTAATGCCACTTATGTGCGATAAACACACATGCTATACTCCATACACCATAGTTATATGCAGTACAAATGTATGATATACACCCATATGCCATACACATATACCTATAACACATAAACATGTACATCATATATTCATAATTCATACACTCATATGCCATACATTCATACTGAACACACTCATAAGCCATATACACACACATACAACATATGCCCATACGTTTTACACTCAACACTTATGTGCCACTTACTCATAAACCAGACACTCACTATACACTCATGCATCATTCATACACTCATATTCCATACTCCATACCGTCATACACCATATAACTGAAATGACATACACTCACATGCCATACACACATACCACAGAAATACATACAGCATAAACACATATGACATATACTCATACACCTGACATACACTCACATAACATATCCCATACACTCATTCTACCTATGCAAACACTTTACAATTATCTCTGAAATGCCCATGTGTGATACATTCATACGACATAACAGCCACTTATAAAATATACAGTATTATGCTTTACAATATACATTAATACGCTATACACCACACTCAGAAAAAAACAAAAAAGTATTAAGGTTACTCTAAGGTAAAAACCTATAAACAGTAGGGATAACAACATTAAGGTATGAACACTCCAGATTCAACCATGAAACTTAAAGTATAAACCCTCCACATCACTACTAATACAAACGTAACACTCACTTCAACAATTAGGAATGTTACACCAATACTTTAATAATACAATGCCCACAAGTGTGTGGCGTGTTGCTGCAACCAGTGGGAACTTTGCATGAGAATTCCATCTGCCTTGCCCTGGCTCCACTAAGAGCCACCATCTACACATGACCTGCAACCTTTATCCAGTTTGCCAGGGACATTTCTTCTGGGCTTACTAGATGCACCTTGCTCCACACATTGTATTCACTTGGCATGGTATGTGGCTATGTCCTGTGAACACTGTGCCTTTGAAATAGCATTCGGCCATGCGTACTGTAAGTACCTAGGGTATCGTAATAAGTTGAGTCTACAGACTGACCTCTTCCCCATCCGCCAGTTCCCTGATCCTCTTGGCACATGGTTTAAAATGTATCTATTTGAGAGGGCAAGAGAGGGAGCGAAAGAGATAGACAGAGATAGGGCCTGGCAGTGGCAATTCGAGAAAGTGAAATGAGTCTTGTTTGCCAGAGGCTAGAGGTAGCTTCATGGAGAGGCCACTCAGTTGTAATACTATTTTTCAGTTTTTTCGATGACTTCTAATACATTGTGATGGCATGCTTTGCTATCCCATGAGATGATCTGCTATATGTGGTTTTAAGCTTGTTAGCCATCATGGTCTCTGACATTTCCTTGTACCTGTCTGCTCAAATTGTGCATTCCAATGCAAAATATGCATTCCAACTAGACCATCCCCACATGGCTATTCACCACCCCTCGAAACCAGACATCAAATATCAGGACAATACGCCTCTGCAATTAACCTACCTATCAAACACTAAGCCAATGCTTCCTATCACCATTGGCACACCAGGTTCCCCTTGGAACACACAAATACCTCTCTGCTTTTGGCACAGAACACCTAGAAGCTGATCCCTATGCAGCTGTATCAACATAACTGCAAGCCCAGCATGCTTCTTCCCTATTCCTGCCCACTAACTCCACCAATCCCCCCTCTTTTAGATCTGCTAGAGCACCTGAAATGGCAGATGAACATGGTACAAATCACAATACATTAACATACAATAATAGCACCTTAGATCTAATGGGTGTGAACATGGGAGAAAAGCATGGCCACATGATTTCCACACCTTCTCTTGCATCCAACTCATTCTAATTAGAGAGCCCTGCGGGCGGGGGGTGGGAACTCCAGAAAGGGATGACAAATTCCTGAGTGCAGTTCCCACACTATGCAGGGCATCCTCATGGTTCTCTATCAGCATCGGTGACTGGATATCTGCCAAATACACCCACTTTTCTTGTGCCAGGAAAATGCTGGTGCAGTCCACTCAAATCAATGGCCACCATGTTTGTCATGGTGGATGCCATTGCGGAACTCTACCATGGAATAGTGGAAGGCATGTACATGCAGGATTCAGGCATGTTCTTGTGTTTTTCACTGCTGCATTCAGTGAATCAGATTGAAGGAACCTGACTCGTGGACATACGTGGACCCACAAGCAATTTGTACTCTTTCCATCGAGTTCTCTAAGGCCACAAGAATAAGGTTAGTAGGTAGTGTGTTTTAGGATGCTCTGCTAGTTTTTTTTCTTGTGGTTCTCATAGCCTATTCAACTAGGTGAAGGAATCTTGCTACTGCTCCTCTCAGTAATTGCCTGCTGGCAGAGATGCAGATGCCATCTGGAAGTTGTTTGCATGCTTTCAGCATTTACTAATGGCTACACTATAATTACAGTGCAAATAACACACCAACACTAAGCAATAGGCTTTCATACATACATCCTTTGGCCCTCTCCTACCTTCCCTTTGTAGGTTACTGCACTTCAAGCATTTCTAACTGATAGAAATGTTTGCTGATCATATGTCTGATAAGGTAACAACATTTACAAGGGGGAACTGGTCGCTCGCGTACACACATTATCATGTTCTTACACATCGCTGCGCATACCATCGTGAAATGTCGCTTTGTGACTATGCAGTCAAAGCGGAATTCTCATTGGCTGGACTGGCCTTCTATATACACAACCACAAAGAACTTTGTTATGAAACAGTGTATTGGCAAATCTTTTTTGTATTCCTTTAATAAATAAATCACATGCAAATTGTTGGCTTCTGGGATATATTTTCTATGTCCCTTTCACATGAAGTTATTTCAATAAATATTCAGAAATACCTAAGATATGATAACCCACATTTCGACTCTTTAAAATAACAAGTAATGGCAAGGCCAGTTATTTATACCTTTGTGCAGTGCACCAGTAGCAGCGTCAGTGTGCAAATGGATGTACACTTGAATACGTGAGCAAAATGTTATGTTACTTGCATCCATAAGGCACATGGCTGCCATTTCCATGGTCTACAGGAACTGTGGTTCATCTATAAGAGAGTGGATCGAGTTAGGTTAATGGAAGAAATGAAAATGCAAGATAGCTGTTATAATGATGTGTTCAGACTGTGTATACCGTGGGCCCTGCATGCTGGTGAGTTTCTAGGTGCTCTGTTTCAAGCGCATAGAGGCATCTATGTCCAGAGAGGAATCCCATGTTCCCATAGTGCCAGGATGTCTCAGTAATAACTGCAGTAGGTAAGTTGGTTGTGCATGTATTGCGATGTGTTGCTTGATGTCTATGGGGAAGGGTACTCAAATTCTGTTTGTAAGTGGTTTTGGAAGTGTCTTTGTTGGTCTTTGTGTAATATGTCTGAGCATAAGTGGATGAGATTAGCCTAGATTTTATGGGACACCAGGAGGCAGAAATGGTATCATAGCTAATGTTGTTTAGATGCCGGTGTGCAAATCACTGTTTGGCACAAAACATGGTGGGGCCAGTGAGCCAGGCTCCTTTGGGACATCTGTCGTTGTTATGAGAATTATATTGTAATAAAAATTGATAAGGGTTTTTTGGCTGAAGGTCATTGGTTGAGCGCATACCATGAGGTCATTGGGTGAGCGCATACCATGGACTCCATTCTAAGTTGATGAATGAAGTTTAACAAGCCAGGCCTGGTGGTGCCTTCACCAGTTAGTAATTGAAAAGCCAGATCTTTAGCATTTTAATGAAAGCCATGGATTGTGCAGATTCCATTTGGTATGGCGTTTCAGCGTTTCATCATCATCATCTGGGAGTAAGCCAGAGACTCTGTCTTTCTGGCATATCACATGATTTCTATCAGTGCATTGTCTGTGGATCTCAGTTTTCATCTTGGATGATTCCTTTGAATGAATTGGGCACCACATGACATAAGGGCTCTGGGCGATGTTATATGCGTAACGCAAGTGTGACAGAATGCCATCTGGTGAGGGTGGGACAGTCTGTGTTTTATAATTTCCATTAAAAAAAAATGATGCTGGTAATTCTGTTTCTGAAATCGAGGTCTGCTAATCAGACTTAATAAAGTATCCAAGCCAACAATTTAGTGCACATATGCACCTTTGCTGCAATAGTCTCCTTCCAACCTCCACACATGCTCTGCAGTGGGAAATTAGCAGGGCCAAGGGTCACATGTGCATTCCTGAATCTTCGTTGGACATACTTTTATTTTGAAACCATTGTACTAAAGCTCTATTGGTTTCAATTGTTATCAATTTATACGTCTCCTGAAGATATAGTCTACCCTCGGCCAGCACTATCAAAAGAGGCAAAGGAGGTATGCCTTTCAGGGTGTGTCTATGTCACCTTTATGAATGGGATAAATAGGGTTTTGTAGTAGTGTGCGGCTAAATCGGTGGTTTAGGTGCTACTCATCCATGTACTCCGAAGAGCAGTACTCATTTTATCACAATTAGCCAGTTGGGTGCTCCTAGGTCTCGTGTTATGTATGCCTCCTGTCACACATACTTAGTAGTCTTGCTACTGTGTTATGTATGTATTGATACTTCTCAGTAAAGTAATGTAGTTAGCTGAGAATAATGCTCTTGACATTGTCCAGGGATATGATATGGAGGGACATGTGCAGGAAGGCGAAGAATGCAATTTTTCATCCGATTGAGCAGGGATTTGTGATTCCAGGATAAATCCATTATCCATTATAATACTAAGGGCATTCATCACGTTTGAAGTTTCCAAGCAGGTCTCCATTACCATAGACAAGGATTTCTGTCTTGTCTGCGTTAAGTGTTAAGTTTTCAATCATCATCCATGTGCTCCCTTGTGTGAAGCAATTGGCGACAGTGATGTTTGTGCCTTTGTTGATGCAGGTGAGTGAATTTGTTGTTGAGCCTCATAAGTGGGGCCATTTATGTATATTGTTTTCATTGAGTAGTGTATTATTGCTATCCCTTAATTTGTGCTGCTTGTATGGCTGGTGACAGGTTTTTCATCTTTCTTGGGAAGTAATGTGCAGGGTTGCATCATTTCTGGAAATGTTTTGGTGTCTTTTTAATCTAGGTTTTCTCATTTCCTGAACGTGTTTATTGATGTATTTCTCCAGGTGAGTTGTCTTACTGCGTGCATGGTGTGGTTTCTTGACCTTTATGATTGCAGCTTTGAAATGATGGCTTTGGCTTTTGACCAACCCCAAATTCCTTCAAAGAATTCAACAAAGGTAGCAGGCGCCCCTCTCTCGGAAGAACAAGGCATGATAACCTGTTCAGTGGTTGTTAACCACATTGAGAGTTCGCAGCCATCTGCTTTTTGCTCACTGTACCTTTCACAGATGGGAAATATACATTTGCATATCAGTCTTTGTCCCGCCCACATGGGCAGTACAGCACCGAAATGCTATGGCAATTCCTCTCTGAAAAGCGTGTGCTGCAAACTCTCATCTCAGAACAGGTTATCATGCCATGTTCTTTCTGGAGAGGAGCGCCTGCTACCTTCTTTGAAATGTTTGCAAGGAATTTAGGGTTGGTCACCCTGAGTTTCCTGGGGGCAACCAGACGTGGACTCCCTGCTCACTGTGCTCAGAGAGACAAAGCTTCACCTCACTGATGAGGCCCAACAAGGCTGAAACACGTGTATGGGGTTGCTTTTGGTACTCTTGTTCAGAGAGGAATTGCCATAGCATTTCGGTGCTGGACTGCCCATGTGGGCGGGACAAAGACTGATATGCAAATGGGTCTTTCCCATCTGTGAAACGTACAGTGAGCAAAAAGCGTGTGCTGCAAACTATCATCTCAGAACAGGTTATCATGCCATGTTCTTCCTGGAGAGGAGCGCCTGCTACCTTCTTTGAAATCATTGGGGGCTAGGATTAAATGGAAATTTTTATGTCTATTTATAGAATTCATGAATCCTCCTGCCCTTTCTGTGTATAGATATATGGCATCACTTATGCTGCAGAAATAGAATGGCACGCTGGTGCATTTTGTAAGTGATTGCAAGGCAACTCTAGCCAAATTAGGTCTGAATGAGGGGGATCTTTTAGCTCATTCAGTTTTTTTTGGAAGATCCTATATTGTTTTCTCCATTTAATTTTCACTGTGCCTCTATTTCTTGTGTGGTGTGCTATCCCTGCCTTCCCCAGCACCCATTGGTTCAGCTATCAGCCAATCTGGCTGGAACACCACTTTTCTAGAGGTCCCCCAGTGCAGCCACTGCCTGGGCAGCCCTCGAGTAAGGGCCCCAAGGCAAAGGCCAGATCCTGATGCAGCAGCTCAAGTCCATGTTTGCCTTGTTCACCTGGTAAGCCTGCTGTAGTCAACCATGACTGACATATATGGTAAGTATAGTCTGGGCGGGGAGTACAGCCATCACTGTAGTTCAGTAAAGCCCCACCACTCTTATTACCTACTAGAATATAGACCACTAATGTCAGTTAGCCATATCATGCATTTAGCCCAATTATCTTAATCATATCTTGTATTTAGCCCAATTATATTAGTCACTCATTGCTCAGTCATTGCTCACATTTAGCCAGAGGGCGCTAGAGAGCCGACCAAGATGGCAGCTCACTAGAGAGCTCTGCACCGATCCCGAGAAAGATCCTGATAAAATAGCTTCATTCTCCCCCGAATCCCTCCCCATCGGTCTCGATATCATACCCCAAGTCTCTAACGTCTGGCGTATACCAATTTCAATGCCGTCCGCCATTATCCTGGCCAACGCAGCGGCGACGGAGGCGAGGCCGCGGTGGCGCTGCACTTCAGCAGCGGGGTGTTCGACCCTCCAGCGTCATCCTCGCCCGAGCGACCACCCCCGGATTCAATCGGAGACCGGGCAACCTGGCGGGGTGAGCGGCCCCCGGGCCCCCTGGAGGAGGTGCCCGCGGCAGGCCAGAAATCCACGGCTTGAGAACAGCAGGGGCGGCTGAGAACCCGCCCGGCCCGCCTGTGCCATCGGCCCCCCGTCGGTCAGAGCACTGCCGCTTGCCTCCAGCCTACAGAGCCCCCCAGACCCAGCCAGAGAGAGAGGGAACGTATCTGAACATACCACCAACGCCAGGTAGGAGAGACGCCGCCTCGGCCGCCCCGCCCCAGGTCTCATCCTGTAAGCGATATTCAATCAACACTACAGCTAAGTCAATGCCTAGTCTGGGATGCTGAGGAAAACCCTTATTGATGTATTTTTATATCCAGTTCAGTACTCTGGATGACAACCCTTGTATAACACCCCCCTCTTAGAATCCCCCTGAGCCCACTGAGCCAAGAAGTAGGTTTGTTTTGCAAATTAAAAGGTTTATTTGAAAATTTAAACAATATATATATATATCACACTTCTATAAATACATTGATAATGGATATTACACTCGTGAATGTGAGCAGTAGTCAGCAAGAGGTAATTTATAAATAGGAACAGAAGAATAAGGTGGGAAAGAATGCTTTATATGGTTCAAGGAAACGCAAGGTGGAATAAAATGCAGTACAGAAATAACTTGTTATGATTTTAGCAAAAGGTAATATGATCACTTTTTCTTTTGACAATTCACTCCCCCCCTATGCAATACAAGAAATGGAAGGAGAGCACACAGTCTTCAAGAATCCCAACAAATAACACTTTATAATGCAATACACAGTTCCAGTTCCCCCAGCAAGCATAGAGAAAACAGGGATGAGTTTTAAACACAGGCAAATTACTTTAATGTGGTTTGCAAGGAAGTGAAAAGGTGCTAAAATTGCTTTTAATTCCCTCTAGAGGTTCAGGGTAGGTGATGGCTACTTTATATTAGTTCAGACTCACTTTAGCAATACTCTATGAATGATTAGCAGATTGCAAACGAATTTTAGCAAAGAGAAGCAAAAAGCTGCTGATTTCTACAGATGAAGAAATCAGGCCAAATCGCAAATCGCGGTAAATTTCGCGAGTGCGTGTCTCGCGTTTACCGAAAAAGTATAGGTTCGGTGGAAAGCCTAGATTCTAAGCTTTCAGATGAAAGTTAAATCTCGTTCCTAGCAGAAACAGTTCCGGAGATACGGATGATTTAATAAAGGTAGATTTTCGGATTTAAAGTAAAACTCAAAATGACAGGTGACAGCTTGCAGCTGCAGAATTGAGAGGTGACAGTGGTGCAGCTTTAAAAATGACAGATGGCACGATTTCTAGGAGGCTGTTCTAATTAGGTTAAAATAGTTTGAATTAGATTATTTTAACTAAGAGATTGGGTTCTGCACAGTTCTGGCGGTACTCACAATATATTTTGGGCAGGAATGGGCCTCGCCACGGATCTGGTCAGGTTTTGGACTGGACTCCGATTCTGGTCTCGGCACTTCACAGCGATCTGGATCAGCTCTCTGGATACAGTGGTCTGTGGTTCTCTGGATCTCTGGTCTGCTTCCAGTCCGGATCAAGTGGATTCTGGATGTAACACTGCTTTCTGGGTACTGGCAAAAGTTCTTGGCACAGAATTCAGACAGCTCGCCCGGCTGTGGAATAGTTTGCAAATGATTTTAAGGATGCTGAGGCCTGCTGAGAAGAGTTCTCAGTTTGTGGGTTTAGGCCCTTGCTTTAAGTTCTGAAGTAAAGTCTTTGGAGATGGATGGATTTGAAGTCTGGAGTCTCCCGGCAGAGCGTCCCGCAGAAAATGGAATTGAATGTCCCTACCTGTCCCAGCAGTCTCTTTTTGTGTGTTTTAAAAAGTGGGTGTGTGCCTGGGCCTAGCTAAGCTTGCCCCTCTCTACTTGTCATTGGCCCAATTCTCCCCTCTCCCATGATTGGGGGAAGGAAATGGATTGTCATCATGATGAGGTCTGTTTATGGGTCAGAGGATCCTCCCCTGGTCAATTTGCACACAAATCTATTTCTGACCCAAATACATATTTATCTATGTACCATTTTTCTAATATTATAGGTCCAGTTAACAGCACCAAACCATCCGATCCCTGTCTTTGTACGATGTCATGTCCACTGATGACAGAATTCTCCCCTTTTCATCCAGATAACGACCTCTAAACCTTTCCAGATTTTACACAAATGTGCACCAGGGATATGGGTTACAGATGATAAAGTGTCAGATTTTTAACATGCATACATTTGGAGTAACAACCTTTTTTTCGCTACTATCCCCAGGAAACACCTCTTAAAATGTGCACAGAAAAATCACAAGAATAATGATATTTATATAATTTTGACAGGTCCGTACTATGAATCATCCATCTTTTTAAAAGTATGCCCTGGTCAAAAAGGGGTGTGGCTTCCCACATCACATTGTGGAATAACTGGTTTATCCACTTCCCCCAAGCTCAGCTGGCTTGCAGAGGCACTGCCCCTCCCAGTTTCCCCCAAGAGGAAGCCACTTTACGGCCCCCCCAATATATCATTTGCCTGAGCCAAAGAAGGCCCATTGTTCAATTTCCTGCAGTCCCCAGCTGCCACTCCCATTTCAATCAACAGGGCCATGTGACCTCCTTTTTGTGGGGCCGCAGAATGCAGCCAGGCCTGGGAACACAGCTGTTGATCCAGTTTCAACTCCTGTCGGGGGTAGTTGTCAGGCAGAATCCAGTTTCATTAAGCCAGGTTTCAGCTAAATGTCACTTTTTGTTCCCAGTTTTCTACATTCAAATCAAACTGACAATTTTTACACATGCAGCTAGAATGCTGATTCTAAGTTCAACTATGACATTTCAACAGTTACAAACTATGTGACACTCAAAAGTAGGTCCCTCATTTAATTTAAACATTTCGATTTTAGTGGTTTTCAGTTCAGTTTAACTTAAGCTGCTGACCTCCACAGCTCAGCCAGTTTTGTTATGAACATGGTTTTGGGCTCTTTTTCTTTCCAGATTTTGTATGTACACAAAACTTCATTCTGCCAAATGTCTGCTGGTGTTCAGTGAGATTTTTGAATGTCCTGCAATGTTTGAAAATAGGCATTTTGAGCTTGCATTCAGAGAAACCAAGGTGATTTCAAAGGGCATTTTAAGCTAACAGGCACTGCTGTTTTTCTTTTGGCACACATTCCACTCATGGCACCCCTGGCCCATCACACTCGCACTGGTGGGTGGAAGGTTAGGCGACCATTTTGGTGTTCGCACAAACTGCGCGGTTCTCCTATTCTGGCGTGAATGTGGGTGGCGATAGCTCATCCCCACATCCACCCAGTCTATTGATTTAGTTTGTTCTTTGATAGAATAATGGGCGGCGACAGCTCATCCCCACATCTACCCAGTCTATTGATTCAACATGGGTCAAAACCCTTGACAATCCCCGGCCTGCAGATCCCCGCACGGCTGCCCGACCCCAGGTGAGGGACATTCCACAGGCCTCCAACTCCTTGAAATCCTAACGTCCCCAACCACAGCCCCGTCTCCAGCGAACGACCCTCAACATCGAAGCCCGCTGGCGGACACCCCGCGCGATGATCAAACGTGAGGCCCACGCGGCTACCCCATCCAGGCCTCTCGGGCCCGGCCGTGGAAGTACTTTAAAACTCACGAACTCTCCAGCCTCCTAAATCCACACGGCCCGGCCCCACCATCTCCAAAACGCCCTGCCGAGTGCGGTCAAGCGACCAAAGAACATAGCGAGAAAACTTGCCGCTGGGGCCCACACCACACTGCAACAACTCCTCGGCAGCGGCGACCTCGTGGAAGGCCTCTGCCGTTATTCTGAAACCCGACAACAAGACACAATGACCACAGCGCCACACAACTATTACTCAAGCCAGACGAGCGGGCCCTTTGCCCCTACACCCAGCAAAGTCGGGAATCCATACCCGCATGGGCAAAACGGACAAATCGCAGCGAAAATTGATGTTTGAAATCGGGGCCATAGCCAAAACTCCCAAGCAGTCGAATCGAGAGATAGCACCATCACCAAGCATGGAACAGGAGGCCGAGCCGATACCCTCCCAATCTCTCGACATACGAGAAATATTGCTCGAACTCAAAACAGGCATAGGCAACCTCGATGCCAAAATTGACACCCTCTCATCCAAAGTCGACCAAATACAACACCGCCTTGATAAACACGGCCAGAGGCTAGACACCGTTGAACAGAGTGTATCCGATCTGGAAGACAACACCACATCCATGTCCTCCAAAGGGTCATCATTAGAGCGCCAAGTAAAAGAAATTGTCGCCAAAAACGAATACTTAGAAGGGCGCAGCCGCCGCAACAACATTAGACTGGTGGGGATCAGAGAGCAACAAAATCCTGCAAAAATGGAAGACTTCGTGGAACGACTATGCAAAGAAATCTTTGGAACTACCACCTTCTCGCCACTATTTGTGGTTGAAAGAGCTCACAGGGTCCCAACCAACCGCCCAATTCCAGGAACGGCACCTCGCCCCATTATCGAAAAACTGCTGAATTTGAGAGACCGCGATCTATTACTCAGGTTGGCCAGGGACAAAGGTGCCATTCAATTAGACGGCGACAAAATCCAAATCTTCCCTGATTTTTCACCAGCGGTGCAAGCATCCTGAAGAGCCTTTGGTGGAGTTAAACGTCGCCTCCGAGAGGAGCAAATTCAATATTCAATGCTTTTTCCAGCCAAATTACGTATCCTCCATGCTGAAAAAATGTAATTCTTTACGTCACCAGAAGAAGCCAACACCTTTCTTGATAATATTGGATGTCGCCCATTACGTGAAATGCCTAGACCACGAGGGAGAGCGAGGAATGGGACCGATCCGCCCTGAAAAGCACCCCACATTCAGCTCGACTTAGGTGATCGGGACATGAGCAAAAGTCAGTTATATATACCTCGGGATGGGTGTTCTTGGAGGGCACCAGCGCCCCGTGCACAGCACTGTTCACAATGTTACTTGGGGTGGGGTCACATTCGGGCGGGTTGGGGGTTGCCCGACAGAGAGGGAAAAAGGGGAGATGGGACACAAGTTGGGGAAAGTGTTCCCAAAAGAAACAAGCCAAGAGAACCACAAACTTCCTCCGACTCCTGCATTATACACTGACTATCAATGATCAGGACCAAGTGCACACCTTGAAGTCATAACAACTCCTAGTATAACAAACCATACCATTTCTATAACAGAGCATCATATTTTATTATTGACTCATCTAGAGTCTCTGTTTGTTTCTTTTTGTATTAAAACACATAAAGCACATAAAACACATTAAAAAAGTATGTCACCAACAGTTTTTTCACATTAAGCATCTTTTCATATAGACACAATTTAGTCTGGGTTTAGATAAAAAAAACACAGTACTGTCAAATACAATACATCAAAACAAGTGAAAAAATATATATAAACAGTGATGAATTAATTTCTTATTAATTATATGGTACTTGCTACCCTTCCCCTCAAAAGGGTGTTTTATTCGCAATGGATGTATTTGCAGAGAATGGTGTCGAATGGTGCAGAGTATGGTTTGTTAGTAGCAGTAGATTTCTGATTCAGGATGTGAGGATGATTATCTTACACAGTTAAGGGAAAAACAAAATATCACAATCTCATAACTTTGGGCTAGTTGCGAAAAGAGATTACCTCACACGATTAGGGTAAATGCAGAATTTGACTACCTCATATAGTTATGCAACTAACCATACAGCCATTATTTTGGTGACTGCAAAATGCAGTTTTGGTGCAATGCAATGGTGCCAATAGAGCCAGCGCAGCCGCGCTGCTGGTACTGCTGAAAAATACAGTTTGATGATGAAGGAGAGTTCTGCTGGGCAGATAAATGTACCCACCAGGTGACCACAGCGGATATTGAATAAGGCATAGTGGCAGGATTGGGCAGTGTTGGAAATGTGAAGAGAGAATTAGAGAGTGGGTTCAAAGATGAGACCGAAGTAACCGGCTGATGGAGAGGACAGAAGATGAATAGGGGATGGGGCGGAGTGGGGAGGGGGAATAAAGGATGCAATGAAAGAAGAGGACCTTGGTTTTGGAGGGGTTGAGGTGGAGGAAGTTAGAGGACTTCCAAAGTTGATCACTACAGAGACAGTTAGAAACCATTGAATAAAGTGAGCCCAGAAAGGGAGGAGAGAGAAAAAAAGATTTGAGTATCATCAGCATAAAGGATAAATGAATGATTGTAGGAGGTGAGGGGTAGTATATAGACAAAAGAGAAGAGGAGCAAGTATTAAACCATCAAGAATCCCATAGAGAAGAAGACTTGTTGAAGATGTGTTACCAGACCGGGAGACAGAATAGGAACGATTAGAGAGATAGAAGTGAAACTGATTGAGGACATAACCAGAAAAGCTGAGAGAAGTGAGGGTGGAAAGACAAACTGAATAGTACACAGTATCAAACACAGCTGAGAGTTCAAGAAGAATAAGAACAGAAGAGAGGTTAGAGTAATGGGAAGTGAGGAGAGCAATGGAGACATGTAGGGTGGCATTTTCAGTAGAGTGAGAGGAACAGAAACCAGACTGGAAGAAGCAAGTGAAAGTTAAGGTAGGAAGAGACCTGAGAATAAACAGCATGCTCCAGGACCTTAGCGAGAAAAGGAAGAAGAGAGATGGGGTGGAAATTAACATGGAGAGACGGGTTGAGAGAAGGGTTTTCAGAATAGGTAGAATAATGGCATGTTTAAACGAGGAAGGAACATTAGAGTTAGTGATAGAAGAATTAATGTGACAAGTAGGATAAGGGATTAAATAAGGAAAGATTTGAGGAATGAGGAAAGAGGGAAGTGGATCTGAGAGGGAGGCAGTAGATTGGGCCCATGCGAGGAGGGCTGGGGTGGTAAGGTCAGAAAGAGAGAAGGGTGTTAGTGTTAGCAGGGCATGGCAGAGGCGCTAGTTATGGTTGCATAGCTTATCATAACTGGTGAATTTCTTGGGTTTTTCAATTTTACTTATAACCATAAAATTCCTTTAGCAATGTTTTTTCGCTGAGTTTGATGGGTTTATTTTAGTTCATCTTAACCATAATGTCGCTTTAACAATGTTTCTTTTTCAGTGAATTTCATAGGTTTTAAGAAGTGAAAATGTTTCATGATGTTACATCACTGTATATGACATATGAAAGAACTATAAACCTCCTTTAGCAATGCATACTGATGTGTGTTGTTATCAGCAGCGTCTGCTGGGGATGCAAGTCATGGTTGAATTGCCTAGGGCATGAGCTCGACCATGACCCCAGCCCCACCAAACAACCGCTGTTAGCCACTGCACCTACCCTGCATCCCAGTTCAGTGTCCATTACACACTCATAATGTAACCAGTGGCCAGTGCTCAAGGCTTGGAGCTTTGGCCAGTCTCCACAATTCATGGGGCCTGGGATTCGGCATGGGATTCAACCATGCTGCATTCCCCAATAAGCAAATCGAAGAAGACATTTGCCCTTGCCGAGGGCCAGGCCCACTGCCCAGGCAGCAAAGTTATATCACTAGTTTTTGTACTTAGATTTTGACACTTTCAAAAAAGTCGAACACCGGAGAGATTTTAAAGGGCATGCTTTCAGAACCTTGCTGATGCTCCTTGCGCAGGTTTGTGCAGGTGTGTTGCAATTCCATTCAGCACTTCCATCTGCAGCCGCAAGCAGATTTTTTTCCCCATTTAAACCTAGAGCTTCGGCCTTGCCGTATGCCCAAATAAGCAAATCACAGTAGGCATTTGTCCTTGCCCAGGGCCAGGCCCACTGTACAGGTACCAAAGTTATATCACATTTTTTTGTACCTCCATTTTAACACTTTGAAAAAAATTATACACTTGACACATTTGCAAAAGTATGCTTTCAGGTCCTTGCTAATGCTCCTCGTGCAAGTTTGCTGTAATGCCACCAGGCACTTTAGGCTGCAGATGCAACCAGAATGTTTTCCCATTCAAAATGAGGCCTCAGCCATGCTGCATGCCCCAATAAGCAAATCAGAGTAGACATTTCTCCTTGCTGAGGGCCAGGCCCACTGGCCAGAAACCATAGTTATATCACTAGTTTTTGTACTTACATTCTGACACTTTGGAAAAAATAAAACACAAGGCTGATTTGCAAAAGCATGCTTTCAGGTCCTCTTGATGCTCCTCGCGCATGTTTGCGGCATTCCCATCCAGCACTTCGGGCTGCAGCCATTAGCAGAATTTCTTTATCTATTTAAAACTATCCAATTTAAAAAAAAAAGTTACCACATAGCCAGTCCCTGTTGGCCATGTCCACTTTAACCCCATTGCCAGTCCCTCATGGTAATGGCCAGTAGGCAGATTGTCCGGGTCATGGAGACCCGGACTATCTGGCTACTGGCCATGGCAACAGGCTATACCTCAGTCACCAAAGGTATATCACTATTTTTGTGTAGTCTGTAATCGATCTGCATACTTCTGTGCATATTCGTCAAATGGCACCAAAGTTATAAACCATATAAAAATGTTGTGACCCCTCATCTAATTTTGCCCCGCTTGACAAATTCACACCAAACTGTCCAGAAACATTCAAGTTTGGGTCCACAATCATGTTGCAAACATTTGTGCAGATACAACAAACAGCAACAAATGTATAAGCATTTCAATTATTTTGAGATCCCCTGTAATTTTGCTCTCTCTTGGCAAAACAGCACCAAACTTTGCAGAACCAGCCAGGTCTACAATGAGATTGCAACATTTCATGTAGTTTCATTGAGTGGCGCCAAAGTTATAAGCCCTCCAAAAATTGCTTTTCATCGACCCTATAATGCAGAAATCTGCATGGATATCCCCGAACATCTCAGACGTTTGTGAACATTATAGGACTGCGCCCGAACATCTGAGATGTTTGTGGACATCGGAGATGAAAAAACACAATTTTTTTAGCTTTCTATGGCCATATTACACGCCCATCCTCATCACCCATCACCCATCACCTCCCCAGACATTTTCTAATTAGTTTGACAAGTGTAATGCTCTCTGATTGGTTCAGATGTGTCCATGGACTCCGAATCAGGAAATGAGTCCGCGGACCGGACCCATATATCACACATTTTTTTTAACCTACTTTTTGCCATTTTAAAAAGACTACTGGACTGATTTACACCAAATTTGTAAAAGCACACTTTTGAGACCAAGCCTCAGGTCCTCGCAAATGTTTGGGGCAAATCCGTCCAGTGGTTTGGGCTGTAGGCGTGAGTACAATCTTTTTTCCATTATTTCTATGAGGATTTAAAAGGTTTTGGGACCCTCCTATAACTTTGCCCCCCCCTTGAATAAACCACCCCAAACTTTGCATAATCATTCAGGGCTGGCCATGTACATCTTGACAAAGTTTGGTAAGGATTCTTCAAACAGGGATAAAGTTATAAGACGCCCAAAAAAGTGTTCTTTCTATGAGTTGACCATCTTAACCATAACTACACGACTGCTAGCGCAGGCCATGTAATATATACATGTATATTCAATGAAATGATTACATGAAGAGGCTAAGAGTGCACACTTATTCGATTAGGAGGGGCATACAGGTGGCAATTCTGCAGGAAACAAACCTCACAGCTGATATGCAGGCCATGATAGGCAGGAAGTGGAGAGGCAATTTGTAGCTCACCCTTCTCCGTATAAGGAGTCTTTATGTGGATTGCCCCCACCGTGCCCTTCCATATACTAGAGGTCGAAGAAGATGAGGAAGGCAGGTTAGTCCTAGTGCAAGGGCTGTGGGAAAACAGAATAATCTGCATTGTGAACACCTATACAAGGAGAGTTTTAGAAAGCGTATGCAACAATACTGGCCCCTAGGCTGTTGGACACTTTTATAGAGGCATATGAAATGGGGAAGTTGCCGACAGCCTGAGAGAATCAATCATAGTGCCCATCCTTAAACCTGGCAAGCCTCCACAGAACTGCGGATCACACAGACCCCTGTCAATGTTAAATCAGGACTGCACATTTCTAACTGCAGAACTGTCAAACAAATTTAAGAGAGTGATAGGGGATCTGATCCATTTGGATAAAACGGGTTACGTCCCGGGGCACAACACACATGGAACCTGAGCATATTACACCACGTTATAGACTCCACTAATCAGCTGACGGAGGACTGCGCTGTGGCCTCTTTGGATGCAGCAAAGGCCTGAGATTCGGTACATTTGGATTGACTGATAGCGAACCTGGGGCATTCTGGCATTGCCAAAGTCTTTCTGTGCTGGGTAAAATTGATTTATACAGTGCCCCAGATGCGAGTAAAAACCAGGAGACACAGATCAGAGGTATGGGAGGATCACAGAGGCACAAAACAGTCCCCAATGCTATTCATCTTGGCCTGGAGCCACTGGCTGTGTTCCTCAGGGAAAAATGTGCAGGCCAGGATTGTAATAGATGGAGTAAAACACCTGGTCTCACTATATGCTGATGACATGCTGCTGTACGACAATCAACCAGAGAACAAGTTATCCCATCTACTGGACGTCATTGACCAGTTCCCTAAGTTTTCAGGAAGAAGAGTATATTGGTAGAAATCCTGCTTGTTCCCACTTGCAGGCCTGAGAGGGCTTGCAGTAATTGAACTGGCAGGTTTGGACCTGCAATGGGAGGTGGACAACTTTAGGTTCCTAGACATAGGAGTGTGGCATGACCCCTATGCCTCACACAAAAATAACACGCTTAAAGCCCTGGGCGGGGTCACCAACTCCATGCGGTTCTGGAAGCGACTGCCTCTGGGAGTGCCAGGCAGGGCAGCAATACTAAAAATGATAGTGCTCCCATGTCTCCTTTACTACTTTATAAATATACCCTACAATATATTCAGAGCATTCTTTCGACAACTAGACAAAATAGCTAGGGAATTTATGTGGGACAATGGCAGGAACATAGGGGCACTGTGCACCCTGCGGAGAGACTATGGAGAGGGAGGATCAGGGACCCCCACTTGGAATACTATTACTTGGCAGGCCAGTTGCAGTTCGTCGTGAACTGGCTAGGTGATGAGATCTCGCAGGACACTCTATTGTTGCAGCCAATGCTGGGATGACAAGTCTTTCTGAAAGAAGCACTGTGGACAGGGGACACCACATTGCCTAGACACTCAGCACTACTGAAGATAGGTAAAGAAGTATGGAGCAGGATGTGGAAGTACCTGAAAACGAATGACCCTCCTCCACACATGTCCCTTTGGTGGGGATCATTGAAGAGCAGCAACATCTCATTACGCAGTTCAGGGAACACTGGGAAAGCAAAGGGATTGTAACGGTAGGGGCTTAGTTACAGAGGATATGTTACTAGACTTTGGGACCTTGGTCAGTGACTACTGTAAAAACACTGGCTAGTTCCTATTATACTTGGGCTTGGTTAGGAAAATTAAAATGAGGTGGCTGAACGAAGAAAAGGAAGTGGAGACCAACGCAATATTGGATACCATGTTTGATGTGTCTCCAGACTGTATGATTTGGGGCACTGGGACAATAGAGCTGAAGACACGCAGGAAATGGGATGTGGAATGGAGGAGGGCAGAGAGGTACACCAAACAGGTCTCCAGAAACACTAGATTTAAACTCACCCAGCTGTACATGACGCAAAGGGCGTACATGGCCCAACTCAGATTAACACAAATCAAAAGGAGAAGAAATCAAACGTGCCCAAGATGCACACAAGGGGAAGCTGACATGTTACACATGTTCTGGCCATGCCCAGTGATTAGAAGGTTTTGGGAAGGGATAACAAGGAGGGTGGCGAGGGGGATAATCTTGATACAATCATGGCCTCCCGAATACTGCTTAATGGGATTATTTCCGAGGGGTGTAAAACACAGGGCGCACTTCTCCAAAATGAAAGACTTGATACGCATACTAACAAAAAGGAGAATTGCGCTGGCCTGGAAATCAGTCGAAGGCCCCAGGATTGAGGCTCGGTGGGAAGACTTGAAAAGATGGTCCCTGGCGGAGACTATGGTTTTTTATGGGCAATGAAGAGTGGAATGCATGAGAGAAATGTGGGTGTTGAAGCTTGGAATTAATTAACACAGGCAATGTTTGCCCCAGAGGACAAAGACTTAATTGATTAAAGAAAACAGGCAGATGGCTCGCGGACAGCATCTAGTGAAGGATAGAGAAGCAAGGTGGCACCGGAGGGTAGTTGGGAGGTAGTGTATCAGGAAGTATGAGTAAACTAAGAAGCGGCTTAGGGGAAAGGGGGAGTTGACCCAGTGATGTTTTATATTAATGGTAGCCTATATGATGGACGAACACGGTTGATAATCTGCCCATTGGGTTTACACTTGTTTGTTTGTGTTTAAGGTTGTTATAACAAAATTAAGAAACATATTTCAATAATTATATATTACACGGCCACGATAGTGGCCGTGTAGTTATGGTTAAGTTGCTAATCCCATGGGAAGAGCACTTTTTGGGTGGCTTATAACTTCGCTCTCCCTGGACGAATCCTCACCAAACTTTGCACACTCTGAATTCTTTTGCAAAGTTTGGTGAGGTTTGGTCCAGGGGGGCAAAGTTATAGGGGGGTCCCAAAATGTATTTTTTCCCATAGACTGAATGAGGAAAAAACTTTGCTTACGCCTACAGCCCAAACTGCTGGATGTATTTTCACCAAATTTGCGGCAGGAGCAGTGGCTTGGTCCCGAAAGCGTGCTTTTGTAAATTTGGTGAAAATTCATCCAGTAGTTTTGAAAAAAAATTACCAAAAAGTAGGTCACAAAAAATTAGTGATATCTATGTCCGGACATGCAACGTGTTCGCTGATTGGATGGTGAGGAGCGTGAAGTGCGTCAGATTTTTGGAAAGACCCGCCATCTTAGATTCCCAGACAGCGGCTGAAGTCGGCGGACAGCAGCTAAAGTCCACGGACATCGCGGTAAAAACATATGAAAAAACACAGCATCCCACTTGTCAAACATATCAAATAATCTCTGGGGAGGTGAGGAGTAATGAGGATGGGATGGGATATGGCTACAAGCAGCAAAAAAAACAGGTGGTTTTTGCCGTGAAAGTACACAAACAGTTCGGATGTTCGCGAACAGTCCTGTGAAAGTTCGCGAACACCTTAGCATTACAGGATTGGTGAAATGCAGTTCTTGGATGGCTTATAACTTTGGCTCCACTTAATGGAACTGCATGAAATTGTGCATGTATATTCCTGGCCTGATTCTGAGTGAGTATGCACACTTTGGTGGGATTCTGACATGAGGGGGCAAAATTAGAGGGGGGTCCTAAAATAATGTAAAGGCTTATAAATGAGGTGCCATTTGACGAATCCTCACTTAATTTGGGAAACTGGTAATACATTTAGATATGAATGTTTTTCTGAAGTTTGGTAGGATTTTTTGAAGAGGGGGCAAAATTAGAGGGGGGGCAAAATAATGTAAAGGCTTATAAATGAGGTGCCATTTGACGAATCTACACTTCATTTGGCAAACTGATTATAGATCAAGATATACATGTTTTTGTGAAGTTTGGTGGGATTCTGTCAAGAGGGAGTTAAATTAGAGTGGGGGTCCTAAAATATTGTAAAGGCTTATAAATGTGGTGCCATTTGACAAATCTACACAAAGTTTTGCAAAAAGATTATAGATCTAGATGTTTTCGTAAAGTCTGAATGGATTTTTTCAAGTGGGGGCTAGGTTATATGACGATTGTATGTGCATACATCTGACACTTTTGGAAAAATAAAACATGGGTGGCTTTCTAGCAAACTTGCGTAAGGAGCATTGGCACCAACCTACAAGCATGGGAGGTGGCGAGGTTTGTTGCAGTGCAGTCCTGTGATCTTATTTGGCATGAGGGCGTTTAGATGATGCTGCAATGTCAGCTACGTCCAAGCATCACTGGTGTCAAAATAACAGTGCCAGAAGAGCTTTTGTTGCCGAAATGGGCAATGCGGCAGAGTGTCTGCACCAAATCGGCCCATGCAAAAATTAAGGCATAAAAAATGCATGTACTGCTTGGAGGACGCTGCTTAACCACAGTGTGTGGTCCATGGCAAATCATTTAATCTCACTACAAATTGCGCTTTGAATTACAAACAACAATTCTCACAGGATTAGATGGATGAGAAAGGATTCCGAATGGACAAAAGAGATTCTACAATGCAGTCTGGATATGATGGAATGCGTTGGATGGATTACTTTAAACTAAGAGATGACTATGGACAGTTCTACGCTAAATACTCACAACTCTGGTTTAAATGGACCTGTGAAAGATCTGGTCAAGAGTTTGGCTGGGATTCGCCACCAGCCAGGTCTCAGGCGCTTGGTTCTGCTCTCAGCAATCTGGTCTCTGCGCGGCCTCTTGGACTGGATCTGACGGGTTCTAGGTTACAGCTCTGCTGGACTGATATGGATCTTGGGTTCTAGCAAAGGTTATTGGCCAGAAGCAGCAATCGGCTCAGCCAGGCTGTTGAATGGGTTAGGCCCGTGGAAGTTCAGGGGTTAAATTAGGTTGCTAGATTTTAAAGGCCTGCTGAAAAGGGTTCAGCTTTTTGGGTTAGCCTTTCTGCTTCAGAGTTCTGGAGTTTGGATCTTGGTTCTATTGTCTGGATCTAGGTTCTGGAGTAGGGATCTTTCTGCAGGGTGCTTCGCCAGTGGATCAGTTGATGAGTGAAAGTGTGTCTTTTGCCTGTCCTCAGCAGTCCATATTTATCCATTTTCCAAAGTGGGTGGGGAGGCTGATTGTCTATGCCCAACCCTCTAAGGATCTGATAGGTCGAAGAATTCCCCCTCTCCTGATTTGAGAAAGGAACAGTGTGTCATGATGTGTCATGATGTGTCACGTTTATGGCTTAGGGAGAAAACCTCCCCTTTGTATCTGTACAGTATATCTTATTTTTCATAAAAAACATATTTCCAATATCACAAACTTGTTTATAATTCATAATTACATGACAGATTGACTAAGGTATGTTTCTGTCACATGGTCTTCTTCCTGCTGGGGCAGCTGATGTCAGTCACACCGAATTAGCATTTTCTATTCAGTTCAAGGAACCCATTGTCTCTTTCCCAGATCAGCAGAGCAACCAGCCAAAGTGCCCTCCTCCCCTTATTAGCATTTCAATGAATTTCCTGTCCTTTTGTGGGAAGCAAAAGGGTGGTATGTTCTCAGGGGAAGAAAGCCTCTTTGAAGTTTTAGCTGAATCAGGTTACCTTATGGTCAACTGTGACATAGTTCCTTGTGAAAAATTATAGTTACAAATTTAAAATAAGCAAACATATCTTCAATTCCAGTCTTTTTTCAACATGAAAATCATTGTGTGGCACCCTATATTGCATTTGATGGAAATCCATTCTTTGGCATATTTAGTTTTTTTAGACACAAGTTTTTCCTGTTAGATTTAGAGATTGCCAGCGTCTGACAGAGGCGAGTAACGGTATTGCACTCATTTTTGACAGATTTCTTTCCAGCAAGCAATCTTCAATGTGGATTTTCTTCTGATAAGTGTACTTCTGTAAACATTTTATTTATGTGGATTCTTGAAGTAGAATGATGTTTAACACCCAACAAGGAGGTTGGGTCTTTTGGATGGTTTGTGAGCCATGATTTTTGCAAATTTGACAACCAAGAAAAATGGATTTTCACACAGCTCTGTGTTTCTTTTGCAATCAGCCTTGCTCTGTGGGTAGCCAAATGATGGATTTTGGCAGTTGTCTCCTGTGTTACCACTGACATAGGCAAAAGTGGATGGCGGCCTATTTTTCTGATTTTTCGTGCGCAATTCTGGGTGATTTTTAGCGAGCAGCATGCTTTCCAGCAGCTCTTCTGATGTTCCTAATGCAAGCAATGCACAGTAATGTTGCAGGGCCTCGACTAGTGTGGGAAAACATCCCACACTCTTTATTTTTGCTGTGTCACCCCGAGTGGGACAGATATGCCTAGACGTGTGTCCCGTGCCTGCTTGGCCTAGAGACAAAAGCTACACCACACTGATGAGGCCCAATTAGGACGAAACATGTTTGGGGATGCTTGTGGTCTCATGTAGAAGGGATGTGACCCAGCAGTTCGGGCTGGACTGCCATTTCTGGGGTGGGACCAAGCCTTATTTGCATATGGTCTTTCCCCTTCTGTAATGGCTTGGCAGGCGAAGAACCATGGTCTGGAGGGTTGCCCAGAGCAGTGCCAGAGGTTATGATTCATTCTAAACCCTTCAGCCATCTCCTCTTTGCTTTTGCTTTGTCACCCGAGTGGAACGGATATTCCCAGACGTGGGTCCAGTGCCTGCTTGGCCTAGAGACACAAGCTATTCCTCACTGATGAGGCCCAACAAGGCCGAAACATGTTTGGGGATGCTTGTGGTCTCGTGCAGAAGGGATGTGACCTAGCAGTTCGGGCTGAATGCCCCTCTTGGTGTGGGACCAAGCCTGATTTGCATATGGTCTTTCCACTTCTGCAATGCGTGGCAGGCAAAGAACGATCATCTGGAGGGTTGCCCACAGAAATGCCAGAGGTTATAATTCATTCTAAACCCTTCAGCCATCTCCTCTTTGTTTTTGCTTTGTCACCCGAGTGGGACGGATATGCCCAGACGTGGGTCCCGTGCCTGCTTTGCCTAGAGACACAAGCTACTCCTCACTGATGAGGCACAACACGGCCGAAACGTGTTTGGGGATGCTTGTGGTCTCGTGCAGAAGGGATGTGACCCAGCAGTTCGGGCTGGACTGCCACTTTTGGGGTGGGTGCAATCCTGATTTGCATATGGTCTTTCCTCTTCTGTAATGGCTTGGCAGGCGAAGAACCATGGTCTGGAGGGTTGCCCAGAGCAATGCCAGAGGTTAAGATTAATTCTAAACCTTCCAGCCATCACCTCTTTGTTTTTGCTTTGTCACCCCGAGTGGGACGGGTATGCCCAGACGTGGGTCCTGTGCCTGCTATGCCTAGAGACACAAGCTACTCCTCACTGATGAGGTACAACATGGCTGAAACATGTTTGGGGATGCTTGTGGTCTCGTGCAGAAGGGATGTGACCTAGCAGTTCGGCCTGCCTCCCCCTTTTGGTGTGGGACCAGGCCTGATTTGCATATGGTCTTTCCCCTTCTGAAATTGCTTGGCAGGAGAAGAACGATGATCTGGAGGGTTGCCCAGAGCAATGCCAGAGGTTATGATTCATTCTAAACCCTTCAGCCATCTCCTCTTTGTTTTTGCTTTGTCACCTGTGTGGGACGGATATGCCCAGACGTGGGTCCCGTGCCTGCTGGGCCTTGAGACACAAGCTACTCCTCACTGATGAGGCCCAACAAGGCCAACACATGTTTGGGGATGCTTGTGGTCTCGTGCAGAAGGGATGTGACCTAGCAGCTCGGCTAGACTGCCCCTTTTGGGGTGGGACCAAGCCTGATTTGTATATGGTCTTTCCCCTTCAGAAATGTCTTGGCAGGCGAAGAACGATTGTCTTGAGGGTTGCCCAGAGCAATGCCAGAGGTCTAAACCTTGCAGCCATCACCTCTTTGTTTTTGCTTGGTGCTTCACAGGGCATATATTTCATACTTAACTTATCATTTAAAATGTTCAATGATAAAAAGCTAGGTATGAAACATGTGGTAATCCAAACAATACCATCATTGTAGCATAATGGTTAAGTTCTGCATATCAAACTCATACAGGTCAGGGTTCTCCGAAGGCAGCGTTCAGCATAAATGTGAATTATTTAAATTTCATTTTTTTTCTGTTGCATAATGTTGCCTAGGGGCGGTGTAGTCCTCCTGTTGAATATATGTGCAGTGTAAGGGGGAATGTGTTGTGTGAGGGTGTGCATGTCATCCCAGAGGGTGTGCATGCAATGTGTAGGTGTTTGATGTGGTCGTGTGTATGTGTGTATGTACATGATGTGAAGGTGTGTGTGAGAGAGATTGGTCATGCAGTGTGCATTTGCTCTGTGACGTCGAGTGTTTGTGTGTGCACACATGTGTGCACCTGTGTGTGTATGTGAGCATCGTGACACGTCGAGTTTGAGTTTTCAGTGTGTGTGTGTGTGTGTGTGTGTGTGTGTGTGTGCGCGCGTGCGTGTCTGCATGTAATTCGGGAGATGCCCATGCAGTTCTTGTGTTTTTGCAAGTTGCAACTTGTAGTTTTGTTTTGTACATCAAGTGTCCTGTACTACAAGTCCCAACATGCAAAGTAAAAAGGAAATCTGAATGATCATCTTCCAAATAACAAAGGACGTGTAGCATATAACAATATAAACAAGACATGAAACTTTGCTATATTCATGATTTTTGCTGCACCTCTATTTGTTTGGGTTGAATGGCAGTAGGGGTTCTGTAAGTTGTTGAAGGAGGAGCTATGTAATGTAGAACCAGAGGAGGAGGAAAACATTTAAATATGTTTTTTTCAGCTGGGGAAAGTGAGACTAAGGGGTTGCAGAGGAGTGGTTTCTACTTTACCCTGCTGTTTTCAAAGTCTAAAAGTAGTGCAATTTATTAAGGGAATATGGGACTGTTTAGAAAGCCCCTCCCTTGAGCTGCAAAGAAAGTCTTGTTTGCGCTGGCTCACGTGCATTGGAAGACACGCAACTATTATTAACAAATTGCTAGTACAGCTCAAAAGACCTTCTTTAAATCATGCAGTTATGGGTGAACATTTCATGAAGGATGCCACACAGATCAAAGGCACGCCTGTTAAGACTCCATAGTCCAGAATACAGAGTGCTTATCAAAATATACTGCTTTAATTTTTATTGTTGTTGAAAAAGTCTTGATCTCCGGACTGCCAAAGTGCAAGGACCAGAATTCAACCACCAAGCCACAATGGCTTAGTACTTCATAGTGCATACATGTCATACTTGGTCTACAATTTAATATGTCCAATTGTAAAAGGCTAAGGATGAAACTTGTGAGAATCCAAATAATAATATCACTGTAGCAGAATGTTTAAGTGCTGCAGCTCAAACTCCTGCAGGCCAGGTTTATCAAAGGCAGCATTCAGCACAAATGTGTTTTTATTTTGTTTTTTCAGTTTTGTAATGTTGCCCAGAGATGGTGTAATACGTGTTCCATTCTGTTTCATAATGTTGCAGTAAATAAATGTGTATTTGTATGTTTAATCTGTGTGAAATTCTGCAACAGTATAAAACATGTCCCATCCTGTTTTGTAATGTTGCAGTAAATAAATGTTTTTCACGTTTAATTCAAATTACAGAACATTGTTGCGCTGAGAGGTACAAAGTGCAAAGCACCTGCAGGTTTATGCCATGTCAATTGCGACCTCTCACGCCAAAACATCCTTGCGCCCAGAGGTCCCTGCGCCCAACTGGCTGTGTCTAAATGGGCACGCTCAAACGGGACATGCAGCAAAACGGTTGTATAATAACGATGTGTGCCTAACTGACTACGCTAAAATGTCCTGTCCTGTGCACCAAGCCCCTTGTTTTATGGCCGGTCTCTTGGTGACTGTTGTGATACATTGCACAACCTCAACTAACCACATTTAAGCAGGACAGAAACAGGAAATAAATAACTGGCTGCAAGAATAACCCAGGTATTTTCTGCACCCATAGCGAAAATCAAAAGCTGGCACTCATGAAAATATGCACAGTACTGCTTAGGTTCATCGTGAGAAAGGGGCCGGCCCCCTCAGGCCATGTTGCTGTAAATGGTCTTATAATTTTTCCTCAATTATTAGGCACCATGGCCTGAGGGGGCTGCCTTTTCTTCACTTTGAAACTAAGGCGGGTCGGTCCTGTTTACTGCATGGATGGGAGACCCGAGTCACCAGTGATTTGTCACCCCCAATGTCACTGTAGCTGTAAAATTATCTATTGTTTTAATTATGTATAACAGATTTTAGGCTTTGAGAACTCACTATGTTTTTAGTTAATGCCCTGTGTGATTAAATGATATGCTGAGGATCACACACTTAGGTTAAGCAGTGTGCTACAACCCCCTTGTTTCATGTATGGTCTCTTGGTGACTGTTAAAACACAGAAGTACACTTGCACACCAGTATTGAAATAGAAATTCTATGAAAAATAGATAATCTAATTCATGGGGTGCATTTAGCAGGATTCGAGGTGCAGGGGAGAAGGACTCAGCCTTGGTATCTAGGCCGGAATTCAATAGAAAACAAAAAGAAATCCAAATTATGGAAAACTGCGTCCCCTGCACACTTTCTAGACGGCATAAAGCCTAAATGAGTTAAACAAAATTTGGATATAAACTTAATATCTCTTATGATTCAAAATTAAGATTGACAGTGATTCATAAAGAATTTCAAAAGATCATTTTCTTTTAGAGAATAAAATGGTCTTCTCCTTTTTATTTTTTTTTTCTGTTGTCCCAACGCGTTTCGAGATTCATATTCTCTTCATCAGGGGCTTAGATTTTAACATAAATTTCACAAGCATCTATAAAGAACATATACAGAAAGCAAATTAATCAGGTGTCATACTAATTTCAATAGAATATTTTGTAACATATTTTTATCAAAATAAAGTATTTTTATACAAACACAAATAAATTTTAAACTTACCCATTTGGAGGTTCGGGTTAGATCAGTAGTGGAGGTGCGGTCAGGAAGCGCAGCTTTCTTGGTGACTGTTGTCATACATCGCACAATCCCAACTAACCGCATTTAAACAGCAAAACTAACATATGCCCAGATACTTTTGCCCCCATAGTGAATATCAAAAGCAGGCACCCATGAATATATGCAAAGTAAGTGAACGTATATCTTAAAGTGAAATATAGAAATTTATTTCAATAGTCCTACTCCTTAGACGAAAGTGTGCAAGACAAAATAGAATTGGACTTTAAAATAAAGTCATGAACACTAGAAAAATAACCTGGGAGAGGAAATGTTACAATTAATATTCTGGCAAATTATAAAAGCTGCTCACCTTTTAAATCCAGCAATCTGTCATGAAATATTCCCATGGAAACTAAATCCAAATGCGAAACAAGTGCTTGTGGTCTTGTGAGGAAGCGTCTTCAATGGGATCATGACATCCCGTGTAAAATCCTGGTAGCCAAATACCTGAGCAAGCGTGACAACCTCAAACAAAAAAAAAAAACAAGGGGTTGCGTCCGTCCTGTGAAGAAAATGATGCTGTCCACCCACATGTGTCTTTTACTAGTGCACTGAAAAGCAGCCACAATCATGAGAAAATACCAGCACCAGTGTCCAGGATTTCAAAATCTCTTGCAACATCATGGGCAAATACTCATGACTTACTTGCCCTCTCATCATTTCCCCTCCTCACCCCCATGTCTGGCTTTCAACAATACTCTGCTTTATAAAGCTAACTTGTAAAGTACGCATACCATAGTGTCACTCAAATATGTAAATCCTTATAGAACTATGTTAGGCAAATAGTGTTCAATTGTGGCATTATTCCCTCCATCTTGACTGTGAGACTACAACTGCCAGAATGCAATTCAGCAAAAGGCAAATAAATTGTCCCTCAGTGCAAACATTCAAGGACTAACAGTAGCACGGTTTAAAATAATAATAATTTGGATGCCCATTTGGTCACCCATCCATGGGACTGACCCTGTTTTTCTTCAAAGCGTGACTGACCCTGCTTAGTTTCAAAGCAAGGAAAGGGCCTGCCCTTTTCTCTAAGTGATCTTGTAACTTAAGCTCCTTTATCGGGCAACATGGCCTGAGGAGGCTGGCCTGTACTTCTTTTTAAAGCTAAATAGGCTCAGCCCTGGTTACTGCATGGATGGGGATCCTGGTTGGCAATTGTGTCACATGGACAGTCCTGGTTACTGCATGGATGGGGATCCTGGATGGCAATTGTGTCACATGGACAGTGATTTTTTACCCTGAAGTCACTATAGCTGTAATATTATCTTAATAAAATAAAACTGTAACTGTGAGTACTGAACTACTCATACCCACAGCTATCCATAGTCCTTTATAGCAGTGAATATCGGAAGAATGGCTGAAAAAATGCTGCCTGTCCCCCACCCCCCAGATGGCCTGCTCTCTCCCTTTCTCCCCAAAACACATGCTGTTTCTGTGATGCCGGTTGCTTTGAGATGTCGGCTATACAGAAAGCTTTGTGTTGTAAACTCAGTCCCTATACCCTCTACCTCGAGCATGATGTCATTTGCATGTTTTTGACCTGCAAATATGTTTTTTTACCTCTGTTTCATTTTCCAATATCCTCAGTTATAGCTGCAGATACCTCTCACATCTAGAGAAAAACAAGATGACAGTTATTTCATTTCTCTAAACCTCAGCTTTTGGGTAAATCCCTGATATAGCTATCTATTCTTGAGAAGTGGGCACCCCCTTCTCGGTCAAATATATAAATAACTACTGCACAGAATAACTCCAAACCATGCATGGATCGCAAGTCAACGCTCCGTGCCCAAGCTGTTTTGGACCAGGTTCAAATCCGTCCAGCAATTTGGGCTGTGCGCTTTGGCAAAAATGTACCTTGTTTGTCTATGGGAAAATTAATGGGAAGTAGGCTGCACTTTTGGGAAATAAAAAGATTTTTGGGACGATTTTATTTTTTAACAAATCTTTACGAAACTTTGCAGTCTGGAGGGAAGGGTTCCGAGAGTCCTTAACTACTTTCAAAATTTCGGTCACATCTGTTACTCTAATCAAAAGTTATTAATGAGGAACTCCTATGTGAGTACGACTCACCTTCAATATAGGGTGGCTATCGCTGCCCTATAATATATATATATATATATGATATCGCTGCCCTATAATATATATATGGTAGGGCGTCGATAGCCAGCCTATAGTTAAGGAGTTAAAGTGAAACCTATCATATACAGGAAAAGTGAAGATTTTATGGTTATTAACTTTTGAACTGTAGGACGGATCAGAGCAGTGTTTGACATTCCTCTATGAAGGCCCGGGCCCTGCAAGACTGCAACGTTTTGCGCATATCCATGTTACGGTTCAAAAGATATAGAAGGTTAAACAAAGTGTGCTTTTCATTTTTTACCCATAGGGAAAATGTCCAACATGTACTATGTACTCACATGCACAGCCCTTACTGTTGGATGGATATTCTCAGAATAAGAAATAAGTCGGTCACAAAGTGCTCAAAGGAAATCCTGTCTTGTTTTGGTTAGACACTGAAAGCATGTTTAATTTGCAATTGTGTGCCCTGAGATGTACAGGTTATTAATTTGCATGTGTTATTAACATTAAAGTGCATAATGCTTAAGAATTAAGGTGTCAGATAAATAAAGTGCCAGTGCTTACTAATAAGATGTTTGCAAATTCAGTGCATTGTGCTAATGTTAGACACTATTAAGAAAATCAAAAGAGTGGGGGAAGAGTACAAATGTAACTCAATGTCAAATCTGATGGTGGACTTTATCAGTTAATTACTGTTTTGTTAATTGGATTTTACTTGATTTGACCTCTATGACACAGATGCAGGCTGTAGGGGGAAGTGTTTTAGACTAGCTGCATCTTAATTATTAACTGATAAAGTGCATAATGCTACAGTACTTGGCCTTCATATCTAAAGGTTAATGCTTCTGTGTGCCCTCGCTCGATTGGTTGACAGTATATATACAAATATTCTAGCGTCTTAAAAGTTGAAATGTAGCCAGTCCTCCATTATCATAATTACTTTATTATGATTCTTAGCTTTTGAGCCTGTTTCCCCCCGTTTGTGGTTGTACAGTTGTGAAATAGTTCTCCTGAAGTGCAATCATCCCAGACATGAATTGAATTGTGCTAAAACCTCAAAAGTGAAAGTAAACTGGACAACAAGATATATTATTATAGAGGACACCTAACTGTTAAAAAGGAGGTGATTTAAAAAGCTGTATTTTCCTAGACTGTGAGCGGTGGGCACTACCTAGCTTTCAACCCCTTGTAAGGTCTTTACATGCCTATAAACACATGCATTTTTTATCCAAATGATGTCCCTTGGGGGTTTGTATCTATATCTATGCTAGATCTGGATTCTTTTTGGCAGAGTATTAACTCTTTATCTCCTCCCCGAGGGTGTGAATCCACTTGATCAATCACAACACATCTGAGCGACTCCAGATCTTCAAAATGCGTTGCTACTGCCAGGAGAGCTCCGTGTTCTTAATTGCACGTATGTGTTGGAGAATGCGTATTTTTGCTGGGTGTTTGGCACTACCCACGTGCCACTTGTCACAAGTACATTTTAATATGTATGTGTATTTCTGGATGGGGAGCCATCTCTTCGTTCCAGGGTGGGTGTATTCAGTCACATTCATTTCAAATTTACGCGCCTTACATTTTTTGCATTTCGCAAAGTCTTTTCTAGTTGCTATGAGCCAATTCGTATGTTCCGACTTTAGTTTCTAAAGAAAGCTTGGAACTAACAAATTCCTTATGGACCGAGGTTTTCTGTAGGCAATAAGTACCATGTTAGCCAAGAGTAGACTAAAATGTTAAACCCAAAGTAAACGACAAGTCGATACATTAATTAAGCTAACAAAGTCAATTTATTGCAAGAGTGTGTGGCCTTCTTCACTTCCCCAGGCAGAGACAGAATTATATATATATATATTGAACAATTGCACAGTTCAAAGTGACCTTGCACTGCTCAAAGGTGCCTTTGCACTGCTGACATAAACCCTGATTCATGGAACTGTGTAAAGTGTATTTTAGGAGTGCAGTGTCAGTGCAAGTGGTCATGTTTGCAGTACAAAATGACTGTGCACTGCAAAAATACAATCTGCACAGTTCCACGAATCAGGGTTTGTAGTGGCAGCGCAAAGTCGCTTTTCAGCAGTGCAAGGTCACTTTGAACCCAGCAAATATTCCACGAATCGGGCCCTAGGTGTATTTAGTTCAATAATCTCATCTCAAAATTAAGGGAATTTTTCATTGTAGTTTGGCATGTAACCCAAACCTCTCAAAGTCACTATTGGACCATAATATACACTTACCGGTATGTGTATCCAAGCTATATATGTATATTAAAGAAGTTTTATATGCATGACTAATATTACATGTGATTAGCAGCCCAAAATATATTTTCACAGCAGCGAAGAACAAAACTGTAATTTTGTGATTATGTATAGAATCCAGTGGCTGCTAATGAAACCAGGGCTACATCTGGTTAAAACATACTTGGCATCAACTTGGTATAATTTGAGGTTTTGCCATGTCAAGGGAATCTTTCACTCAATGCAGCGACCCATATTGTACTGAACAAACACATGCGTTTTTAATCGAGAACAATACTTTAGCAAACCACTTCCCAGGACCATTGAGCGAAAAGTATGCGCCTGTGGCAATTCTGGCACCAAACACTGTTTATTAAAATGCACTGAGCTCATGTGATGGGCCTGTATACTAAGAACAGAACAAATAAGAGTATAGCTAACTCTAAACGAAGTATCCATGGTAAAAATAAATATTATAATAACCAACAATGTCGAATTAGCATATTATAATGCTATTCGTAGGAGTGAAAATGCACACTTAAGGAATATTCTGTGCTGCCCAAAATGTTAAACTGTGTTGCTTCTAAAAAACATAAACAAATCAGAACTGCAAAGACATGTTCCTACATTAATAAATCTCATTTTATCAATTTGCATTTGCTGTAAAACATGTTCATTATCAATCAAACTGCTTTTCTGCTGTGAAGAAGAAACATATTTTATGGAGCAACAGTGTTGTATCCATGCTTGGTGGTTGTGTGAATACAGAGAGCCAACCCTATTACTAGCGTAAAATGTGTCTTTTCTTCTTAAAAAAAAAAAAAACGCTTTCCGCAAATGTTATTATAACCCACTAGGAGGAATGAAACTGACTTTTTTGCAAATGCTTTCAACCATTCACAATAATACAGTGCAGTAAAAATAGCTGTCAAAATATGCATTTCTCTGCACCGTTAACACTACTGTAAGCACGTCTTATAAGGCAATTTCATGTTTAAATGTCAATGTTTTGAACCTTAGATTTCAGCAGGGTTGTAGCATGTTTGGCCTGGACCATCGTACAAACAATGAAAATGCGCCCCGTCTGTGCAGTTCAATATGAGAGACGTTACATGACATTAAATACACCATTCATTACTTGCAGTCTGTGAAATTCATGACACATGTTTATTTGAGCAAATAGAACGTGTATGTACACAAATACACATGAGCCAGCACTGTTGATGCACTGGAGCCTTGCAGTTTGAAAATAGTTGTCATATACTGGGTGGGTCTCACGTAATGCATGAATACAAATCCAAGTAGATGAATTGATTAAATAATATCTCAGGTCAACATGTTTTTTATGACATAGTTATTTATGCAAAACAAAGGGGGGTCTGGGAATTCCTCTACCAGCACGAACATAGCCCAATGACCTGTTCTTGGGTGAATAACCCCTGGGAGAGACTCTACCAAGTCTTTAGCTCACTGTCCCTTTCACAGAGAAGACATTTCCCCGCATATCAGGCTTTGTCTTGCCCAGGGGCTGTCCAGCGCCGAAATGCTAAGCAATTCTCCTCTGAACAAGAGTACCACAGCAACCCCATACGCGTGATATGGTGCCATTGATGAAAATCCTTGCTTGAACAGATGGGCCTGTGCTGGGTTCCTTATTACATTTAAGAGCGGCATGCGCTCTTTAAGATCGCAGCCGCCGCTGCCACCAGAACAACACAGAAGACCACAGGGCTCTGTTTTCACCATGAGTCCGCCTCTGCAGATTACTGATTGGCTAGGACTTGCATTTCCTCCTGAGGCCTGGGAGCCGGCAGGCAAAGCCAGCCCCCTCCAAAGGCCAGCTATAAGGGTATCAGCGTACCGTGTCTTCGCCCTCTCAAGATCTGGTGTCATCGATGAAACATCCTTGCTTGAAAAGATTGGCCCATGCTGGGGTCCTTATTATTTTTAAGAGCAGTGTGCACGCTTTAAGATGGTCACCACCATTGCGACCAAAAGACCACAGAAGGCCACAGTGTCCTGCTTGCACCATGCGCCTGCCTCTGCAGATTGTGGATTGGCTATGTCTTGTATTTCCTCCTGAGGCCCAGGAGCTGGCAGGCAATTCCAGCCACCTCCAAACATATAAGAGCATTGCATAGCCTATCTCGGCCCTCTCAAGATCTGGTGTCATTGATGAAACATCCTTGCTTGAACGGATGGGCCCGTGCTGGACTCCTAATTACTTTTAAGAGCGGTGTGTGCTCTTTAAGATCACTGCTGCCGCTGCCACCAGAAGAACACATGTATTGACTAGGGCTTGTATTTCCTCCTGAGGCCCGGGAGCCAGCGGGCAAAGTCCAAGGGCCACCTCCAAGTGTATCGGCTTACCTTAACTGGGCCTGTCTGGGCATGGAGGGTGCCGCTGAGCCAACTCTTCATTTTTCATCTTGTGCCCGTTTTTACTTGTTCTACCACCGTTGCTCTTCATGTGCCCCCCCTTTTTCCATCTGTGGTGCTGCACTGGATTCTTAACGTAAGGTAAGGAGGCCCCCCTCTGTTTCCCATTCCTGCACTTACCTTGTATATTCTCTCCTTCCTCCCCACTAATTTCTGTATCACCTCTTCACTTGACAAGCTCCCCGCATGTTGCGCTTCAATCTGGAAACTTAATTTGTCACTATTACACCCCTCAGACTTGGACACCTCAGCACCCCTACATCAGCCTGCTGTTAGAATAATCTGGTGCCTTCTCTCTGGTGTCATCTTCGATGTCCTGGGTGTTAGTCTTAGCAGTGCACGGTGGGGGCGCGAGTTATGGTTGCTTAGCTTACCATAACTGGCGAATTTCAGGGGTTTTTCGGTTTTACTTGGAACCATAACGTCCCTTTAACAAAGTTTTTTCACTGAATTTTATAGGTTTTTAGTAGCGCAACTTAACCATAACATCTCCTTAACAAAGTTTTTTCATTGAATTTCATAGGTTTTTATTAGTGCAACTTAACTATAACGTCCCTTTAACAAAGTTTTTTCATTGAATTTTATAGGTTTTTACCAGTGCATGCTATTTTCTTAAAACTTAGTAATATCATGCTTACCCAATATAGCAATTTTTGTGTCTAATTTACAAAGTTTCACCTTAAATTTCTGCCATTTCCCACCATCTGGAATAATTTTTAACACTTCTATACACTTCTTGCAACTATTTCAACTAGTTTTGCATCCGTAGACGTCTATGAACATCTGACTTCATAGCGGACCTTCCGGACAGTGCCACATGACCATACGCTGGCGCACGACATGATGACGTGTCTGAGAAGCCGTCCGCACTTCACGATAAGATCTCTGCTTGGCGGACAGTTCGGAACTGCATTTTCTACTGATCTAGGAACTTTCAACTTCAAAACATCCCTTGCACAGCCCAACACCTATTCCTACTCATTATCCATTAACAATCTAGTACACAGTTCATACCTTTAGCAAAGCCGCTATTTATCTTAAAATGGCATCAGCTAATGCCATCCCTCCTCTCCAAGAGCCACCACCACCACTGCTGTAATCAAGGAGCACGAGAAACAGTGCCCCCTAACTTAGAAATAACACACGCACAACATTTTCCCTTGTCCACCTACCCCTCCATATTAGTGTTTGGTTGCTCTTCCCTCATTTTCTTCCCCACCTTTCGTTCTCAACTCTCCGGCCAAAAAAAATACATCCAAAAACAACAAACGACATAATCCTTAAGGAACCACCTTTCACAGTTAAAAAATAGAAATAAAAAAAAAAAATGTATAGACTCCATCTACTTTATATTTCTCAGTAAAGTACATAGACTAAATAAGATTTTCCAACATTTCCATTTGCATTTTGTGTTATGCTAATGGGAATATTGTGGCATTCATCCTCTTTTCCAGGGACTGGAACGGTGGATACTGGCCCAGAAGCCCAAGTTATCAGCCCAAGCGAAGCGAGGGTGGATAACGAGGTCTCTGGACCATTAACCCCCATTTATGCCCCTGAAGTGGAGGATTAAGGCCATTAGCACCCCAGGTTCCCAAAGCGGGAAGCCGGGGTGCTAAAAAATAGGATTTTTCTTCCAACACCGGGACGCCTGTGGCGTCCCGGTGTAGGAAGGAAAATCCTTTTCCAGGATGGCCACCATAGAAAGGGAAGGTGAGGGTTACATACACGGCCCCTCTTCGCTTTCCATAGCAGCCTGCAGAAGGCAAAAAGAGAACCCTATGACCATATTACCACGAGCAAATTTTTCTTCCCTTTCAAATCTATCCTAATTTCAAATAACTTTACCACAAAGCCAGTCCCAGGTGGACATGGCCACTTTAATCCTATATTTTGTCTCTTGTGGTCATGGCCAGTAGCAAGATTGACCGGATCATGACCTTATTCCATGACCTGGACAATCTGGCCACTGCCCATGGCCACAGGCTACCCCTCAGTCACTGAAGGTATACCACTATTTTTTGTAGCTACATTATGACAATTGTCAAATAATAAAACACTGGCACATTCGCAAAACCATGCTTGTAGGTCCTTACCAATGCTCCTTACGCAAGTTAGCTGGACATCCACCCATCTTTTATTTTTTCCAAAGTGTCAAATGTATGCACATACAATCGTCATATAACCTAGCCCCCACTTGACAAAATCCATTCAGACTTTACGAAAACATCTGAATCTAGATCTATAATCTTTTTGCAAACCTTTGTGTAGATTTGTCAAATGGCACCTCATTTATAAGCCTTTTCATTATTTTGGGACCCCCCCTCTAATTTTCCCTGCTCTTCACAAAATCCTTCCAAACTTCAGAAAAACGTTCATATCTAAATGTATTATCAGTTTCCCAAATTAAGTGAGGATTCTTCAAATGGCACCTCATTTATAAGCCTTTACATTATTTTGGGAACCCCCCTCTAATTTTGCCCCCTCATGACAGAATCCCACCGAACTTTTCATACTCACTCAGAATCATCCCAGGAATATACATGCAAAAGTGGCGCCAAAGTTATAAGCCATCCAAGAACTGCATTTCACCAACCCTGTAATGCTAAGGTGTTTGCAAACTTTCAAAGGACTGTTCACGACCATCAGGACCGTTCGCAGACTTTTGCGGCAAAAAACACCCGTTTTCTTGCTTCTCGCAGCCATATCCCATCCAATCCTCATCATCCCTCACCTCCCCAGAGATTATTTGATAAGTTTGACAAGTGGAATGCTGTGTTTTTTCATGTGTTTACCGCGATGTCCGCAGACATTGGCTGCTGTCGGTGTATCCAAGATGGCGGGCGTTTCCAAAAATCTGACGCACTTCACGCTCCTCACCACCCAATCAGCAAACACGTCACATGTCCATGGACATGGCGCAAGCCGATTAGCCAATCAGGACACTGTCCACGGACCGAACAGGGAAGTGTGTCCGCGGACCGGACATAGATATCACTAATTTTTTGTGACCTACTTTTTGGTCATTTTTTAAAAAAAACTACTGGATGGATTTTCACCAAATTTACAAAAGCACACTTTCGGGACCAAGCCGCTGCTCCTGCCGCGAATTTGGTGAAAATCCGTCCAGCGGTTTGGGCTGTAGGCGTGAGCAAAGCTTTTTCCCCATTCAGTCTATGGGAAAAAAATAAATTTTGGGACCCCCTATATCTTTGCCCCCCCTGGACCATGCCTCACCAAATTTTGCATAATTCAGAGTGGGCCATATACTTTCTTTGCAAAGTTTGGTGGGGATTTGTCCAGGGAGAGCGAAGTTATAAGCTGCCCAAAAAGTGCTCTTCCTATGGGATTAGCAACTTAACCATAACTACACTACCGTGGCCATGTAATATATATATATATATATATATATATATATATATATATATATATATATATATATATAATTAATTATAGGTTTCCTGTGGCTAAAAAATTAAACGTCTTTTTACAATAAATAAATGACACAAGTTGGTTCGGAGAACACAAATCACAATTCTTTCTGGGGTTCACTTTTCTATGGCATGTAGCACATCAGGACCTGGCAACATGACAGGGTTGCACACTTTACTTAATGCAGATTTTTATTTGAAGAATAATCAACAATGGTCAATGAACAAAATCAATTTACATATGCAGTGCTGTGCGATTTCGGTTTTCCTGCGCACTTAAAAAGGCTATCAGGTTGGTTCAACTTGATCACATTTAAAATTAATTTATGCTGGTGCTGCACTCTCAGCAATACTTAACAATTCTTACTTTAACCCATGTGTAGTATACAGTGCACTTTTCTAATAAGAAGCTTTATTCAATTTACCCTTGAGGAAACACTTTTCCTGCCACAACCCCAAAACCAGACAGTCAGTTACTTGCAGCACCCCTCTATTGAAAGGCCAGGGTTAAGAAATGCGGGCAGTTATTCATTTTGTTTTGTTTTTATAGACCACGTTTCACTTAAAGGCCTGTGTTGGGCGATGTGAATAGATATGAATAGGTTTTTCAGATCCTTCTTCACTTTAGAGCCTGTATAGGGAAAGTTGGACAGGAAAATGTGTATAGTATGTTTGTTTGTTTGTTTATTCACTTGTTATGCGCACCAGACCCGTAAGTAAAAGGGCGCAGCCGTATGAAGATGCAAAACTTACATAGTTACAAAATATACAAAATATACAAATATATACAGATATAAAATGGCCTGTATGGTTACAAAAATAAACAATGTTCAAAAATACAAATTACAGAGTGTTGCGCTACGTATACCATTAAGACTCTCAAGTAGACTAGATTACACATGAGCTTCAATTGGTAACACAACATTAATGAGAATATAGGGTGAGTAGGAGTGGGTCGCTCCAGCTACGGACATATCCTAAGTTATTCATTTCGTGGTCCAGACCTGCATGCACTTATTGGCCTGTGTTAGGGGATTTGGACAGTTTCAGGGATTTTAGTGTCCGGACAAGGACAACACTCTTCTTTAAACAAGTCAGTGTTAACAGGAAGAATGGCACTACCCACTTACATTACATGCCATAGTTTTTAGCATACACTGTGACTGAGCTTTGTTAATTTTGAATATTAACAAAAATCACCCTGTGGTGTTTTGCTATAGGGGAATTCATTAAATGAATATTCAGCCAAATATGCTAAGGATAAGTTTTCCCCCCACCAACTATTAAGGGAACTAGTGAAGGCAAGCAGACTCCCACACACATTTGGGTTCAAGCGGCTCAATTATACTTACATTGAAAACCTATGTTTAACATTCAGGAAAGCCAGGTACATTTTGAAGGGGCCCCTGAGGGACCCTCGGATGTGGAAACAAGGCACAATCACCACACACAAACTGATACGCCAGACACAAAGTTGTATTCCCAAAATCTAGGGTTTATTGCAAAAGCAAATAGTCTCCAAATGGTCCCACGCCCCGCGATATGTGTTTAACAGACCTCAGGGGACGCAAGAGAGCGAACATCGTACATCAGTTACATATATACAAAATGAGCATCTTACATTCAGTAATTACACATTTGACACATTCGATGCCGCCCCTAATTCATTCCCTTTGAAGTGGAGGCGATGATTGACCATGGTGACGAATATGACACTTTAGATCACCATATTTAGTAACTTTTTGCAATCTCGAATTTACAGGCACTATTCTTTATTTGTGAGAACACAGCGCTTCTGTTTTCATGGACAAGCTGCGTGTAGGGGGACTGGCCCATTCCAGGCCTTACTATCTCCTGGTTTCGATTCACGCTCTAGAGGTCAGCTTGCTCTCAGGGGGCTCACAGCGCTCAGAAGGGGGGCCGTAAAGAAGAACATAATTCAAACCCTTTAATATTAGTTTCGTGCATTGCTATTCTTTTAATGAGACTCACTGGCATCCGTGTACTGATAAGCATGCCTTGCTCCCTGCTTCCAAGGATATGTGAAGGAGGAAAATGGGCTTTTCTGTCTGACTCCTCGCACAATGTTTTAACATGTCTTTAATGTCGTTAATAATATCTACAGCAAAGCAGTTTTACATGAGGCAAAAGTGGCAATGTTAAAGAGACACATAGAGAAAACAAAATGGCGATTCTGGTTACCTTAAAATGGGCGCACTCTAGTTGAACTAATAGCTATGTAATAAGTAATGGGCATATAGTCTTTATACTTTAAATGAGGCGGTTGGTCTTCGGCCAACCAATTATCCTGCATTGCTTTCTGTTCGAGGGGTGTCTACTTTTCTAGACTGACAAACCCTCCTCTTGGCCGTATGCCAAACACCTCATCCATACATTGCATCTTTCTCCGACTAAGAGTTTAGATCAGACTCAGAATCTGATTCGAACTCTGACTCATATACGCTCTCAGATTCCTCCTTTTCATCATTGATATTAATTGTCATGAATTCTTTAATTGTTTTGGGTTCATTATCATTGTGGGTATTTGGTCTAGTAATGGGTTTTCGTTCTACCATTTGAACACATTCCTCACTAATTTCTGTGCAATCTATGGGGAGACAATGTATGCAACAACAAAACGTCATGAATATTCCTAAAATTGCTACTAAGATTGCAAATAGCTTCCATCCGCAGGACCGTAACACTTCCCAGAACCAGGAGCTTATATTTAACTCCCAACCACTCTCAGGAGGGTGAAGGTCAGAGCTTAATACATGCAATTTTCTTATCGCTTCGAAAATCGTGGGGGAGGAGTCACTTACAAATACGCAACACGCTGATCCCACGATTTTGCAAACACCACCGCGATCAACTAAGATTATATCAAGGGCCATTCTGTTTTGCAGTGACATCAATCTAATTCCTTTTTCCTCAAGAGTCATATTATATAATATGTCGGTGGTTCCATTTATTGTTTCTTCCAATATTCTAGACAGTCGTCTTATGTTATAGGAGTCTATCGCCTGGCCCCAAAATGGTATGAATGATTTTGCTATGTCCCCTACAATCAACCCGTCTTCAAAATTCCGGTGAGATCGTGACCTGGTCAATTTGGTTATGTCTGATGTTTTTAAAAGAAACACCCCAGGTAACAGAAAGCCTCGGTCCTAGGTAACCACGGATATGCTTTTTCACATATAAAGTACACAGGATCTCCCACATATATTGGTTCCACTTCTTTATCAAGGAATGCCATGTTCCTGCATCTGGTAAATGTTCCTACCTGGAAAAACCCCTTTTTCTTTAAACAGATTGGGACAGAATAAGGGTTATGATTCACTGTATATGAAGGGGGTTCTGCATCCTTATTCCCTTCTGGGTTCATGTGGAATGTGATCACAGAAGAACTATAAGGTACAGACAATCTATCCTGTGGCATTATTGCTGGTGTAATTAATCGTCTTTTATGGAAGATGGAGCAACCCACCGGTTCATAATCACTTCCTCAAATTCATTCATGTTTGTTTTGTCTAGTTGACCAGTTTCACTTTTTTTCCATTTCCCATAATATAAGGAACTCAGAGAAGCATAACATGCAGATGTCAATGGCAGGGGCTGTACATACCATCCTATTCCCTTACCACCATGCTGCGGCAGGTGGGCACAGACCCAACAGTTGTTCTTTCTTAGTATTGAGTGTGTCATGTTCATTATCAATAGTAATGTGTTGTTCCCATATCCTTCCCTATGTCTCTCTTCCATTGGGGACAAGGTATAGGAAATCACATGGACTGGGCTTTCCATTGTGGAAATGTTCACAATAGGCAACAGTAACTCAAGGGGGTGCATTTCTTCTAGGTACCATAATACGGATATGGTCAATATTGTGGCTAATATACTCATTATACACATTATTATCGTTAAACCCAACATACAATTCTTTCAACCATGTCCCTTTTTCACCTTTCTATGTACTGCGTTTAACTCGCTATCAGCATTGGTGCAGAAGGAGACGTTGGCTGGCTCCGGCATCTTCCCTCGTTGTTCTGCTCTCGCCGTGTTCGTCATGAATATCTCCTGCTGATGCGCTTGTTGGGATGTCAGAGAGTTCGATAAATGTCTACAGTCCTTCCATGCCAGTTCTCGTTCAGCCTGGATTTCTTATCTGTTTGGTAAGATTCCCGTGCATTTGCACATTGCTCTAGAGTTGCCTTTGTACCTTGTGCGCCCCGCTTGTTTGCTCGGGTATCGGGACACATGGATTTAGCACCGAGGAGTTGCGTTATGTTGAGCTGTTTAGCTTGCACAACTCTCACACCACTCTCCTCTAGGCCTCCGGTTCCTACTTCATCCGAGAATAGGAAACAGAGGCAATAAAATCACAAAAAGCTGAAGATGTGATCACTCCTTTTTTATACCGATTTGCTCCCGGTATTGTGTGGTCGACAAATAGTGCGGGTGCACTTCCGGTCTCAAGCTTGGAGTCAGCCTGGGGCACAATAGCAGATGATGATGAGTGCCCAGGCGACGATGCAGGCTGTGGCGCAACAGAAGATGTTGGGCGCCACAGAGGTATATGCTTGATATCGGCCAGCAGTGATGCAGAATCTGCTGCACAATGTTGGGGCGCCCTTTGCCCTTCCTCTCTTATGGCAATCTCATCAGGCTTTGTCTCAGGATTAGGCAGTTTTTGTGGCAAAGAACTGGCAATTGCATTTTTAGTTTCTGGAGCCACTGCTGTCTCTTTCTGGTCTTTGTCCCGATCAGTCAAAGTGTCAAATGGCGGTGGGACTTTCTTGGTGTGCGTGGCGTGAATCTACGCTTTCCACCCATCCACGCATATCGCTGTCTGCGTGGTGAAAAGGATTTGGTAGGGCCCACACCACCTGGGCGCCAGCAATGTTTTCCGCTCATAATTTCTAATCAGCACCCAGGTTCCAGGCTCCAATACATGTACTGGACCAGTGTACCTCACCGGTAATGCCTCCTGCACCTGCTGATGAATCAAACGCAGTTTTTTTACTAACAGATTACAATAAATGCTGAGTTCAGCATATTCTACCTCTCTCATTCTTTTTGGCTGGGGTGCACACCACACATTCGCCGGTCTTCCCATTATGATTTCGTATGGGGAGAGCCCAGTTCTGGCTTGCACTGATGTTCACATACACAGTAACGCTATTGGCAATGCATCTACCCAACTTAGCTTGCTGCCTGCACAAATCTTACTTATTTTGGATTTCAGGATGCTGTTATGACGTTCAATAAGTCCGGCACTCATGGGATGCCTGGAGCAATGGAATCGCTTATCGATTTGGAGACCTGCACAAATCTGAAATATTACTGCACCTACAAAATGCGGACCATTGTCCTACCATATGACACGGGGCAGACCGAAGTGAGAGAAATACTCTTTTAGCATTACTTTTGCTGTGCTCATGGCTGTGCAGTCTTTCAATGGATACGCTTCCACCCATTTGCTGAATGCACATATGATCACCAGAACATACTTCAGGTTTTAGCATCCCTCCATTTCTATGAAGTCAAAGTGGATCACTTTGAATGGCATAGAGGGAGGTCCGAAACTTCCTGTTGGAGTCATTGTTCCCTTCCCCACATTGTGCTGTAGGCACGTTATGCAGTTCTGTACTAGCCTTTTGGCATTCTTTTTTATGAGAGGATTTTCCCAGACCGTGGCTAAATGGACTATTTTCTTCGCACAGATGTGGGTGGGACTGTGAGCCATTGTTACCATCGCATTTACATAAGCATACGGCAACATCCAATTCCCGCTCTTCTTGTCCACCCAACAACCCTCCAAGTCTAGTTCTGCAAAGCCCTCGGCCCATCCCTGTATTTCGTCGGCAGTAGCTTCTGCCTGCATCTCTCTAACAGTTACAATTCCATTTTCTATTTTCTATCATACAGGGTACTTCCTTCGATTGTACTGTTGTATTTTAGTATTCAAATCAATGGCAGTTTGTTTCTGTCTGCAAATGCATTTCCTTCTCCCACTTTGCATGTCACCTTTTTATGCGCCTCGCATTTCACTATCGCCAGGTGCTTTGGACACGTAAGTGCAGACAGTAATCGTACAATCAAAGGGCCATGTTGAATTCTAGCCCCATGTGATGTTAGGAACCCTCTCTCGGCCCACAGTCGGCCGAAGTTATGAACCACGCCAAAGGCGTACTGGCTATCAGTGTAGATATTTACGCTCAAGTTCTCTGAAATTTCACAAGCCCTTGTTAAGGCAATTATCTCTGTTGCTTTGGCAGAGTTGTATGGGATTCTTTTAGTCTCCACAATGCATTTTAACGTGGTGAGAGCGTATGCAGCAGTTGAAGTGCCGTCAGGTAATTTAAAGCAAGAACCATCACAAAACAGTTCTCCACCTGGTTCTTTTAGTGGCGTATCATGTAGATCAATTTGCCCTTTTGTTTCTTCCTCAGTAACCATTGAACAATCATGGGGAGGTGATTCAGTCTCATCAATGTTTTCCCCAGGCATTGGCATTAATTCTGCTGGAATCAAAGCGCTACACCTCATGATTTGGATGTGGGGGGGCGAACAATACAATTTCATATCTAGTCAATCTAGCAGAGGTGAGGTGTTGCGTCTGCATTCTATTGAGTAGAACTTCTACGGCATGTGGCACCATTAGAATTAAAGTGTGCCCCAATACCATCCCTTCTGTTTGTGTCACTACGACGCAAACACGTTTCACCACAATGTTTTGCGAGCTGCAACAGCTCGCAAACATTGTGGTAGTGCGCGCGCTACAGGGTCCAGCGCGGAAGAAAAATAACTGCACAGCCTGTTTCTTCCACCTTATTCCAGTGTTAGGACAGACAACGCACATCCTTCGCTCTCATGCACAAACAGCCTAAAAAACTTTTTATAATTTGTTGTGCCCAAAACTGGAGCAGAACTCAAAATGGTTTTTAGCGAGTCAAATGCTTTCTGATATTCTTCATTCCACTGCAAAGGCATCACAGCATCCTTTTTTGTCAATTTCACCATTGGTTTTACAATTAAGGCTAAGTTCACAATCCATTGACGGCAATATGAAGCAATGCCAATTAAAGCTCTGACTTCCTTCTGTGTCTTTGGAATAGGCATACCAGCAATGCTCTCTATCCTCTCTGGCGTTAATCTTCTCCCTTCCTTTGAAAGTAAGTAACCCAAATAAGCCACTTCTTTCTGACAGTACTGGAATTTCTTTAAGCTTGCTTTATGGCCATGCACAGCTAGATGGGTCAATAATGAGACAGTACCTTTTTTACAAATTTCTTCTGTGAGAAGCGATTAACAAATCGCCAATGTATTGCAACAACACACAGTCTGCCGATAATTCTAACATGTCTAGCTGTCTTTCAATGCTCTACTGTATATGCTCTGACTTTCAGTATAGCCTTGTGGAATGCGTGTGAATGTGAATGATCGTCCTCCTAAAGTGAAAGCAAATAAATACCTGCTTTCTCTTTGTACTGGAATGCTAAAGAAAGCGTTCTTCAAATCGATACCACTAAAGTATTCTGCCGATGCAGGGATCATTTTCAATATCATATTGACATCTGGCACTAACAGAAATTGGGGATCTACTACTTTGTTTAGTGCACAGAGATCAATTATGAAACAGTACGGTTCCTCATTACCCCCTTTCTTATACACTGGAATAATGGGGCTGTTGCATACACTGCCTGTAATTTCTTCAATCACTCCCAATTTCATCAAATCAGAAACAATACTTTTCAATCCTTTCTCCCCTTGTGCTGAAATTTTATACTGTTTAATACGTGGTAACGTCACTCCTTCTTTCAAAACAATTTTCAATGGCTCTATTTTCAAGCATCCCACATCATTGTCATTCATGGCCCAAATACAAGTTGGCACCTCACTCAATTCCCCTGTTAAAGATGTTGTCACAAATTCAGAAGTCGGCCCACTCTGAGGAGAAATAGTCAAAAATACCCCATCGGGTGTGCAGTGGATAGCCGCGTTTAGCTTTTTCAATAGATTCAATCCTAGGAGGTTTTCCCCACAATTCTCTGTCAAAAGAAATGGACAATGTTCAGTAAAAGGCCCTATTGTCACTGCTACCGATTTGGACTTAGGATTTATTACTGGGGTGCCTGTCCTATTGGGGTAACAACACATCATCCGAGGTGTAATCACTGCTATTACTATAGTATGCACCTGTCCGAGTATCAAAAATATTTCCGCCTCTTCCTCTGTTTCCACTTTGATTGGCCTGATGATTTTGACTCTGAGTAAAAGCTTGACTATTCTGGTGATGCTGTATATGGTTTCTATTATGGCCATTTGCTCCTGGATGCCCTCTGTGCTGTCTCCTCTGACCATATCCGCCTCTATTTTGTAAGAGTGGACATTGTGCCCGCCAGTGTCCTTCCACCCTACAATATACTGTGGGATGTATTTACCCATGCATCCGAGCCCTACCTCAAAACTGTGCAGTATTGACATGGAAAACATCATGATGGCCAGAGCTTCCCAGAAAATGCACAGGGAAATGTATGAAGAATAGGCTGCCACTCATTTTTGCCGATGTTATGGGCACAGAAGGACGCTGCCTAAAACCACCATTGGACTACCCACACAGTAGTCTGAAACCATTGGGAGTGGCAATGCTGATTGCCAAAAGCAAACCCATAACTGTTGGGAATTCATTTTCTTAAATCCCAAAAAGGGGTGCAGTACCAGTACTCACCACTATCCAAAAGCCGGCGTTTTAAAACCACCAGATTTTACTTTTTTGTAGAAAACTGAATAAATGAACTCAAAACATGCCAAAGAAAGACATTTTAAGAGGTGGATCCAATGTAAAGTTATATTCTGAAGTGACTTGAAGGTTTATAACAAGACTGGCTGAGCTGTGGATTTCAGCAGTTTAAGTAAATTTGGACTGAAAGACACTAAGAATCTAAGTGTTTAAATTGACTGAGTGACCTACTTTTGAGTGTCACATAGGTTGCAATTGTTTAAATGTCATAGTTTTAAACTTAGAATCAGCATTCTAGCTGCATATGTAAAAATGTTTAGTTTTATTTGAATGCAGAAAACTGGGGAACAGAAGTGACATTTTATCTGAAACCTGGCTTAAGGAACTGAATTCTGCCTGGCAACTACCCCCATCAGGAGTGAAACTTGAGTCACAGCTGTGTTCCCAGGCCTATCTGCCTTTTGCTGGCCACACTAAGGATATGCCATCTCTCTGATAATTGAATTAAGGGGAGCCCCCACAGAATACAGGAGCTCTGAACAAAGCCCTGTCCTGACTCAGGCAAAGGTTTTATTACGGGGGCTGTAAAAGTAGCTTCCTCCTGAAGCAAAGGGGAGGGGCACTGCCTGTGAGAGCAAGCTGGCTTGGCAGAACTGGAAAAACCAGAAATTCAACCTTGTGCTGGTGGAAAACCACACCCCTTTGGGGCCAGAACATAACTCTAAAAAGATGAATAACTCATAGAGCGGACATGTGAAAATTTTATAAATGATGCCATAATTCTTGTGATTTTTCTGCCCACATTTTAAGAGGTTTTTAGAACCGGGGGTATGTTCAGGGGGGTTTTAGCGGAAAAGAGGATATTACTCAAAATGTGTGCATGTGAAAAATCTGACACTTCTTCAACTAATGTCCATACTCCTTGCGCACATGTGTGTAAATTTGGGGTAATGTCCGGTATTGCAAACCAGTTAAAAAGTGCAAAATATCGCCATTTCTGAATGCAAGCCCCCAGGAAGAGCAGAGTTTGAACAGGGTATACCTCCTGTGATATGTGATGGGTGCATGTAATTTCAAACCACTGTGTAGCTATGAAATATGTATTTGGTTCAAATCTAGATTTGTGTGCAAGTTGACAGGAGGAGTGGACTTTCTGCAGGCTGTAAAATGACATCACTCTGACACAACTTAGCTCCCCCAATCAGGGGAGAAATGAAAGCTTGGCCAATGATAAGTGGAGAGGGGCTGGCTATTGATGCTGCTCACACACACCCATTTTAAAAACACATAAAAGCAGAGAGACAGGACAGATAGGGACCTTCAAATCCATTTGCAGCTGGAAGCTCTGCCGGGAAAATCCATACTTTACCTCCATCAACCTTCAGAGACCCAGACCAGACCAGCAGAGTAGAGCTGACCTGTTAGCAGAACCAGAGAGAGCTGACCCAGATCACTGTGAAGTGCAGAGTCCAGTCTAAAACCTGACCAGATCCATGGCGAGGCCCATTTCACTCAAGAATATAGTGTGAGTACCTAGAAAACTGTGCAGAACCAATCTCTTAGTTAAAATAATATAATTCAATTCTATTTTAATCTAAGTAGAACTGCCTCCTAACTGTCACCTGTCATTTGCAAAGCTGTCACCTGTCACTTTCTAGTTGCAAGCTGCACTTGTCTTTGTGAACTTTAAAATTTCAATCTGAGAAACGACCTTTATTTAATCGCTCATATCTCCGCGACCGTTTGTGCTAGAGACTTGCAGTAACTTTCATCTAGAAGCTGAGATCCTAGGTTTTCATAGGACCCCAAAATGATATTGATAGCCCTTGTAGTTCTTCTGTAATAGCGCCCGGCGCATTCGCGAATTTTGCCGCGATTTGCAAATTTCTTCACGTGTAAAAATCTGCTGCTGCTTGCCTTCCATTTGCCAGAAATTCGTTTAACCTGCTAATTATCCCTGAATCATTGCTAGTGTGAGCCTGGACTAATATTAACTTGATTTCACTCACCCTGAACCTCCTAGAGGGAATTAAAAGCATTTTAGCATATTTTTCACTTTATTGCCAGCACATATAAAAGCATTTTGCCTGTGTTTTCAACTTCTGTAGTCTAAGTTGCTGGGTGAACTGAATTACATTTGAATTGCATTTCTGAGAATTGTGTGCCTTCCTTCCATTTCCCTGCATTGCATAAAAGGGGGGGTGAATTGTCCAAGAAAGTGATTACATTGTCTTTTGCTGAAATCCTATCAAGTTATTTTCTGTACTGCATTTCATTCCACATTGCATCCATTGGAAACCATAAAAGTATTGTTGCTATCTTATCCATTTCATGTCAATTCCTTAGTGATTATAAAGAAGTGTGCTAGTGCCAGATTCTCCGTTGTTAATCTTTAACATATCAGATTAAGTGTGATATTCAATTATTAATTTATTATAAAGCGTAATATATATATATATATATATTGTTTAAATTATCAATTAAACCTTTTAACTTGCAAAACAGAACTACTTCTTGGCTCAGTGGGGTCAGGAGGATTCCAAGAGAGGGGTGTTATATAGGGGTAGTCATCCAGAATGCATGAACTGGACATAAAGTTATATCAATAAGGGTTTTCATTCAGTATTCTAGACTAGGCGTTGACTTGGCTGTAGTGCTGAATTGAATCCTCTTACAATACACATTGGTTTAACCCCAGAGGCCCTCCATGCATATTCAAATTGCCCCCGCTCTGCACATTTCCCCTTCCCCTGTTATGTCCTGCTACCTGCTGAAGTAACACTCTTGTTTTCAAGTTCGTTCTATCCTTCGATTCTCTTTCTTTCTAATATTTACCCGGTTCTCATAATATTGGGCCATGTGTAATACTTCTCCTAACGGTTTTGTTTGCCATGCACTTTCTGATGTCATTATCACATTTTTAATCAGGAGTATTAATCCCCTCACATATTTATCAACAAATAACCTTTTTCCTGCTTCCGTGCACACATCCTGCCCACTGAAATCTGTAAATACTTCTTGGAATCTGTTAAAATAATCTTTGGCCAGCTCGTCTTTACCTTGAACGCACGCAGTCATTTTATACCACTGAATTCTTTTCTCTGGGACAAATTCTTTTAACTTTTGTACTATTTGTGCTGGTAATGCTAACATATTCGCCCCTGGCTGTGCACCCACCTCTTTTATTTCTATCCTCCAGTTTTAAATTTGCCCAAGTGGCGCCATAGGCCGCCTCATCATCTACCTTCCTTATTCGTTTCCATATATCCGCTGCCAGAATCACGGGGAATATTAGATCTATATCACTCATAGTGAACACAGAGGATTGCAATAAAGATTCTACTTCTTTATAAAAACCTGATGGATTTTTCCGTATGTCAGGGATCGTTTGTTTTATATTATTCACTTCCTGTCTAGAGAAAGGAACATGCACATATTGGGCTGCGTAATGTGCTGGAATTACCTGAGGTGGTGCATTGCCTACCCCGGGAGTCTCTACCTTAGGTACAAAGGTAGGGGGCACTTCTCTCATGGGGAATACCATACTCACAGTTCCTCCCCCCTCTCTCATATGCAACAATATTCCCAAATCGAGGGATAAAGCTGTTTCTCCTGTTCCCCGTTCCATTGCCCTCTTATATACCGCCAACAGCTCAGGAGGGCTGACCTTTCTCTCGCTTATATCTTTGTTTATCAAATATTCAACCATTGTCTGTAACGCTCTTCTTTTCATTGATAGAGTTGTGAAAAGAGAAACAAAATATCGAGGCTGAGTACCCCAAAAGGAAATACACTAAACACAGGTTTCAAAGGAACATACAAGGTACTTTATTCTCTATCGAATACAATTACAAAACAGTGCAAAGTCAGATAGCTATCGGCCCTCAGTACAACACAACAAACTCCAGCGTGGTTCAGTGTGTTCAGTGAGAGACTGTACATTAGAATGCATTCGCTTTTTATACATTTTGTGAGTGCTATGGCCAACCCCTCTTCAGGTTAATATTCTACTTTATACATCACCAATTCTAGGGTTCGTTGCCGAGACTCAAATAACCGCATCTAACTGGTTTGTTCTTTATTACATGTACCAATAAGCATATGCATTAACTGTGTATTCTAAGTTTCGTATTGCAGGTCTTCTTAAACATTTATATGATATAGTAAAACAGATGTTCTTTGTCCAATGTGTAAATACATTACCATAATATATAATCACGGATTAGTTTCATTGCGCAAGTAATCCTTTTACACATAGGTCAACGTAGGACGAGGTCTCAGTTCATAACCTCACCAAGTAGCCTGCAGGCAGATTACACATTAGCGATGTACAGAGGTCAAGACAGCCATGTTGTATTTTGCAATGACATCGTCCACCATTTTAGTTCACAGGGTAACTTTTCCACATAATCCTAAAATGGCGGTTTGACCTAAAATGGCGGCCTACATGGATTAAAGGTCAGGACCTTGCAACACAGATCTCGCAAGTGACTTTCGAGCAGCTTGGCGTAGGCCAATATTATTATATTTATTACAATAGGAGGCACGATATACTTTTTATTCTGACAGAGTGTATTCATCAAATATTCCATGTATTTCTATTGTGGGAGTACTAGGATCTGAAATCCATTTTAGTGCCTCTCGTATACATACTTTTAGTTCTGCACTAATTTGCGTTGCTGGTGACAAGAATCGCTGCTGTCTACCCCTATCAATGTCTTTCCTCCTGTACCCCGGTGTGGCAAGTATTTCAGAATATTCTTCATCAAGTTCATTCTTTAATTCAAACAGTCGCTTCACATGCTCTTCTATTTCCTCATCTCTCCCTCTACAACGGCCAATTCATTCAAATCCAACAATCGCTGAGGTGGTAACTTCCCAACTAACTTTTTCCATTGCGCCGACAAATATCCCCCCATGCATTCCAACAATACCTGTTTTTCGTTGCCCTTCCTGAAGTCATGTATTGACGCTAACGTGGCTGTCCCATCATTCTCGTCTATATACATTTCTGCCTGCTCCTGCAGCTCACGCTTTCTCTCCTTGCTAATCCCGCAGCAGGTCACTCTCACACACTCGCTTTGTTCTAATTCGCTTATGGGGGGCGCAGTCGGAACAGAAATACCCCCTTGAGCGGAAGGTGTGGAAGGGGCAGTGGGCACAGGAGAGATATGCTGGGGCTGTGATGGTTGCAAAACACTCGGGGCTGGCTGACTAGAGGGCAGTACAATTACTAACGCTGCCTGTGACTGTATTGGAGTTGGGATAGGCTGAGCAATAGGAGGGGGCTGGATGGCGGCTACTGACGTGGTCTTCTTAGTTTCACTTCTTGGGCCTTGTTTTGTCTCGGTTAGTATTTTGTTTATTAATTCATCTGATGAATGTCACTCTCTCTGTGGGTATATTTTTTCAATATTCAACTGGTCACGTCTATTTGCCTTTCTCAAACTATTGCTCCACTCCTCCTCTTTTTCCTCCGCTCTCTCTGCTTTTGGCTTATGCCTGCATGCATGTTTCTCTGTACTTCTAAATTGGAGCATTGCTTCCCTCCTCCAATCCCTAAGTATATCAAGTGCCGCAGGACGTGCTTTATTACTTATCAAAACCTTTTCCAGGTTATCTATCCGATCCATCTCAAAACTACCATTCCTCGGCCATTGAAGGTCTTCCTGCTTTCTGTTTTGCTTATGCCAAATTTCACAAAACATTATCGCTCCCACACCATACTTCACATACACATCATAAGCCGGCGTTCCCCCCGGAGGCGCAAACTGGCCAGTTTCCAAAGATTGTTCGCCGTAGCGGAAAAAATCTGCTAAGGTGGACAATACCCCAGGCATGTTTTAACCTTACCCTTGGCTAATCAAACTTACTCTGGGCGTTTGATTTTGCAAAATCAACTCTCAACCAATATCAGGATTACTTACGAATCGGGGCACGACTCACCTGATTAGTCAATTTGTCTTTTCAAGACACAATTCGTCCGTATACCGACGCAACCAATGATGTCGTGGCTGCGCATCTCGGCACTGCCTCGTTTTGGGACCCTCGCCCCCTTGTTCGCTGGCCAGGCACGTCGATCAGGGATCAGCTTTGTGCCAATCTGCAAAGGAGTCTCATCACTTTCGCAGGGCGCCCCGGACACCTCTTGATCCCGGCTCGATCACTCCCGTCCTCGCCGTTCTTGCCGCCTTCATCAATTTGCAACGTACACGATGGAACAAGTGGGGGAGGGTCCCTATTCGGGCGCCATCTTGAAGGGGTCCCTGAGGGACCCTCGGATGTGGAAACAAGGCAACAATCACCACACACAAACTGATACACCAGACACGAAGTTGTATTCCCAAAATCTAGGGTTTATTGCTAAAACAAATAGTCTCAGTTGGCCAAATGGTCCCACGCCCCGCAACGTGTGTCTAACAGACCTCGGGGGATGCAAGAGAGCGAAAATCGTACATCAGTTACATATATACAAAATGAGCATCTTACAATCAGTAATGACACATTTGACACATTCAATGCCGCCCCAATTCATTCTCTTTGAAGTGGAGGCGATGATTGACCATGGTGACGAATATGACACTTTAGATCACCATATTTAGTAACAGTTTGCAATCTCGAATTTACAGACACTATTCTTTATTTGTGAGAACACAGCGCTTCTGTTTTCATGGACAAACTGTGCGTAGGGGGACTCGCACATTCCAGGCCTTACTATCTCCTGGTTTCGATTCACGCTCTAGAGGTCAGCTTGCTCTCAGGGGGCTCACAGCGCTCAGAAGGGGGGCCGTAAAGAAGAACATAATTCAAACCCTTTAATATTAGTTTCGTGCATTGCTATTCTTTTAAGGAGACTCACTGGCATCCGTGTACTGATAAGAATGCCTTGCTCCCTGCTTCCAAGGATATGTGAAGGAGGAAAATGGGCTTTTCTGTCTGGCTCCTCGCGCAATGTTTCAACATGTCTTTAATAACCTTGGACCATTGAAGCGGAATAATATCTACAGCAAATCAGTTTTACATGAGGCAAAAGTGGCGATGTTAAAGAGAAACATAGAGAAAACAAAATGCAGATTCTGGTTACCTTAAAATAGCCGCACTCTAGTTGAACTAATAGATACGTAATATGTAATGGGCATATATTCTTTATACTTTAAATGAGGTGGTTGGTCTTCGGCCAACCAATTACCCTGCATTGCTTTCTGTTCGAGGGGTGTCTACTTTTCTAGACTGACAATTTCAGGACCGTCTTTGGGATAGGGAAGGCCACACTACTGTCAAGGATGGTCCCTGGCTCGTCATCATAGGGCCCAGTCAGCTTGTAGGCCTCCCCAGTTTCTTTCTTGGTCATTTTTAGCAGTTCCCCCTTCTCTCATACTGCATCCACTTTATACACCACTCATCACACCCACAAATTTAATAATCTAAGGAGATGCCAACTTATTATCTTGCTACCAGCATTGGACAGTTGCCCTTCTTTCTCTACCTCCTGACTATGGATAGGTTCCGGTGGTTGTGACATTTAAATTATGTAAAAAGGATGGGAAGAGATAAATCCACTGTCTAGAGTGACTTTTTTTGTATGTTACGCGGCACAATTTCACCTAAAAAGGTCCCTACATGGTAACTATTTTTATTTTACAAATAATCATCATAATGTATATATGTGTGTGCTCTTCTCATTGTGACAACTATCTAGATGTCTCTCATGTTCGGACCATGTTGCCTGTGCAATTGGTGTTTTTTTTCTCATAGCAATTGCAGTGATTATGATCATACTTTACCACCAGTTATTTTATACATTTAGCCACTATTGTTGCAAGTTTTAGCTTCTTCCCTCTTTCTGGGGAGCTCTTTGGCTAGGTACCAGAGTTCTGAATTTCTGACTTTTATGCAAACTACCCCCACAGAACTGCCTTGAAGTTAGCTTTCAAATAACAGCTCAACAATATTTCTCACCCTTAAGATGATGGTGAAAATCACAAAAATGGGGTCCGATGGACAATTCATTGGCAAACTACATGATGCATATTCTCTCCCATTAATTACTCAGCTAATTTCACTTTAACTCTGAGGAGTTCATTTCTTGGTACCCACGTGATACAGAGCTGACTGAATGTATTTTTTAAGGCCGGGATAAAAGCCATTAGCCTGTTTGTTGTTTGAAGTTGTTGGGCTGAGGAGATCCTTATCATGCAGCAGACAGTTCACCTCTGCCTCGTGAAGGCCATGCTAACATCTGGCACTTTGTCCTTGTCCTGTTATTTGAAGTTGACCACATCTTTTATTTCAAAACCTTCTTTTTTTGTATTTTGCCCACCCAGGGCTGATAGTCAGTTTATTGCAGTAGTAAATAACCTGTATGCATGAGCTTCAAAGGGATACCCTTTATAGATAAGGAGGCCTGTAGTGGTGAAAGTCATTTTTGAATTCTGCCCAGAGACACACAAATTGTCCTGGGCTTATATTAACTTACATGTTACATTTTTACACATCCTTTATTCTTTGAAATACTGTGTATTTTACTTATTATGGTTCACTTTGCTTTTGCATCGGTGGATTTCCAATTTCTTTGCACACAGCATTGTTTTTTACATATGGCAGCTGTAAGTACAGGGCTGTTTATTTTAGAGATACATAAAATATATTTTTATTTATTTGCTGTCTGTTTATGTGCTGAAATTTGGTTCTGAGTTGTCATAGTGCATCACCTTTTGATGGGTGGCAGTTTCACTGAAAAATGATGAGTTTGTCTTTAAATCAACACTGTAATATGAATTTCCAATCTGCACACACTTTACTTAATCCACTGTTCCTTGTGTCGTATTCAGCAAGACACATATGCTCATTCACAAGGCCCTTTGACTGTATTACGTTTATTTTAGGCCTGTCACTTTCTTTATGATGCCTTGCAAGTAGAGGCAATGCCTCTCACAGTAGAGGCCTACTTGGTCTATCAATTCATGTCATTTGAGGCTGTCATTTAACCCAAAATCACATACTTCCCAAAAAGAAAATAGAGATAGACACACACCACACAGCCCATGGCTTATACCACTACATTGTAACAGAAAACTGCTTTGAACACCAAAAAATGAGGACCACATTATTTGCTAATAATTTATTTAAGAATAAGAAAGCATTACATGTGTTTTGGTAACTGTCTCTCATTGGCATTGCCCGTTAATGGCAAATCATCTGGCTACTTTAATTTTGCATATTGAAATCACTGTAATTTTGATGTTCATTTCAGCTAAGTCACTTGCACATCTGCAATTGAACAGATTATATACTCCACCATCAGCCATAAAGGCAAGAGGAGCTTGAGCCATGACAGCTGTATTCAGTTTTTTGCAGCCTGGCCCAGTCTAATTTGCCAGGGATTTTTGAACAGGATGTGGTGTGACTTGACAGGGGCCCAGTGTCTCACCCTTAAGCCCTCCTCTCTAAGCATCCTGGGGCCTGGTATCCCAGCAGAGGACTGCACAGACACAAAAGGCAGCTCTTTTTGGCTCTGGATGGCCATAAAATGACCTTCCTCTACCACAATTACAAGTTTCATTACCTGCAGCAATATACCATGAGTGGCAGTGACTACTACTGCTCTGTTGCATTTAATGTGTCATTTCTGGTGGGTACCGTCCCATTGGAGTTTATCTGTAATATTTGGCTGTTACCAGCATATGGCATTTAGTAGTCACTAGTAGCATTACATCTGGCACTTATGGTTTATTCTGCCCTATGTCATGTTTGTGTTTCCCAAAGGAGGCCTGAACTTTACATGGGTATACAATGCAATGCCAAACTTTAAAATCATTTAACTCTGAATACAACATCAAGATGTGGTCGTGTGTGCCTAATTGTGATTTCTTAAGGTAGGCTGCATTCTAGTCTTTACTCTAACAAACTATACCTTTCACAAATAATAAGTCAAAGTGTATGTATCACTGAAACAGAGAACAAGCATTGAGACTCTTGGCTCTCCCCATGTTAACAGCAATACCAGCCTTTTCTTGAGTTATTGAGCATTCTATCTGTACTGTGAAGTTACTAACAGTTAATTTTTCTAAGATAAAAGTGTGCAAGCATTATTTGAAGCTCACAGTGGTACACCAAGGCTTATGGGTAATTGCTTGGTCTGAAAGGCGGCAGTAAGGTACAGATAAAGCTGAAACTGGCTGCTTGTAAATACGGTTTTGAATTAGACATAACCTGCAGTGACAAAGACTGTGGAAGACAGAGAGAATTGAGTCTTAAAGGCTGGTTGTTATTGTGGCAGGCAGACAAGAGAGGCAAAGAGGCTGCCCCTTTTGAAAGGAGATATATGATATGATATGATATGATATGGCATTTGTAATGTGCCTATATACAAGTGTTTCAAGGTGCGACGAGGCAGGGAGGGGGGATCAAAGGGAAGACAGACAATGATCCTACTAGGCCAGGTGTCATTCAGATTGCGCAAGTGCAAGGGTAGAGGGAAGGGAAAAGTGCAAGGGGAAAGGGAGAGGGGAAAGTGGAGTACAGGGGTAGAAGAATAACAAGATAAATAATAAGGGCCAGCTGGTGGCACGTGCAAGGTAAGTGCAGACAAGTGCTGGGAAGGGGGGCTGTAGAGATACAGAGACAGTCCCGCAGTGCAGAGGTTGCCAGGGAGGCAGTGCAGGGGAGAGTGGCTGGGCTAAGGACCGAGATCGGTGAGAGTGGCCCAGTTGCAGAATCAGTGCAGTTTCAGTCAGGAATTTAGCTGGGGAGAGGGGGGGAGAAAGCAGAAGCAAAGAGGAAGGTTTTGAGGTGCTTCTGGAACCGGAGATGGTTCTCCTCAAGTTTCAGGGAGGCAGGAAGGATGTTTCAGAGGTAGGCCCCTGCTGCAGTGCGAGATCTACCCCCAACTCATTGTTTGGAGAAGTGGCTGACCCTGAGGGAGTAGGAGGCGGATGAGCGAAGAGCTTGAGAAGGAAGATATTTAGGAAGAGAGAGTTCAGGGTATTTTGGCCCCAGGCCCCAGAAAGCCCTGTGGACAATGTAGAGGGTTTTGAACTTAATCCTCGCAGCCACTGGGAGCCAGTGTAGAGATTTCAGTCCAAGAGAGATACGGTCCCTGGGCTTGAGGCCAAGGACAAGTCTCGCAGTCTTGTTCTGGATGAGTTGCAGAGGGCGGAGAGTAGAGGCAGGCAGATTTAGATAGAGGCTGTTACAGTAGTCCAGCTTGGAAAGAACCAGGGCTCTGGAGACAGCGAGCTTCTGGGGGAAGGAGAGGAAAGGAAGAATACCTCTGAGGAGGTGCAGCTGGTAGTGTGACTTCTTAGAGACGTCAGATATGTGAGGAGAGAAGGAGAGTGTGGAGTCGAAGATGACCCCAAGGTTTTTTACCTTGCAGGTGGGAGCAGGAAGAGGGCCAAGAGAGGCCGGCCAGAGAGCTGCAGGGAAGGAGGGAGTGGGTGTTCCCATGAGTAGAATGTCAGTCTTAATGGCATTAAGGCAGAGGTCATTGGTGGCACACCATTCCTGGATAGCAGACAGACAGTCAGAGATGAGGGAAGGAAAGGAGGAGGCAGAGGGTAGCCTGAAAATGAGCTGGGTATCATCCACATAGCACTGAAAGTTGGGGCAGAGAGCGGCGATGTAGTGGGCAAGGAGTGCCAGATACTGGTTGAAGAGCCAGGGAGAGAGGTTAGATCCCTGGGGGACACCACAGGTAGAGAAAAAGATGTCAGAGAGGAAGGACCGCAGTTGGACCTGAGAGGGTCAATTGGAGAGGAAAGAGGTCAGCCACGCCAGAGCCGGACCAGTGATACCCAGGTTATCACAGAGACGGTTGAGCAGGATGGCATGGTTGACAGTATCAAAGGCAGAAGAGAGATCAAGCAAAATGAGAACACACGGAGTGTTAGAGTCAAGGTTGGAGAGCAGGTCTTCATGGATGTTCAGGAGAGCAGTTTCCATGCTTCTGGCAGCTCTGAAGCCAAACTGATGGTCATGAAGACTACCAACAGATTCAGCATGGAGATTAAGCTGGGAGATGGCCAGTTTCTCCAGGAGCTTGCCCAGGAAGGGAGTGATGGAGATTGGGCGATAGTTAGCCGGGCAGGTGGGGTCGGAAGAGGGTTTCTTAAGAAGAGGGTTCACAGGGAGTGATTAAGGGGGAAGGGAAGACTCCAGAGGCGAAGGAGTGATTGCAGAAGTCAACTAGGGCAGGAGCCAGGGAGTCGATGTGGTCCTTGATAGTTTTGGAGGAACAGGGGTGAACCTGTTTTGACGAGACTTTAATAGATTGGACTTGTCTGGAAACCTCATCAGCAGAGAAAAGGAGAAAAGCAGAGAAGGAGGGAGGAGGGGTGGCTGCAGAAGGGCCAGAGGAGCAGGGAATAGAGGGAGGGAGGTGATAAGAGGAGAGTGAGGAAAGGATGTCCTGAGTTTTTTAAATGAAGTGAGCGGCCAGTGCCATGCAGGGGGCCTGGGAGGGGACAGGAGAGGTAGATACTGCAGCAGGGTTGGCCAGTTCCTTGCAGATTTTAAAGAGTTCAGCCGAGTTGTTAGATGCCGCAGAGATGCGGGATTGGATAAGGGCTCTCTTCTTGGTGAGAACGGAGAGCCGGTATTGCCTTTGGAGCAGACAGCAGGCCAGTTTGTCAGAGGATGAGTATGAAGCACGCCATTTCCTCTCTGCCCCCCTGCACTTGCGTTTTAGGGTGACGAGATCTGAGTCATACCAGGAGTTAAATTTGGCTTTGGGCTTCAGGCAGATTCTCATGACAGGGGCAAGGATATCAAGAGTATCAGATATAGCAGATTGGAGAGTGGAGAGGGCTGTGTCAGGGTGGGAGTCAGCCGAAGGGGGAAGGCGGGATAAGAAGGTGGCGGCGAAAGCCTCAACTGATACGCGCTTCATGGGTCGGATGACCGAGAAGGAGGGTGGCAGTGATGAAGGTGGCTTTGCATGAGGGGGAGGGAGGGTGAGGTGGGAGGATAGGAGAAAGTGATCACTCCAGGAGAGAGGAGTGGAGAGAGGGACAGAGAGGGGAAGGTCAGAAGAGATCAGGGCATCAAGAGTGTGCCCTGCAGAATGAGTCGGCCCAGACGGGAGAATAGAAAGTGAGAGAGAGTCGCATAGGTCGCAAAATTGTCCAGAGGGGGGACAGGAGGCATCCAGGTGGATGTTGAAGTCCCCAAGAAAGAGGAGTTGAGTGGTTGAGGACAGGAGTGAGGAGGAGAGGACCGCCCACTCGGAGAGGAAGGAGGAAATTTGCCCGGGTGGCCGATAGATAGTAGCCACAGTAAGGGAATGGCTAGGAGAGAGAGAGTCGGCGGACAAGGCATTCAAAGGTGGAGTAGGTCTGCGTAGGAGTGACAGTGGCAGGAATCCACTCAGGGAAGATGAGGGCAACACCCCCACCAGTGCGGTTGGGCCTGGGCACGGAGAGGATCTTGTAGCCGTCAGGTAGGAGTGTGTCAAAGCTGGTGACAGAGCTCAGCGTGAACCATGTCTCAGTGAGACCGAGGACATCAAGGTCCAGTTCCTCTAGAAGGCGACAGATATCAGAGGAATGTTTGACAGCAGAGCAAGAGTTTAGAGTGGCAATGTGGAGAAGGTTGCCATCTTTGATGGACTTCCGAGGAGGGGTACAGATCAGAGGTATACCCTGCGGAGAAGAAGAAGGAGCAAGAGGGGGTGCAGGGAGGAAGGGGGAAGGCAAGGTAGCCGAGGACAGAGGAGAGGGGGCAGCAGGAGAGGAAAGGAAGTTGATGAGGCGCGGGAAGCGTCTATCAAAGAGGTGAAGGTGGCCTTGGACCAGGACGGTCCCATTAGAGTAGACATTAATGATGGCTTTAGGGGAGTGGAATGAGGCCAAGAGGACATCCCAACGGGTGCCACCATATATGGGAGAGGTGGAGAATGGAGAGAGCACAGAGACCATATGAAGGGTCCATAGGTTAGGTGAAGGCATGAAAAAGAGGATGTCGGTGACAGTTTCCTTGGAGGAGGCACTGGTGTAGGTATCAGCGATAGGGAGGCCTGGGTTTGAGACCAGGATGTCCTTTTTAAACTTCTTCCTACCAGATTTAGTGAGGAGAGCAGGATAGTCAATAGAGAAGCAGTTAGATATTCAGAAGAAGATTGTACTACCTACCAGAGGGTGTGGAAGTATTTTAAAGTGTATCTTGTCAATGCCTGTCTAAAAGTCAAAGTCACAGAAGCTGTGATGATAGTTCAAAGTACTGAAGTGGTGGTGGTATATCTAGTTGTCAGTAGATGCAACATTGCAGTAGTCTAAATAAGGTGGAGTACTGTGAGACAAAGGGTTATTGTTCTCATGGTAAATCAAGTACAAGTGTGGCTGTTGAAGTGGAAGCAGCAGCTTTGAGAAGTCATCCTGACAAATATACCATTATGAATGTTCAAGACTGTAACTAAATAATTCCTAACTGTTGACCAAGAACTATGCATTACTAACAGTGTTGATATTACAATTTCTTTTGAACTGTAGCATATCTTCCTGATGAGGTGACAAAGCATTGTGGCCAGGATTACCATTGGTACTATTTTCTTAAAGTAGAAAGTGGATCTTTCACACTGGAGAAGAGATTTGTTGTCAGTAGAACTTTCGTTAATTAAATTTTACTCTTTCAAGAATTGATTTGTGATATTTCTTTCTTTGGTTGAACAGTCGCAGAAGTGACTTTGAATCCTGTCAACAGGAAATAACCAAAGACATTAGCAGGTCATTTAGAAACTGTGAATATTGTTCATGTCATGTGATATTGCCATATAATATCTTTTTTTTATATTTGTTGCTTAGTGTGAGGGCCACTCTGTGCTAGAGTGTGTGCCTTAGGTTTGGTTAGGCAGGGAATTCCTCAGCAGTGTAGGGACATTGAGAAATGTTTTAATATTATTTTTAAGAATAAAATGTCATACTTTGATAAATCATCAAACAGTTGTCTGCCTCGCATTACTGACCCTTCACATAGTCCCGCAAGAATCTGTCCTCCTTCTCTGTACTCTCTACAACCCCCTCCCATTCTAATTCATCCAATCCTTGGGTTTTCATTACCACTTTTTTGCTGTGAATACTCAAATCTTCTTTTTTATCTCCTGCACTCATGCTATCTCTGAATATATGATCAGCTGTTCGGCTGGATGTCCTATGATGCCTAATTCCTAATTCCTAAAAGAAGTATCTATCATTTGTCCTCCACTGCTGACCTACTTGACCCATAATTTGGACAAAACTCTGATCTCTACCTTTGTGATCAACACATTGTTATTTTGTCTCCCTCTCATCTGTACTGCTTCTATCCCTCATAAAAAATATACTTAACTTTACTAGACACACCTTGAACAACCTACCCAGATCCTCCAACACCTCGTCACACCAACATCACAGTGAATGGCTGTCTGTGCATAATCAATCTCTCTTCAGGTTCCTACTCCACATCTATGAATCTTTCCATGGTCATACTGCTTCTGCCTTGTGAACTGTATCTTGTGGGATGTATTGACCCACTCCGCTATGCTATGCAGCATCACCCTGCCAGTTATGGTGAAAGAAACTGCAACAATGGCGGCAAAACCCTTGTGCGTGGCAAAACCCTACAAAAGCTGTGTGCTTCAGCACACAAAAAGAGGGATGCACAACCTGCCATCAATGGTGCATGTGCAGTGGAATAGAGCACACCCTGAAGAAATGTGCAGTGGGCTCCATGACCAGCAAACAGAGTACAGAGAGAGAAGCAGCACTTTGCAAGTGAAACCCCAAAATGTGCCTACAAATGATATTTGCTTTGTTGCTAAACACTCCAAAACGCCTATAATACCACACTTCTTAGCATTCAAAATCTTGCTTGGTGCTAAAATTCATGTATCTAATGAAGTCCTAATGTGAAGAGCAAAACATTCTTCAGACATACTGGATTGTCTAAAAAAACGGACAGCCTATGCCAAATTCTGGGTGCAGTACCCTGGGCTACCTGAATGACAGCTGTCAGATGAGTTACTGATGAAACTTCAAAGTGAGCTAAAACTAAAAGTCTGCTGGATTAGCAAACATAAAAAGGATTGTTGCCAAAAAAGGAAAACAGATTTTAGTTGTGTTTTTGATCCCACAGATTTTAAGGCTAAGAAAGTAATGTATTTATGTTTGATGCAACACATTTGGTTTTGGCTGGATTTAAGAAGTTAATTAGCCTGGCTGAGCTGCAAGTCTTGGAAAAGCAGGTTTTTCTCCTAGGAGGAGGGCCTTCCTCTCAGCAGAAACTCACTGGCAGATGTTAATTATGGGGTGGAGCAGGCTCTTGTCTACAGAAAGAGAAGGAACAATGACAAGCCTTTCAGACCAGGAAGCCGAGGTGTGAAGGTGATTGTAAACTCTCCTAGAAGGAGCTTCCCCCAAGGAGGGGGATGCACTGGACTCCCAGGAGAGACAAAGGGGTGGAGCCAAGAAATCATCTGCTGTTAAGAATGAACAATGATCAATTTTTAAAAGACTCATAAATTGTTATTCAAAGTGGTAAAAAATATAAAAAGGACAAAGTTGTTAATTTAATTTTTGGCTGCACGTGTGAAGAGGTGGTAGAACTGTGTGACATGTTCTGGATAGGAATGGCAATATATGTGGTTTTATGTGAAATGTATTAATGTTAGAATTTACACGCACATCCCTATGTTAAACATACACAGTTGTGGAAATTTGCATAACATTTGGAAATTGTGTTCATAGTGAAAAGGACAAAATTCTTCAGAAAGTTCAGACAAGATCCCACCGCTGTGGGGTTTTGGAAAATAGCTGCTACATAAAATAATGCATCTTTGTGTGTGATTTGTATAAACGTAGAAATGTACATTTAGTATCAAATCCGATTTTGAGACCAGTGGCTAAAGAGAGGTCTCTGAGGACTGTAATGCAAACCATAAAATGTGACATCATCTGGCCTTGATCCAATCACTCAAATTGCAAGGCAGAGATGAATTTTGAGCCTATCCCAGCTCACAGGGGCAAGCTTAGCTAAGCCGGCCCATACACCCACTTTGTGATGCCATTTTTAAAGTATAAATAGAGACAGCTGACAACACATAGGGACTCACTGATCCAGTCACTTTCCTGATTCAAGCGAAGCACTCTGATCCAGCATTCTACACCCAGCTTTAATATTCTTCCAGATCCAGATGCCAAGACTCTTGCCAGTAAAAGAGACTATTTATTTCAGCAAGGCCCAAATCCTCAAATGTATTCTCTCTACCCAGTAAAGTGCTGGGTGGTGTGAGAAGGCCTTTGGAACCAGTATCCTGAAATTCTCTGGCTTGCCACCACTAGGCTTGCCTGAGGAACTCGCCATCCAGCTGATTCAAATACCTACTGACTAGGAGGGCAGATCTTGTGTAAATCCGGCGACCGGCATAGCTGATCCAGTACCATGCCTGAGGTGCTGTCTTTCCTAGACCAGACCAATCCTATGACCAGAGCTGACGGTCCATTTAAAAAAAATATCCTGTGAGTATTAATAGGAAGAACTGTGGCCCATAGTATATTTACTCTGTTGTATCCCTATTTCCAACCCATCCTATGTTAGGAGTATCTTTGCATTGTCTAATCCCTTTCTCACACCCATCCTATCTTTCCTTCAGAACCAGTATTGTTAGAACCATATTTGCGCTGACCCTTTTCTCATCTGAAGAAGTTGAGTTTCCTTAGCAGGCGGGTCACGCTGACCAAGTGACTGTAAGATCCCTGTGTGGTATTCGCTTTTTCATAGTCATCCTCTAGTGTAAGCAAACCCATTTGTCATTTTGAAGTGCATTTCTTTTTTCCATTCTCGTGTCTATCTTGCAAAAACGACCTTTACTAAAACCTCTATAACTCCCTCCGTTTTTGTGATGGAAACACAATTTCAACTCCTACTTGTACCTAACATCCATAGGGGCGTGGCTTGGACGGCAATGTAGAGGGTCGTGTTCGTGTGGAGCTCTGTTGATCCTGAGATGATCCTGTGGGAGCGGTGCGCGTGCGGTGACCAGCTGGCACTGGAAAATTACATCCATGCGTGTGAACATGGAGGCGACACCCGTTGAAAGTCTGGTGGGTGTAGAAGGCTCGGATCCCGAACTATCGCTATTTGTCTGCCGCGGGTCCCGGATCGGGTACAAGGACAAAATGGCGGCTGTAACAAAGGAGATGGCGGAGATCGCAAGAGCGCTGCTGCAATCGTCCGTCTAGGACTGGCAAGGCCCCTGCGGTGAACTCCACGATTATCGTCCGCGGGCGGACTGGGAAGCGGAGAGAGAGCGCTGGGAGAGCGCACAACGGAGGACACATGAACCTGAAGTGGATTTAACCCACGGGCTGTAAGGGCACAGGAGCCTGCCGAGCGAACTGCCAGCCGTGACTGGGCCCGCGGCGGAGTCGTTGGAACGCCGCTGGCGCCCAGGAAGACACATTGTGGCAGCGCCGGAGGGGAAAGGCCGCGTGATTGTTGAATCGGCAACAAAGTAGCCGCGGACCCTGTGAGCGGTGAAATCGTGGGAGCGGCTTCTGCTGCAGGCCCATCGGCACTGCAAACCTACTCTGATAAGGGAAAAACCCCATTGAGACTGCCGACAGACTGAGGCTGACCTACAGTGCGTTCTGGATACCCTCGGGCTGGGTTGCCTGAGAGGAGGGCAGTCGTGGGTGCTGTGGGGTGCGCTGGGCCCCCCCTTCGAGACACAGAGTGAAGTGGATGCTGTGACACCATAGGGTCCAACACGGACACGGCACAACATATGAGTGTGCATTGGCCTGATCACGGCGAGCCTGCGCCTTGGAACGTCGGCGCGGATCAGCCTAACGGGCTGATTTAAGACTTTTTGTTGATCCTTTGATGCCTACTAGGGCCCCCTCTGAAGCACACAGTGGCCCCCTGAATATGGGTGCGGGAGTGCCACATTGGACCGCCCTATACACCGGATGGCCTTGTGCCTGCGAAGCGAAGGCACGAAGGGGATGGGTGAGCGCTCTTGAACGCTGTTCATGGATGATGCACGGCGGAGCCCGGTAACATAACACCGTGGGCGCGTGAGTACGTGGGAGGACACAGCCCACTCTGGGCGCGTGCGGAAGACTCTGGGCGCGTGCGGCGGAAAGGCGCAGGTTTGGACAGCAGTGAGTGGTTTGTGACCACACGGACAGTGGTGTGAAGAGAAGCACGGCAGGGTCTTGCCCAACTGACACAGCAGGATGTCCTCCAAAGTGTTGCGACCCCGGATCAAGCAGCCCATGATGGAGGGCTAACAGGCAAAAGGGGGGCAAAAGTAAAGAGACCACTGTGGCGGTGGCGGACCCACCGGGTACTGTCCAGGAGGTGCTGGCAGCAATTGCTGACTTGAAGGTAGCCTGGGAAACGAAGTTGGGCCTAGCCATGAAAGAGCTGCAGGAGGGCCTGGACCTCAAGATCGGAGCGGTCCAGGAAGAGGTGAACCTGCTGAGGCAGGACGTGTGAATGATTGCGGAGCGCACTGGGGCACTGGAGAAGGAGTTGGCCCCGAACACGGAGGCATGCGCTGCACATGCTAAGGAGCTTCATGCCCTCGTGCAACGAGTAGGCAATCTGGAGGACAGAGCAGAGCAAGCAGAGGGGCGCGCCAGACGCAATAACATTCGCATAGTGGGTGTACTGGAAGGGATGGAAGGACCGAACCCCACTGAATACGTTGAAACCATGCTCTTGCAGGAGATTACAGGCGGGGAGTTGACCCAGGGGTTCGCAGTTGAAAAGGGCGCATAGGGCCTTGACCAGGAGACCGGCCCCAGGAGCCCCCCCACGGCCGCTGATCGCGAAGATCTTGAATTATCGTGACCGCGAGAAGATTCTCGAATTTTTCCGGAAAGGAGGAATGATAGAAAGGGGGTCAGCGAAAATAACGGCGTATCCGGACTATATGCTGTTTGTACAGCGTAGTCGAATGAACTTCGGATCGGTGAAAAGGAGGATTAGAGAAGCAGGCCATCGCTACATGTTGCTCTACCCTGCCAGGTTAAAGGTGTTTTGCAAGAACAGATCCCTTTTCTTCGAGAGGCCGACTGAAGCGATGGATTGGCTGGATATGCAGGGTCGACCTCAGGAACAGGATGTCCAGATGGAAGCGGCTGGAGATAAGTAGCACGTTGCGGAGGCACCCGTGGTGCCATAGTCATGACACTGGGACTGGAATATAGAATGGTATTGTGCTTCTGGGGAGGAAGTCACGGTATCTGCCGGCGGGTCCCGTTGGATGCACTCTCCTAAATAGATGATCGGGAGCTCCTGAGAAGCACCCTCTGAACCCAATAGTAGCATACTTAGTTAGGTCACTGTTAGATTGGTGACGCCCTGCGGGGTCCTTGTTCTCGGATACGAGACAGGTCCTGACTTGGGTAGGCCTGAGATCCAGGAATGGAGCTGGGCAACTGTTGGGGGTTGGTAGGGAGGGGGGAGGGGGGAAGTTGTGTGCTGTGGTGTAGATTTGGGGGATGGGGAAGGGGGGTTTTGTTTGTAAATAGTAGAGAAAGAGCCGGAAAATGAACTAGCAAGGGGAGCATTAAGTGAAGGGTTAGGATGGGGATAGTCCGAACAGATGGCATTGGGTAATCTCAAAGTTGTGACCTGGAATGTACGGGGCCTTAACAGCTACCCGAAACGAAATAAAGTGATGCTGTACTTAAAGAGGATGCGTATAGACATAGCCCTGCTGCAGGAGACCCACCTCACTAGGGAGAAGCTGGAGGTGGTTAGGAGGAAATGGAAGGGCGATGTTGTGGGTGCTGCGTACTCGGCGTACGCTAGAGGGGTTATTACCTGGGTGGGGCCGCATGTGCTGTTTCGGGTGCTTGGCTCTACGGTAGACCTGGAGGGTAGAATGGTGGTGGTAACGGGTCTCCGGGAAAACAGGGAAGTGCATATCATAAATTTGTACGCCCCCAATAACGACACAGCGGCTTATTTTAGGACCCTTTACAGTAAACCTGGCCCCCTGGCAGGGGGTACGGTGGTGTGGGGGGGGACTTTAATTGTACCCAGAATCACAGGATGGACAGGTCAATGGACAGGGCAGGGAAAACACTGGGAACCTTACTGAAAGACCTAGGCCTAGAGGATGTGTGGAGAAGGTTGCATCCTATGGATAGGCAATATTCACACTACACAGCACCACATGATTTGCACACAAGGCTAGATTATATGTTTGTAACGGCCGAGATAGTGGGAGACATAGTGGGAGCGGAATACAAGGCCCGAGTATTATCTGACCACTCGCCCTTGGTAGTAGAGTGGAGACACCAGCCCCCAAGACCGCGGATCCCAACATGGAGACTCAGGACCGAGGCTCTGCAGGACGAAGGGTTCCGGGAGGGTCTGAGGGATGCCATCGAAGAATATTTTGATATAAATACGGGAAGCGTACGTTCTGTGGGCACACTGTGGGAAGCGTTCAAGGTGGTGGTGGGTGGAGTAGCCATTTCCAAAGCTAAAGGGCTCCAGGGGGGTATAGAAAAGGAACTCCAAGAAGCGGAAAGGGAGCTGGAAGATCTTACACGTTGTGAGAACACTGCCCATGATAACAGAACCAAGATAAAAGAGCTATGGTTGTCCTGCAGTGCACTTTGGGATAGGCTGTGCAGACTCAATTATAGGAAATGCACGGAGAGGATACACGCAGGGGGTGACAAGCCGGGCAGATTGCTGGCCTGGCTATATAAGAGTGAGACCCCCCGCTCAGTGATCAGTGAGATTAGAGAGGAGGGAGGTTGCATCTGCAACACCCAAGAGGGGGTAAACAAGGAGTTCCTCAAGTTTTACAGACACTTGTACGAGGACACGGGGGAGGATATGTGTCAAGACCTACTGGACACATTGGAGGACATAGAGTTGCCCACCCTGGACGACCTAGAACATGCGGAGTTAGATGCACCTGTCACCTCGGATGAGCTGGAGGTGGTGATTCAGAATCTGCCCACATGCAAGGTACCTGGTTCGGATGGGTTGCCTAGTGAGTTTTACAAAACATATAAGCAAGAGCTACTCCAGCCACTGCTTGCCACTTTCAACGAGGCCTATGAGCAGGGGGAACTCCCATTGTCCCTCAGCGAGGCTGTGATCATCCCACACTTGAAACCAGGTAAGCCGGCCGTGGAGTGTGGGTCTTACAGACCGTTGTCCATGCTCAACCAGGACAGCAAAATACTTACAGCAGTGCTGGCTAATAGGCTGAAGAAGGTGATTGGGAAGTTGATACACCCAGATCAGACGGGATATGTTCCAGGCAGGAACATCACCGATAACCATAGGAGGCTACACCATATCATTGACCAAACAGAAGAGGATACGGGCGAGTTGGACATAGTGTCGTTAGACGCGGTCAAAGCCTTCAACTCGGTAAGATGGCCCTGGCTGAAAGCGGTCCTGAGGGGATACGGAATGGGACCCGGATACCTCAGGTGGGTCCAGTTGTTCTACAGCACCCCGATGGCGAGAGTCAAAACGGGGTCCACAGTCTCAGACACCTGGCAACCTAGCAGAGGGACCAGACAGGGATGCCCCTGGTCACCCATGCTATATATACTAGCATTAGAGCCGTTGGCAATATGCCTGCGACAACAATATGGGGTGGTGGGCATAAGTACTGTAAGTGGTAGGCACCTGATATCACTATATGCGGATGACATGCTTCTTTATTTGCGTTATCCGGAAGAAAATCTGCAGTATGTGTTGGAGGTAATGGAATGGTACGCCACCCTTTCGGGCATATCGGTGAACCCTAGAAAGTCTAGTCTGTTTCCTCTGGGCGGATATAGAAATGTCCCGTTACAGAGGCTGCCTATCCTGCCAATACCGTGGCAGATTGAGACATTTAGGTATTTGGGAGTAAACATTTACCACAGGATCGAGGCGGAACACAAACATAACACGGAAAAAGCGATAGAGGGGATCAAGAACAGCATGGTGTTTTGGGCTAGATTGCCGCTGACTATGATGGGGAGAGCAGTCTTGCTCAAGATGGTGGTCCTGCCTAGACTCTTGCACTTTTTCGTGAATGTCCCGTTTTTGATACCCAGGAGCCTATTTGTGAAACTTCATAGCATGTGTAGGGGTTTCGTATGGGGTAACTCCAGGAACAGGGTGGCTCTGTGGAAGCTCCAGAACCTGAGTGACAAGGGGGGTATAGGCCTGACAAATTTTGAACTCTATTACCTGGCGGGGCAGCTGCTGTATGTGGACATGTGGCTTTCGGCCGAAGACTCGGCAGAGGCTAGGCATCTGCGTGGGGACTCAGCCCTATACTTTTTGAAGGAAGTGGTGTGGTTGCGTAGGGACAAACTGGTGGGCAGGGGGCAGCTGCTGAGGCTGGGCTGGGAGATCTGGCAAAGGACATGGAGGATGATGGGGGATTCGGAGCCGTACTCCCAGCAGGCCCCATTGGTGGCGCTGTGCGGGAGCGACTCTCAACTATTTGAATCGGTCCGTAGATACTGGGAACAGGTAGGCCTGGCCACCCTCGGAGACATATGGCTGAAAGGGGATGCATTGGACTTTCAGAGGTTGCAGGAAGAGACGGGGGTGCATGGTGGCCAATATATAACTTATACTAGGCTTGTGGAAAAGACTAGAGAAAGATGGTCTGAGACAGTGCTTGCAGAGGATCCTGATGCCTCCCTGGAAACTATGTATGATGTATCGGAGGGTAGGTACGAAATATTGAGGATATACGAGCTCCTGCGAGTAAGGGCTGGGAAGGAATTGCTCCAATTGAGACAAGATTGGGAAGAGGAGGTGGGAGGACCCATGACAGACGGGCAATGGGAGTGGGCCCAGAGATACCATAAAAAGGTGGCCCGGAACGTGAGATTCCAACAACTTCAATTGTACATTACCCATAGGGCTTATCTGACTCCCGGGAAAATTGCAAAGTTTGGGGGACCAGCTACGCAGCAATGCCCCAGGTGTGGGGAGGTGTGGGGAGGTGGATGCGGGGCTGCTACACATGTTTTGGGCTTGCCAGGAAGTGCACAGGTTTTGGGATGAGGTTAAAACGAAACTGGCTGGTGGGGGAGTGATGTTGGACGTGGAATCGACCTGGTCATGCATGCTTGGGCTTTTTCCTAGACCCCGACATTCAAAACACATAAGCAAGATGAAGGACTTGGCTTATGTTTTGGCGGAAGCTGAATCTGTGGTCTGGTTTGAAGCGGTCACTAGGGGGGGCGAAGAGGAAGTAGGGCCCCTGCTGGCCTGGCGGCAGTTGGTGGCCTCTATGGAAAATCCTCACCAGGGTAACAACGGAACGGAGGACTCGGATGATGGCCGCTTAAGTATTGTGCTACCCGATAATGCTCCAGTAGACGACATGTGAGAACTGGCTCTAGTTCAAGGGGGGGGGGCGTTGGGGAGTTCTAATGGGAATGTGGTGGTCTAATGATGTTTTCTTTGCGTACTGAAACAGTTGTAATGTGTGTTTTGTTTGGTTTTGGAAAATAATAAAAGAATATTTTAAAAAAAATAAAAATAAAAAAAACATCCATAGCTGTCCATAGCATTTCAAAACAGTGCCATTCTCCCATTATCGTGAATATCGGGCGCAGAAATGTTTGCCGCGATTTTAAAAATCTGAAAGGTTCAGACGTGTGAAATAGCTCTAAACTGCTTCCAACTTGGACGTTAAGATTTCCAATGTTTTGTGGGACTAAATTATTGCTTGTGATTGTGTTCAACTGTTCAAAGCGGCTCCCATAAGAATTTAGAACAATTTAAGTATTTATGACCACATTTGGTGTTTTGCCCAGTCGATTCTAAAGACAATTGTAAAAGCCAATCTGAGAGCTGAAAAGTCAATTCCGTTTTTCTCTTGTAATTTATGGGGGGGGGAGGTGGGACTGATATTCTGTTTGATTTGTGCTATTCCTGAATGCCTGCCCTCTCCTCCCATCTCTTTGCATTGCCCATTGGGGGTTGAGGGGTGTTGCAGGGGGAACCTCTAACCATAGTGCTAACAGATCTGAACCAACACAAAAGTATTATTTTCTGTGCTGCATGTGTTTTTGTGCTCATTCCTTACTTATTCCTAATGTATTAAAGATATTATTCAGTGTTCTGTCATCCCATTGGTGATTGTTATGTACCTATTAAAATATACTGTGATTACATTTTCAATACATACATAAATATTTACCTTTGCAAACTAGCCTGATTCCTGGTTCAGTGTGACTGGGGGTGCGGGGGGGTCCAGGAGAAGGGTGTGTGCTGGATTGAAATCACTTACAATCTTTCTTCAGTCTCTCCCTCAAAACCCTATGGTTCTCCGCTCTCCAAAACCTTTACATGCTGTGCTCCCCCTGCATACCCTATTTCTCCTTCCCTCTACTTCTCCCACTCCACTGCAATGATCTCCCTCTATCATTAAAGCAAGCCCTTTTGTGGAATTATTCAAACCTAGACTGAATATGGCCAACCAAGGAATACCTCACACCCCTACACTGCAGCCCACCAACTGAACAACGCACCCCAGACCACTACTCACATTAATGCTGCAGTTGTTTGTTTGTTCTGGCTTTAGGGCCTAAAGGTAGATCTAAAGTATGTCTGTCCAGATAAAGATAATGTCGTCTATCTATCTGTACCAGTTTGAAATCTGTGGTTTATAGGGATTCCTTTCTGTAAGTGCAAACTCCTCTTCAAATGCCACCATATACAGTATTGCAAAACTGGGGGCGAAACCCGTTCCCATTGATGTTCCTCGTATCAGTAGGTAGTATTGGTTGGCATACAGAAAGACATTTTTTATTTAGGGCAATAATCATCAGATCAATAATACATTCTGCTGATACTCTTTGTTGAGTAGCTCCATGAGTTCGGAATACTCTGATCTTGTCAATATCCTCTTCTTGCAGGATATTGGTTTAAAGAGATGTAATGTCCATTGTCACCAAGATGTTGTGAACAGGTTCGAAATCCAGCCCCTCAAACGATTTGCTGGTGGCCATAGGGTATCTTATGTATGCTTCTGTGTTCCTGCTGATTGGTTGTAAAAAGATATCAACAGTTTTACATAGCCAGACATACACAGATCCACAATGCAAGCTAAACTAGGTCCCAGCCCTTTCCAACCCCAATATATATCTGGATAGAACTCTCAGATGACTCCTTTTTCTCAACTTTCCAGTTTTCATTACAGTATCATTTTATTAAAAATTAATTCAAAACTCTGTTCAAGTAAGAAATTAGGTAATAGGTCCCCCATACCCGATACAGTAAATTTGCCACTCCAAGATAGCTGCCTGCTTTTCAGCGAAATGCATATCGAGCTCACAGGAGCTATCACGTGATCGAGCATTCCTTCAATTTACAAATCCAGCATTTCCAGCCATGGACAAAACCAACGCACGCCACAATGAGAAAACCAGAAACGTATTGACTCCACTGGGAAGGCAATTATCGCACGGAAATAGATACCCAGCTTCTGGTCATCAGTACTTGATGCACAGGAATAACTTATGATCCTCTTTCCTGGGCTCTTCACAGATATCTGATGTAACATTCATGCAATACACACACACGGGCACCAGACACCCAGTAGCACAGAGACTTGTGGCAAGGATTTTCCTAGCAACCTCCTTGATATCAATCGACTAACAGAATTCTGCATATCCAGTGGACAGAGGTCATTTATGTGCATCTGCTACTGTGTAGACATGCCCGATAGGTCTTAGGTCCATATCGGCTATCTAGTTCATAACTTTTCCTTCCCCATTCCCTCTTATGCCACTTGCAGATATTTATTCAATATGACCCAATCTGCATGAGTGAATGTACAGGTTCACAGACCCCATGATGTCCCGACTTCCCGGCGTGGTGCCCTCACATGCCTGTCTGCCATATGGGGCAAAGGCAAAACAACTCTACTGTATGCTCAGGTACCTCCTCGATGGCTGAAACATACAGATGTCAAGTGTGTCCCCTTTTATAATTCAACAAAACTTTACAAGAGTCCCATCTTTCATTCTTTAGAGAACAATGACTCCTGTTCTCAATATATGAATCAATTTGACTCAGCTCGCCCGCATACCAACCGCCCACAAGGCAAACTGCAGTTACTCAGATGGTAAGTGAGATATAAAGGGCACTCTCCAAACTGTGACTCAGAGATCCTGCTCCTTTTCTTCACATATATGTCTTAGGTGATTGATACATCACTTTATTTTTTTAAAATGTGTTTATTTTTGAACAAGGCAGGGTGATAACAGTACCAACATTTATCAATAATTAAAATGCTTTATTGTAAAGCCCATCTTTTCACTTTTCCTACCCTCCACAAGATTATTAAGCCTTTCAAGGGTCCCCTCATTCATTCTTCCTCCTGTGGGGCATCTCCGCATTCCAGGACTTTCCTGGCTAATTGGGGTTTGTAAGTCAGGGGCGGAAAGTCTCAATAAAAGTCAAGAACAGGGTTCCAAATGTTCCGAAAGCACTGGAGGAGGCCCGCTCTGGCTGCCGTCACTTTTTCTGCTATCAGCACATCCCATAACTTCAACCACTAGAGGGGAAGGAGGGGGCCCTCTGCAGATTTCCATGTGCGGGCCACCACTATTCTCCCCACCAGTAAACATTGGGACAGGAGCTTGGCCTTGGGGCCTGTTCTTGGGTAGGTCCCGGGTATCGGAAGGCCCAGGAGGATGGGCTCAGGGTCTAAGGGAAGTATTATTTGTGTGATGTCGGCAATGGCCCCTAATCATTGTCTCCAGAAGCCTTGGACTTTGGGGCAGGTCCACCACATGTGGAAGAAGGATCCTATCTGTCTGCATCGCCTCCAGCAGGCCGGATCCAGAGTGTGGTTCATGTGGTGGAGATGAAGAGGGGGATAGTACCATCGTAGTAAGATCTTGTAGGTGCATTCTCTGTTTGTAATGCATGCAGACGACGAGTGAGCGTGAGTCCAGATGTCCACCTAGGCCTGATCCTCAACCGGGTGGCCCAGGTCTGCTTCCCATTGTGGTCCTCAAGGCAAGAAAGTCTCTCTGGAGGCGTTTGTATAGCACAGAAATTCTGCCCCGGGTTGGTAGGTCATTGAGGGTTAGTTATATGGCCTTTGAGGGGCGAGTTACTGCCTGGCGTATCTGCGTGTGGGAGCACCAGTGGTGCAGTTGGAGGTATGTGAACCTGTCTTATTCCTGCAGTTGAAAGAGTTCCTTGCATTGTTCAAAGGAATGCACTTGTCCTCCCTCGAAGAGTTGTTCCAAGGTCTCCAGCCCCCCCGCAATCCAGTTTTTGAAATTCCGGGGAGCTGTTCCCGGTGAAAAGGCGGGGTTTAAGAACACCGGAGATGAGGGGTTAAGTCCTCTTGGAATCTTTTTTTGCCTCAGAGTTCTGTCCCAGATGGCCACGGTGTGTCTGGTAGCCACCAGCAGTCCATGCCATTGCTGCCTTGTCGCTGGGGGAATATGAGGGAGAAAGCGTAGGGGGAGAGCCAAAGGTGATTGTTCCAGCTCTACCCACCTGGGGCGATTGGTGAGTGTTTGCCACGCTTGAATGCAGGATAGTTTAGCTGCAGTCTGGTAGTTCTGCAGGTCCGGGACCCCCAGGCCTCCAAGTTTTGCATTTCCTAGCATCGTGGTTTTGGGGATTCTAGCCTTGTTCCCCTTCCAAATGAATTGGAACATCTTCCTCTGCAGTTTTTGGAGTGCCAGGGTCGGAATCGCGACAGGAAGGGCGGAGCATGCGTACAGGAATCTCGGGAGCAGGTTCATTTTACATGCTGTGATCCGGCCCATTAGAGAGATTTCCTGTGTCGCCCAGCATTTCAGGTCTGCTTCAAGCTCTTTGAAGAGCGGGGGGAAGTTCACATGATAGGTGTCCGTTGGGTTGGCTGGGACCTGGACCCCCAGGTAGGAGATCGTCTTCGTTTTCCATTGGATTGGACACATAGGAATCAAGACCTCTCGCTCCCTCTGGGGGATCCCTATCCCCAGTGCCGTTGACTTGTTGAGGTTGATGGTGAATCCTGTGACCATACCATAACTATGTATTTCTGCTAGAGCCTGTGTCAGGGTGCTGCGGGGGTCCGTGATGGTTAAGAGGACATCGTCCGCGTAGAGCGCTGATTTATGGTGTGAGGGACCAGCTCGGAAGCCCTTGATCAGGCTGCTCTGTCTAATCTGTTGGGCAAAGGGTTCCATGATCAGGACAAATAGGAGCGGAGACAGTGGACATCCCTGTCTGGTTCCGCAGGTCAGTGTAATGGGGGCTGAGAGGTTGCCATTAATTCTAAGCAAGGTTTTGGGCGATTTATAATTAGCCAAGACCATAGTGCGGAATTCTGGCCCAAATCCAAATGCCTCCAGGGTGAGTTCCATGAAGGTCCAATCCACCCTGTCAAACGCTTTGGTTGCGTCTAAAGCCATGAGCACCATACCCTGTGAGTCTCGGGAAGCCAGGTCCAGGGCCCTGCGTATGTTGTCGCCTGTGAATCGATTCTTCAAAAAAGCTGCTCTGGTCGGGTTGGATTATGCCTGGTAGGATATGTGATAGGCGTGTTGCTAAGATTTTGGAGCAGATATTAGCATCAATATTGAGTAGAGCAATAGGTCTGTATGAGGCTGTGTTTTTTGGGTCTCCTCCTGGTTTAGGCAGGAGGACTGTGATTGACTCCTGCATGGAGGGGTTTATGACGCCCGTGTCTGTAAAGGAGTTGAATAGTTGCACCAGTGGGGTGAGGAGTTGGGGCCTGAAGACCTTATAGAACCTGGTTGAGTAACCATCAGGACCCAGGGCGCGGGGTTTAAGAGATTTGATGGCCTCATCTACCTCTTCACTGGAAATTGGAGCATCCAAAATGTCTCAGGCATCGCTTGGTAGTTGGGGAAGTGCCGCTGATTTAAGGTATTCCTTTTGTTCTTCGGGGTCCCGTGGCGGGGCATTCATTACTTGTGTTAGATGATCTGCTGCCTAGCGTTGTTTGTCCTGCTCGGCACGCTGTGTTCTGCCTTGTGGATCCCACAGTCCGACGATCGTGTTGTTCTGTTTTGCTTTAGCCAGCTTGGCAAGCAGAAGCTTGTTTGCTTTGTTGTTTTTTGCATAATAACATTGTTTGACTTTTGCCAGTTGATGTGGCGTGTGTTCGGCGTAATGGGCTTCAATCTTCTTTTGCGCCATGCAAACGGGACCATCCTTTTTCTTTATGGATCCTCTCTGCTTCCCGGAGGTCTTCTTCAAGGGCCAGATGGGTTTGTCGCTTAAGTTTGTGAAAGGCTGTGCCTTGAGCTATCAATTCTCTGCATACGACCGCCTTCATGGCATCCCAGGTGTTGCCGGGGAGGTGTCCGCAGTAGGATTCTCTTTGAAGAAATTCCTAATTGTAGATGCGATTGTGTCCCTAAGCGGCATCTCGTTAAGCATTGGATCATAGAGTGTCCATCTGTGTTGCGCTGAGCCAGTTGCCTCATGTACTCAGAACTCTAAGGTCATTGGGCCATGGTCAGATAGGATTCTTGGGCCTATGGTTACGTCATTGGTAAATGAGAGAATTTGGGGAGAGACCAGGAGAAGGTCTATTTGGGAGTGGGTTCTATGGACGTGCGAGAAGAAGGAGAAGTCTTTTTCTGAGGGGTGGAGTACCCTCCATGAATCAACCACATCCAGAGTTCTGAACAACTGCAAAAGAGCTAATGCTGTGGCGAAGTCCCCGGATGAGGGCGGATGGGATTTGTCTTTCGTGGGGTCAGGGACTCCGTTGAAGTTGCCGCCGATGATGATTTGGCCCTCCAGGAAGGGGGAGAGGGATGTGCTCAGAGCTTCGTAGAAAGCAGCTTGACCTGTGTTCGGGGCGTATACTGATACAAAGGAATACAGTTGACCCAGCAGAAGACACTTCACTGCCACAAATCGGCCATCCGGGCAGAGTTTAGTATCTAGTATCTGGAGGTCCAGCCCCTTCTTGAAGAGAATTGCTGTGCCTCCTTTTTCCGTGTTCCCCGATGCACAGAACTGCTTCAGAAAGAGCCGGGAGTGAATGTGCCCAAAATCATCTGGCAATAGGTGTGTTTCTTGTATCATGGCCACTGCAGCATTTTCGTTTTGAAGCTTTTGCAAGATTGACTTGCGTTTGGCCGGAGAATTTAAACCGTTAACATTCAGAGAGATGAACCTCAGAGTGGGGTGATCGGGAACAAGAGGTGGGGGTGCCGCCGTGTTTGGAGGGGGGGTGTAAGGTGAAGATGAATCAGCCGGCATCACATTGATTTTGTAACTGCACCTTTACCTGCCATTGAAATTTTTTGATCCGGCCTCTAATGGGAGGACAGAGGTTTAACTAAGGAGAGGGCCAGTTTTGTTAGGCTGGCACCTCCTCCGGCCAACGTGGGCAAATAACTGAGAGTAGCCAACATGGCTAAAATTGTGGGTTAAGAATTCCAAGGACGCAGGTGGATAGTACCTCGGAATTGGGCATAGGCCGTGGGGTAGGGCCCGCTGCTTCAGTTCCATTTTTTGAGGTCATGGGTGGCGAGTTCGCCCTCAGATTGATACATCAATTAAAGGTGCTCTTTCCCCCCATGCCCCCTCCCCTAAGCTTTTTCTCTCTTGCTTTCCATGTGTTCATTTTTAGGATTCTGATTTACTTATCATTATTGGGGGATTAAACAATTTATTATTAAATACTTTTAGTTCACTTCTAATCTCACCCAATGGAGGGTATCTCTTTCCCTGCCCATAGGTCAGTTTATTGATTAATGGATGAAGTCAAAATGAGTCCCCCCTGACATGAGTTTTTATAATGTGTCCTGTTCATCAGGGATCGTCCTAAACAGTTTGATCTTGGTACTAAGGAAGGCGGAACAACTTGGTTACCACTGCTGAAACATAATAGCCCTGTGCAAACTGTGCAGACACGCAGCAAAGTGGCTCCTCAATTCAAATACATACAATTTAAGCTTTACGTAGACCCCTGAGCCCAAGCATTGTATTTTTGGCAGGTTTTTCCAATTATAGCACCTAGCAATTAGCTAGACAGAGAGTTACCCCTATATCTATCTAGGCTTGTTTGAGGTTTAGCTTCCTGGAAACCCAGTGCTATTTTTAATCATTCTTCACGTGTTGTTTGTGTTAAGTAAGTAATTTTGCCATGCTTTAAGGTATGGTAGAATGGATTTTTCTTCAGTCACCACTGTGATGTCATGTGTGTCCTCTCTTGAGTTTTTCAAAATAAAGATGAATTAAATTGCATTCATGAAAATGTTTCCGCCTAAATAGATGCATAAAAATGTTGTCATATGGCGTAAAATGAAACATGCTCTAACCATTTCTTGGTTATAAGCATTTGAAGGATACGTGTTAATTTCAGAATACACCCAGAAATGTTCATACTACTGAAATAAGAGGAATTATATTTCTGTTAAATTATTTTCCTGTTGAGACCACCCCTTGTGTTACAATCTTCTTCATTTGGACATAAGGTGAGGACACTCTTAAACAATTTCATAACTCACTAAATGGCTTCCAACAATGCATCAGTTTCACCAATACGCCAAGAAGAGCATACATGTTTCTGGCTACAACAATCTTGGTTGTAGAAAGGGTGATCTAGAAAAAGTATTATTAAAGATACCCAACGACAAGAACAAGTCCATTTAAAAGGATAGTTTCCTCCCAAGCCACACACAAACTGTTTGATATCCATAGACATGCCATCCCATACCAATGGATATGCTTCAACAGGAAGTCAAGGGAACACCACTTTCAGACACTCTGCACATCCTTCTTGCAGAAGGGTCACTCAGTAAATAACTGAAAATACCCAGGGACAACTTGTTCCATTACAGAGACAGCAGAGACGCAGAATTAATTCCTTAATTGTCACCTACCATTCAGCTCTAACACAATGGAATATGATTGTTAAGATCTACAACCAATATTAATCAGGGATGGAGAGCTGAGAAACATCTTCAAAGAAGCTCAAATAATTGCATACATACAACCGAGAAATGTTACACAGTCTCTGAGCAGGAGCATATTTCTACTAAATAAACAACAAAGAAGACCTGGAACGTACCCCTGCAACATCAGGTGATGCAACTCCTGCCATCATAGTACTGGATCTGTTTTAACAACCCTACGGAACTGAACAATTCAGATACAAGGGGGATAAAACTGCAGATCATCCAATGTTGTGTACCTTATCCTAAGTAATTAATGCTTGCAATGCACATATGTAGGTGAGACCTGCAAGAAGTTGCATGAAAGGATGATCCTACACAGATGCACCATCTCGAACCATGAAACAGAAAAACCAGTGGGTCAACACTTCACACAGGATGGAGACTAATTGAAGGATCTGCCAGTGATGGTTTTAAAAGGTGGACTCTTGATTAGCACTCACAGAAGAACAGGACTTACCCGAACCTGGTTAACCTAAAATACAGCTCTCTGAACATAGATAAACATGTTGTGACACTTAGGGCGAGCTTTAAGCACAGGTCCAGGATTGTCATCACATCAACAAAGTCAGAAGATCACCCTCCAGTACCATGTCTCACCATCAGCTGTCGGGAACTACTTCAAAAGGCCCCTAATGGGTGAGGGACAGAGGACACAGAAAATGGAAATCTTGGCCATCTAAGCTTAAACGCGTTGCACCCATTACCCAACATGGGACACGCTGAGATTACAGCAGACATTGCACCATTAAAACATGAGTGACATGTTTTCTATTTGCTTGTTATTCAGTGAATAAAGTCCAACTTCAATCGTAGTTCAAAGATATGTAGATTTTTTAATTTTTTAATTATTGTGTTTATAAAGTTCATAAAAGATTGAGCTTAATTGGTTAAACTTCACCAAAAAAGCTAACTATCTCAATTGAGGCAAAACAGAAAAACCCATCAGGCTAATTCATTTCGGATTTGTATCCTTCATCAGAGCCAGGTTAGTACTGCACACGTTATAATGTATTATAGATGGATTTAGAAGGTTTACAATGTTTAAGTTCATAATTAATCCGTACATCATGTACAACAACCAGATATTCAAGAATTAACAATCAAAAATAATCATAATTAACGAACAGGGCGCCCACAGGGACAGACAAATATTTAACATAAAAGTGAAATGGGAAAAAAGAGAAAAAACAAACAAGTAGGCATACATCATTACAAATCGTAAAATGCAACATTTACAAAGATAATGATTTTACTCTATAGTTCAAATGGTTAATGGAACTGGTCAACTACATACTAAGATGGCAACGTGATCCCTTGTGGTGACTATGGTGCTTAAAGGTCGAACTAGCGGCATGTGGTTACTCTGCCAAGATGTTAATTGTCGTACTATATTGTGTGAGAATGCCTGTGGTTAATTTAGCCTGTCACTAACCTGTGTGCCAGTTTGCAACTCACGCGTACTGTCCGCGTGTGGTGTTTCTCTATGAAGCACTGCCTGGTATGGAGAGAGCAAACGTGTTATCTCCTCCATGTTATTTACTGCTGTCAGTCTATACGCAATTTGATTTCACGTTGCATTCTGCAAAGATATTGCTTACCTGGAGCGTTGTGAGCAGCGTCTTGCTCAATCAACTCCGAACAGCGTCTGGGACTCGCGGTTCGTGTCGTTGCCCTGGGCAACGTTATGTAAACAAAATGGCCGTTCGTGTAATGCAAAGTCGGCCATATTGGTAGAGGCAATACTTGGACATTGATGGCAAAGAGTGTGAAATTTAGTTAGTAAATGTAAAAAATGTAAATATAAAGATGTTAATTGCACATGTAAATAATTGTAAGTCTCATGATATCTGCGTATCGTATGTTGTGCAGCTGGCACGTGTATGTTCTAATAGTTTATGTAAATCCATTGTGTGCCTCATGGTTTGGAATGTCTAATTGGCCATTAATGTAAATTCATGTTGCATCAAGATGTACTATCTAACATACATAAACAAAAATAAAAATAAATAAATCATAAATAATAAATAATAAATAATAAAAATTACAAAAACTATCTGAAGACAGTTTAGCTAGAGAAAACAGTGTTTTCAAATCGGATGGTGATTTATACTTTTTACATGAGCATGTAACAATTTGGCATGTTCATTATTAACATTGCACGGTGAACAAATGGTGACATTATTACAGGAAGCAGTTGAGATCAAATTCCTCGTTGAGTCCTCGTGGTGCCAAAGAATCAAGCCGATCTATCCAATAGGCTTCTCTTTGTTGCTTTCTTTTTTTCAAATCAGCATATACGTTTGTCATTTCTAGGGTTTCCAAAATTTGGAACTTGACTTGAGAAATGTTGTGCTGCTTTGCATTAAAGTGTCTTACTACCGCTGAATTAGTGTTTTTATTGCGTATGCATGACTTATGTTCATTCATCCGAATTCTCAGTTTACGACCTGTTTCACCTACATAGTAAAGTCCACATGGGCAACGTATACAGTAAATACAATTTTCAGTATTGCAAGTACCATAGCTTTTTATCATGATTTTTTCTCCCGTGTATGGATGCGGAACCAGTCCTCCTTTGATAATGTTATTGCAATTACTGCAATTTAAACATGGAAATGTTCCTGTCTTTTTTGGTTTGATCCTTTTGGTTCTGGTGTCTCTAGTATTGACTAGATAATCCCTAAGGTTGCTGGATCTTTTGATAAGCAAACGTTGGGGTCTTTAAGAACAGGTTCTTAGTTCTTTCATCATTTTTAAGTATTGTCCAATGTTTATTTATACATCTTTTGATCTGCATACTTTGGGATGAATATTTAGACACATATACAAGTGATGGAGATTGTTTTTTATCCTTTGGTACTAGAGTGCTGGTTCTTGTTATTGTTTGTAGCTTTTCTTTTGCTGACTGTAGATCTTCGTTCGGGTATCCCCTATCTTTAAGTTTTTTGCTTAGTTTTTCTAGTTCTTGTTTGTACTCTCTATCATCACTGATAATTCTTTTTAATCGCAACATTTGTCCATAAGGTAAATTCTTCAGAGCATTTTGTGGATGGAAACTCATACGGTGTAATAGATTGTTCCTATCTGTAGGTTTTGTGAATAAAGAAGTAGTGATTTGTTGATTGTTTACATTCACCAGGATATCCAGATAATGGATTCCAGGATTGCCAATTTCCGAGGTAAACTAAATCCGCGGGTCTATATTGTTGATGTAACTTATAAACTCATTGAGTTCTTCTCTTGTGCCTTGCCAGATGCTGAATATATCATCTATATAACGCACCCATGTTTTCAATTTATTCTGCCATTCAGGTTTTTGCAAGATATGAGTCGTCTCTAATTGGTACATAAACGCATTTGCGTAAGGTGGTGCCATTGTTGCTCCCATGGCTGTTCCGGAGGTTTGAATGTAAAATTCATTATTATGTTCAAAATATGAATTCATTGCAATGAAAGAGAGTAGTGATAAGATATATTATTTCACTGCTCCTATATCGTTTTCCTGTAACAGGTGCCACTCTACGGCTTCTTGTCCCAAGTCATGTGGAATGCTTGTATAGAGGTTTACCACATCTATAGTGAAAAGTATGTCATTCTCTGTAAGTTGGACTCCTTCTATGATGTTCAGAAAGTGTGTGCTGTCTTTCACATACGTAGATGTCTTCTGTATTAAAGGGTTCAAGAAAAAATCTATGTATGTTCCTAGTGGTTGTAAAATCCCTCCTGTGGCTGCTACTATCGGTCTTCCAGGTGGATTGTCGAGACTTTTATGGATTTTAGGCAGCAAGTAAAAGAGAGGAATGTTTGGTTTTAAGTTCAATAGAAAAGCCTTTGTCTTATGTGTTATCATTTCTCTTTCTTCTGCTTTTGTAAGAAGTTCCTCTAGATCTTTTAATATTTCCATGGTCGGGTCGTGATCTATTTTGGCGTAAACATTATGATTGTCCAGTTGTCTTTTGCATTCATTTTCATAATCTGAGGTGTTTAATAATACCAATGCACCCCCTTTATCTGCTGGTCTAATGGTTATTTTTTCATCAGAGTATAGGTTCTGGACAATTGACATTTCCCCTCTGCTGAGGTTTCTGTTCTTTGTTGTTCCGTATTTGATCTTTTTAAGATCTGTTATAACCATTTTTTCAAAAATGTCAATTGCTGGTACATTAATTGGAGGAGAAAAGGTGCTTTTTGGTTTGAATTCTACTAATTCTGGTGGTTCTGGTGAAGAGTTAGTATTTTCCATTTCCGCAAAGAAAACTTTAAGTTTGAGCTTTCTAGTCAATTTATGCAGCTCTACCTTAGTGTTGAATAAATTGGTATTATAAGTCGGTACGAATTTCAGACCTTTCTGCAACACCTCTTCTTCTTGTTTAGTTAGTGTTCTGTTTGAAATATTAACCACTAAGTTGCTCGTGCTTGAAATCTTGTTTGAACTCCGGTGCCCCTTCCTCTTGCCCCTCCTCGTTCGTTTCTTCCTTGTTGGTTGTCTAAAAAAGAGGTTTGTCGTGATGTTGATGCACTGGTACTTGGGGTGGCTCTGTTATGACCACTATCTCCTTCTGCTCTTTGTTGTTGAGGTTGTGCAGTCTGTTCATCTCTGTTAGAATGTACTCTGAACTGCTGTTTTCTGAGTTCCGGTTGGGATTGTGTGGCCTCTGAGGTTGATTTTGGAATTTGTCCGCCCACGTGTAAACTTCGTCTCTCAAATAATCAAACGTGTCACGCCTGAACTTCCTTATTTTTCTTGCTTCCAAATCAGTTTTGTATCCCTCTAATCTTGTGCTGATATCTGCAAGTATTTCATCCAATGAATCTTTACTTGTAAGTTCAGTCATTTCTGCAGATAAGATCTGTATCTCTTGTTCTAGATTCTGTATGTTCGTAGAGAGCTCCTTAATCGTAAGTAGAATTAAGTCCAAAGAGCATTTATTAAGGATCTGTTCCCATTTATACACAAATTCCTTGCTTTCTTTACACAAAGTCGGTTTAAGTCCAATTCGTAAGCCTCTTGGTATCCTTTGTGCCTTGTAATAATGGCCTAATGTCACTGCATGTAATTTCCGGTTAATTGTTTTTCGAATGGTGTACTCAAGTTGTGTTGTCCTTCTATTGGGATCTGCATCCTTTAGTGTGCTGTTGGTTTCCTTAATTAGGCCTAGGATTGCGTTTGCCTCTTCTGTTGAGAAACCTAAACTTGTCGCTCTCGTGTCCGTTAGTTTTTCAATTTCTTCATAGGACATAATCGCGTGCTTCCTCTCAAAAAATTACACAGAAGTGAAAATAATGAAAAAAGAGAGGGGCGAGAGTGCACAGCTTCTTTTCTTAATAGTATATTTCCTTTCCAATAGATTGTTATTTTGTGAATAGATTTGTTAATGGGGTGCAGCCCACTATCATGTGCCACCGTGTTGGGCACAGAAAATGACCATAGAGAAAAAGAGACCGAGGCAATTGTGCCTTCGGTGTGGGCCGCACACCCTTAATTCCCACTAAGGGTTAATCAATTTCTTTTGTGCTTGTTATTCAGTGAATAAAGTCCAACTTCAATCGTAGTTCAAAGATATGTAGATTTTTTAATTTTTCAATTATTGTGTTTATAAAGTTCATAAAAGATTGAGCTTAATTGGTTAAACTTCACCAAAAAAGCTAATTATCTCAATTGAGGCAAAACAGAAAAACCCATCAGGCTAATGCATTTCGGATTTGTATCCTTCATCAGACCCAGGTTAGTACTAAACACGTTATAATGTATTATAGATGGATTTAGAAGGTTTACAATGTTTAAGTTCATAATTAATCTGTACATCATGTACAACAACCAGATATTCAAGAATTAACAACCAAAAATAATCATAATTAACGAACAGGGCGCCCACAGGGACAGACAAATATTTAACATAAAAGTGAAATGGGAAAAAAGAGAAAAAACAAACAAGTAGGCATACATCATTACAAATCGTAAAATGCAACATTTACAAAGATAATGATTTTACTCTATAGTTCAAATGGTTAATGGAACTGGTCAACTACATACTAAGATAGTAACGTGATCCCTTGTGGTGACTATGGTGCTTAAAGGTCAAACTAGCGGCGTGTGCTTACTGTGCCAAGGTGTTAACTGTCGTACTATATTGTGTGAGAATGCCTGTGGTTAATTTAGCCTGTCACTAACCTCTGTGCCAGTTTGCAACTCACGCGTACTGTCCGCGTGTGGTGTTTCTCTATGAAGCACTGCCTGGTATGGAGAGAGCAAACGTGTTATCTCCTCCATGTTATTTACTGCTGTCAGTCTATACGCGATCTGATTTCGCGTTGCATTCTGCAAAGATATTGCTTACCTGGAGCGTTGTGCGCAGCGTCTTGCTCAATCAAATTCGAACAGCGTCTGGGACTCGCGGTTTGTGTCGTTGCCCTGGGCAACGTTATGTAAACAAAATGGCCGTTCGTGTAATGCTAAATCGGCCATATTGGTAGAGGCAATACTTGGACATTGATGGCAAAGAGTGTGAAATTTAGTTAGTAAATGTAAAAAATGTAAATATAAAGATGTTAATTGCACATGTAAATAATTGTAAGTCTCATGATATCTGCGTATTGTATGTGTGCAGCTGGCACGTGTATGTTCTAATAGTTTATGTAAATCCATTGTGTGCCTCATGGTTTGGAATGTCTAATTGGCCATTAATGTAAATTCATGTTGCATCAAGATGTACTATCTAACATACATAAACAAAAATAAAAATAAATAAATCATAAATAATAAATAATAAATAATAAAAATTACAAAAACTATCTGAAAACAGTTTAGCTAGAGAAAACAGTGTCTTCAAATCAGATGGTGATTTATACTTTTTACATGAGCATGTAACAATTTGGCATGTTCATTATTAACATTGCACGGTGAACAAATGGTGACATTATTACAGGAAGCAGTTGAGATCAAATTCCTTGTTGAGTCCTCGTGGTGCCAAAGATTCGAGCCGATCTATCCAATAGGCTTCTCTTTGTTGCCTTCTTTTTTTCAAATCAGCATATACGTTTGTCATTTCTAGGGTTTCCAAAATTCTTTTATTCATTCATCCGAATTCTCAGTTTACGACCTGTTTCACCTACATAGGAAAGTCCACATGGGCAACGTATGCAGTAAATACAATTTTCAGTATTGCAAGTACCATAGCTTTTTATCATGATTTTTTCTCCCGTGTATGGATGCGGAATCAGTCCTCCTTTGATAATGTTATTGCAATTACTGCAATTTAAACATGGAAATGTTCCTGTCTTTTTGAACATAAGTCATGCATACGCAATAAAAACACTAATTCAGCGGTAGCAAGACACTTTAATGCAAAGCAGCACAACATTTCTCAAGTCAAGTTCCAAATTTTGGAAACCCTAGAAATGACAAACGTATATGCTGATTTGAAAAAAAGAAGGCAACAAAGAGAAGCCTATTGGATAGATCGGCTCGATTCTTTGGCACCACGAGGACTCAACGAGGAATTTGATCTCAACTGCTTCCTGTAATAATGTCACCATTTGTTCACCGTGCAATGTTAATAATGAACATGCCAATTTGTTACATGCTCATGTAAAAAGTATAAATCACCATCCGATTTGAAAACACTGTTTTCTCTAGCTAAACTGTCTTCAGATAGTTTTTGTAATTTTTATTATTTATTACTTATGATTTATTTATTTTTATTTTTGTTTAAGTATGTTAGATAGTACATCTTGATGCAACATGAATTTACATTGATGGCCAATTAGACATTCCAAACCATGAGGCACACAATGGATTTACATAAACTATTAGAACATACACGTGCCAGCTGCACAACATACGATACGCAGATATCATGAGACTTACAATTATTTACATGTGCAATTAACATCTTTATATTTACATTTTTTACATTTACTAACTAAATTTCACACTCTTTGCCATCAATGTCCAAGTATTGCCTCTACCAATATGGCCGACTTAGCATTACACGAACGGCCATTTTGTTTACATAACATTGCCCAGGGCAACGACATGAACCGCGAGTCCCAGACGCTGTTCGGAGTTGATTGAGCAAGACGCTGCTCACAACGCTCCAGGTAAGCAATATCTTTGCAGAATGCAACGCGAAATCAGATCGCGTATAGACTGACAGCAGTAAATAACATGGAGGAGATAACACGTTTGCTCTCTCCATACCAGGCAGTGCTTCATAGAGAAACACCACACGCGGACAGTACGCGTGAGTTGCAAACTGGCACACAGGTTAGTGACAGGCTAAATTAACCACAGGCCTTCTCACACAATATAGTACGACAATTAACACCTTGGCACAGTAACCACACGTGGCTAGTTAACCTTTAAGCACCGTAGTCACCACAAGGGATCACGTTGCCATCTTAGTATGTAGTTGACCAGTTCCATTAACCATTTGAACTATAGAGTAAAATCATTATCTTTGTAAATGTTGCATTTTACGATTTGTAATGATGTATGCCTACTTGTTTGTTTTTTCTCTTTCTTCCCATTTCACTTTTATGTTAAATATTTGTCTGTCCCTGTGGGCGACCTGTTCATTAATTATGATTATTTTTGGTTGTTAATTCTTGAATATCTGGTTGTTGTACATGATGTACGGATTAATTATGAACTTAAACATTGTAAACCTTCTAAATCCATCTATAATACATTATAACGTGTGTAGTACTAACCTGGCTCTGATGAAGGATACAAATCCGAAATGCATTAGCCTGATGGGTTTTTCTGTTTTGCCTCAATTCAGATAATTAGCTTTTTTGGTGAAGTTTAACCAATTAAGCTCAATCTTTTATGAACTTTATAAACACAATAATTGAAAAATTAAAAAATCTACATATCTTTGAACTACGATTGAAGTTGGACTTTATTCACTGAATAACGAGCACAAAAGAAATTGATTAACCCTTAGTGGGAATTAAGGGTGTGTGGCCCACACCGAAGGCACAATTGCCTCGGTCTCTTTTCCTCAATGTTCATTTTCTGTGCCCAACACGGTGGCACATGATAGTGGGCTGCACCCCATTAACAAATCTATTCACAAAATAACAATCTATTGGAAAGGAAATATACTATTAAGAAAAGAAGCTGTGCACGCTCGCCCCTCTCTTTTTTCATTATTTTCACTTCCGTGTAATTTTTTGAGAGGAAGCACGCGATTATGTCCTATGAAGAAATTGAAAAACTAACGGACACGAAAGCGACAACTTTAGGTTTCTCAACAGAAGAGGCAAACGCACACCTAGGCCTAATTAAGGAAACCAGCAACACATTAAAGGATGCAGATCCCAATAGAAGGATAAAACAACTTGAGTACACCATTCGAAAAACAATTAACCGGAAATTACATGCAGTGTCACTAGGCCGTTATTACAAGGCACAAAGGATCCCAAGAGGCTTACGAATTGGACTAAAACCGACTTTGTGTAAAGAAAGCAAGGAATTTGTGTATAAATGGGAACAGATCCTTAATAAATGCTCTTTGGACTTAATTCTACTTACGATTAAGGAGCTCTCTACGAACATACAGAATCTAGAACAAGAGATACAGATCTTATCTGCAGAAATGACTGATCTTACAAGTAAAGATTCATTGGATGAAATACTTGCAGATATTAACACAAGATTAGAGGGATACAAAACTGATTTGGAAGCAAGAAAAATAAGGAAGTTCAGGCGTGACACGTTTGATTATTTGAGAGACGAAGTTTACACGTGGGTGGACAAATTCCAAAATCAACCTCAGAGGCCACACAATCCCAACCGGAACTCAGAAAACAGCAGTTCAGATACAGATTCTAACAGAGACGAACAGACTGCACAACCTCAACAACAAAGAGCGGAAGGAGATAGTGGTCATAACAGAGCCACCCCAAGTACCAGTGCATCAACATCACGACAAACGTCTTTTTTAGACAACCAACAAGGAAGAAACGAACGAGGAGGGGCAAGAGGAAGGGGCACCGGAGTTCAAACAAGATTTCAAGCACGAGCAACTTAGTGGTTAATATTTCAAACAGAACACTAACTAAACAAGAAGAAGAGGTGTTGCAGAAAGGTCTGAAATTCGTACCGACTTATAATACCAATTTATTCAACACTAAGGTAGAGCTGCATAAATTGACTAAAAAGCTCAAACTTAAAGATTTTTTTGCGGAAATGGAAAATACTAACTCTTCACCAGAACCACCAAAATTAGTAGAATTCAAACCAAAAAGCACCTTTTCTCCTCCAATTAATGTACCAGCAATTGACATTTTTGAAAAAATGGTTATAACAGATCTTAAAAAGATCAAATACGGAACAACAAAGAACAGAAACCTCAGCAGAGGGGAAATGTCAATTGTCCAGAACCTATACTCTGATGAAAAAATAACCATTAGACCAACAGATAAAGGGGGTGCATTGGTATTATTAAACACCTCAGATTACGAAAATGAATGCAAAAGACAACTGGACAATCATAATGTTTACGCCAAAATAGATCACGTCCCGACCATGGAAATATTAAAAGATCTAGAGGAACTTCTTACAAAAGCAGAAGAAAGAGAAATGATAACACATAAGACAAAGGCTTTTCTATTGAACTTAAAACCAAACATTCTCACTTTTACTTGCTGCCTAAAATCCATAAAAGTCTCGACAATCCACCTGGAAGACCGATAGTAGCAGCCACAGGAGGGATTTTACAACCACTAGGAACATACATAGATTTTTTCTTGAACCCTTTAATACAGAAGAAATCTACGTATGTGAAAGACAGCACACATTTTCTGAACATCATAGAAGGAGTCCAACTTACAGAGAATGACATACTTTTCACTATAGATGTGGTAAACCTCTATACAAGCATTCCACATGACTTGGGACAAGAAGCCGTAGAGTGGCTCCTGTTACAGGAAAACGATATAGGAACAGTGAAAGAATTCATCTTATCACTACTCTCTTTCATTGCAATGAATTCATATTTTGAACATAATAATGAATTTTACATTCAAACCTCCGGAACAGCCATGGGAGCAACAATGGCACCAGCTTACGCAAATGCGTTTATGTACCAATTCGAGACGACTCATATCTTGCAAAAACCTGAATGGCAAAATGAATTGAAAACATCGGTGCGTTATATAGATGATATATTCGGCATCTGGCAAGGCACAAGAGAAGAACTCAATGAGTTTATAAGTTACATCAACAATATAGACCCGCGTATTCAGTTTACTTCGGAAATTGGCAATCCTGGAATCCATTATCTGGATATCCTGGTGAATGTAAACAATCAACAAATCACTACTTCTTTATTCACAAAACCTACAGATAGGAACAATCTATTACACCGTATGAGTTTCCATCCACAAAATACTCTTAAGAATTTACCTTATGGACAAATGTTGCGATTAAAAAGAATTATCAGTGATGATAGAGAGTACGAACAAGAACTAGAAAAACTAAGCAAAACACTTAAAGATAGGGGATACCCGAACGAAGATCTACAGTCAGCAAAAGAAAAGGTACAAACAATAACAAGAACCAGCACTCTAGTACCAAAGGATAAAAAACAATCTCCATCACTTGTATATGTGTCTAAATATTCATCCCAAAGTATGCAGATCAAAAGATGTATAAATAAACATTGGACAATACTTAAAAATGATGAAAGAACTAAGAACCTCTTCTTAGAGACCCCAACGTTTGCTTATCAAAGATCCAGCAACCTTAGGGATTATCTAGTCAACACTAGAGACACCAGAACCAAAAGGATCAAACCAAAAAAGACAGGAACATTTCCATGTTTAAATTGCAGTAATAGCAATAACATTATCAAAGGAGAACTGGTTCTGCATCCATACACGGGAGAAAAAATCATGATAAAAAGCTATGGTACTTGCAATACTGAAAATTGTATTTACTGTATACGTTGCCCATGTGGACTTTACTATGTAGGTGAAACAGGTCGTAAACTGAGAATTCGGATGAATGAACATAAGTCATGCATACGCAATAAAAACACTAATTCAGCGGTAGCAAGACACTTTAATGCAAAGCAGCACAACATTTCTCAAGTCAAGTTCCAAATTTTGGAAACCCTAGAAATGACAAACGTATATGCTGATTTGAAAAAAAGAAGGCAACAAAGAGAAGCCTATTGGATAGATCGGCTCGATTCTTTGGCACCACGAGGACTCAACGAGGAATTTGATCTCAACTGCTTCCTGTAATAATGTCACCATTTGTTCACCGTGCAATGTTAATAATGAACATGCCAAATTGTTACATGCTCATGTAAAAAGTATAAATCACCATCCGATTTGAAAACACTGTTTTCTCTAGCTAAACTGTCTTCAGATAGTTTTTGTAATTTTTATTATTTATTATTTATGATTTATTTATTTTTATTTTTGTTTATGTATGTTAGATAGTACATCTTGAAGCAACATGAATTTACATTAATGGCCAATTAGACATTCCAAACCATGAGGCACACAATGGATTTACATAAACTATTAGAACATACACGTGCCAGCTGCACAACATACGATACGCAGATATCATGAGACTTACAATTATTTACATGTGCAATTAACATCTTTATATTTACATTTTTTACATTTACTAACTAAATTTCACACTCTTTGCTAACAATGTCCAAGTATTGCCTCTACCAATATGGCCGATTTAGCATTACACGAACGGCCATTTTGTTTACATAACGTTGCCCAGGGCAACGACACAAACCGCGAGTCCCAGACGCTGTTCGAATTTGATTGAGCAAGACGCTGCGCACAACGCTCCAGGTAAGCAATATCTTTGCAGAATGCAACGCGAAATCAGATCGCGTATAGACTGACAGCAGTAAATAACATGAAGGAGATAACACGTTTGCTCTCTCCATACCAGGCAGTGCTTCATAGAGAAATGCCACACGCGGACAGTACGCGTGAGTTGCAAACTGGCACACAGGTTAGTGACAGGCTAAATTAACCACAGGCATTCTCACACAATATAGTACGACAATTAACACCTTGGCACAGTAAGCACACGCCGCTAGTTTGACCTTTAAGCACCATAGTCACCACAAGGGATCACGTTGCCATCTTAGTATGTAGTTGACCAGTTCCATTAACCATTTGAACTATAGAGTAAAATCATTATCTTTGTAAATGTTGCATTTTACGATTTGTAATGATGTATGCCTACTTGTTTGTTTTTTCTCTTTTTTCCCATTTCACTTTTATGTTAAATATTTGTCTGTCCTTGTGGGCGCCCTGTTCGTTAATTATGATTATTTTTGGTTGTTAATTCTTGAATATCTGGTTGATGTACATGATGTACGGATTAATTATGAACTTAAACATTGTAAACCTTCTAAATCCATCTATAATACATTATAACGTGTGTAGTACTAACCTGGCTCTGATGAAGGATACAAATCCGAAATGCATTAGCCTGATGGGTTTTTCTGTTTTGCCTCAATTGAGATAATTAGCTTTTTTGGTGAAGTTTAACCAATTAAGCTCAATCTTTTATGAACTTTATAAACACAATAATTGAAAAATTAAAAAATCTACATATCTTTGAACTACGATTGAAGTTGGACTTTATTCACTGAATAACGAGCACAAAAGAAATTGATTAACCCTTAGTGGGAATTAAGGGTGTGCGGCCCACACCGAAGGCACAATTGCCTCGGTCTCTTTTTCACCATGTTCATTTTCTGTGCCCAACACGGTGGCCCATGATAGTGGGCTGCACCCCATTAACAAATCTATTCACAAAATAACAATCTATTGGAAAGGAAATATACTATTAAGAAAAGAAGCTGTGCACTCTCGCCCCTCTCTTTTTTCATGTTTTCTATTTGCTACACTGTAAGTAAGCAGTAGTGAAACCATTGTGAACCTTGGGGCACACTGAAGTAACATTGAAGACTGCACCAGTTTAACTTCAAGCACATATTTGTGCATTGTCACATATTATGCAAGCCAGGGTAAATTAGCAACTGTATTGATATCACTACAATAACCTGCTACTGCAAAGAGGCTGCAGAACACATTTTCAGACTGTGCGAGGAAAATCCAATACTGACCCTATTTCTTACTTATGTGTTTTAAACCTCTCATTTCAATATGCCTTTAACGTCAGGAAAATTAGAAAACTACTGGGACACACGTTTAACACTTCCTGGGACTTACTAAGTAGTTAGATGTAGAACTTTTTTTTTTATTAAATAAAATGCAGCTTTCAGATAGAAGTTTGTATTTTTCCCAAACCATTATGTGTTCCGTGCTTCCAGGAATTGTTATGGTCTCTTAGATAAGACAGCAGTTTTCAGACTGACATTCCAGGAATACCATTCCTTCAGCTGTTCCTTCACCAAACGAAAATTAAACTGGCTTTTGGTCCCACTTCATTGCGAGAACAAACTGTACTGTGTTTACCTCTTTACAAATAGCTTCACACTGCATCATCTGAAGAAGAAGTCTTGGGGACTTCAAAAGCTGATGGTTTGTTCAATCTCAGCATAGTCTTTTCAGTTAGTCCTATCAAAGGTATGAAAACCTGCATCCAGTGGGACCCTTTATCAAAATTGTTCCAACACATCTGGAAGGGAAATTCTTTTAAGCAGGCTTTAACAAGAAACTTGCTGGTCTCGTAGCTATCCCGGTTGGAAAACAAAGGTGATAGCTGGAAGGTTTAGAATTAATCTTAACCTCTGGCAATGCTCTGAGCAACACTCCAGACCATTGTTCCTCATCGGCCAAGCCATTACAAAAGGGGAAAGGCCACATGCAAATTAGGCTTGGTCCCACCCCAAAAGGGGCACTCCAGCCGAACTGCTGGTCACATCCTTTCTTTACAAGATCTCAAGAATCCAGAGACATGTTTCAGCGTCATCGGGCCTCATCAATGAGGAGGAGCTTAGGTCTCTAGGCCCAGCAGGCACAGGACCCACGTCTGGGCCTACCAGTACTACTCAGGGTGACTAATCAAAACAAGTGATGGCTTGAAGTTTTAGAATTAATCTTAACCTCTGGCATTGCTCTTGGCAGCGCTCCGGACCATCGCTCTTCACCTGCCAAGCCATTACAAAAGGGGAAAGACCATATGCAAATCAGGCTCGGCAGTCCAGCTCAAACTGCTTGGTCACATCCCTTTTGCACGAGACCACTAGCATCCCCAGACATGTTTCAGCCTCGTCAGCCATCCAAGGATGCATCAAAACAAGCAAGAAAAGGCATAACTCAGGAGAGTCTTCATCTCTCAGTGAATATAGGAGGTATGAACCTTGATCCAGACTGTATTCACAGAAAAAGCAGAAAGTAATTTAAGAAGTTTTTAGTCAGTTATTTTGAACATTATTATTTAATAGCAGCTTGGCTCGGTGTGATCCTTCAGCACAAACCACCGTTCCGCACAGTAAGAACATATTTCAAAACTAACCAGAGCCATCTTTGGGCCATGGAAATTAGTGCTCAGATTGGAAACATGGCCTTAGTGCTTACCGTTTAATGTGCGAAACACTGCCGAATTCTCCAATGAACCAAATTAACTGCAGCAATTGAAATGTTCTTCAATGTGTGTGTGTGTTTGTGTGAGTTTATGAAGGCATTGGTGATTTCTAGGATGCTCATATATGATATGAAGTGGGACATTGTGAGCAGTCCATTGTCTGAGTTCAGGTTGCATAGGTACTATAACTGGGATGTTTTACATCATAGTATAATGCCCCTATTTATTGTTTTACTCTATTTGCAAATGCAAAACCCTGGCCGAGAGCTGCAAGGAAGTGCACAACCAGGCATATAAGCGTGCATACTCACACATATGTATCTTGATTCTTTACAGATTATCACACCAATACCTTGGAAACATGTCCTAATTTTAACTACAAATGCTCTCATGTTTTCACAACTTCACCTTCTCAAATGTGCTCATTTTATATACACCTTCGCCATCTAGACCCAGGCATTTCTGAGCATTATTTCTTTTTTCTTTGCATGTCACTTTTTGTGCCTTTTGTTGGAAGTTGGTAATTGCATGGAAGCATGTGTTGAAAACGTTTGATGTATGAATATGACCAGTAATGCTTGTGAGGATCAGAAACTTGGCTGCTAGCGTTTGCAGCTGCTAAACTATCAAAAGAGGGTTTTCTTAAACACTGTTACCCAGCAACTCCTGTGAATGATGAGGCTAAGTCTGTACCCCATGGTTAAGTTGATAGATGAGAGATCCTTCGTTGAGCTGTGAAGATTAAAGTGATGTACAGGATTTCAAACATGAAAGATAACCATCGGGCCCTTTCTGTAGTAGCTTGTTAACGTACAAGATGTGGGTTTGTAAAGCATACTGCAGATAATTATTTAATTGTTCGATGAAGGAAACATGCCTTTCTTTTTTCATATAAGGGAAAAACAACAATGTAGCTTTTTACTCTGGCATTGGCAAATAGGCGGGATTGTAAAAAAAAAGTCCAAGGTTATTATTCTCTAGTGCAGATAGGATAAAATACCCCAAAATGTGTGTTATAACAATATTACAAGTGACAGGGGTGTTTTGTGATATATAGAGACGTTCGCGGATGCAGACCCAGTGCATGGCGACTTACAGTATGCTTTTTACATACTGTTGATTTCTATTGTATTCCTTATCATAAATGAACGGCACATCAGCGAATTTTCTGCTGTCATTTTCTTCTCTATCTTTTTCATGTTCTGCAATTGTCTTGTATCCTTCACCTTTACCTTACCTTACGTACATGTTTTTCCCTCAAACTCATTCCATTTTTTTTTTTACATGTTTTTTTCCAGCTGTAAAGTTTATGTCGCCATTACATTTTCTTACCTCATTTCCCTTTTTGTTCCTTTCTTGACCTCTTTCTTCATCGTTCTCTTTGTTTGCTGCACTTTGTCTCTACATCTCCTTTACATCTTCCTCTCTAGCTGTCTTTTCACCTTAATTACTTTGCATTTCTCTTTGTCCCTTTTTCTAAGCTGTGCTCCGGCCTTCACTCTTTTCTTTATCTGTTTGTTTCCCTCTTCTACCATTTCTGCTTTTTTAATAAGCTGCTTGCACTCAGTAGCACTCAATAGCAGATAGTCTTTGTTAGCAAACGAATAAGACAGAGCTCTCAGCATTATTGTTCAGAGTCAAGCAGAACGAAACATGCATTCTGATTGGCTCTCTCTGGGTCGTTACCCGGCTGAGAATCCTTCGATTCTCGGCTTGGATTCCAGCTGCCTTGTCCTCGCCGGGGGGTGTGGCAGCCCCTCAGCCAATGAGGAGGCTCGAAGTGGGGCCATCCCCGCTCCGAGCCTCCCCAAGGCTGAGAGGCTGCCTTCAACCCCCACCGGAGACTCAGAAAAGGCTTTTTTTTTCTTTCCTTCCCTCCTCCCTGCCCTCTCCAACCCACTTACCTTCTTGCTCCTTCGTCCGCGGCGGGGGATGATAGCAACCTCCCGACATGTGGAGACTCGGAGCCGGGCCATCCCTGCTCCGTGCCTCCACACTGCTGGAGGCCTCCATCGTCCCCCACTGGGTACGCAGGTACGTATTATTATTTTTTTTCTTCCCCTCCCTCCCAACCCCAGTTACCTTCTGCTCCTTTATTTTTTTCAGGAGCGAACGCACTGGGAACACTTTTGTTCCCAGCGTGTCCGCTCCCGATGGCCGCCATGGAAGGGAAAACGGACTCCGTTTTCCCTTTCCAGGTGTCCATTTTCTTGGTTGTTTCTTTATTTTTTTTGTCCCAAAACGCTGCAGCATAGAAAGTCATTCTATAGAGAGCAGCAGAGTTGTATTCGATTAGTGGATCCCCTGTCGTTTACAGCGTCTTACCTCCTTCCTTCTGGATTGGTTGTCAGCGGAGTGGGCATCATCAGCAAAAGACTGCTGATTTAAACAAAAAAAAGAAACCTCTTATTGGGCTCTGGACTAGTCTAAAATAATTCAATTTTCCTCTATCATGTTAATAACCTGTCGGTTAATAGCTTATTCCAAGTTAGGATATTATTGAAGAAGTGCCCTTCATAATTATAGCTTTCACACACACCAAGGTAGCACTATTGCTATGTATCTGTTTGTATATTGATTTCAGATTGTTGAAGTGCATCACATTCACGGCAATGATCTGCAGTCCCCTGTGTGGCGTATCGTTAGCACAGACATCCACTCATTTTATACGGCATTTGGAGTTCTTACCATAAAAACAAGTCATCTGCATAAGTCAAAATATCAACATGTCTTGTTCCTATCTGAGGTAGATCTGCTCTGATCTCCACATGCCATTGGATACAGAACAGCGACCAAAAAGGGAGAACAGGAGGAGGGAGAACTATGGTCAATAATGCCTTTTATATGTGAAAACGCCAGGAAAAATCCAGATTCAAATCCATGAAACGCCTAGCCTATCATTTTGCACTCATACTGCCCACCCAGGCCTTGACACCAAGGAAACCCTGCGCCACTCAAAGACATGTTCACTGAGATGTCAGCCTATTGGAAACAATGAACCTAGAATCAACCAGCCCCAAGAAACATCAGAAACCTCTGCCTGGTGTTCTTAGCATCAAAAAATATATTAACTGCCTATCTCCCATATCCTTGGACTGGATAAACCATGCACCCATAACTATCTTGATCATACACACCGACACTCACAACACCCCTACAGATAATTAATTGCTCACACTCTGATGGCTACCTCCATAAATGGCAAGAAATTCACACTGATATCAGAAGACTTTAAGTATTGTCTCGCCATGCAGCTATCTGTCATCGGAAAGGTCATCATACATAGGAGAATTTGAATCTAACTTTTGGCCAAGATGCACCACAGAGACCACCACCAACCAATGAATCAACCTTTCTCTTCCCACCCTAACCAAAGGGAGACACCTGCCTTTGCTGATCCTGCTCAACCTCTATGCAGTCTTTAAGACGGTTGACTACAAGCCTTTTCTTGAAGCACTAACTGCCCACATGGGATTCTATGAAGCTGTCCAATGATAGTTCACAGTCTTCCTCACTCACAGACCCAGCACTTCCATATTGCCACAACACATATCCCTCATACACCCTGCAACATTTAGAGTTCCCCGGGGAACAATCTTTTTATGAGTCATTTTCATCCTCTACATGGAGCAGCCAGTGAAGGTCTTGTTAATATACGCCTACATATACTACCAGCTGATTGGCTGTACGGGAGCTCATCTCCCCCAATCATCCACCGGGAGGCGAGAGCCGGCCCACGTCTGGAAGGCACACGAGTGCAAGGCTCGTACCTGTCCAGAACCTGTCCAAAGGCTGCCAGAGGCCAGGGCCACAATCCCTGCCCTCCTGTTCCGAGGACTATCCACCTACACACCTTCCGAACTACCTGCTGGATGATGCCTATCCTAGCCTGTTGGAGCCGCGAGGCACAAAATTGTGCCCATCTGTCCTGAGATCAGGGCATCTCGCCTGCACCTGACCGCTTCCATATGCTCGCCAAAGATGATTGTGCCGCACGTTCACACGGACTAAAACTGTTGGACACCCCCTCCTTGCTGCTTTAACCTCCGTGACGTGGTAAGACCTGCAGCCCCACTGTGCACCCCCTATTTTTGCAACTTGACTGTCCATGGACCATAAGTCTATAATGTCCCGCTAATTCGCCGCACATGGTTGCTCATATAATGTACTTTGTGCGTTGCATCCAATCCTAAGCTACTGTTGCTTCACTTAGAATGAGTTCGCACTTTGCCCAATAGTTGCTATCTCTTACTTGCTCTTACGCCGCCCTAGGTACCTAGCTCGTACTCTCGTACTTATACCCTGATTGTGTACTACTTACTCCTTACTGTCGCGACACTGCTTAACCTGCCACCAGATTTGTCCACACTTTTGTTACACTTGAAAGTTCATTGTTTGAAGGATTTAGCCTTTATGGCCGGCAGACCCACGGTTTGCACTCACTCACCTGACCAGAACTATGCCCCAGCCACTGCAATTGGCAACTAAAACTGGGATTCTGCACAGATTCTGTCTGTAGCTTTCAGGTCCTACCTACTACTTTTGCATGGATTGTCACATACCCGCTCATATTCACAGTTGCTTACATGCCTAACCTACTGTTTTGCACTGACTGGCTTGGTTGCTGTTCACATGCCTATCTTACTGCTTGTGCACTGACTGCCTGATTGCTGCTTACCTGCCTAAACTACCGTTTTTGCATAGACTGCCTTGATTGCTGCTCACATGCCTATTTTACTGCTCGTGCATTGACTGCCTGATTGCTGCCCACCTGCCTAAACTACTGTTTTTGCATTGTCTGCCTGATTGCTGCTCACCTGCCTAAACTACCGTTTTTTGCATAGACTGCCTTGAATGCTGCTCACAGGCCTATCTTACTGCTCGTGCATTAACTGCCTTGATTACTGCCCACCTGCCTAAACTACTGTTTTTGCATAGACTGCCTAATTGCTGCTCACCTGCCTAAACTACTGTTTTTGCATTGACTGCTGCTCTCCTGCCTAAATTATTAATCGTGTACCGACTGCCACATACGTGCCCACCACACCACACAACCACTATCACACCCCTGCCTAAGCGTTGCTCCCACGTATATAGTGATCTTTTTCCATCCGATGATCAGAGTGCTTAAGATCCCTTCTAATACCAATTAAAACATGCACACCCCAAGGAGTGTACTGCCTTTCCTCACTACTGTGACAGCCATAGCATACCTAGCGACTATATTGGTTGAATACCATTATTGTAATCTTTACCCTACCATGGCCCAAGTACACCCCCTATAAGTAAACAAAGGTCTACCAAATATAGCACTCCAGATCGTCCACTGAAGACATATCCATGTACTATACTTGATAGAAATGGAAGACTCTGCTTAAGACTCTCCAGACTCTATGACCCACTAGCGAGAACCCTCGCCTCTAGTAACAAAAGATCTACCCCCATACCAGTTACACCTAATCTTAAGTCTAAAGTTCAACGTAGACCCATTGCCTCTGACCCTACGCCAAGATCCCAAACAACATCAGGCTCATCAGCTGAAACTTCAGCTTGCAAAAGTCTTAAGGGTGCTCTAATAAATGCAAGATCTATGGTTGCTCATGCCACCAAAATAGCAGATATTATACAGGCAGAACACCTTGACTTCCTAGTGGTCACCGAATCCTGGCTCCATGCCGCTGCAGGACCAGCTCTCTCACTAGCTATCCCCTCGGGATATACCATTTTAAGATCAGATAGAATGGACACTCGAGGAGGAGGCATCACACTCATTGCAAGAGACAATCTACTGACTAGACTAGTGCCTTCCCTAGATACTAATTCTTGCGAGAACCTGACCACCAAACTCAACATAAACAACACCCAGACACTTACGATCCACCTAATATACAGACCCCCAGGTCCCATTGGAACCTTCGAGCATGACTTATCCAATATTGCCGCCAATAACTTAAAAAGTTCTTCCCAAGTTCTACAATTAGGGGACCTCAACCTAGGTTATAATGACCCAAAGGATGTACACGCATCCAGTGTGGCAAACATACTAATAGAACATGGCTTCACCCAAAAAGTGTTCCACCCCTCTCACACTAAAGGAAGAATCTTGGACTGGGTAGCAGACCACAATTGTAATGTTACTATCTCCTCCATATCCCCTCAGATATGGTCGGACCATCATCTTATAAACTTTGCCCTAGTCACCGATAAACCTATCTCTATACCCGCACCCCTTGCTCCACCCATTCCACTCGAAATAAAAAGAATCTACTCCCGTTTATCTTACCCACACTCAGTGCCATCCCATATAACCTGGGACCTGATGCCTTGGTCAGGGAATATAATCACATCATGACCACTTCCCTAGATGCTATAGCGCCTCTTAAACTCAGACAAAGCAAACCCAAAGCACACCTCAATTCCTGGTATACACCATACCTGAAAACACTACATGCCAAAAAAAGGTTATGCGCAACATCTTGGAAATCACTTCCGTCTGAAGAAAACAGGACCAATCTTAGTGCTATTACAACTCTATATAAAAATGTAATACTACTAGCCAAACGCGAAACCTAGAACGCTAGAATTTCCCAAGCCAACTCTAGGACTAAAGAACTTTTTGTTATCCTTAAAGAATTGGAAGCCCCCATCCCTGTGCCAGGTAACTGCACCAAGAATAAACTCTGGTGCTCGAAACATCCAGCAAGCACTGGCAAACAAAGTCACAACCTCACAAGTAAAAATTGCTAATATAAAAGCTTCATTAACTAGTATCACGCCTATCAGAACTTTATTAGACTCCCCCAAAAACACTGTCAAACCACCTCGCTTCAAGTTCTCCAAAGTCACCATAATTGAAACAGAAAAAAACATACTGTCTCTCAAACCATCCAACTGTCAGGGCGATTCATGCCCTGCTCAACTCATAAAGGATGCATCCAGGGATCTGTCACCATTTATCACAAAACTTATCAATGCCTCATTTGCTTCTAATACCATCCCAACCAACCTTAAGGAATCATGGGTGCTCCCACTACTAAAAAAACAGACTCCAGACCCCTTAATTCCCACCAACTACCGACCCATTACTACGGTACCATTTCTGCTGAAATTCCTGGATAAAATGGCCTATTCACAAATCCAAAAACATCTGGAATCAAATTCCTTAATAGGGTCAAGGCAATCTGGCTTCCGGCGCCAGCACGGAACAGAAACTGCCTTAATAGATTTGAAGGCCCAGATAGATGAACTGAGGGATAAAGGAGACTCAGCCATTCTCCTACTCCTGGACCTTTCAGCCACTTTGATTTGGTTGATCACCAGGTCTTTTGCAGTCACCTGGACTCAGCGGCATACTTCTCCACTGAAGCCATAGCCTGGATACAATCCTTTCTTAGTGACCGCACCATGAGAGTCTTCTCACCTACGGCTGTAGCCGACCTGATTCCCATTACGTGTGGCATGCCCCAGGGATCCTGTGTCTCACCAACTTTATACAACATCTTCACGAAGCCCCTTTTCGATGATCTGGATCATCTAGGTATCACCTACACTAACTATGCAGATGATACACAAATCCTCCTATCTCTTACTGGTGATTATGAAAAGGATTTATCCTTGGTGAACAAGGTTTATCTCATCATCCAGGCATGGATGGCCACCCATGGACTATGCCTGAACGATGACAAGACTGAGATCATCATCCTGGGCACTCCATCCTCCCTCAAAAAATGGAGTCCCAAATACTCAGCCTTTAACATCGACCAAAACATCATCACAGTCGCCAAGGAAGTAAAAACCTTGGGGTTCTATTTGGATTCCACTCTCACCCTTAACAAACAGGTAAATGCCATGGCCTCGGCCACAGCCTATACCTGCAAATTGATACGAGCAGGTAAAGCCTTCCTTTCCAATGACAGCTGCATTACCCTTGCCAGAGCACTTATTCTATCAAAGCTCGACGATTGTAATGCCATGTACACAGGGGCAAACAAACAAATAACCAAGAAAATTCAATTCTTGCAAAATAACGCTCTCAGAGCCACACTAGGAATTGCTAGACGAGAACACATTTCTGAGATGAGAAGAGCCAACAAATGGTTGACCACAACTGATAAAATCAAACTGAAAGTGGCCTCGCTCACTCATAAATGCATAAACAAGGCAGCTCCACTCTACCTTTCGGACAGAATTAGCATGAAATCCTTGACAAGAACAACCAGACTCTCCAATACGAACTGCCTTCTCATTCCCAGATTCAAATTGACCAGAGTGGGAGGCAGCAGCTTCCAGGTTAAGGCAGCCCAACTCTGGAACTCACTTCCTTCTCCCCTCAGACTGGAGCAGTCTTACCAAAAATTCTGACATATTATAATAAAGTGGTTTAAAGACACTGACTGTTAGTGGTCCTGTTACATCCAGACTAACTGGCCCACCCTGTCAACGCTCAATGCTTACATTCTTTTAACTACACAAACCCTCGATTTCTCCATAGAATACACATGCCTGCCATTACCTCAATCTGAACTTCATCCCTGTAAATATACTGTATATTTGTATCCGTATTACTTCACTGTGTATCTATACCATATGTATATTTTCCATGTTATGTTTAACTAAGCTTTGAGTGATCCTGTGCTATGCGCCCTAATACTCTCGGGTCTGGTGCGCTATACAAATAAATAAATAAACAAACAAAACGGATGCTATGTAGTTCACCTAAAGGTTAACTATGTAAATGACAACCATTGAATGAAACTCTCACTCGCTTTTATACAGGCACGTTGTCAAATGCCTGCTTAAAGCTAAACCTGCAAACAGAGGAATCATATTCTTCAAAATTCCAACCAGCACTGTCAAAACTGTCTGAAATTCTATATCATTTCGATTCACCATTCTCTCTGTCGGCAGTCATGCAGGTTTAAACAGCTTGGAATCAGTCCACTCATCTGCACAAGATCAAACTCCATGCGCCAGCCCCTTTCGTCAAGGATTTAAACACATTTGGGACCTGCCCTTACTGCACATCCAAATCTGCATCTTCTTCAGCAGTGCCTGTGTCACTAACAAACCTGTGACACAAAAACAGCCCAACTACCTTTCCCAAGATACTCATCATCTATGGCGAGCAACACACCCCAAGAAGACACAACACTACCCCTCTGTAAAATGAGAAATGCAAGGAGGCAAAAACAAATAAAACACGTTTTTTCTTGTTGCACGCTAGAGCTCTGGAACAATATTTAGTAGTTGTCGGCCACATATGTAATATCGATGGCTGAGGACTCTCAAAGTGGGAAAAAACACAGAACAGAGTATCATGCTATGATCTTTCTAGAGAGGGGCGCCTGCTACCATTTACTATATATGTAATAACGATGCTGAGGGGATGGATTTTCTGCTGCACTATAATACCCTACTTCTCAGTAATCAGCCTCCCACACGGCTATTTATTTTTTACCCACTCCTTGTAAACCACAAGTCAAAGTATCTGCAAATGTCCACTCTATTGTGGAGCCAGATGCAAATCACCCTACCAAGCGTATGGTTCTAGCAATGGCACTGAATGCTACCCTCAAAATACAAATCCATGCAGCGTAGGTTGGGGGAGGGCAAATATAATAAGCAGATAGCAGGTAGCCACCCATTTAGACAAAGTGTTCAAACAGTAACTAATTGCCGAAGTTGGGTGACGCATTACAGAAAGATATCATTGTTGGAGAAGTCTGTTTATGTATACAGACTCCACATTGAAATACAAAGTCAGGCGACACAGCGTCTCCCGAAAATGAACTTCAGTTAAAAGAGCATTGGTTGACTCTCCGGGAAACTTCTGCTAGTAGCACACTGAGCCGCTACTTGTATGCCCCTCCCCCACAACAACCACCAAGGTTGCAAAGAACAAGTCTTGCTGTATGTGGGTCACTGAACTGTTCCTTGAATAATGTTTTCAGTTAAAACGGTAATGCCTTGAACATTCTACAACTGGACTCTACTTTAACATACATGCTAACATTCTCAAGTTTGAAAAATAATAATTCCCATAACAACAACATCACAAGAAAATACAAAACGTACCAACAGCACAACATGGAAAGATGTTGAAATGTTAAAATGTATAATTCTGAATGTTAACACCAAAGGCAGATGCTGTGTGATGGTGTTACACTCTGCCACTTGCTTTCACGGCTGGTTCACCTAAGGGTTGTCCCGGCCAGAGTGCAGGACAGAGTCGCGCAGCTGTCATGTCAGTGGATTGGTCTGAGTGCAATCAAAGTAATCACCTACCAGTCCACTGTATAGAAAGACTAATTAATGTGTTGCATGCTCTGTCCTGGAGCCAGCCTTAGAGTCACATAAATTACTTGCCACTGTAAAAAGCAGTAGGATCTGTCACTGAAATCTGTAGGCAGTAGGGCTGCTTCAAAAGCAGCAGCCTACTGCCTAAATCTGTAGTGTTGGCAAGTATGCTTTAAAGATCATTGGTCATCTAGCAGAGGTCAAATCCTGGTCATGTTGAGCAATGGAAGATCAGGTTTGATTACTTGAGGTATTACATTGCCTGACTGCTCTGGTACCAAATTCAACATTCGTCACCTAGGAGGGACTGCATTGGCATTTTGCAACTGTACTACTGATGCCCCACCCGATTCAGCAGTTTGGGATTTAAACACTTGCAGTACAATTAATGTTTATACCACGAAATACAACAACAGTCATTGAAACTGAGCCTTCAATGAATATCAGGCATTGTGCCTGAAGTACTTTAAAACACACATTTCGATTATGCAGTTAGCTCACTTTTTGTAAACCCAGGTAGCTCATTATGGGAGAAAGCAAAAAACAAGTGGGGTCCTGGGAGTCCCTCTGCCAGACATTAGTCCTGGTTATGAGAGACTTACCCAGAGTCTTTAGCTCACTATCTTTCACAGAGGAGAAATATCTGAAACATATCAGCCTTTGTCCTGACCTGGGGCAGTCCAGCACCAAAATGCTAAGCAATTCTTCTCAGAACAAGAGTACCAACAGCAACCCCAGACACGGACGTGTTTCATTCTGGTTGGGCCTCATCAGTAGGGTGGAGCTGTGCATCTCTAAGAATAGTTAACAAGGGGTCCATGGCTGGATTGCCCTAGTAACTTCCGGTGAGACCCAACTTTAATTAAATATGCAAAAAACAATGGCGCTCCTGGGAGTCCCTCTGCCTGACATTGGTCCCAGTTATGAGAGACTTTCCCAGAGTCTTTAGCTCACTATCATTCACAAAGGAGAAATATCTGAAACATGTAAGTCGTTGTCCTGCCCTATGGCAGTCCAGCACTGACATGCTAAGCAATTCTCCTCAGAACAAGAGTACCAACAGCAACCCCAGACGTGTGTGTTTCGGTCTGGTTTGACCTTATCAGGACAGCAGCCATCTTGTCATGCTAGAGGCACTCAGAGAGCCCAGTGGAGACTGGTGATCCTCACCTGGGTTTCTGCAGGGAGTACTTCAGTGTCCACGGTGCTATCATCAGCTGGGGGTACGGCCTGTACTGATGAGGCACGGACAATGTCACACATGTCTAAATACAGGGGATATTTGGGGAGAAATGGTGGTGTGAGGTTGATGAAATAGCCATTTTGGGTGACAGAAAAGATGAATATGTTCAAATGTCCCTCCCACGTACAGTGTGCAATAGACATCAGGACTGCTGCAATCAGCAGGGTGCATATCTCGAGCCTGGCATCCTCTTCTCACTGCTTCTCCACCACTCCACTATTGTGTCCATCCCTTCCCATTGTGCACGGTTGATATTTTACACTGGCAGTTATGGACCCTTTAAATCCTGTCACTGTCAATGCACACACATCACCAACAAGAGTGGAGGGTGAATCATTCAATAATGAGATGTGGTATCACCTTAAATGCAGTAACTGGTGCAGCAATCTTATATAGTTGTGTGCAGGTGAAAATATAGTATAGCCAGCTGAAGGTCCAATAATGTAATTTCCAATCGTATAGGATAGCTGCTCCAGTCAACAAACTCGGGGCAGGTTTTGACACTGTGGGCCTCATTATGAAACAGGCGGAATGGGTTAACGGGGTCCGCTAATGGGTGCGGACCCGTTATTCCCATTCCGCCTGATTACGAGGTCCCCTCGCGGGACCCGGTAAGGACGCCTGGTAAAACCAGGCATCGTTACCGGGTCCCGCGAGGGGACCAGTGAGCTAACAACGGACCCATTGTTAGCTCTCTCTCCCATTCCCATTGAGCCCTATGGGGGCTCGAATGGGGATGGGGAAGGTCCGGACCTGGTTCCCTGAGGGCGGAATTACCGGTCCCTCCAAACTCGGAATGGGCCGGTAATTCTCCATTCAGGGAACCCAGACCCGATTTTGGAGGCAGCCATGCCGCCAATAGAGGCATGGCTACCACCAAACCTGTAATGAGGCCCAGTGTCTCATGATAGAGATCGAAGACTGAGGACCTTAAGAACAGACTACTCTTGTAGCCTGGGGGACGCCGGCAGATTGAACCCACTACCGTAACAGGTCCCCCAGACCAGGGGACAATCGCATCATGGTTGTCAAAAATTTCGCTCAAGGAAGGCAATTGCAGAGGTCAGTTTGGGTGTCAGATTTAGTTCCTGGCTAGCCATGGATGTGACGCTCTCGTAGCATGCTCACAAAGTGCACACATTGTAGTTTCTGAAAGAACTGTTTATTTGTAATATCACCAAACGTAACCTGTGTGTTCATTCTCATGTGCATGATGTTCTTGAAACACACTAGTGAGAAAATACTAGAATTGGGGCCTATGTGGGTTTGGAGGCATAGATCTATTGAAGATGGTGAATTTACCTTGTTCTTGCACTTTCTTTGTATTATGAAGCCGCAAAATGTGCTATAGCTTCTACATGTGTACGAGCTGAATGCCACATGTACACATTTTCCATCAGATAAAAATCTACGATTCGTAGAAGAGCTGAGGGCTGAGTGTAACTAGACAAGTGCGACTGAGCAACATGCTGTGTCCCAATCAAGACAAATAACGCGGCTTAACATGAGGATGAGATAAGAATTTTGGAATGAGACACGATAGGGAGCGTTATTTTGAGGACGTTCCTTCCTAGTGTGAGTCCATGCAGGATGCGCTGACCGTTTGGTGGTACTTTGCATTAATGTGCTCCAGATTGTACGCGAGGAAGCATGAATGTGGGAGCATCCCTCAGAGGAAGGCAACTCAGAAGTTGCTGCAAAGGAAAGTGGGTGGAGTATATGGGTGAGAGGATGGTCAGCTGCTTACACGCCAGTGTTGTTTGATCATTTGTAGGGTAGAGAGTGAGTAGCTACAAGGTCAGGCAGGAATGGTAGGCATGGGAAGAAACTAACCCTGATCAGGGACTTTCTTGGCGGGTTTACCTGCACATTAGGCAGCAGATGCCAAAGGCGTTGTTTAGTCAAAACATACTAAAGAGCATTAAATCAGGAAGTTAGCCAGGAGTGAGGTAACCTGCCTGATATTTACAGAAAAGGTTGAATATCTTGTCTTTATTTGCTGGATAAGCCTCAGATGACAGGACTATAGAAACACGCATTGGCAAAGTGAACATGTTTTGCTTTTGTGTTGGCATGAGATAATATTTTTCCAGAACCTAAACTGTTGGCTGTGTCAATATTTGTGTTTTTACAGGAATTAAGTGCAGATTCAACAACACACATATGGTTTATCAATCAAGTGGCTGAAGGCACAGTCTATTAAGACATTGGTATTACACCAGGAACTTGTATATAGATACAATTAAGCCATTGCCTTTCATAAGGCTGCTCAGAAACCAGAGAACAAGCACAAAGGGATCCCAGCGGAAGAGGGGTGTGTGTTTTGGTGTGGGCAGGGCAGATATTGGGTGGGAATGGCCATAGACGCTAGAATAGCCATGGGAAGTCAATGGATGGGTAAAAGCCATTAGTGCCCAGAACGGTGCGTCCACGGGAAACACTCAAAATGGATGGGCTCGTTTCCGAGCCATACCACAGTGTAACCCTGTGGATGCACAAATGTCATTCATGTGCCAGGTACACACTTTTTTCAAAGCAACCTTGGAAAGGGAGAAGGGACCACACGTAGCACCTTCTCCCTTTTCTGAGGTGGCCTTTTTTTATTTTTATTTTTGTCCCATTCATTAGTACGGAGCAACTTCGCCCAAAATGGCGCCCTGTTGCTCTGTACTAATGAAGCAGTATGCGTGGTCTAGTGTTCCTAGAACCAGCGCGCGCTGCAACAAAACCTTTTCAAATGGCAAAGACATGCCGCTTGAAAACGTTTTGTAAGCCATTAGTGTTCCGGGGCTGCAAACGTGGGAAAACCAATATCCTGAGCCTGCAGACCCCGGAATACTAATAGCAATAACCGCCTCACCAGCAGGTCATTACCGCCTTATAGTAATGCCCCTGGAGCCACCGTTAAGGACCGAGCTATGCTCGGGCCTGTAACTTGAGGCCCCGGGGGCATTACCATAGGCAGTAATGGCCCGCCAGCGAGGCGGTTATTGCCACAATAACACTAAAGGCTATGCATCCCTACCTCACATGAAATCTCTCTCCAATCATCACTTTCCATGATATTAGTTTTGACTTGCAGGCAGTGCTAACAGCGCCGCCTAATAGCCAAAACTAAAATGGCAAGACTGGTTAAAAAAAGAGAAGATGTTAGGTAGGTCATGTATAATGGGAATCTTGTTCCATAGCAATGAGAATATTGGAAGAGCTGAAGTTTGACTAATCACAACAGCCAATTCTACATGTGGTCCTTCAGATGAGAGCTAAATAACAAAGCGGAAGAATTGACTTACACTAATGTGCTTTATTCACAGAGTAAAAAAAAACTCTAACAGCTGTATTTCTTTTTTATTTTTACAAATGCAGTCTAAACCTTCTTAGAGTAACTAAATGTTTTGGTATGAAAAGGAGATCCAAGTTTCAATTAATTTTCAAAGCTGTCCTATATTTATCCATTTGGTGTTTCTTGAAGTAGAGGAGCTGACACTCCATGTATTTCTAATATTTACAGCAGTTTAATGTAATGTTTGATTGCACTGAAAAAAAACGAATTGGCCCAATCAATGTAAAATTATCAATACGTTAAAGATGCATTCTTAATGAATATTGATATATCACAAAATGAAAAAAAAAACGTATCCTTACATCTTTTTACTGGTGATGCTTGTGTGATAAAGGGCCTCATTCGGAGATTGGAGGCAGCCATGGTGCTATTAGCGCCATGGCTGCCTCCAATACCGGGTCCGGGTCCGGTCTGGTTGGATGGGGACTTACCGGGTCATTCCGATAGGGCACAATGGGAATGGGGAAGGTGGTAATTAGCGCCCTGGTCCCTTAGCGGGACCCGTAAAGGACGTGTGGTCAGACCACACATCCTTTATGGTTCCCACTAAGGGACCTCGGAATTGGGCAGTAAGGGATTACCGGCACCGGTCTCTATACCGGTGCCCGAGATCCCTTACAGCCCAACTCATAATGACCCCCAATGTGTATTAGCTTAACCATTTATTTGCTGTTCCTATTTCACTTTAAAATCAGCACCAGGTGGCAACACTAAGTAGTTTAAACGATTTAATTAAACATTCCAGTGTAGTGGGTATTGGGATATTAGGGAAAATAAATGAATTGGCAAGTGGGTATGTGTGTAACTCTCCTGCACCTTTAGTCCGGCCAGTGCAGCCCATCTGAACCTGTAGGGCAAAGGACACAATGTACTGCCCCCTCCCCCTAGTGAGCGTAAGATGTGCTTCATTAAAGTTAGACACTAAAATTAGGACGGGCACTTCAGAGATGCAAGTCTTCACCTATGCCAATATATTAATTACCATTCTCAAGGTGACACTATTCACACATGGAGATTGTGAGAATATGCAGATATCTTTCTGTAAATATGAGTATTTATTTCTGTGTTTACTACATTTTGCTGAACTTTGAGTGTTTGTGTTAATTTGATAAGAATGCAAATATAACGAACTGTATATTGTGTCTCCAAAGGATTGTTGAAAGACACTGTGGAATAAATAAATATGATCACAACTTTAGTCACCCATTTTGGAAAACCACATATACATAATATTGCTACATGCAGCAGCAGCAGCAGCAGCAATAATCACTTTACAGAGGTCGTGTGCTGGTCACGAGGGAGGAAACTATTCTTGGTACATATGATACAACTCTGTACTGGCACTTTGAATTTTAATGGAGTGCTAAATACGTATTTCAACGTAGGTAATACCTGAGTTTTAGGATGTGTTGGAACTCGCTTTGACAAAGTCTGTTATTTCTGAAATACTATTATCGCCTGGTGGTTGTTTGAGTGAGTTTGGTTTGTGCTGACATCACTGCTTTTCTCTGTAATTCTTAAAGAGTATAATTCTAGGATATTATACTCTACCCTGTATCTGAACTCTACATGAGGCAAGTTTTGCAACTAGACTGAATGAGTTGGCAGATGAAGAATAGTTCTGTACATTTTCCCTGATAAGTTTGCCAGGTAAAGATTTAAAATCTAATTAGTTTGATCCTACTCATTACACTTAAATGTTATTGCTTGGAATGAGGTGAGACGATTTAGAAAAGATTGTCTAAGTAAAAAGAAAAAAAAATACTGGGTCTTTTTTTATTTACAGACGCCATTCAGGTTTTACTAACATTTTAAAATATAGGTTTCAAGAGATATATGCAAAGTTTGCAATTTGCATCAGAAATGCGACTGGCAGTGGCTAGTCTGTTATATTATGTTATGCTATGTTATTTAGATTTATACTGCGCGCAGCTGCCATTTTCATGGTCTCCAGCCTCTCAGGGGGATCTCAAAATGAAGAAGGGTTTGGGAGGGTTAGTTAGTGGGAGGGCGAGGGATAACGCAATAGAGCTTTTTGCTGTGTTGTTGATAGCTGCAATTCAGAAAGACCAGTCACTGTGTTTTGGTCTGATTCTAGATGTTATGGTTTAGGTGTTGTTTTAGTATGTGAGTCTATATGGAATTGTTTTGTGTGTCTGTGGCATGGTGCTGTAGATTTAGAAGCAGATTTCCAATGGGATTGTGCCATTATAAAATGCTTCTGTGATCATGCCCTTAGTGTGTTGGGGTGAGTGAGATTACAGAGGGTGACTGCTGTTTGCTGTGTGATTTCTCATTTGTGCTGTGATAGGGGTATGTGTGTGATGTATTGGAGGTTGAGTGGTGAGTTTGTAGGAAAGCTGAAGGTTTCTACAGGCATTAGTGGTGAAGGAAGTCTATTGCATTGTTTCGATTAAGCTGAATTTTTTATTTTGCGGTTTGTCCATCTTATGCTTTTCTTTCTTTGGTTCGTTTAGGTTTTACGATGGTTTGTGTTGCCAATCCTATTTCCGCAGCATTTCCCTTTGTTCAGTAGTGTTTACGGTTTAAGTGAGTGAGTTAAAGAGCCAGGTTTGTAGTTGCTTGCTGACTTTTAGATGTTCTTCTGTTGGTCATAGTTTCTTGGGGAGTGCGTACCAACGTTTGGCTGAGATGCAATAGAACGCTGATCCACCATATTTCAGTTTCAAGTATTACATTGCCTCAAGACGAATGTCATTCCTGGATCTCAGGGTTCATTTTGGTTTGTGGATGGATATATTTTCTTGCCAATTTGTGGCCCTGTACTGCTCTGTGTGCTATTAAAAGGGTTTTGAAGTGAATCATTTTTTTAATGGTAGCTAGTATAGGTTTCTCAATGCTGGTGTGATGTGTTCTCTCTTGATGAGTCTGAGGAGTAGTCTTGCCGTTGTGTTCTGTTTATGATGTAGTATTTTGGTGATTCAAACCGGCATGCCAAGGTAGATGCTGTTGGCTGTTATATCATAAAGGCAGTATCATAAACGTAACCCATCCTTTGCCATACATGAAACAAGGTATGGGGACAGTGCACTGTCCAAAAATCAACTTATTGAAACACAATGTATCCCACCCACCTTAAATGCATAAACTGATGAGTAGTACTCATAGTATTGGGAATACTAATTATACAAATGGTAATAGGAATGGATGCAACACACATAATAATAATTTGTTTTTTATATAGTGCTTTATGCTCAGTTCAAACACAGATCACTGCAATTTGAACCTGCGACCTATAGATCAAACACAGATCACTGCAACACGCATTTAACCCGCCAAGCCATTTTACTAGCTTCTGGTACACTAGAGTACTAGAATACACTTGTGTATTTGACCGTGGTATTTGGCTATAATGCTCTATGTTATCATCTGATACAGCCATTTCATTGATACAGCACAACTATTCAGGCCATCAATTATTCTTGATACAACTTTGCAAATGTGGGTCTAGTATTTCTACACTACCATCTCTAATGTCATTCAACAGGGGTAAAGCACTTGCACATGCATAGCCCCTCCAGAACATGCACAGATGTGCTGTTTCCATGAACATAAGCATTTTGTGGATGTTTCAGCAAGAGCATTGGTGGGTACACCTAGCAAAACACTATCATGAAAAATGACATCAATGATATGATATGATATGATATGGCATTTGTAACGCGCCTATACACAAGTGTTTCAAGGCGCGACGAGGCAGGGAGGGGGGAACAAGGGGAAGACAGACAACGATCCTACTAGGCCAGGTGTCATTCAGACCGCGCAAGTGCAGGGGTAGGGGGAAGGGAAAAAGTGCAAGGGGAAGGGGGAGGGGGGAGGGAGTGCAGTACAAATAAGTAGAATAGAAATAAAAAAACAAATAAATAGGGCCAGCTGGTGGCAAGTGCAAGGTAAGTGCAGACAAGTGCTGGAGGGGGGCTGTAGGGATACAGAGACAGTCCCGCAGTGCAGAAGTTGCCAGGGAGGCAGTGCAAGTGAAGAGTGACTGGGCCCAGGACCGAGGTCGGTGAGAGTTGCCCAGTTGCAGAATCAGTGCAGTTTAGGTAAAGAATTTAGCAGGGGAGAGGGAGAGAGAAAGCAGAAGTGAAGAGGAAGGTTTTCAGATGCTTCCGGAACCGGAGATGGTTCTCCTCAAGTTTCAGGGAGGCAGGAAGGCTGTTCCAGAGGGAGGCCCCTGCCGCGGAGAGAGATCTACCCCCAGCTTGTTGCTTCGAGAAGCGGCTGACCCTGAGGGAGTTGGAGACGGATGAGCATAGGGCTCGGGAAGGAAGATATTTAGGAAGAGAGAGTTGAAGGTATTTAGGCCCCAGGCCCCAGAAGGCCTTGTGGACAATGCAGAGGGTTTTGAACTTAATCCTCGCAGCCACTGGGAGCCAGTGTAGAGATTTCAGTCCTGGAGAGATACAGTCCCTGGGCTTGAGGCCAAGGACAAGTCTCGCAGTTCTGTTCTGGATGAGTTGCAGAGGGCGGAGAGTAGAGGCAGGCAGATTAAGATAGAGGCTGTTACAGTAGTCCAGCTTCGAGAGAACCAGGGCTCGGGAGACAGTGAGCTTCTGGGGGAAGGAGAGGAAGGGAAGAATACCTCTGAGGAGGTGCAGCTGGTAATGTGACTTCTTAGAGACGTCAGATATATGAGGAGAGAAGGAGAGTGTGGAGTCGAAGATGACACCGAGGTTTTTTGCCTTGCAGGTAGGAGCAGGAAGAGGGCCAAGAGAGGCCGGTCAGAGAGCTGCAGGGAAGGAGGGAGTGGGTGTGCCGATGAGTAGGATCTCAGTCTTACTAGCATTAAGGCGGAGGTCATTGGCAGAAGTGGTTTATAATGGGGCAATCCCATTAAAAAAGCGGTCTGAATCAGGCCTTAAGTGTTCACTTACGTTGGATGCTGTGGGTACAGTACTGGGCAGTAGGTTGCATTATTAAGAGTGAAATAATGCAACTTACGGCCCAGTACTGTACCCACAGCATCCAACGTAAGTGAACACTTAGGGCCTGATTCAGACCGCTTTTTTAATGGGATTGCCCCATTATAAACCACTTCTGCCAATCAGGACCTTAAGATAACGATTTTGCACAGAGAACAGCGAGAGGTGCTTGTGGGCCAATGCACAGTAAATGCACAGTAAAGTCTCATTTACATCATAATGTTATACTTCCAAAGCTCACCAAGCATTGCTTAATGCTGTTTGTATCTTCAAGCCTGTCAGACATGTATTAATTGGAAAACAACTGCAATTTAATAACCCACCCCATTCATCCCTCAGAGGTATGTATCTTGATGCTATTGACTCACAGTTATGTATCTTGGTGCTATTGACAGATATCAAAGGTTAATTGTTACCCAAATCAATGGCATTAATTATATTGAAGGATGAACAACTGAGTGGGCCAACCCGGATCCAAACATGAGAACATGAGGCCAAACTCAGATCCCTGATGTAGATGCACTAGACCACTGAGCCGGATTCACTGACCTGGATTCATAAAATGTTCTGTTTAGGAATTTTTAACAGATGAAATCAGTGCAAGTAAAATGATAACACAATTCCACCCAGCCCTTACAAACTTGGGTGATACACAGACGGTACTACGGCAATATTATGATTTCAATATAAAATCACACTTCATATACATATTATTTGACAAGAGATTTTAGAGTGAGGTCATGAAAGAAGTATTAGAACATAACAAAAAAAATGCAATGAAGTATGTTTTAATTTCACTACAATACAGAATGATTAAACCACACACACTATTCAAAAGTCATCACTATTCGCACCAGGTATACTAATCAACCTATGTCTATGATATTCAGAATAATAGATGGGTCGATTGATCTAATACTATATGTGTCTAATAATTGTACTATATACACATATAAAAATGACTTGTAACATTTAGAAAAACAAATGATACTGTTTTTAAAAAACAAATGGATAATGCAGTGATTATTTAGTCTTGGAACAAATACCGAACACCTGTGCTTAGAACATGCCAAAATGTAAAGGGTATTCAAATCAATAACCCTTAAGTTATATTGTTGGCTCTTGGTCAAAAGTGCCTTCATTTTCATAATCCCCTTTGGGAATGGTTGGATTTACAATGACATTTAATTTACCTGGGGCTAATGAAAAATGTACCAGGATTCAAGACATTCTTGGATTGTATTAATCGTGTATGATGCTTTCTCCCACCCCTCTATTTACTATGAAAACAGAGTTTCATTATATTTGCTTACGGACATTATCTTAACTAAAGTTCTTACAAGGTGTCATGTCCTAGAATTCACAGCCAATCTGTGAAGTTCGATGAATACAGAGAAAACAGATCCTGTTAGACCCTTGCTTCTATAAAATAATATATAATATAAATGCTATTCATTTTTAACCAAAAGAGATCATCGCCCCCTGTAGTCTGTATGTAAATTGTAAAGAGGCATGTTGTTTAATGCTACAGAGATATTGTAGCTATCACCCCCATTTTGGCTGGTGTATATGGGTGGCAACAGCCCACCAGACTGAGCATTGGTAAGGGCTGTGTGCCACTACCACCTATGTACCCCCGACAAGGGGGTGATTGCTGTTCACACCCCAGGATTCACCCAGGTGCCAATGGTTATTCTTTTTTTGTTTTACTGAGACGGGCTCCACACATATTGCGTGAGTCAATTTTCCTGTTAAAAAAACAAAGGTAGCCACTGCCATAATAAACAGAAATGGAGCTTAGTCTCTTTTCTGATCAGATGGTACACAATCTGTTCTCACCCCCTTTTCCAGCCACCTGATTGACTGAGCACCCTTCCCTGGGTAAATATCAGTGTACTTACTTTTTAAAAAGACTATAGTTGAGAAGAGGAAACGGCAGCTGAATGTATGGTGGTGTATCACTTAGAATGATCGTCCCTTCATCTTGGGCCATAACTTGGGATGGTAGTCTATATGTTTTTCTATGATAAGACTGTATAATTAATATGGCATTTTTTTGTTCATGGAATATTAAAAATTATCTGTCAAATCCATATATTTGTAAACTTGTATTAGTCAGTAGGATGGAACTTATAAACATCTAATATAAACGACAAATGTCACTATAGATCCCAGTTAGACACTGGTTGGTAGCGCAAACAGTTAGGTATTTCCAAATCTACTGTCACCTTTCTTGAAAGGGTTTCTGAGAAATTACCCTTCTGTTCTAACTGCTGACGTATACCTTATACTCACCTACCAATAACATACCAATAACATAGGAACCATATATCAGCCATCTTTAATGATATCAATCCCGTTGTCATCCAGTCAATGTTACTCTTTCTCTTTGCTTGACAGACACTATCTATTTTGTGACCAATCTCTCTGCTTCTGTGGCCCATGACACCAGGGATAAAATACAGTGGCATATCAGCAACCCTGGTGCATTGATGTCATGTTCTGCCCCTGCGTAGCTGGGACAAGAAATGACAAAACGAAAAAGATGCTGAGTTCACAGGGCCCTAGTTGAGGGGCATATGCAATTATGTGGGTTTTTGAATAAGAGACGTTATGAATACCGGGGTGCATTGCACACAAAGCATGTAATCATGGATTACCAAGTGTTGTGTTTGAATTTATAGAAGAGGGCCTGTGTGACATCATTAATTCAAGATTCCTGCTGCTACAATTTATGAATCAGAAAGTAATCATATGTACAACAGAAATACATGCTTATTTTGCAATAATGAAGGAAAAAGAAGAAATCAATTATCATTGATAGCAACTGATTCAGCAGGTATCCAGAGAGCGGTACAACTGCCTTACAAAGACACATTGAAGATTTGTCTAAGCGATTGTACTAATCCTGCAGACCCTCATGAAAGAGAAATTGCATATCGCAAGCAATGTTGGAACACACAATTAGTGAATGTCTTATTAGAGTGCAAGCCTAAACTAAGTGGAAATATGCAGCCAAATGCACTGTTTTACAAAGCAACATATGTTACATTTGTATCTTCAATCAGTGACTTTCTCCTTGAAGCCAACGTAACAACAATGGGGCAAATTGAAAAGCTTTACAGGAACATTGCAGCTAACAATGGTTTAGAAAAACAATAGATGAAAACAAGAAAACAAATCAAAGGTTTTATAGAAGAAGAGCTTGGATGCATTCACATTATTTTTAGTAATTCCAAAAGGGTAAATGAACAGCGAGTCTGACTGAAAGTAACAGCAGATACTGCATAGTATTTGAGGATATTGAGAAAAATATGAAAACCTTTCTTGAAGCAGCTAGAATTTTACAGAGAGCCATACTTACTTGTGAAAGAATGTAAATTCACTGGAAGTTTTGTAGAAGTGAATTTGACAGATGTTGTTCCAAAGGAAGATATTCTTTTAACAAATTCTGCTGTCCAAGACAGATGGATATGAAAAAAAGTAATTCATAAAAGCGGGATACCACTGCAATGAATAGGGCTCGTAAATTGTCACAGTTGTATATGTGTATATATAGGAAATGCTATCACCATGATAAGATTCCTTCGCAAGCACTTCTGCCACATGGCATACCCACGAAATGTCCTTGCAAGTGGTAGCTGGGCTCACAATGCACACAGTTACTGACAACAAATTCATCATTCAATTTCTGTTTAGCATGGGAGTGTCTATAGATTATGCCAGAGTCTTTTGGTTTGAGACACAGAAAGTGTGGAGGATCTTACGTTCCCTTAACCCCTTAAGTACTAAGGACGAGTATGCTCGTCCTTTTTGCATAGACGACTTGATTAAAGCTTAGCAGTTAAGGGGCTAAAGTTAGTTAGAGGCAGATTTGTCTTTTTGGATGCTGACAACATTTCACAGTCCAGTTATGGTGGTCTATGAGGAGCAGGAGGAGCCAGATGTCTTAAGCCCAATTGAAATATTAAGACCATCATCACTTCACTCACTGCAGATGTTTCCTAAGTCCCTACCTGAGGTCATATCTGGCAACATTCCCAAAGGGTGTAGACCACTGATTCCTGTAAGCAGTCACATCACTAATCTTACAGAGAAGAATAATGTTATTTTAGTTTCCAACAGGCTTGAGGACCTACTTTTGAAGATGGAGGTAATCTTGCCATTGAGTGATTTTTCAAGAATATTTTGATGAAGAGTTTCTGGATACACAATGCAATCTCACTGAAGAAACCATCCAGTACAGTTCCGACGTGGTCAGCGCACAATTCCATTATAAGTGATCCTCCATCTAAAGATATTAGAGTCTGTGTACTCCAACTCATAGATGCCAGCCAAACAAGCACACAAACATAGCTCACCTTCATGGAGAAGCTGGTGAAAATAACATTTGTTGTCACCCCATACTAAAAGAGTTGTAACATTGGATCTTTGCCTTTACAAGCCTGTTTTAAACTGAGCTATGGCTAAAAAAAAGACTTGTCAAAGAACTGGATGCGTAGACTGGGTGAGTGACATATAATAATGGTGATGCTTCAAGCTATTGGTTCTTTCTTTGATGGTACCAGCATCGAGGCTGCTTTAAATGTACTTCATGATTCAAATTTTGTGTTGAAGATTCTATCAGGGAAGTGCGTTAGGAGAGCAGTTGAAACATGCACGTCACTAAGGTTTCTAAGGTTTCTACTTTTTAAATGCATCACTGATGAATTCTCCAAAGAGCATGCTGAGATCAATGAAAGGATGGAACCTGCGCTTAAGAAGGTACTTAAAGATTTAAGAGTGGATGATTCCCTAGAAACAGAATCAGTCCATAATCAGGTTGTGACAGTTCTGACAAATTTGAATGTGATGGCCAATATGGAAGCATTTGAGGTTAAAGAATCTCAAGAAGAAGCCAACACTCAGAGTTGTTCATCAGTATATTCATATGGTGGACAAAATGCTTTTATTTATTAGATCCGTCTGAACCGCAAACTGGGATTTGCACCTTGAATCACTTGGAGCATTTGTTAAGTACTTTTCTGCCCTTTATTTGATAAACTATGCTAGCACGGTAATTAGCAGAAAGGAAACAGCTTGAAAGCAAACACCCAGACTTATGGAGTGAGTTTCAGAAAGGCAATTGGGTAGTAAGCAACATAAAAGTAACCTTTTGTGCTTTAGGTGCATATGAAGCTCTGGAATATCAAAACAGGGCAATGAACGTACTTGGTGGTGTGGTTAATATTACTCAAGGAACTGCGTTCTAGCATGATTCTTTTTAGCGTCTCCTGAGCTGCCAAGGCTGTCTACAGAAGCAAATTCATGTGTTGGAATTACAGATTTCGAACGATCAAAACATCACCACCTAACAGCATCCAAAGCAACACGCCAAAAGGAAGATGTTCAACAGATCTACAGATCTATCATGACATTGTCTAATCCTGTGAATTATGATGTAAAAGAACTCATCAACATCTCTACAAAGGCAGTATTTTATGAAAAAATTCAGGGCACATAAAGAATGATAGAAAAAGGTTGCCAAATGAGCAGCAGCTTTAAAGAAGACCAGATTGAATCAGACAGTGGTAGCCTGTGGACACCAATGAAAAAAGAGAACCTTCAGCTGTGTAAAAGTACACACAAAGTTGTTAAGACAAAAAAATCAGACACCACAGTGCAGTTGAAGGTGAATTGTTGTTTGTTCTCACGTTTGATTGTTTCACAAAGTTGAAATGACATTGATCTACAGGAATGGTTGAACAATTATGAATTCTCTGCAGTACCTCTTTCAATGTTCAACTTAGATGGTACAATGCTTTTAGCAGCAAACAAAAGGAATCTGATGAAGATACTGGAAGAGGAACAACATAACAAGGTTTCTAACAACATGACAGAGGTCTCTTCATTTGTTACTGAGAACAGATTATCTGTACCAGAGCAAACATATTCAGCAGCTGTCCTTGACGGAATAGCAGAATTGCAAGCACCGTAGAAACCATCATATGTAAAGACATGCCATGACCTTGCAATTGAAATTAACAAGAAAATAGAATTGTATCTGCTCACGTATGATGCAACTTATTTAGTATTTGATACCTACCTACAAAATTCACTCAAGAACTCCTTGCAAAGGAAAAGAGGTGGAAAAGCAACACCTGTTTAGTACACAATCACAGATTCTACAAATATTGAAAATATTCCCATGAGAACCCTCCTATTGCATTCTAAAACTGAAGATGAGTTAACAGTTTAGCTTTTAAATAAAGCAGTTCTACATCCACAGCGGATACAAAGAAGTGTTGGGATGCAAGTGTAATGTCCCAGGCAGGCGTAGGGATTTAGACAGCACATAACTTATTAGCAGGTGGCCTAGTGCCCGCAGTCCTCGTTCGGCATGGCATCAAGCACCGGTATCCATTTGTAGTTAACTTTGATACATATTAGAAATGTAACTGTTCTGTGCGACTAAGCAGGGAATCTGGCAGAAAGTGGCCCAGTCAAAGAGGCGGATGTGGGTGGGGTCTTTCTTCCTGGTTTTCCAGATTCATTATTGAAAGGTCTTTAGTCTCTTGAGTTGTTTGTGCTCAGGGTTTTCTTTGTGTGTGGTTGCTCTGTTGCAGTAGTAACCATTAGATGTGGGCATTGGCATTCTGGGATGGTATGTTCATACAAATGAATTAGTAATCACCCTTGCCCCAGTCCAATTTATATTGGAGGTAAATGTGAAATAAAGTCCACGCTGCCTGTGTGCTTGATAGAATATCACTCACTTGGAAATTGCATTATTTGCTTAATGTAAGTTCCACTTTTGTGAAACTGTAATCCATTTTTAGTTTGGTCTATTAAGTGCCGCTTTCGACACCTATAAACCAAAACTATTCCATTAGAGTACAGATAGAGAGGAATGATATGATATGATATGGCATTTATAATGCACATGTGCACAAGTGTTTCCAGACGTGACAAGACAAAGAGGGGGAACCAAAGGCAGGACAAAACAACAATTTTACTAGGCCTTGTATCATTCAGATTGTGCAAGTGCAGGGAAGAGGGAAGGGGGAAGTGGCTGGGGGGAGGGGAAGGGAGAAGTGCAGGTAAATCAATAAGTACAGCCAGCAGTTGGCTCTTAAGTGCAGAGGGAAGGGACTGCAAGGTTGCAGGAACAAACCCTTAAGTGCTGGGGAGCCCAGAGGCAGTGCGAGGGCAACTGGATGTCCAGGAGCCTGGGCCCAAGTTCAGAGGGTATCCAGGTGAACAGTGCATGTAGCAGTGTGGTACATCACCAGGGGAGAGGAAGAGAGAAAGTGGAAGCAAAAAGGAAGGTCTTGAGTTGCTTCCAAAACTGAAGGTGGTTCTGCTCAAGTTTGAGAGAGGCAGGGAGGCTGTTCCAGAGGGACGCCCCATCCGAGGAGGGAAATCTGCCCCCAACTCTCTGCTTGGAGAAGCATCTGACACTCAGAGAGTTGGAGGTGGATGAGTGGAGAGCTCAAGAAGGAAAATGTTTTGGAAGATAAAGTTGGAGGTAGAGTGGTCCCAGGCCCCAGCAAGCCTTGTCAACGATGCAGAGGGTCTTGAACTTGATCCTTGCAGCCACAGGGAGCCGGTGAAGAGATTTCGGTGCTGGAGAGATACGGTCCCTGGGCTTGAGGCCAAGGACAAGTCTCGCAGTCCTGTTCTGAATGCGTTGTAAAGGGTCGAAGAATAGAGGCAGGCAGATTTAGAAAGAGGCTGTTGCAGTAGTCCAGCCTAGAGAAGACCAGAGCTCTGGAGACAGTGAGCTTCTGGGAGAAAGTGAGAAAAGGAAGACTACTTCTGAGGAGGTGCAGCTGATAGTTTGACTTCTCAGAGATGTCAGAAATGTGGCATATGAAGAGGGACACACAGCCTGTAGGTGTTGTTTGGTTATGTGCCCACCTATTGACTGCCCATGGCCATTCTAATCCTGCTATTCCCACCCAGTTTCTGCCTCTGCCCACCCAAAATACCTCCTCAGGGGAACTCTTTGAGCTTTCTTTATTCATTCCTTACCATCCAACCTTGCACTCAAGTGCCTGCCAGTGTTTTATCAAAGCAGTCTTCTGAGAGTTAATTACTTAATTGAAGTTGTAAACCCACTACTGGTATAATAAAATGTCTAACCGGGAATGACTACGCCACTGGTTATCTAAGCACTCTGAGTGCCCTTCACTGAAGTCCTGTTAAAAACAAGCATTGGCAAAGCCAAGAGTTTTGGCTTGTGATATGATATGATACATTTTATTTGTATTGCACCCATACACAAGTGTTGCAGAGCGCGACGAGGCAAGGGAGGGGAAACAACGGAGGACAAAACAACAATCTTACTAGGCCCAGTGACATTGAGAACGTGCAAGTGCAGGGGATAGGGAAGGGGGAAAGTGCGAGAGCCAGGGCAGAGTGGAAAGTGCTGAACACGTGATAGAACAACAACAGGTAGTGTAGCCAGCAGGTGGTAAGTGTGAGAATATGGTGTAGACAACGGGTGTCAGATAAGTGCTGGAAAGGGACGGCAGGGTTGCATATAAGGACCTAAGCATAGGGGTTGCCAGGAGGCAGTGCAGGTGTGTGGCTGGAAGAGCAGGAATCTCGGTCCGAAATCAGAGGGTAACCAGGTGCCCAGTGCCAAAGCATGCAGATTAGCATGGGATAGGAAGAGCAAAGGCAGAAACAGAGAGGAAGGTCTTGAGGTGCTTCCGGAACCGAAGATGATTCTCCTCAGAGAGGCAGAGAGGCTGTTCCAGAGGGAGGCCCCAGCTGAGGAAAGGGATCTACCCCAACTCCTTGCTTGAAAAAGCGACTGACTCTGAGGGAGTTGGAGGTGAAGGAGCGAAGCGCTCGAGTAGGAATGTATTTACGGAGGGAGAGTTGAAGGTATTGTAGACCCAGGTCCCAGAAAGCCTTGTGGACAATGCAAAGGGTCTTTAATTTAATCCTTGCAGCCACTGGGAGCCAACAAAGAGATTTCAGGGCTGGAGAGATACGATCCCTGGGCTTGAGGCCAAGGACACGTCTTGCAGTCCTGTTCTGGATGAGCTTCATTTGCCGGGCATTGCTATTAGATGCCTAGGTACTCTCACCATTTTGCACCTGCTACTAATACCACTACGGCTGTGGCATTAACCTAGCAAGTGCCTTTCCCATGCCTACACAAAAGCCCAGACTGTTGGCATTGCTGTGTCGGATGCTCGATTGAGCCCATGATGTGCACATCTGATCAGCAGTGCAACTATATTTACCTGTCACTTTCAACTAAGTTAAACTAATTCTTTTACCCAAATGACATTCAATATACATGTTTTAAAAATGGCTCATTATCAGTCTTACAGGCTGGCTTTTTTCTTTCTTGTGGGGACATATACCAAAACGGAGAGGGCAACATCGTTGTTGCCATGCCATTAAACACAATACATGGAAATCAAGGAACATTCTTCATTTTGAGAGTAAATAGAATAAGTGAAGACAGGACAAAATAAAAATGCGACTTTTTCAAATCCAGTTGCCACACCTACATTGTTTTGCTTGTGGCTGTATCTCCTTGACAACCGTTGACATTCTACGGATAAACGAAGGTCTAGTGTCGTCTTTTTCATTTTTTGTATTTTTATTAGCTCATTTAAATACACTAAAAAAAAGTGTCACGAGAATGCCCAGTATGCAAAGAAAAAGAAAAATACATCGCAGGGAAAGAGGGAAACAGTTCTCCTAAAAGAAATCCCCTTTCTTTTAAAAAGAGAGAACAGCAACTCTAACTTAAACTAAGAATGCCATAGAAAGGACGCTTAGGGTTAAAGTACGTGTTGCGCTACAAAGCTATATTTTGGGTGAAAACAAGACGGGAAATATGGGCTTTGTCATGAAAATGCGTCCCTAAAAGTGGTGCCCATTTACAACGGCCTTTGCAATCACCAGTTACTGGTAGTCACGGCACACGATCACTGCGACCAACACAGTCATTTCAGCAGCTGCGGGAGCATGATCAAAACATGCTCAACATTAACTGTAATTACATGATGTTGGTAGAAAAGATAGGGTTTATTATATTCACGTTTTGAAAAACGTACTTTTCGGGACAAGGACATAGCGTGCTGAGGATTGGGTAGGGTCGAAAGCTCAACAACAGAAACAAGAGTGACATGTATGCAGAGGCGGAGTGGCTACCATATCAGCCCCTTTCCTATGAGAAAATTGGAGATAAAATAGGTTACCACACCAAAGAGGCCCAAGGTGCACAGGCCTACCGGGAAATCTACAGAGTTCCTGATAGGCCAGTCCACCCCTAATAAGGCACAGAATATAGGAGGAGGCCCAAGCTCCCCCTAGTGCACCACACTACGCGACACCGGCAGGGACGCGTTCCACAGGTGGCCGAAGCGGATGCAGCGCGACCACTAAAAATCTCATTCCTCTGCTTACACCGCTCAAATTCTAAACATAACACAACCATGCCTATAGTGCACAACAGACCACACACACTTCGCTAAACCACAACAATGAAACAAACCACAAATAGCCTCGCACAACAGCACATGACAACTACCGACTGAAAAATCATATACACGCTCAGCGAACGGTGTAAACCGAACTGAAGCTACCAACAGCACGTCACTCTCTTGCGGTTTTTCCTGCTCAGTCCTACTAACTTACCCTATGCTCTTGCCTTCAGATCCACCAGAGCACCAGGGGACCGCTTCCAGTGGTGATAAAGTGCGGTATAAATATCCTCAAACATAACATAACATGCATGATTGGGTAGAAATTCTGTTCAAATTGTGTGTACATCCGCCAACTCAGCGCTGGCAAGCTCTCCCTTAAATGCCATTTTGTTATTAAATCTCGACTCAGTTAGGAACGGAAGAAGACCACCAAGCGTGGCTTTCCTTCTTTGTGAATTTCTAGTACTCGGAGGCTAAGACATGTCTTTCCATCAGTCTGAGAAACTACGTGAGGTAACATTTCAAGTACCAGCAAGGTTAAGTTTGATTTATACTTCACAAACCCCGACCACTTTACTAATTTAGTATGCTTATCCATTGACTTCAGCAAACATGTAGGGGTTCCTCCTTCTTTCTATCTTGCCTCCTTTTGTTTTGACATGCATGTTATATCTTCCATATGTGTGTTTACATAAGGTACAGGGAAATGTGTGAGAGTCTGGAGACTGGCTGCAGTGCGAGGGGCATCCATCATCATAAAGCCACAACATTCTTTTGACTGCTCATTTTTTTCTCATGTTGGAAAGTTCACAAAATGTGAGAGCGCAGATTCTACACAGCACACTAGATTCACTGCCTGTGTGCAATGTGTTACTAGTGTGATTATTTCGTTCTGTTTTTGTACATTGTAAAGCGATTATATATTAAAATGGAAGTTATGCGCAGCATTTACAATGAATACTATAAAAAAAAATAGTATTTTTCTTTCATCATTGGATTAAGTGTTTGCAAAGAATGTATAATATATTTCACAAAATAGATAGATATGTTAAAGGCGTACGCATTTATTTATTTTGCATTTTTAAAGCGCTCACACAGCGCGGGCATCGAGGCGCTGTTACAGAAATTGTTTGTTTTTTAGTTGCTTAATTGTTTTTGTCTTAGTTGCTTATTTATAACGCGCTTAAATACCCAGAGGTTTCTAAGTGTGGACCAGGGATCGAACCTGTGTTGCTTAGTGTCGTCTTGTTTTCAAGGTGGGCACGTTGCCACTGAGCTATCCTCCCAGTAGTATGTAGAAATATATCAAACATACAAATAAAACCGAGGTTCCCAAAAGGAAATATCTCAAATGGCAAAAATGTCATAGAAAGCTTTTTTGCTGAATGTATTCCACACGAGAGACATGTTGGAGTAGAAATCTGCAGTTGAGAGTAATACGTTTTTGTTACGACTGATAAACATTGCAGCCACAGAGAATTCATTTTCGAGTAGATCTGAGATGCTGACCAGTAATGTGAAAAATATTAGTCCGTAGCGGGGTCCCTATGCAAAGTGTGCCTTGCTTAAGGCCTTTTCCTCTTCATCCTCCCTCCAATAGGAACCCCCCTTGACATATTAGTGGCCCATACTTAGCTTTGGACTTTCCCCTGCTCACTATAGAGAGATGAAAGAATCCTGGTGGAACGACACAGTCTCGGCACCATAGTAAAAAAGCGTATATGACTAGAACAAACAATGGCCTACAGCCCCCATGTTCTATGTAGTAAAAAACAATTGGTAACCAAATTAATCAATATCCAATTTTGTAGAAAACATCAACATTTCAAAGAATAATACAAAGTGCGTTGTGAAAATGAAAAAAGTAACGAGAGTAGAAAACACAAAAATACAATAATAAAAAATAAAAAAAGATTATGTACATTATTTTAAGGCTGATCATCACACTCATTACAGGCCAGGCATGATAGCATGTCTCTTCTTTTGTGCCAGTGACCTGTTTTTAGCCCACCTTGCCAGTCACACCAAGTGATCCTGGATCTGGCTAAGATCGCCATTCGGGATCCGAACCCACAACAGTTTCCTAAAGACTGCTCAAATGGGTTTTTTTCCAGGGTCTGCTACCTAGCAGCTCCCATATTGGCATGCAGAGCTGGTGGACGCTGGGTGTGTGAAGCCACAGAAGTGTGGGCATACCCTCACAAAGAGTGCCCCCAGCCACTCACTGTCTGTCATGTGATGTATAGAGCAAGGTACAGACAGAATACGATTTCAGCCAACAAGGGCCTCTGCCAGATGCACCTTAATTTCATAACGGGACACATGATCCACCTAGTGGTAGCCCTATCTACCAACTTGTGATATCTAATGCCCATTTTTACAATACAGGTCATGCACACTGGCCAACCATGTCTTTTGTTCTTCAAATAGACATATAGTTAAACTATTTTTCACACTACTTGACTTACAAATAATCTGATGGGCTGTAAATTCCAAAACTGTCACCCCATTAGGGTATTATAGCATCTCATGATGTAAAGAGTTGTAAATATGGATTTCTTCACCCTCCAAATATCTGCTAATTAGCAGGCCCTGCATAGCTGTATGAAAACCCTTTCACAACAAAGTTACTTTTCTTCAAATTTGTAGTTAATTTTGAGACACGTTTGGAGAGCCCACTAACGGGAGGATAGCTCAGAGGCAACGTGCTTGCCTTGGAAACAAGATGACATGAAGCAACTCTATCCCTGGGTCTGTGCTTAAAAACCTCTGGGTATTTAGCGAGTTATAAATACGCAACTAAGACATATTACTGTTACAGCACCTCGATGCTCCCGGGCTGTGTTAGCGCTTTAAAAGATGCAAATACAAATACAAATAAATACTTTGCGGTCTCAAAATAGGTCTCACAAATGGAGTGTAGACAGGATGCATGTTTATTTTGGCAATCAGAGCACATGCATGGGTTGCTCTGGCAAGCACCAGTTCAGGGTTTCTTTGCTCTTCCATCAGCACTGCTTGCTCACTGCTGGAACTGTGGTTATACCCCTTATCAGTGCTTAGATATCTATCCATCACCCCCTCTTGAGAAAAGGTGGGATGTATTCAGTGCCCTGCTCATCATCAACCATTCCAGATTCATCACCACCATTATTAAATTCATAGGCAAAAGAGGTGAGCGGGATTTTTTAGGCTAGCCGCGGGATGAGAAAGACATAGGTCTCCTCGGCTCCCGCGACCGCAACAAACATCCTGGTAAAATCGCCTGAAATTCGACAACATAAGAGCTGATAACACCTCTGTATGGTGTCGGACACCCTTGGGCACAAACAAGGTGAAGAGCAGAGGAAACCGCAGCCGATTTCATGAGAAACGACCACAAGAAGTTTGGAGGCATACGACATCCAGCCTCCAAAAAGGCTGCCAGTGCACACGGACGAACGCCCTGAAGCGAAGCAGTGAGGCTGTGCTGCAACGGAACCCAGCCTGCCACTGATCCGCAGACTACATCGGAGGAAGAGTGCGGTCCCAGTGAAGCTCCGGCCGTGTCCCTCCAAACTGGCAAACTACAGCGGACCCGTGCGGATGTGAGGGCGGGGCGCGTATCCACTCGCGTGGGATGCCCGGGACCCCCGCCGACAGTGCTGCTACTCGAGAACGAGGGACGTACCTCCTGAGTGGCCCAGCGTGTGAGACAAGCCTGCGTGCCACAGACGGAGAGGAAGTGCCGGTGCGGCTGGGAGGCGTGGGTGAGTGGCGACGGCAGGCAATACAGCCCGGGGGAGAGGTGGAGGGCCGGGGGTGAGCCGCTAGAGCCCAAGCGGCCCCGTCTACTGGCGAACTTAGCAGGTGCTGCGAATCTAACAGCACATACGCAGCCCCGGACTGGAGGTGTGCCGCCACAAGACACGGAAAGAGGCTCCCTGGGGGCGTGAGCCTGTGTGGGACAGTGGCACAGAATCCCCCCGGAGCAAGACCATGCGGCGACAACTGCTGATCCACCGGGCTGGCAAAGCACACAGCACAAGAGGTGTACAGTGGCGGTGAAGTGCTAAGACTGATCGGGCCAAATAGCCCACACCGGCCCGCAAACTCATGCTGTATCTAGACCCTGGAGGACCACCGCTCCCCCAAATAGTTGGCTGTTTTGCAGTGGAACAATGTCAGGAGTGGACTCCATGGGGTAGCACCAACCCGCGTATCGCCAGGCCCCCCTGCAGCAAACACGCCGAACCATCCTCAATTTGCATTATTGAAGAAGGGCTAGACGCGAGGAGGCAATACCCGAAGTAGGAGTAGTGGCAGGAACAGCTGGAATACACGGACCACTCCCAGACTAGTCCAAGCTGTGGTCCCCTAAGCACAATCACAACGCCTACAGGGTGCGGTCAGAGCACGAATACAGCACACAGTGAGACGATAACACCTACAAAAGGCCAAGCACACAGAACTATACGCAGCTAATGATATTGGTACCATGGGGAAAGACAAGTAAAGGAAACTCCCAACACAAAGCAGGATGGATCAATACACCATCCCGACAACCCAGGCATCAGACCTTCACCCGCAATCCGCGGACGAGATGGAAACAGACCAGGGAATTTCATTGAAGGACATTATGGCTGCGATAGCCGACTCCCGCACATCAATGGAGCAGAAAATGGATGGGATAAGTATGGATGTATCCCTCCTCCGACACGATCTCCAAAAACTAACGGCACGCACCTGGGAAGCTGCACATCGCATATCCAATACAGAGGATAGAATGCATAACATGCAACAGCAGCTCCAAAATGTCACAACCAAACTGAAGGTACTGGAGGACAGATTTGAAGATGGAGAAGGCAGATCTAGATGCAACAATGTGCGCATACTCGGCATACCCGAGAAGGCCGAAGGCCCCTGCATGGAACTCTTTCTAGAACAATGGCTGACTGACCTGTATGAGCCAGACGACTTCTCCAAGTTCTTTACCATAGAGAGGGCACACAGAGTACCCACGGGCAGACCTCCGCCCGGCGCACCTCCACGCACGGTAATTGCAAAGTTCTTAAACTACATGGATCGTGATGCCCTACTGCAACATGTGCACGCAAAAGGCGCCATCACATTAAATGGCTCCAAAATTGCCTTTTTTCCCGACTACACCAGGGAAGTGCAAAAGGCGAGGCAATCCTTCGACCACCTCAAAAAACAACTGCAAACAATGGGAGTGAGGTATGACCTGCTCTTCCCGGCGCAACTCAAGATTTATCACACAGGGACAACAGTCCACTTCAATGATCCCAAGGAGGCCTGGCGCTGGGCTGAACAAAAGATAGACGGAGACTGGTCGACCCCCCGCGACAACAGGGTGAGGAACAGAAGGCCTCCACCAGACCGACAGCGAGAGGCCCGTCGACCACCAGCGCAAGACCCACCGGAAGATCAGGGGGGCTGACCACTGCCTCAATGCCTGCCGGATGCCCGAGGTCCCGTTGGGTCACCCAGGTTGAACTGCTGAATCATTTTGTCTACACACACGCAACAGCAGGCTACACTCACTTACCTGATGCGGCTGCGGTATGCCACAAGACCGCAACACAAGGAGAGCTCCCTCCCGATAGTGCAACAAACTCCACGTTTATTATACGTGGTGGCTCCCCCTGGTCACACCCCCAGGGGAGGGCCCCCTCCATCCCCCTGGGGATCCAGGCAGGGGGAGGCCACCTGTACTTGATGTTAAGTGAAACGCATGTAAGGTGTCCAGTTGACACCATGGGTTTTTTGTTCGGGCGACCGATGCTTCTAGTTGGGAGGAGTATGGGGAGGGAGGTTGGGGATTTGTTAAGTTTAGTTACAGACGGGACCTGTCAAACGCACAAGATATTATGGCTAGATAAGACAGTGTTAACCCACGGGCATATTCGCAGCTGGCGCATAACACCGTCAGTGGCAACACAGGCAGTGACTATTACAAGCACCCATGGCATCACATAGCGGTAGTAGCGACGCTCTCAGAACACTGAGGCTTATGACATGGAACGTTAATGGTCTGGGCAATGCAGTCAAGCGCTGGTTGGTGCGGCAATTTCTAAACAGACGGGGTGCTGACATAGTGGTACTGTCTGAGACCCATCTTGCGGGCACAGACTGTACCCTATTCAAAATACAAGCTGACGCTCCACTCAGGTTTCACGATGGGCTCAAGAGGCGTCATGATCCTGGTACACAAAAACCTCCCCTTCCACCTTACGACGGTAACCCATGACACAGGCGGCAGATACGTATATGTGACAGGCAAGCTATGGGATCACTCCATCGCACTGATAGCCACCTATGCACCCCCAACTCTACTAGAGCCACTACTTACTGACATTGCCCCGTTAATTGCAAACAACACTTCTAACCTCATGATACTGGGAGGTGACTTTAATGAAGTCATGAATGTAACCCTGGACAGATCACACTTGCGGAATAGAAACCCCAATGTTCCCACCAGGCTTGCCATGTTTGCCAACGCACTAGGCCTATGCGATGTATGGAGAGAACTCCACTCAGACACGAGAGCATACTCCTTCCACTCAGGGGCACACGCCTCGCTCTCCAGGCTAGATTATCTCTTCACCCCAGCAACTGATCTACATAGGGCGCAAGAAATAAACATACTTCCCAGAGGCATCTCTGACCACTCCCCGCTAGAACTGACACTCATAACATCCAGGCGGATTCCGCCGCCGAGCTGGTGCCTGAATAGCTACTACCTGGGTGACACCGAGCTTGTGGACAGGCTACAGGAGACCACCAATACATATTTCGAGCTCAATACACAGACGGCAATGATCCCAGGAACACTGTGGGAGGCCTACAAGACGGTGTTAAGAGGTGAACTAATATCGTGGACGACCGCAAAAAAAAGACAGCACTGGAGCAAGACACTTGAAGCCGAACAACAGGTTAAGCAGGCAGAGGAGAGGCACATAATTGAGGACATACCGACCTTGAATCGGACATTGCTATTAGCACTGAAAAGGCTGAAAAACATTGCGATGGACAATGCGAAACAAGCGCATACTGCAATGCGAGCAAGACTCTATGAAACAGGTGACAAGGCTGGCAAGATGCTGGCTTGGCTGGAAAGGAAGGAGCAGGGACGCAGTCATGTCCGGAGGCTCGACACAGGAGGGCCGAACGCATGGGTGACGGATGAGGAAATAAGCCAAGGCTTTGCAGAATATTACGCTGAGCTGTACAGAAAACCCATGACACAGATGGACGTCACGATCATGGACCAAATTGACATCCCCACCCTAAATGAGACGCAACTGCAACTGCAGCAGAGGGAGATCACAGAAGATGAGACCCTAAGTGCCATGTCGGGCCTCCAAACCGGTAAATCCCCAGGACCTAACGGCTTCCCATTTGAGCTATGGCAAAAGGTGGTAACCAATGTCGTGGCCCCCCAACTACTCCGAATGTATCAACATGCGCGAGAAAAGGGCATTCTCCCACCAGAACTGCGAGAAGCAGCAATAATAGTGATACCCAAGCCGTACAAGCCCCCGGAAAGATGCAGTTCATACAGGCCCATTTCACTCATCAATAGCGAGACCAAAATACTGGCGAAATTACTTGCGGACCGTCTGCAAAAGGTTATTCCCTCCCTGATACATCCGGACCAGTGCGGCTTCATGCCACAGATATCAACTCGCATGAACCTTCACAGGCTATATTCAGCCCTGGAAAGGGCCAACAGCATACGGGGCCCACTAGCCCTACTAGCAATTAACTTTGAAAAGGCCTTTGATTCGGTGAGATGGAAGGCCATCTGGACCATAATGCACTGCATGGGCTTCGGTGAGAACTTCATGAAGTGGGTGCGCCTGTTGTACGAATCCCCGGTGGCCAGGACCAGAGTCAATGGCTGGCGTTCGGACCTCTTCAATCTGGGGAGGGGCACGAGACAGGGCTGCCCACTGTCAGCCATGATTTTCGCAATCGCTATCAAACCACTGGCAATCCTCCTGCAAAACGCGCCAACCTGGGAAGGCTTCCGATGGTCTGAGACCTGGGAAGACAGAATATTCCTCTATGAGGATGACCTGCTCATCTATCTGAAGGACCCGAGCAACTCCTGCCCCAGAGTCATGCACCTGTTAGATCAATATGAGGCATTCAGAGGATTACGTGTGAACTGGTCCACATCCATCCTCTTCCCTATAGGAGACATCTCGATGGCAAACCTACAGGCTGGCCCTTACCAGATCGAGAGGGAACAGTTCATATATCTGGGGATACGTATCACGAAGCATCTTACTGAATACACAACCCTGAACCTCTCCCCCCTGGTAACAAGATTTGCAGAAGATACTCGCCATTGGATCTCCTTACCACTAACGCTGATGGGCAGAGCGGCCCTGTTCAAAATGATAGCGCTTTCTAAATTCTTATATATCCTGCAAAACGCTCCATTATACATCCACCAATGAGAATTCCACAAAATCGAGTGCATCGTTTGGAAATTGCTATGGGGAGGAGGACACCCACGAATTGCTCTTGCCACGCTCCAAAGGTCTATCTGGGAAGGAAGGATTGGACTGCCCAGAATGCAGTCATATTACTGGGCCAGCCAGATGGCGGTAATAAATGATATGCTCCAGGGGCGTGGCTACGAGAGCCATGTAGGAGGACGCGTCCTGGAGGAGCTCCCGAGATCCTGCAACGATCCGGGCAAATATGTGTGGTACGACGTATCGCTGACCACCGACGATACACAGGATGGTGTGTGAAGGTATTGGCCACGCATTGTGAACTTTTGGAGAGAATCGGATTAACAGCGACGGAGATCGGTGGCTATGAGTTAAAAGACTCCGCGAACAAAGGGCGACTCAAAATGGCCGACCGGGGCCCGGGACTGGAATAGAGGCGAGTTGTGCGGTGGCCTAGCTGTGACGGTGCACTGTACACAAACTTGCTACTTTAGCAACCGATCGATTTTCTGAGCCATGTCGAACAGACCGGTGCGGCCGAAGGGGAAACAGCCTACCTTAGATGACTTCACTAGAACTCCCCCGAGCCAGGACACTACCAAAAGTAAGGAGGCGCTGGCTGGGAGTGGCACGACATCGTCGTGCACCAACCAAGAAATCCTGGCGGCGATTGTGGAACTGAGGGCGGCCTGGGAATCCAAGTTGGAATTGGCCGTTACGGAACTGAAGATTGCACTGGATCGCAAGGTTGGAGAGGTCCAAGAGGACGTTAATCTGCTACGACAAGATGTCAGGACCCTGGCGGAGCGCACGGAGGCCCTCGAAAAAGAAGTTGGCCCGAATACAGCAGATTGCGCCACTCATAAGGCCGACTTGCATGCCCTGACACAAAGGATGGGCAACCTGGAGAGCAGAGCGGAGGAAGCTGAGGGACGAGCCCGCCGCAATAACATCCGCATCGTGGGCCTACCGGAGGGGATGGAGGGCCGTGACCCTACGGATTTCATCGAATCCATGCTCTTACAGGAGATATCTGGAGGGGCCCTATCTCAAGGATTTGCGGTAGAAAGAGCACATAGAGCCCTAACTAGGAGGCCACCTCCCGGGAACCCGCCTAGGCCTGTGATCGCCAAAATCCTTAATTACCGCGACCGGGAGAGGATACTGGAATACTTCCGCAAAGGAGGGATGATCACGAGAGGAGCGGCAAACATCACGGCTTATCCAGATTATACTTTGGCTGTACAGCGTAGTCGCATGAACTTTGGGTCTGTAAAGCGGAGGCTGAGAGAAGCGGGCCACAAATATAAGTTACTCTATCCTGCAAAATTGAAGGTCTTCCATGCACATAAAACCTTGTTTTTTGAAACTCCGGAGAATGCCATGGGATGGCTCGATGCGCATGGATGCCCCCAGGAACCAGAAGTTCGGCCCAGAAAGGGCTCGGAAGAGACACGGGAATCATAACATGGCGTCGTAAGATGGCGTGGCTCGTGGGACTTGAATATAGTCGGTGTGACACTTTCGGTAAAGAAGATCAGATGACCGCACTATTTGTCAGGACACTGTGAATTTTTATTTTATCGGGAGCCTTACGGGGCGATACTCTCTACCCCACAATAGTTTTAGTTGGGTGACCACTAGGGTGACCTCACCCTACTGGGCTCCGTTCGCCGATCGGTGTTTGCGGAGCTAGATGTGGGGGTGCCTGAGCTCTGAAGCTGGAGCTGGGCAGCAGTTGGGGTGTGTGATGTTGGGGAAGGCACGTGTGGGGGGAGGGGAGGGGAGTTGGGGTTTAGTTGTGTATATAGTTGAAGGGAGTTTGAGCTTATACGAGGAGTTACTGGACCAAAACGCTATCTGTGTCATGGGGGCGGTTGGGGGTCGCTACATGGGAGGCAGGGGGGAACGAGCTTGCCATGGGAGACCTTAAGATTGTCACCTGGAATGTCAGGGGACTTAATAGTTATTTAAAAAGGAATAAAGTTATGTTGTACCTCAAAAGGCAGAGGATTGACATCGCACTATTGCAAGAAACACACCTGAACCGACACAAGTTAGAATTGGTTGAGAAAAAGTGGAGTGGCATGGTGGTGGGCTCCCCGTACTCTGCCTATGCCAGGGGAGTGCTAATCTGGGTAGCACCGCACGTTCCGTTCAGAGTCACGTGGCAGGAAGTGGACACGGAGGGCAGGTTGGTTATGCTCAGAGCCCTGGTGGAGGATAGAGAGGTTTGCATTATTAACACATATTCCCCCAATCAGAATGCTGCCGCATACTTCAAGACCCTATGCACCCGTCTGGGCACATGTGTGGGGGGAGCGATCATTTGGGGAGGGGATTTTAACTGTGTTCTCGACCCAAGGGCTGATAGGTCCGATGATAGGATTGATCGGCCCACCCCGGCGGCCAGAGTACTACAGACGTTACTGGGCGACTTTGGGCTAGCGGATGTCTGGCGACTGAAATATCCTGGTACCTCGCAGTACTCTCACTACTCTGCCCCACAGCGCTTACACACGAGATTGGATTATTTTTTTGCCACGTCAGAAGTGGTGTTGGCGACCACTCAAATTGAATATAAAGCAAGGGTCCTATCGGACCACTCGCCCTTGGTGCTGACCTGGCAGTATGGCCGCCCTCGTGCACGAATACCTACATGGCGCCTCCGTGCGGAGGCGCTTAAGGACACGGTTTTTAGGGAGGACATCAGGGAGGCGATCCAGCGGTACTTTGAGGTTAACACGGGCAGTGTAGATTCGGCGGGCACACTTTGGGAGGCATTCAAGGTGGTGTTACGGGGGGACGCTATTTCCAAGTCGAAGGGCCTGCAGGGTGGGGTTCTGATGGAGTTAGAGAAGGCGGAGAGACAACTGGAGCGCGAATGTAGCAAGGCAGGAGGGGATGCAGACCTAGTACTTGAGCTGCAGCAGCGGTGTTCGGAGCTTTGGGAGAGGCTTTGTAACCTTAACTATAGAAAATATGTTGAGAGGCAGCATGCGGGTGGAGACAAAACTGGCCGCCTACTGGCATGACTATATAAGAGAGAAACCCCTAGGCCCCCGATCAGGATGATGGTTAGAGAGGACGGAGAGGAGGTGGACACCCAAGAAGGAGTTAATGCAGCCTTACTTGATTACTATAAAGCACTGTATGAGGACATAGGGGGAGAAAATCAGGCAGAGATCAGAACTACACTGGAAGACATAGAGCTGCCCAGGATTAGTGATGAAGAAAGAGAGGAGCTAGACGCGCCTATTACACTAGAGGAACTGGAGGAGGTAGTGAAGGGATTGCCCACTTGTAAGACCCCGGGCACGGACGGACTCCCTAGTGAGTTTTATAAAGTGTATGGAGCAGAGGTACTCCCCCCGATGCTAGAAATGTTCAATGAATCTTTCGAGAAGGGTCGGTTACCGGAGACGCTCAGAGAGGCGCTGATAGTGCCGCTCCCCAAGCCTAATAAACCCCGACAAAGCTGTGGATCTTATAGGCCGCTGTCGATGCTGAACCAGGACAGCAAGATCCTTACGGCGGTCCTGGCCAACAGGCTACAAAGGGTCATCAGTAAACTGATACACCCGGATCAGACGGGCTATGTCCCCAACAGGAACATAACTCACAATCACAGGCGACTTCACCGAGTGATTGAAGAGGGGAATAGAAGCGATGAAGAGATGGTGGTGGTGTCCCTAGATGCAGTTAAGGCATTTGATTCAGTGAGGTGGCCGTGGTTGCTGGCGGCCTTGGAGAGGTACGGGTTTGGGCCTGGCTATGTGAGGTGGGCGAAACTGCTGTACAGCGAGCCACTGGCCAGGGTGCGCACGGGATCTGTAATATCCGAAAGGTGGCGACTTAGCAGAGGCACCAGACAGGGATGCCCCTGGTCCCCGATGCTGTACATATTGGCCCTGGAGCCCCTGGCGGTGTACCTCAGACAACAATATGACCTGGTTGGCATCGAGGTGGGAGGAGAGAACCATTTGATATCCCTATATGCTGACGACCTGTTGTTGTACCTGAGGTGTCCGGAGGAAAACCTCCAGTACATTTTAGAGGTCATGGGAAAGTATGCGGAGTTGTCCGGCATAGCGGTTAATCCCAGCAAATCAAGCATGTTTCCGCTGGGGAGCTTTATTGGAGTCCCTCTGGAACGGTTGCCGGTGTTGCCCGTGCCCTGGGCGACTGAGTCTTTCCGCTACCTCGGAATCGATGTATATCATGCTGTGAAGGAAGAACACTTGCACAATGCCGAGGCGGCGGTAAAGAAAATCCGCGAGAGTATGCGGTTTTGGGAGAAGCTGCCGCTGGCAATGGTGGGCCGGGGGGCGATGCTTAAAATGGTGGTCCTGCCCAGGCTTTTGCACTTTTTCAGTAATACACCATATTTCATACCCAGGAAGTTCTTTGTCAAACTTGATAGTGTATGCATGGACTTCCTGTGGCACGGCATCCGCAACAGGGTAGCCTTGTGGAAACTGCAAAATTTCCACGATAGGGAGGCATCAAGCTGCCAAACTTTGAGGCCTATTATGTGGCCAGCCAACTGCAATACGTGACTAGATGGCTCTCTGATGAGGAAACTCCTGAGTCTAGGCTGGTTGGGAGGGACTGCGCCCCGTTTTATCTAAAAGAGGTTGTCTGGGTTCCTAGGTCGGACTTGCAAGGATGCCCAGGTATGTTGCTGCTGGGGTGGAGAATTTGGCGTAGAATGTGCCAGCTGATTGAGAACCCGCACCCGTGTTCCCCGCATGTGCCATTGGTCTCCCTAGCTATTGGGGACAGCCAGCTCAGGAAAATTATCAGGACATATTGGGAAACGGTTGGACTGGCCACACTGGGAGACATATGGCAGGATGGGGCCATTAGAGAATTCGTAGACCTGGGTGAAGAAACAGGGTTGCACGGGGGCCAATATGTTACATACCTAAGGCTGGTACAGATCATCCGCAAAACTTGGCCGGAGACGGTGCTGGCGGAAGATCCAGATGCACTAATCGGAACGATATATGATATATCAGAGGGCGGGCATGAGATCTCTAGATTATATGAGGTGGTGATGACCCGAGTGGGGAAGGATTTGATGGATCTGAGGCTTGACTGGGAAGCGGAAGTGGGGGTACAGATGACTGATGGGATGTGGGAACGGGCCATGGGATACCATAAGAAAGTGTCCAGGAATGCTAGATTGCAGCAAATACAGCTGTACATCACGCACAGAGCATATATGACCCCGAAAAGAATAGCTAAGTTTGCGAACGCAGGCAGACAAGCATGCCCGAAATGCGATGAAGTAGACGCAGGCATGACACATATGTTCTGGTCCTGCCCAGTGATTGAAGGCTTTTGGGGGGAAGTGGCACAGAAATTGGCAGATAAGGGGGTTCTGCTACGCATTGATACGGCCTGGGCCTGCCTCCTGGGAGGGTTCCCTAGACCACGGAACACCAAACATCTTGGGAAACTGAGAGACCTGGCGTATGTACTTGCTAAGAGAAGGATAGCTATGAGTTGGAAGCAGCGCCATGGGCCAAGAATAGAGATATGGTGGCGGGACCTGCAGAAGTGGGCGGAGGCTGAAACGGGGGTATGGCAGGAAGCGTGTGGTATTTGCGGGGAAGAAGAAATGGGCAACCTGGCGGCTTGGAGAATGTTAATCACGGGACTCTTTGGCGCGGAAATGGACCCTGCTGCTTCCGGGAGGGGCGGCGCCCGGCCGCACCAAGCGTACACAGAACTGTAAGGCTGATAAGCTCTCGGGGGAGGGGGGGGGGTTTAAGTGCAGTAATACGGTATTAATTGATGTTTACAGTTTGTAATGTATAATGCTGCAAGTTTGGTTTGTATTGTGTTATTTTGAAAATAAAAAATTATTTTAAAAAAAATAAAAAATAAATGATATGCTCCATGGGGACGGAAGCCTCCCACACATCAAAGGCCTTATCTGCAATGCCACGACCACGCCTCTAGAGCACCTGAATGGAGGCTTGAACCGCACACCAAAAACAGATATGGTAACGCATATAGTGAGAATATGGAAGGAAGCACATCGGTACTTAGGATGGGGCGGGAAATTAACGCTGGCGCAACCCCTACGGAAAAACTGCAACCTTCCCGAATTACGTACATTTCCCAGATGGCCTGAATGGGTCCAGCGAGGAATCACCAGCATAGGAGATGTGGTTCACGAGGACAACCTGGTACCAATCGAGACATTGAATTTGAAGTTCTCCCTCCCAGCCACAGAAAGGGACCACTACATGCAGCTGAAACATGCTTGGACGACCCATCGACACATAACACAAGACATAGCGGAAAGCTCCCCATTAGAGCGAAACATAGTTCTGGACCGGGTGGACCGGAAGGTCACCTCTACCATGTACAATTTGATAACATCCTTTGCGACACCGGAACTAACCAGTTTGAAGACAAAGTGGGAATGAGATGTGGGTCCACTTCAACCAGAGGACTGGGTGGAGGCCCTGATGTACTCGCGTGAAACAACCATTTCCTCAAGGCTAAGACTGGTCCAACTGAAGATCCTGCACCGCACCTACTACCCGAGAGTGGCCCTCTTCCGCTGGGGCACAATGCCTACTCTGCAAACGAGAAGAAGGTACCTTTTTCCACATTCTGTGGGAATGTAGTAAGATACAGCAGCTCTGGAAGAAATGTTGTGATAAACTGTCTAGCGTTATGGGTAAAACGATACAGAGGTGCCCAAAACTCTTTCTCCTGGGGATCTCCAGCAAAACTGACCTTTCCGCTATGAAAAATTGCTCTGGCCGACTGCGATGGCGGTTCTCAGGCGGAACTTTGCGCAACTGTGGGGCTCGGAACGTACGCCAAGCTATGACCAGTGGGTCACAGATGTGGACATATGCGCTATAATGGAACAAAGAGTGTACGCGGCGAGGGGTTGCCCGCAAAAAGCGGACAAAATATGGAGAAGATGGGAAGAGGCTAGCTAAACGACAAGGGTGGCTCCGCAGACTCTGAGACTGAGAGATGCCCGGGAAAGTGGGGGTAACAAATCTGCCATGAATAGTCTATGCCACAAGGTCATCCGTTGTCAAGTTGACGGTCTGTCGGACCGTGGTCTCGGAAGTTGAGTTTTTAGATGGTTTTGTTTCTTGATTGTTTCTCTCTCCCCATCCCATTACCCTCACCTGGAAATGTTGATGTTGCATATGTTCCTCTCCCCTCCAGCCTCCCCCCTTCCCCCGGCTGTTCCTATCTCTCCCCCCCTTCCCACGTCCCTACCCTGTATTGCAAAGAGATAAATGTAATGTTGTTTTAATTTTCAAATCAATAAAATCTTTGATAAAAAAAAAAGAGGTGAGCGGGATACAGTGGGTGTGCATTGCTTTAAACATCTCTGCACCTCTAACATGGGTGATTGACCATGGCTATTAACTCTGACCCACTGCTGAGAGCTGAAACCAACCCCAGTGGCGTAACACAAAATGTGGGGCCCTCCTGCGAGCCATGCGGAGGCACCCAACTCGGCAACAAATCACGGGTCGTGCCACACTCTGTGCCGGCCTAGATTATCAAACTTGCACAATACGCACAAACGAGCTGCTGAAGGGATGTGCGCACACTGTGCTAGGAGAAAGATATGCATATGTGTTTTAATGCAATACACAGCACACTTTCTGAGAAATATTGGCTAAAAAGCCAGAGTGTTTGTAGGGTAACACCAATCCAATACATGCAAAAAGTCGCCAATAGTGCACAGGAACTTTAATGCTTTGCTATTAAAAATGCCATGCTACATTGAAAACTTATCCCACTGGCTGCACAATGTAGTCCAGTGTAGACACGTAATAACATTACAATAAAACATGCCAGGCACATTTAGACATACCTAGACTGGTTACACCAAAATGCCAGTCAAAGCAATAACACTCATCAAGAAGAGAGCACAAAATCAAGCCCGGGTCTCTGAGGCCTATAACAACACGGCCAAACTCTTTAAAATCTATAAGGAACTGGTCAATTATGTTGCAGTCTCTAACTCTCCTGTTCCCTCCCAGGCCCACTCTAGGGCTCTGGTCTCTCACTTCTCCACTAAAACTCAGTAAATCCTGTCCTCTATCTCCTCTTACTCTCCCTCTTCCTCTCTCGGCCCCCCTTTGGCCATCTCTACCTCTCCGCCTCCTTTCTCCTCTTTCTCTCTGACAGTACCTGACAAGGTTTCTAGACAAATCCGATCTATGAAAGTGTCATCCAAACAGGTGCTCCCCTGCTTCTCCAGGACCATCAAGGACCATATTGACACGCTCATTCCAGTCTTCGACGATTTCTGTAATCACTCTTTTGTCAACTGGAACATTCCCCTCTCCCCTTAAGCACACCCTTGTGCACCCACTCCTCAGGAAGCCGTCTGCTGATCCTACCTGCCTGACAAACTATCGCCCAATCTCCATCACCCCTTTCCTGGGCAAACTCTTGGAAAAAAGCTGGCCATCTCCCAGCTTACTCTCCACACAATCTGTTGGTTGTCTCCATGACCATCAGTCTGGCTTCAGAGCTGCCAGACGGGCGGAAACTACTCTCCTGAACAACTGTGAAGATCTGCTTTCTAACCTTAATTCCAGCATTCCTTCTGTCCTAATGCTCCTTGATCTTTCCTTTGCTTTCAACACAGTCAACCACGCCATCCTGATCAATCGACTATATGAGAACCTGGGCATCACGGATCAGGCCCTGGAGTGGCTGACCTCCTTCCTCTTGAACTGCCCCTCCCAGGTCCAACTAGGTCCCTTTATCTCTGCCGCCTCTCTCTCTCTCTCTACATGTAGCGTTCCCCAGGACTCTATCCTCTCACCCTGGAATTTCAACCTCTCCTTGGCCCATTTGGCCCACCTGATCTCTACCTTCTCAAACTTTCAGTGTTATGCAGATGACACTCATCTTTCCTTCAGGCTCCTCTCCTCTTGCACTCATTCCTGACTGTCTATCCGTGATTCAGGATTGGTGTGTCTCCAATGATCTCTGCCTTAATGCCAGTAATACGGAGATCCTTCTCATTGGGATCCTTGCCACTGCATTCCTTCTCTTACTCTGGCCGCCCACCTTTGGCACTCTTCCTTCACCTTCCTGTGAGGCAAAAAACCTTGGTGCCATCTTCGACTCCACTCTCTCTTTCTCTCCTCAAATCTCGGATGTCGCCAAGAAGTCCCACTACCAGCTGCTCCTCCTCAAAGGGACTCTGCAACAACCTCTTTCTCAATCTGCCTTCCTCTACTCTCCGCCCTCTGCAACTAATCCAGAACAGGACTGCGAGACTTATCCTTGGCCTCAAGACGAGGGATCGTATCTGTCCAGCCCTGGAATCTCTCCACTGGCTCCGGTGACTGCAAGGATCAAGTTCAAGACCCTTTGCATTGTCCACAAGGCTTTCTGGGGTCGTGGCCCACACTACATCCAATGCTCTCTTCCATAATACCTTCTTTATTGAGCCCTTTCCCCAGCTACCTCCAACTCTCTAAAGGTTAGACGCTTCTCCAGGCAGAGAGTGGGGGTAGATCTCTCTCCTCTGTAGGTGCCTCCAGATAGAATGGCCTCCCTGTCCCTCTCAAACTTGAGCAGACCGCCTGAAGTTCCGGAAGCAGCTCAAAACCTTCCTCTTCTCCTCTGCTTTCTCTCTCTCCCTCCCCTGCTGACCTACCTGACCTACCTGCCTGCTGTACCGACTGGTTCCTTGGCTACCCTTAGAGTCTCACTGAGTCCAGGTAACTATAACTATACAGTTTCTTATTCGCCTTGCACTATCCAGAGCCGCACTGCCCTGGCTGAATTTACTCAGAGCATTACTGTACTTTTTACCCTCCCCTCTTCCTTGCACTTCCCTTACTCCCTTTCCCCTTGCATTTTTCATTCTCGAACTTGCACGATCTGAATAACACAAGGCCTAGTAAGATTGTTTGTCTTGTCTTCCCTCCCTTGTCTTGTCGCACCTAGAAACACTTGTGTCCAGGCGTGACTTATATCATATCATATCATCATTTTATCACAGATACTCAGAAAAATATACAATGCCACAGTTAGAAATGGCTAGAATAGCAGCACCCAAATGCCAGTCTAGCCAGGTAATTACACTTAGCAGTACTGCTTTATCACAAATGCACAGTTAAAAATAGTCATACCAAACTGAGGAAGGACTAGTCTGGCTGCACCAACATGTCTCTCTAGCCCCTAATACCACATATCATGCATGCTTAGCCCGAACATGGACAACCATTATGATTTATCGCACAGTCCTGCCCCCACACATCCCCTCTCTTTCCCACCCACTACCCCAACCTACACATTCATGTCCTTGGCCCAGAATTACCTTCACGTCCCTCTTCCTTGCCCAAGAGCTTACGTATGAGGCTCCGTGCCTCACAGGTAAGTACTGGGATGAGGACGAGTGAGACTAGGAATAATGAAGATTACAGGTAGCTAAGTCAAGCATTACGTCCATCTACCTCTACCTCATCCCAGTACTTGTGTATGAGGCAGACTTCCTCATACACAAATACTGACTCATACACAAGTACATGGACGAGGAAGAATAGCGCTAGGAAAAATGACAATTACCAATAAGTGATCAAGGTATTAAACACAATTAGTTGCATAACTCCATTGAGTTGACCTGGCTTCAGCACTCCCCCCCCTCAAATGTTGGGCTATGTTGACTCAACCTGGCTGACCTTCTGAGCAGTTGCCGGACAGAACAGCACACAGATGATAAATGGCACCTGGGGTTTGCTGTTAACACGGGCCCAGCAATTACTAACGTAAATCATTTCACTGTTAGTACCTGTATTCAAATACCACATTTTTTAGGCAATTTAAATCATGATGAGGGTTTAGTACTTGCATCACAGGGGAGTGATTGGAAGGGTAGAGAGGGAACAGGAGACCACTCATTCTCACAGCAGTCCATAAGTGGGTGCTTTCAGACTTAAAGGAGAGAGTTAATTGTTTGTAACATTGAAGCTGCACTAGAATATTCTCATCAAAATGCGTAAAGATGTTAGATGCCCCCACACAAATAAGTCTGCCCCTCACCCACCGCCCGTGAAGTTAGCGCCTCTCCCAACATTTGAAGGATTAGCCCCGAAATGTATGTTTTGTAGTGCCTCTGAACACAAGCACACACACCATTCACCATATACACACACGCAGACCCAGACATCCATACATTTAAGTGAGCACCCTTTCCCTATACAGCCACACCCAAGCAGCCACCAAAACATTTAAGTGTGCACCCTTTCAACATACACTCACACAGACAGCCACCTATACATTTAAGTGTGCACCCTTTCACCATGGAGGCGCACACACCCAGGCACCCACCCATACATTTAAGTGTGCACCCTTTCAACATACACTCACACAGACAACCACCTATACATTTAAGTGTGAACCCTTTCACTGTACAAACACACACACACACCCAGCCACCCATACATTTGTGTGCACCCTTTCACCATACACTCACGCCGGCAGCCACCTACACATTTAAGTATACACTCTTTCAAAATACACTCACACATGCACACGTCATGGGGTTGAGGAGAGCCCTATTACTTTAAAAGGAAATTGTTTCTTTTTGACGTCACTCTGACTTCATAAATAAATTATTTCCTTTAAGGACTGAACCATAACAGAAATAATTTCTTTATGAAGGCTGAGTGAGTTCAAAAATAAAGTATTTCTTGTTGATGTCATAGGGTTCCCCCCACCCCATGACATGGAGGCCTCCTGCCTGGGGTCTTCCATGTCATGGAGTGGGGAAGCCCTTGGACTTCAAAAATAAAGTGTCTTTTGTAGTCACTCTGCCTTCATAAATAAATAATTTCTGTTATAGAAATATTTCTTTATAAATGCAGAGTGAATTCAAAAAGAAACATATATATATTTTTTTTCTCCAAGTAGGGCGCCCTCCCAGGACATGTGCTATTGGGACCCCCTGCACCGCAGAGCTGTGTGGGCCCCCCATTATGCCAGTGCTGTGCTCACATTTCCACAAGTCCCTGCAAATCATTGACATGTGCCGTGGTCCTTTGCAACATGGGAGGATGTGTTACATTCCCATGTATGCCATAGCCAGATATTAGGAAGCCAGATCCGGTCAGGCAGTGATGACATAAGAAATAACCAGTCTTTCAATGTTCCGAGTACTTGTAACAGTGGTTGATGTGCTACGTCTCATTGCGACCCGTTTCTGCTGCTTCTCTGGTTAACTGTGCAACATTTCCATCCCTTCTTCTCCCGCTATGGCTGGCTGCTGGCCTTGATGAAACCGTATTTGTTGTTGGTTATTGCCACACAGCACTCAGAGACTGACAGCCCTGAGAGCATTGTTCATACCTTGGTAGTATTGTGCTCCTGCACCGGTCCTTAACTGCAAGAACCTGCAAACATTTTCTTTCTAACAATTGTTCCCCTTTGTTTAAAATGTGCTACAAAATTTGACAAGGAATTCGACTGCTCCTGTGTGTCTCATATTGTGCTGAACCAAGTCATGCGTAAACATGTGTTCAATCATGGCACATATCACAAAAACCGTTCTTTTGCTCAAAATGCAAGTGTTGTTCGTTTGTCATCTATTGCAATCAACCAAGCTATGTGTTAGCATGTGTTCAATAAAGACATATGCTCTAAAGACTAGTCACCTTCACCCAAAGTGTGCTAATACATTTGATAAGTGTTTATGTGTGGCAGCAATAACACTTAACCAAGTTGTGGGTGAGCCCTTGTTCAATACATCTACATGCCCCAAAGATTTTACAGTTCATGCAAGGTGTGCTAATAAGAAATGTGCCCACAAGACCTACCCCCTCTGCTGAAACTCTAAATTGATAAGAAATTAAAAGAGATTGTGTGTGTCTGGATTTGTATTCAGCCTAGTTGTGTGTGTGTGCATGCAATCAAGCCATCCAAGTGCAAATTCCTCCTCCGCTGATGCACGTAGCATGCCGCGTCAAATACCCAGTCATCCTGCCACTTATGCCACTTACCAGTGATCAACAAGACCCTAAAAACAATGTGTTTCCCAACAGACCCTAAGCACTTACCCCTTCACTCAGTGTGCTAACAAATTCAACAATAATTTCAATAATTTCAACTGCTTGTATCTTTCAGAAATTCTGCCCAGCCAGCGCATATGTGAAAGTGTGTTCAATGAAGCCTCATGTCCCAAAAACGTTTCCTATTTACTCAGTTTGCTAATGAACTTCAAAGTACATTAATTGTGTATGTCAGCTATTGCTCTGAACCAAATCTTGTGTGAACCAGTGTTAAATCAAGCTTCATACCGCTAAGACTTTTTTTTTCACTCAAAAGGTGTACTAGTAAACTTGACAAGAAATTAACTTATACTTGTATGTCATCAATTTTGCTATTCAAGGCGTATGTGAACATGAGTTCACTGAAGCGGTATGTCTCAAATACTTTTCATCTTTGCTCAAAATTTGCTCATATTTTTTACAAGAAACACATGTGTTTGTTTGTGCCAGCTGATGGACTGAACCACGTTGGATGTGAGTGTGCGTTCTATCAATTCACATGCCGCAAAGACTTTTCCACTTCACTAAAAGTATGCTAATATATTTGACAAAGAACCAAGTGATTGTGCATCAGTCATTGTGCATGGGCGTGCCTTTAATCAAGCCTCCCCAATTCAAATGCGCTCTCCATGCAGGCAGGTGACATATTGCATGGTGCACATAATCACCCAATAAAGCCACTGCCTGTGTGATCATCAGTACAATTCAACACGTTTTCCAAGCACACCCCAAAGTATTTCCCCATCCCATAAAGTACGCTTGATAGAGTTAAAGTCAATTGAATTGATTGCGTTGGCTATTTCGCTCTACCAATTGATGCGTGAGTGCTCATGCCATCATGAACAGTTAAGCCAGCCCAGCAAACAAATAAGCAAACAAGTACCTTAGCTTCATTTTCCAATGAAATACCAATAATCTTTTATAGATGTATGGAAAAATAAAAAATAAAATGTGTCAGCATTGCATAAAATAACACCTAAAATTAATGCATGCAAACCTTGCCTAAGGAAAATGCTCCAGCTCTCAAACAAACAGCAACATAAACCATCCTCTCCATCTATAATGATTCCATCTGACTGCTGAAAATATCCATGAGCAAGTTTATTTTAAAGGCTGGTGAACCTGGTTACTCGATTACCCGGATCTCTTAAAGAAAAGTTCAGCGGATCTCACATATAGCAGAAATTAGTTTGAATCGTGGTTCAGCTACATGTATTGCCCCAAGTTTATTCTTTAAAGCTGGCCAGTATAGGGGATTTCACTAACTCTTCCGTCACCCAGGGAACACCAAGTTATGAAGACATTGGAGTCGCAAGCAGGCATCAAACTTTTCTTTATTTGGAATCAGAAGAGCAAACCCAGAGTGCTGCTGCTACTGGGTCCTCAGTCACCACAAATGCCCCACCAAAGAATTTTGATTCCCAACAATTATGCTGCTCTGCAAGAGCCACAGAAAAAGAGCCTCATGGCTAGAAAAACAGGCAATGTGTGGAATAGAAGGGCCAGAAGGACTAGTGCTTCTAATTCCCAACACACCACTTGTAGCATCCTCTCTCTTGAGATACCAAATACTGGCATATCTGCTTGCACACAGAATTGATGAATTCTGTATTATTTTAACCATTTTGGGGGAAGGAAGTGTCAGAAAACAATGCAAAGCTTTCAGGAACCATGACAAGATGTGACCCAAACCATAAAGCATATATCCCACCAGCTAACTAGAACACAGTCATAGAGTCCCCCAAGGCAAGGGCACTACTAGACATGCCCCACTGGGATGAAGAAGAGAGGATGCTCACCTGTCCCTCTGGATATTTAAATGAGGTAGAAGTGACAATTCCATGTATGTTTTTCATATTTACCCACAAGGCAGAAGAAGCAGTCTTTCATTAGGGGTTGTGGCTGAGAGAGGAAAGAATCCCACGATAGTTACTTCAGTAGAGATGGGATTCACTATTCTGTATGTGATCTTCTGTAGTCATGAACAGTGGTTAAAAGTCTTAACAAGATGTTGGTAAATAAAGGAGGGAACAATACAGAGTAATTGCCTAACAGAATCCTTCAATGAAGTCTCGCAGAGCTGTGTCTCTTAGGGAAAGACTGGTGACTCGCAGGGTTTTATCTGCTCATTTCTGGGCTGTGGGACATTGACATTGTGTTCTAGGACCTTGAAGCGTCTCTCTTGTGCTAAATAGAATTACCAATAAAGATCTGAGACCAAATAACCAGACAAACTCAAAGTATATGGCAAAGTACTTCTTTCAGCTGTTAGACAGCAGACTGATGGTTGCACACTCACACACAAACTTGATTTCACAGACGTCTTATACCCCAATATGCGTCATCTATGAAGTCATCCTATGTTGCAAACTGTAAAATGTATTAGCGTGAAGATTAATTCACCATTGGCTGTCTCTTATCCATGAGGCATGCCTCCAACTACCTCTAAATACGTATAAAACTAATTATAGCAAACAAAATGGAAATGAATTGGTCTATACAACATTGTATAGCAGGTTGCCCCATAGACCCACTGATTGGTTGGCATTCTCAGCCAACCTTGGACTTTTGGCTCAGCTAGCAGCACGTAAACGAAACAAAACCCAGGTGCTTGAATCACATCAGATTACTCCTCATATTCCCAATTATTCCATTATCGCTCATCAGTCCAGCTATGAACCAAGGTTTCCTATGTGTAGTTGACCTTGTAGCCTGCTCTCTGTTCTGGGACATTCAAGGGACTGTAAGCACTTCACTATCTTTATCTGAGGCCTAATGAATAGCCCTTGTTTTTGACTTCTGAGTCACATGTGAAGAGACCACAAATGTGTCAATGTCAACCTCTTATTTACTGCAATTTGATTTAATGATACTGTCTGATATTTGGCTCCTGCAGATGTGATCTTCTTCTTTAATCTAAGAGAAATATGTCTTGTCCATGGTTTATCCATCTGCCTTCCTTTGTGCTTTGCGGCTATTCCTTAAAAATAGCATCCTTGATCCCAAGCCAGCATAGACTCCTCTTTGTTTTGCACACAAACCTCTTCTTCCAGCGTCTCGTGACTCTTCAACCCTGATCTGTTTCTGAGGTAGCTGAATTGAATCTTGACACGATCCAGCATCCATTTTCCAATTATAGCCATCCTAGCCACGTTATATATTCCTCTATAGCAAGCTTCTATATGTCTTTTCGACCTTGCCTTACTGTGTATGTACACGCATTACTCAGCAAGTTACTGTGTCTTCTTTTACATTCATGATTACTTTATCATTTCATACATGTTTCTCTTATTACTCTAGTTACATAGTCTCTCTTAAGTATTTTCATATCATTTCAGTATGACTCTGTATATTTGCTTTATGACATAACAATGCCCTCATCAAGTTTTACTCAGCGCTCCATGGTGTCCAATGGTGTGTGCTGACATCCTTCCACATGGCATCCTTCCACACTTTCAGTGTGAGGGTATATTCGGTATGGCTGTCTGAGTGCATATTGTCTTTCGTACACTCGATGCGATATAGGAACAGCACATTAGGTCCCATAAATAGCTCTTCTCCTACTGTTCCAATATGATGGAGGTGACGGGGTGGGAGTTAAGGATAGTGCACTGAACTGTTCCTTTACAACATCTACTTAAAGGAAAGGACTACCCTATCTTTGGTCTTCGCAAGGCGATTTTGAATTACAAAATGCCTGTACAATGTATTCTGAGTGTAGAAGAATCAGTCTAGACATGCAAAGACCATTCAGAGATGAATACACACGACAGGACCCAAAAACAAATCCGCCTCTGGGTGGTCAGTGAATCAAACCTCTGGGATTGGCACAACTCAGAACTGGTAGAGAGTTTTGCACCTGCTTTTGTGTTCCAGTGTGCCTTCTACCTTAGCTCACCCAGTGACGCACACACACCGCCTAAGTACTGTAACTAACACAATATGTGGGTTAATGATGGCTGTGGATTGCTGGCCTGGACCATCCAGTACTGAGGTCTGCAGTCCACAACTTAATTAACTCATTACCTGCCCCAGTCTTGTTAAGAGTTTCCTGCCAGGAGGTCACATAAATATGATGCCATTCTGCTCAGCAGTGCTGTGACACAAAACTAATCCTCCAGTCTGGCTTAAAGCGCCAGCATCTTTTTTTTTAAAGAGCTTACCAGTTATTCTGCCTTGGAGCATTACATGCATTCTATGGCATCATCAGTCACCTGCATTCATGGCAGTGCTACAGGATCGACGATAATCTGCTTCCCTTTTAATATGGAATTGTCAAAGTCAGCCCAGCAATAAATGCATCAACTGAAATGGAAATAGCCTGCACCAAAATGATGCACAGTCTGCACATCCATTGCCTCACCACCCACCAACCTACCAGGCATCCCTACATGATTGGGTGAGACAACATGGATACATGGGCGAGATGAGCCCCTGCCTCTGGCCATCCTCTGCACCCACGGTGTGCAGGACCTGAGCCTAATGGGCTAGTCCCCCAATGTGTCAGAAAGGTTGGACTGGTCTATCCTGTGCGCAATGGGCGGTGAGATTGCTCCGCTTTGGGGGTGGGAGTTCTAGGCTGGGACTGGGCTGTAGTACTGAATGCATACATTTAATTTCACAGCAGCATGCTGTACTGCTACAAATTATCATGCTCTAAGATTTACCAGACTACCAAGCAGTGCTATGTCATTTTGAATAGGCCGGGACATTTTCCAGGAAGCTGGGAGCACAGCTATTCCCACCTGCAAAGGAAACATTTTGAAAAAATTACATCACTTATCTTAAAATGTGTTGTAGCTCTAAAGGGTATCAGCAGCGAATACGGACTAAAAACAAAATGTGTGTGAGTGTAGGAGGAGCATATAACTCTCATGATTGTGACAACAAGGTACAAATCAACAAACATAGAAGAAAGACAGAAGGCAGTGCTTGGGATTGTTCTTCTAAACAGTTTGGAAAGCGTAGCAGGTATAGTCTGTCTCAGGGAGTCTTGTCCCCATGTATGTAAGGATTATGAAAATGATGATGTATGAGGGGTAATGTCTTCTTTATGCCATTATTTAAACTGATCAATGACATGATTGTTATCAAGCTCCTGAAATGCTTCAGCATTATTTCATCAAAGCACCTTAATGTTCTACCTCTGGCTCTAGCCTGAGGAGCCACTGAATGCCGGTTGTGGCTTTACATGTATGCACGTGTGCAAGGGGTGGATACGAGAAGGTAATGTTCACTGTGTTCTGAATTTGTGGTAAACTAAGGTCTTTCTCCCCCCGCAGGATTTTCAAACTTAGGTGGCCTCTCCACTGTGTACCTGATACGCTTTACTGTGTTCACTGTGTTCTGAATTTGTGGTAAACTAGGGTTTTTCTCCCCCCGCAGGATTTTCAAACTTAGGTGGCCTCTCCACTGTGTACCTGATATGCTTTACTGTGTTCACTGTGTTCTGATTTTTGTGGTAAACTAGGGCCTGCCGCTCTCTTCCTGTCCGCTTGCGCTTGTCCTGTCTCCCCCCACTCCCTCCTATTCTATGGTGCTCTCTATCTCACTGATCTTTTCTAACTGCTTCTCCATTGACTATCCTGCTCTCCTCACTAAATCTGGTAGGAAAAAGTTTAAAAAGGACATCTTGGTCTCCAACCCAGGCCTCCCTATCGCTGACACCTACACTAGTGCCTCCTCCAAGGAACCTCTCACTGACATCCTCTTTTTCGTGCCTTCATCTGACCTATGGACCCTTCATATGGTCTCTGTGCTCTCTCCTTTCTCCTCTTCTCCCATTAATGGTGGCACCCGTTGGGATGTCCTCTTGGCCTCCTTCCACTCCTCTAAGGCCATCATTAATGTCTACGCTAATGGGACCGTCTTGGTCCAAGGCCCTCAGGCCAACCTTCACCTCTTTGATAGATGCTTCCTGCGCCTCATCAACTTCCTTTCCACTCCTGCTGTGCCCCCTCTTCTGTCCTCGTCTACCTTGCCTCTACCCCTCCTCCCCACCCCCTCTCGTGCTGCTTCTTCACCTCCGCAGGGCGTACCTCTGATCTGTACCCCTCCCCGGAAGTCCTTCAAAGATGGCAACCTTCTCCACATTGAAAGAGAAAGGACCTAGGCTAATTAGCCTTCGGTGTGGGCTGCACACCTAAATTCCCCCAATAGGGTTAGAACATTTGTTTTAGAATATAAATGACTGTAAAGTCATCTTTGATAAAGTTGCTTCAAAGTGCTTTTATTCTGCAAATTGTAATTCTATTCGATTTCTCTTTTAGTTAACGAATGGTTAAACTTCACCAATTCGTTTTGTGCTGATACAATGGCAAAGAAAAATAACCTAGGGCTAATGCATTTCGGAATGGTAACATTCCTTCTTCAGAGCCAGGTTAAATGTACACGAGCATACAAAAAAATCTTTCTGTTAGAATATTTTGAAAAACATCAAATATATATGCATTCAGGAGAACAGGGTACCCACAATTGACAAACACGTACATTTAGACAGAGAGAAGAGAACGTTGTCAGTAATTTGTAAACATAACATTGCATTTATGCGTTCTTTGAAAGACTATTGTAATACGACAATCAAATTGTGCTTCAGTCAAGGTTTACATTAGATCTAATGGTTATTTCACTAAATGTCTTCTGGTCAAGTATTCTGGGGGGATAAGGCAAGACATTTTCATGTTATCACTGACCTGAAACGGGTGGCTTCAGTACATGCCGTTCAAACGTTCCTTCTCAGAATGCTGCAAAATGAAATAGTATGCTGCATTTAGTCACGATCGCTCGTGGTCGCTTCTAATACGTGCCTGTCTGTGTGAAAGCAGAGCGCTTACCTTGTGAGTGTGTAGCTCGCTCGAGCGAAGTAACCTCTGACTGCGGGTAGCAAGAAGGCTTTGCTCGCGTCTGCGTGTATATGTGTAGTGTTGTCATGGTGATGTAAATCTCAAAATGGCGGATGGCGGGTGCATGAAGTGGCCATACTGGAGTGGGCAATTAAAAGCAGGGTTAATGCTGGTGTATGGTAACTCGATTGCATAAACACGCAGGATTATACAAATGATCCAAATAGAACCGGGATGCCCTCTGTTCTAATTGGTGAAGTAAATAAAATATAGTGCTGTACGTTACATGAGGTAGTTAGGGGTCAAATTATGTTCTTGTGTGTGGTTTATAGTCATAGGTGGATACTGTGTTCCCAGGTGTTTACATTCTCAAGAGTGACATGTCTAAAACACAGGTAAGTTCAATGTGCTGTAAAAACAGATACAATTTATAGAAAACAGTTAAGATCGAACTCATCGTTCATTCCTCGAGGTGAGAATGATTCCAGTCTACCAATCCAAAAGGATTCTCTTTGTTGTCTCTTCTTCTTAGTGTCCGTGCCGGTATTTACAATGACTTCTAATACCTGAAATTTGATCTGGGAGATATTGTGCTTCTTTTCATTGAAGTGTTTAGCTACTGCTGAGTTGATGTTCTTATTACGAATGCATGACTTGTGTTCATTCAGGCGAATGCATACTTTTCGTCCTGTTTCTCCTACATAGTACTGTCCACAGGGACAACATATGCAGTATATACAGTTCTCCGTGTTACATGTGGTGTGGCATTTTATTGCAATTTTTAGCCTAGGTCCTTTCTCTTTCAGCACATAACGAGTGTCCCACACGGTGACACGGTATAATGGGCTGCACCCTTTGAAGCAAATCTAAAAGCATACTCAACAGATACTAATCTATTCAAAATCAAAAGAAACAAGCTGTGCACCCTCTCCCATTCTTCAAACCTTCTCCACATTGCCACTCTTAACTCTCGCTCTGCCGTCAAACATTCCTCTGACATCTGCCGCCTTCTTAAGGAACTTGACCTTGACGTACTGGGTCTCACTGAGACGTGGTTCACGGCCAGCTCTGTCACCAGCTTTGACACACTCCTACCCGACGGCTACAAGATATTCTCCGTGCCCAGGCCCAACTGTGCTGGGGGGAGGGTGGCCCTTACCTTCCCTGAGTGGATTTCTTCCACTGTTACTTCCACACAGACCTACTCCTCTTTTGAATGTCTTGTCTGCCGACTCTCTCTCTCTCCTAGCCATTCCCTTACCGTGGCTACTATCTATCGGCCACCTGGTCAAATTTCCTCCTTCCTCTCCGAGTGGGCGGACCTCTCCCCCTCACTCCTGTCCTCAACCACTCAACTCCTCTTTCTTGGAGACTTCAACATCCACCTGGATGCCTCCTGTCCCCCCTCTGGACTCTTTCGCGATCTCTGCGACTCGCTCTCACTCTCTATTCTCCCGTCTGGGCTGATTCATTCTGCAGGGCACACTCTTGATGCCCTGATCTACTCTGACCTTCCCCTCTCTGTCCCTCTCTCCAGTCCTCTCTCCTGGAGTGATCACTTTCTCCTCTCCTCCCACCTCACCCTCCCTACCCCACAGGCAAAGCCACCCCCATCACTGCCACCTTCCTTCTCAGTCATCCGACCCATGAAGCGCGTGTCAGTTGAGGCTTTTGCTGCCACCTTCTCACCCCCTCCTCCCCCTTCGGCTGACTCCCACCCTGACACAGCCCTCTCCACTCTCCACTCTGCTATATCTGATACTCTTGATATCCTTACCCCTGTCATGAGAATCCACCTGACGCCCAAAGCCAAATATAACTCCTGGTATGACTCGGATCTCGTCACCCTTAAACGCAAGTGCAGGGTGGCAGAGAGGAAATGGCGTGCTTCATGTTCATCCTCTGACAAACTGGCCTGTCGCCTGCTCCAAAGGCAATACCGGCTCTCCGTTCTCACCAAGATGAGAGCCCTTATCGAAGCCCGCATCTCTGTGGCATCTAACAATTCGGCCGAACTCTTTAAAATCTGCAAGGAGCTGGCCAACCCTGCTGCAGTCTCTACCTCTCCTGTCCCCTCCCAGGCCCTCTGCACGGCACTGGCCTCTCACTTCATTTCAAAAACTCAGGACATCCTGTCCTCACTCTCCTCCTATCAGCTCCCGCCTCTATTCCCTGCCTTTCCTCTGGCCCTTCTGCAGCCACCCCTCCTCTCTCCTTCTCTGCCTTTCCCCTTTTTTCTGCTGACGAGGTTTCAAGACAAGTCCGATCTATGAAAGTCCCGTCAAAACAGGTCCACACCTGTTCCTCCAAAACTATCAAGGACCACATCGACTCCTTGGCTCCTGCCCTTGCTGACTTCTGCAATCACTCCTTCACCTCTGGAGTCTTCCCATCCCCTCTCAAGCACTCCCTTGTTCACCCCCTTCTTAAGAAACCCTCTTCCGACCCTTCCTGCCCAGCTAACTATCGCCCAATCTCTATCACTCCCTTCCTGGGCAAGCTCCTGGAGAAACTGGCCATCTCCTAGCTTAATCTCCATGCTGAATCTGTTGGTAGTCTTCATGACCATCAGTCTGGCTTCAGAGCTGCCAGAAGCACGGAAACTGCTCTCATGAACATCCGTGAGGACCTGCTATCGAACCTTGACTCTAACATTCCATGTGTCCTGATTTTGCTTGATCTCTCTTCTGCCTTTGATACTGTCAACCATACCATCCTGCTCAACCGTCTCCATGATAACCTGGGTATCACTGGTCAGGCTCTGGCGTGGCTGACCTCTTTCCTCTCCAATCGACCCTCCCAGGTCCAACTGGGGTCTTTCCTCTCTGACATCTTTTTCTCTACCTGTGGTGTCCCCCAGGGATCTAACCTCTCTCCCTGGCTGTTCAACCAGTATCTGGCACTTCTCGCCCACCGCATCGCTGCTCTCTGCCCCAACTTTCAGTGCTATGCGGACGATACCCAGCTCATTTTCAGGCTACCCTCGGCCTCCTCTTCTCCTTCCCTCATCTCCGACTGTCTTTCTGCTATCCAGGAATGGTGTGCCGCCAACGACCTCTGCCTTAATGCCAGTAAGACTGAAATTCTACTCATCCGAACTCCCACTCCCTCCTTCCCTGCAGCTCTCTGGCCGGCCTCTCTGGGCCCTCTTCCTGTTCCTACCTGCAAAAAGGCAAAAAACCTCAGGGTCATCTTCGACTCCACACTCTCCTTCTCTCCTCACATATCCGACGTCTAAGAAGTCACACTACCAGCTACACCTCCTCAGAGGTATCCTTCCTTTCCTCTCCTTCCCCCAGAAGCTCACTGTCTCTAGAGCCCTGGTTCTCTCGAAGCTGTACTACTGTAACAGCCTCTATCTAAATCTGCCCACCTCTACTCTCTGCCCTTTGCAACTCATCCAGAACAGGACTGCGAGACTTGTTCTTGGCCTCAAACCCAGGGACCATATCTCTCCAGGACTGAAATCACTACACTGGCTCCCAGTGACTGCGAGGATCAAGTTCAAAACCCTCTGCATTGTCCACAAGGCCGTCTGGGGCCTTGGGCCAAAATAACTTCAACTCTCTCTTCCTAAATATCTTCCTCCTCGAGCTCTTCGCTCATCCGCCTCCAACTCCCTCAGGGTCAGCCGCTTCTCCAAAGAATGAGTTGGGGGCAGATCTCTCTCTGCTGCATGGGCCTCCCTCTGGAACAGCCTTCCTGCCTCCCTGAAACTTGAGGAGAACCATCTCCGGTTCCGGAAGCACCTCAAAACCTTCCTCTTTGCCTCCGCTTTCTCTCCCCCTCTCCCCTGCTAATACTACTGAAACTGCACTGAATCTGCAACTGGGCCACTCACCGTTCTCGGTCCTTGGCCCAGCCACTCTCCCCTGCACTGCCTCCCCGGCAACCCCTGCAGTGCGGGACTGTGTCTGTATCCCTACAGCCCCCCTTCCCAGCACTTGTGTGCACTTACTTCGCACTTGCTACCAGCTGGCCCTTGTTATGTATCCTGTATGCTGTATGCTAATAACTCTGTACTGCACTTTCCCCTCTCCCTTTCCCCCATGCACTTTTCGCTTCCCCTCTACCCTTGCACTTGCGCGATCTGATTGACACCTGGCCTAGTAGGATCGTTGTCTGTCTCCCCTTGTTCCCCCTCCTGCCTCGTCGCGCCTTGAAACACTTGTGTATAGGCGCGTTACAAATGCCATATCATATCATGCATGTTTCATGGATTTGGTCTAAGTGTAATGACTTATGGAAGATATAGCATAAACCACCCCTCCACTTTAATAGCGTGTGATGCTGCACAAATACAATGCCCTTCTCGCCTCCTCCCACCGAACATGAAGCAACATTCTGGCGCTCGATTGTGTGAACGTTACTCTGCTGAAACCAAGAATGTATAAGTGCATTTATTTAATAAAAACAAAAATGCTTACAAAACCTTTTAACATTGATTTACAGAGCAGAGACCAAGTGTTCTTAGGAATCAGTGCAGTGGTCCAAGTGTACAAAAAGAAGTAGTGGAACTATGTTCCCTGCTGGCCTGCACCCACTCACCACAAACCCCATCACCATGCCCCCTCCCACACATAAAACAAACCCAAAAACTCTTGCACCTGCTGTTTAAGGGAATGTTCAGTGCAGTGCACTGAAAGTGCAAGCTGCAACGTCTTCCTACACTTTTATTTTAAAACGAAACCATTCAGGAACAGTTTCTTTTTAAAATAAAAGTATAGGAGCTGTAAAACGTAATTTTAAAAAATAGAGGAGCACCGCTCCAGACCGCTCCCGCTCACTTGAGTGAGAGGATATGGGTATAATACCAGATGATACACGGGAGGTAAAAACATGAATCAGGGACACGAACAGTAGAGCATGATATAGGAATGCCTTACATGTATTTTAAGTTTGTTAATAGTAGGTGTGGCTGACTTTATGATAATGTAATTTAACTGGGATAACGTGACTTTTTTATGATAATGGAGAAAACCGAATAAACTATTTTACTTCTACGAAAATAATTCCATCTGATGGGCATAGCTTTTCAAGGTCCCTCCAAAGCTCCCAGCTGTTTCACGTGTTTATGTCTTCTGGCTGAAATGGAGGAGGGGTTAGTTTCAATAAACACCCATGGAAGTTATGTTTAATAGAGGCGTGGAGGTCCCTGCAGTCATTCCTTAGATTTACTCCCATATTCAAATGTTGAAATTTAGAGATATAAGAAAGGTGAACTCATGGGTCAAAGCTCCTGTTAATGATATAAATGAAAGGAGGACTGTTGGTGTGGGCAATGCTTCTTTTGGCAGGGAAGAGTCACAAAGAAATCTGAAAACGGGCAATCTTTGTCTATCCCACTTTGTACCTCTTTATTGGCCTAACCTTCATTTCCGTTGTGATTTACAAAGGATCCAGTGTTAACAGTTGGACATTTTCGGCTGCCTCAGATTCAATCCGCAATAGCACTATGGAGCTCATTTTGAATAAAGCGTGATGTAAATGAAAGAAATAAAAGTCTTGCGTAAGGCTTTTAGGCCTTGCATACATATCACGCCCTATTTTCATTGATTTGTATGGTGGAGAGGAGGTGCTCGCTTTCTCCCTGCCATATAAGTACTACTGCATTCGCGCTGGCATGGGTTTCCATGGCCGTGCAAAACTATGGAGTCGGCCAGCTTTTTGCAGCAGTGTCCATTATAAGCGCGGCCGGCCATGCGGACATGGCAGGCCGCGTTTGCTCAATGTGCACGTCGGAGTGCAAAAGGACAGCGTACAAGGGCGTACGTCACCTTTACGCCTTCCCCTTTGGAACTCTGAGGTGCATTTGATGAACATTTGGCAGCAGAGACCCATATACGTGAAACCGTACATGCAGCAGGTCCCACCGTCAAATTACGAGAGACGCGATTATGAGCTCAAGGAAAGAGCACATGCCTGAAAAGCAGGAAAATAGCAGGCAACCTGCTAATGGGAAAGTGACAAGTAAACAAATGTAATTGCACTTCCCCTGATCATAGTGATGACAAACAGTGGGAGAAGCAAAACACGCCCAGCTAATAAGACAAAGGGCCTCATTATGAGTCAGGCGGTAGCCGTTCCGGTAAAACCGGCAGGCTGCCGTCAAACTCCTGTATTTTTCTGGCACCTGGCTTCACGGAAACACCAGGGCATTATGACCCGGGTGTTCCTGGAAGTCAGGCGCCAGAAAAATGTTCCTCCTCATTCCCATTAGAGTTGCGTAGGACTCAATGGGAATGGGGACGACGGAAGCACCGGCACCGTTGATAACTTCCGTGAAAGGCTGTGAGACCTGGCTGGAGGGACAGCACCCGCCAGCATACACGGCGTGTGCCTGTCCGGTAACAATGGTACACTGTTGTTACTGGAACAGCACGCTCGTAATGAGGCCCCAAGTGTAAACAGTCCGGGTGCATTTGCCCCTTTTCCAAAACTGGTTTCTGCCAGGCTAGAACAGGGACAGGTTGCAACCAGGGAAACATATGGTCATCTCCTTTCTTGTGCATCACCATGCTCTTTGTGGGCTGGCATCGGTCCATTATTGGCATCGCCTGTCCAAGGGCTCTTTTCCAACGCATTTTGCGGATATACCTTACCGGAAGTTGTACCGCCTAGACAGCTGCGCACATGCGTGTACACAGATCGCGCACATGCAGATCTGCATGCACGTTGTCATTCCATGACGCTTTGAGAATCACCTGCAATCTGTGGGTGCACACACTGCAGTTGCTTCCAAAAAAATATGTAAATCAGGATTCAGGCACCATTCATGAGCCAATACAAACGTCTGTTGATCGCAGCAAGCAGGCACAGATGTTGCAATGTGAGCCCGCTTGCCCACGAGAGACACAAATGTGCTGGTATTTAACAACGATTTATGGTTCTGATTCATAAACTTATAGAGTGACACTGATGTCTTTATTTTCACGAGTGCTCTGTGATTTACTGTAGTTCTCTCTAGTCATTGAAACCATACAGCAGGGGCATACCACGCAGCACTGGGAAACAGATTGCGACCCGTGGCAGCATAGGACGGTCTTGCATCATCGGAACTGCTGTTTCGCTGCATGATGATAAGCATGCCTTCTTCAGGGAAATCAGAACCTGTTCTTATCTCTCCTATATATCAGAAACTCGACCATGCCTTTGAATCCGCTTTTATTTCTTCATTGGCCCTACCTACAAGTTTAACTTCATTCAACTGTTGATTGCCGTAACTCCTGTGAGCAAAATACCACTGGAGTCTATTTTCAAATTAACTTGTCAGATATGTCTGTGATGAGCGTAGCCACACACACATTCTCACTTCAGAAGTCCTATGCATTTGTCAGTCTGAGTAGAGATTCCGTTTTATCTTAATTGCACCCAAGATACCAGGGTCCTGACCTCTCCCAGTCCCCTGATAGGGACCAAGTGTAATTGACGTGGAGGAAGCTTGAAACGGAGTCAGCTGATGCATGCTTCAGGCGGTAACATGAATTCCATCCGTTTTGATAAAGTAGCACGAATTCTTGCGGTATGAATTATGTTTCAGTGGCAAAATACATTCTTAACTCCTATTTACTCTATAGTCATTACTTTAAAATGAATTACATGAATCTGTAGGAAATTATGTATGCAAGATGATGTGAACTGTCCAGCTCTCTGCTCATTTTAAATAATGTATACACGTATACATTACATATAGTACAAAGACGGCAATAGGCGCCCTTTAGTTGTGGCTAAGCTGGAGTACATTTTTCATATGTTTTGAATTTTGGCCCCATGCAATGAATCTGCAGAGACATGTAATACCAGTAAATACATCCATCTCCATTGGAACTTCCCATGCAAACTTCCAAAAGGGACCTATACTAAGAACCGCTGGATGGTTTTAGAGCAAACTCTCGCAAAAAGGCAGCATCTGGTCCTCATCTAGATTTTCTATTGGATCTGGCAAAAATCCATCCATTGCTTTTTTATAAAATTCCCCAAAAAGAGGGACAAATTATGCAATTGTAACGTTGAGATCTTGGCCAGTCCCTCAGACCTGTCTGTATGTGGCTGAACCCGATTGACCCATCTGGGCTTGCATGCATGTCCTTGAATCAGACTTTAGTGAAAGCTAACTTGATTAGCTAGTTGAAAGAAGGTCATCCTGATTCTTTAAAGATTGAATGAGAGTCAATTGTTGTCTCGGTTTGAGGACTTTGCAGTGGGTTTGTGGTGAGCCTTTGGAGCATAGCCTGGACCTTAGCCTGGTTATGAGGTCCGCTAGAGGGGTAGAATATTCCTCTAAAAATGAAAAACTGATTGCAATTTGGTTAAAAGGGTGGTGGACTGGAGCAGGGTCAGAGGTTCTAACATAACTACGGATATCATTGCATTGCCCAATGCATGGCTGAAGATGTAATGCAATGACACTGGCACGTTGTCCACTAAGAATGGTTGTAGGTCATGCACGGTGGGAACTTTGGGTTTCTTTGAGGTGCCACAGGGATGTGTGAAGTTCATGCCCTGGGAAAAGTGTCCACAGGTCATTGCTTGTGGTCATGCCTAATGGATATATTCAGTGTTTTTTAGATGCCTGGGACATGGTCAAAGGCTGCTTCATTCCTCAGGAGACCTGTTCACTGGGCTTTTCCATGTCCAGGGGGCACCCTGGGTCATTTTAAGAAGCTCAGGCCCTGGAAACATTGCCCAGGCAATGCCAATCAGACACATTGGGGCTCTTTGAGGTACCCAAAAATGTCTGAAAGGCCTCCCCAACGCAAAGTGCCCACTTTGTCTGCCAACAGGCCAGTTCCAGAGGGTTTTTTAGGCATCTTTGTCTTGACTCTATAGGACTTTATTTATGAAGCTTGTTTTTAATGAACCCTTTCACTATCACAATCAGACTCAGGGGCCCGGACACCTATGGGAAAAATGTTTGTCTACAATCCCCTGGAATTGGGGGTTGGACCCACATATGTACTCCCTCTTCCCAATTAAGATTGCAAAATATAAGCATTTTTTTGACCAGATTTATAATTCTGTCCGTAGGGCAGTCACATGGTTAATGGAGTGTGTAACATACAATGCAAAAAAGAGTCCTTTGCAGAACAATGTTTCAGTTGATTAAATGTTATGGTTGCAGCAGAAAACATCAAAACTCCAGCACATTCACCAATTATTGTTCCGAAAGCAAACGTAACCCAGTCACCTACATGAACTGTGTGAAGAATTGACTTTTGCCCTGCAGGAGTACAAGGATGAGAAGAGGCTAAAACTCACACTCAGCTCTCACACCTCTGCAAACCAAAAGCCAACACAATTATAAAAATAGAACAGGCACAGTCAAGAGATATAACTCCTTTGCCATTTGCGGCAACGTAGGCCGAGAGAAGGCTATAGTCTCAAGAGTGAAATGAATGTGTTTCAGTAGCAACCCAAACAGCAAAGTATTACCGTCCAAAATAAAGAAATGTCCTTGCAAGGTTCTATAAAAATATATACACTTTAATTAAACACACCATGTACAATAATAACTAACTAGAAAAACACTACCTAAAAACCACCCGTGAGGAATAACACAGAATAAGCAAAGATAGATGCAGCACTTTGGGTGATGAATCAGCTGTGAAAGGCGAGCAAAAGCAACACTATTCTTGAAAAAGAATATGTACTTGTAAGCAGGGTTCAAAGTGACCTAACCAGTCTCTAGGGACCAAAAATGGAACAAGGAGGCAGTCAGCAGTCAATAGCACCCACTTTGTGGTTCTTGGTGGTTCGGCAGCACCAAGCCAGAATCATGGCACTGTGCGAACATCAGGAGAGAGCAAAAGGCAGTAATGTAGGGCTCTTCTTGTTTAAATGTGCTGAATAGTTTTTGAAAACATGCTCCAAGCAGTTCAATAATAATAATAATTTTGCATTTATAAAGCGCTACGAACCTTCAGGTATCTGAGCGCTGCTTATTATTACCCACGGTGGGATTAGAACCTGTGTTTTCAAGCTCTGCATGGATGTCAAAGCGAGCGCTCTACTCGCTGTGCCACTTGACCGGCTGTCAAGTTTCAATGTCAAAGAAACACTAGGATCCCGGCTGTCTTGGCTCTCAGGGGGCTATTAGTCCCAATGCAGAGGCTCAGGGACAAAATGAGTCTTTTTCTCATGCTCACAAACACGGGAGAGGCTGGCACCCAACTGCAGGGGTCTTCCAACACAGTGAAGCCCTAGATACCACTGTGGCTGGCAGAGAGGCGTTCTTGATGCCGCAACAAGTCACTTCATAGGTTGCTGTGAGTCTCAATCCAGGGGCTCAGGGACAAGATGCATCCTTGTTCTCAGCCTCCCAAACACGGGGGACACTGGCACACAATTGCAGGGCTCCTCCAACATGGTAAAATCCTGGGTACCACTGTGGCTGGCAGAGATGGTTAGGGGACAGAGCTGGTCTCGGCCTTGGAACACCTGCCTGTGGTGGGATCAGGAAAGAGAAAGAGAGTAAGAGAGAATTAAAATGGCACACCCCTCCAAAAACTGTGCAGACCACTCTCTGGCTCATCCTAGCTCTGCCCCCTCCCCTATTAATAGTATCAAAGGTCTTTAGAAATGCGGTCCTCTGGTGTGAGGCTACTCCCCATGAATGTGTGTGCTCTGCCTGGGCCCAGGGCAGCTTCCTGCTGTGCGGCTGTCCTTGGCAGAGTGTGTTGCCTGTCCTCACAAAGAGATCAAAGAAGAGGCAAGGCCATTCAGGTTTCTGTCCTGTCAGTCTCAACCTGTCTGTCCCAAACACATGTCACCTTCCACAGCTAAGCTTACCTTACAGGAGCTGACACATTTGCGATATCAAATTGGATGTGGCTGCAATAATTATGAGAATATCATCCACCATACCCTAATCAGGTATGGCTTATATATAAAGAGTATTCTGCCATCAGGAGGTAGACCCATAAATATACGGTTTTCGAACAGGAGTACATATCTTAAATTCAGTCCCTGTGCTGCAGAGATGTGACTGTCACTGCAGCTGTCAAATGGGCCCCTGTGACCTTTCTGTGCCACTAGTAGGGCCAATGGTAGGGATGCAAATCAGCGTAGTGATGCAACAGAACACAGGCGCGCAGCATGCTTTTGGCATGGAGTTTAAGAAAGGGGAATCAGATCAATGGATTTCCCTTTCAGAGATGGAATTACCTGCATCATTTTATTACTTTAATACAAATAAAAAAAGCCAGGGATTTCACACCCTTGCCAGATGGCACTTCATCACACACTGATTATGATTTCACAATTTGTGGTGAATGACTGGGAAAACAGCCTTGACAGCCAATGTGACTTTAGTAGGTGTCCGGACATTTCATCGAAAACAATTGGTCGACAGGACATTTGGTCGACGTAATTTCGTCGAAAACCAAATGGTCGAATATTTTTTTTTAATTTATATATATTTTTTTAAGCTTGTAGTTTAGGGAAAAAAAGGGTTTTTTAGAAAAAAAGGGGGTTGGGGGACCCCCCCAAAAAAAGGGGTAAAAATAATAATAAAAAATAATTCGACCATTCGGTTTTCGACGAAATTGGTTCGACCATTTGTCCAGTCGACCAATTTTTTTCGATCAAATGTCTGGTAACCACTTTAGTATTGTGTTGTCCCTCAAATTAAAAGCATAAACATAAATAATAATAATAATAAACAGTCTGAAGCACCAATGTTTTTCCTTTGGTTTATTTTTCCTCATGTCTTGTAGGAACATTGGGTATAATATTATGTGTAGCCTCATGGTTGGGGCCAATTTATGGTTTATGAGTCAGCAATAATCGGTGAATTTCTGAGGGTTCGTTGTTTTGCAGTGTTACCATAATATCCCTTCAGCTAAAGATGTTTCTGTGAATGTAATGTCTTACTGTCATCCTGCGGGCACTGCCTCCTATGCACAGCCATTTAAGGAATTCAGAGTTCAGATGTTAAATAGCATACTGACATCTTTCCTCCGTCTTTCAAATGTTAAACATAAAATAACCTACCATCAATTGATCCATCATTTCAAAGGCACCACAATCGCGGCACACAAGATATCCATTTTTTCACCGATAATTATTTTAGCTGATTTTGTGAAAACGTGCCAGTCACGAGGAGACTCGAGGCATTCTTGCCCAGCAGAGAATCCATACAATCAATGAACATAGAAGAGATAAGGTTGGTATTTATGCCTCTTATTCCAAGGAGAACATGACTAAGAAATGCCCTGACAATTAGGTTTTAACTTCTTAAGAAAATCAAGGACAAAACAACACTGGTAAATATCCAAGGTCATGATCTAGAAGGAGAGGTATTTGTTTAAACCGAGAAACTGTTTATCAACCTGGAAGTTCATTGTGAGGAATGTGAGGGTTTTAACAACACAGTAGCATGAGTTGCCACGGTGTTGTCTCTTCAGGGCTGCAGGACAAAACATTGCTTCTTTATTCTGTAAAGTTATAAACAAAAACAATGATCAGGGACAATGTAGAGTTCTTGATTGCAGCTGGCAGTAGTAAATCCGGATTATTGTAAGTAGTTTATACACTTGAATGTCCATTCATAAAAAGGGGTACTTTTGTCAAGCAGCAGATTCTATTAACTTTCTGGTAACAAATGTCTAGTAATGAAGTACAGCACATAATTTGTTGTTTTAAGGTATCCACGCCTAAGAATATTGACCAGACCCCTCTCCTTCAAGGGGACACTTCTGGCAATTGTATTCCAGGAGCATTCTTTCTACGCACTGTCCTGGAATTCTCTGCACTCCCATCAAACCGCTGTATCATTACCTGCATTCAGAGAGAGGCTTTGCCATGTAAAAAAGAAATACTAAATGTAGATGGTGCCTTTTTAATTATTGTTTGAGCATATTTGAGGCTACGTGTGTGAAAGGTTAAAAAACAGCATGACCTGCAGGAGCGCAAAGTTGACTTGTGGCTAAAATAAAACTCAACCCTCAGACTTCTACAAACCAAGAGACAACACAATCATAAAGGTAAAACAGGCACAGTCAAGAAAAATACCTGCTTTGCCTTTTTTGGTAACGTGGGCTGAGGGAAGCTATACTCTCAAAGAGAGTGTGATTTTGGTTCATAGCAACCCAAAAAAAAAAATTATAACAGTCCAAAATAAATGAATGTCCAACCACAGCTAAATAAAAATGTATACTTTTTTTTATTTTTTTTATTTCATGTTTTATAGTTTGTACACAAACTTTTAACATTTCATCTGAACTTTGTAAATTACTGAGCTTATTTATACTTAAAGAAGGATTAAAGGAAAATAAAAAAGAAAGAAAAAAAGAAAGAAAACAAAATCAAGTGCAATCCTGGGGTTCATGATATCTAGTCAATGTCAATGCTTAGTTTCATTATTTTTTCCCAGTATTGCATTGTCCTGAATACAAGGGGGAAAGAGTTTCCACTTATAGGGCCTGATCACGACCTCGGCGGTAACCCTTAAATCCGGCAGTAGCGCTATTACCGCCGGATTTAACGGTCCGCCGAATCAGGGCTTTGGCGGATTTCGCCCCAGCTCTTGGCTGGGGGGAAATCCGCTGAAAATTTGCGCTATTACCGCCGGCGGGAAATCTGCCAGCGGTAAGAGCGCGAATTTTCCCCATTGAGCCCAATGGGGAATGGGGCATTCCCGAATGGGCTCAATGGGGAATGGGGACTTCTAAGTCCGCCCAACTCGTGATCCCACGCTATTAGCGCCGGGGGCTATGGCAGTCGCGCTAATAGTCCCCGCGCTAATAGCGTTAGCGTTACCGCCGAGGTCGTGATCAGGCCCATAATCTGTTCCCATCTCTCCAGGGAGTCATGATGAGTTAGTTCACGGGGAAGCATCTGTCTGAGGGTTTCCTGTGTTTCAGACAGGGAAGGATATTCAATGAAAAGATGATGGAGCGATACGATAGAGGTGTTCTGTTTACAGAATCGGCAGTGTGTTTCCTTCATGGGAATTTGTTTGGTATGTATTCTCTGGTTGGAAGGATGTTGAGACTTAATCGAAGAAAGGTGTCTCTTATTCGTTTACATGGGAATTTTGTTAGATATTTAGGTGTTTCATTGATGGCTCTGGCATCATATCACGTGTAAAGTGGAAGACTGTATTTATTTTTCTCTTCAATCGTGTGGATCCAGACTAGTTCACGCAACCGTTTCTTTGCTTTCATTGCTCCGTTGATCAGCATTTCAATACTTATTCCATGGATTTTAAGGTTTTGTAGACACAATTCTTTCCATCTGTGTACTGGGGGGTTGTGAGTTTTGCGCACGAGTTTCTGAGAAATCTAACTGCCGGGATTTCTTCATCTATTATGGTCTTTCTGAAGAGAGAAATGTGTTTCCATACATTTAGAGAGTCTAGCGACTGGATTGAGTGTTGAAAACAGATTCTGGTTGTTGCGTAGGATTTTGGGAGGGACAGTGCTTTCCTCCAAAATGTTCCTTCCACGACATATTTGTCGAGGGATGTTAAGTAGACTCTCACTTCCGTATGTGAGTATGGGCATTACTTTTTGATTGTAGAAGGTGAGGATCAGGTTTTGAGAGAAGTGGCCATACTTTTTGTGGATGATTAGACCCTGGCGTGCAAGTGACTGACATTTGTTTTTTAGGTGGTCCATCCATTGTGCTTCAATTTGTGATTGTTTCAGATAGGTTCCAAGGTATTTTGTAGTTTTGACTGATTCAAGGCATTTCTCATCTAGCATAAGGTGGTAGGTTTTTGTCTTGTTGGAGGTCAGCAACATTATTTGCTTATTTGAAGTATTAATTAGCATGTCATTGTCTTCAATGTATTTTTCAAGCACTCTCAGTCTTCTTTGTAGGCCGATTAGCGTCTTTTCGAGCAGCACAAGATTGTCGGCGTATAATATGTATGTTATCTGTGTTCTGTTCATTTTTGGCGGGAATGCTGAAATGTTACCTTGACTAACCATGATGTCAAATAGATAGAAGTTGAATAATGTAGCTGCCCAGGGGCATCCTTGTTTGAGTCCCCTGGCTGTGGAATAGAGGCTGACACGATACCAGAGGAAGTTAATCAGACTTTGACCGAGGTGTACTGTAGAGAGCCTTAATTGGCTCTAGCATTTCAGGTGGACATTCCCAAGTATGTAACTTATTCCAGAGTTTATTTCGACTGAAACTATCGAAGGCCATTTGGAGGTCAAAAAAGGCTGCATGGATATGGGTTCCAGTTTGGTTAGCTAGGTGTTTAAGTATTTTAAGAATTGTCAAGTTTATATTTGTTCCAGCATTCTTAACAAAACCGGTCTGTCGAGGGTCATATATGTTGTTTTTAATCGTCCATTCATTCAGTCTTTTTAGTAATATTGAAGCGAATGTCTTGCCTTGGGGGTCAAGCATGGCCAGTGGTCTAAATGTATACTTTTATCAGACACACCATGCACCATAATAACTAACTATAAAAACACTACATAAAACCAACTCTTGAGAAAGGAATACAGAATAAGCAAATATAGTAGATGTAGCGCCCTGGTTAATGAATCAGAAGAGGAAGGCAAGCAAACGCAACTACGTTCTTGAAAAAGGATATGTGCTTCTGAGAAAAAAGGATTTGAAGTGAACTAACCAGTGTCTATGGCCCAGAAATGGACCAAACTAAACCTCTTGGCACTCTCAAAAAATGGGAGAGAGCAAAAGGCAGCAATGGTGGGTCCTGCTGGTTCAAATGTGTTGAAACATGTCCACGCAGTTCCACAGTGAACAAGTCTAGGATTGCGCCTGTCTTGGCACTCAGGGTGTTGTGAGTTCCAATCAAGGGACTCATGGACAAGATGAGTCCTTTTCACATGCCCCCAAACACAGGGGAGGCTGGCACACCACTTCAGGAGTCCTCGAACACAGTGAGGTCCTGGGTACAATGGTGGCTGGCTGAGAGGCGGTCTTGCTCGAGCAGTAGGTCACTTCTTAGGTTGCTGTGAGTCCCACTCCATGGACTCAGGGACAAGATGCTTCTTTGCTCTTGGGCTTACAAACACGGGGGAGGCTGGCACACAAATGCAGGGGTCCTCCAGCATGGTTGAGGTACTGAGTACTGCTGTGGCTGGCAGAGAGACATGTCCTGTTCCAACAGCAGATCATCCCCAACGGTCCCTGGGTGTCATTTGGGGACATCGCTTGCTTCTACATTTGGAACACCTGCCTCCACCTCACAAATGGAGGCCTTTAGAGAGAACTGCTCTCCCAGCAGGGTTCAAAAGAATCTTCAGGATGGTTCAGGATCATTCCAGATGATTCAAAGGAGATGTGGGAGACCCCTTCTGTTATAGGCAACGGTTCCCAGGTGAGTGGACCAAAGCTAGTTTGCTTTAGGGGACAAATCCATGCACCTTGAAATAAGTATATGTTGCAATTCTAATATCACACCCAACGTGCTTTGCTCCAGCGGAAGTGGATGGCACAGGCAAGAGAAAGAGAGGCAGATGTAAAGAAACTGTCCAGACCCCTCTCTGGCTCACCCTAGCTCCATCCCCTCTATCCCCTCCATCCCCTCCACTCTCATTAGGATCAAAGGCCTTTAGAAATCCAGCCCCCTGGTGTGAGGCCTGGCTCTCTGTTAATGCGTGTGTCTCTTGGTTTCTGTTCCCATGCTAGCATTCTATGGAGTGGCTGTCCTGAGTGAATGGGTGTTACCTACCCTTACAAAGGAACAAAGAGAAGCAATCCCCCGAAGCTAATCCTAGCAGTGGACAGGGGTGAGAGGAATGCACATAATCCTTCCAGAGCTAACCTGGGCCCACAGGGTTAACACATGTGCAAAACCAATTTAATGTGATCATTTTTAATTTACTCAGATGCTTTCTGTAATTCGCGGCTGAAACACATCAACTTGACCTCAGATGAGGCAGACACTGACCATTAGGTCCACGTAAACCGATATGAACTACATTGCTCTACCAAAACAATTTTTTTTTCTAATGAGGACATTAAAGTCCATCCAGGTTAAGGAATTATAATCATTGGAAACAGGCCTTGAGAACGACCAGGTGATCAAAACACGTGTCGGCTGTACAACATGGAATAAATCCTTTACCACAGTAGAACAACTTGTTATTTGTATATATATTTGTAAGATTACCAAGCTGTTTAGAGACAACATCCTGAGCGTGAGTCACCCTTCCCAACTTTCTGATTTCTGATTCTGATTCAGCTAAGTTTTTTTTTCTCCTCCCCCTCCCCTGCAAACAATCCCCTCACAGCCCTCCCAACCCCACTTACCTTCTTATTTCTCCTTTTTCGGGAGCAAACACGCTGGCAACACATTTGTACCCAGTGCGTCCGCTCCAGATGGCCACCATAGAAAGGGAAAGCAGACTCTGTTTTGCCTTCCCCAGTGGCCATTTTCTTTGGGCCTCATTACACGGACGGCGGTGGACCAAGGTGCAATTAGCACCTTCGTCCATGCCGGTAAAATACTGGCACTGCCTTGGAGAAAAGGGGAATTACCACCCTATTCCAAGGTTGGTGGGGCGGTAATTCCCCCTTCCCCCATTGCCCTTCCCCATTCCCATTTTTGCCCCATAGGGCATAATGGGAATGGGGAAGGTGCTAATTACGGCACCGCAAATTGCGATACCGTAATTAGCTCCCTGGTCCCTTTGCGGGTTGGTTTTTAACGCCTGCAAAAAGCAGGCGTTAAAGTCTCCAACCCGCAAAGGGACCTCGTAGTAAGGCGGTAAGGGTTAATGGTCACCGGTACCATTAACGGTGACCGTTAACCCTTACCGCCGTCCGTGTAATGAGGCCCTTTGACATTTATTTTTCTGTTCCGAAGCGCTGCAGCGTTTCAGAACTGAAAAAATGCTGTTAGTACCCTGGTCTTGTGGGCAGGTGTACTAATAGTAATAATACCTTCGCCGCAGGGGCATTACCGAGTCAGGTAATGCCCCAGGGCCTTCGTTAGCCCCTCGGTAATGCCCAGCGGCTCGGGGCTTATCGCTTAAATGTTAAGTTCAATGATGAGAAACACTGCTTTGTTTATTATTTTTCTCTGGAGTACTTTGCTTTTCTGACATCTCCCAATTATTCTGCGATATGACTGCCTAGGGCAACCCCGATATTATACAGAGGAGGAGCCAAAAAACGTTAGACTCAATAACAGAAATAGTCAAAGTTAAAGGCAATATCCAGCTTTATTCAATACATGGAATAAAGCAGGGGACAGCTTACAGGTAATAGGGTTGCAGCTCTCATATAAAGCAACACTTTTTATATCAAAAACATGTCATAGTGATGGCGATTGGTCAGGAGAATTGAATATGTATATTTTATGTATAGGTTACATTTCCGATTGGATAATGCTAAACGGATGGCTCCTCCGAAGACCACCTCTAAATTGATAACAAAAAGAATTCCTAGGCCATGAGCCAGGGCCATGCCTCTCTAGTTGGCCTTGCATGGTGCCTCGTGTTTGGGATTATGTGTAAGGAGTAAGTAGATGTTGTTCTTCATGTTTGGGTTATGTGTAATGAGAACGTATTTGGAATTATTTCACAATGCATTTGTGGGGATTTTAGCTAATTTTAATGCAAGTGTCTGGGAACTTTTTGATCCATTCCCTATGAAGTCTTTGACTTTCAATTATTCTGTACCTGGCTTTCAAAGACTGTTCTTTTAATTAATCTATGAATATATGGCTTGTGCCGTGGGAATTGTGCTCTTGTGTTTGTGTCTGAATCGCTCAAACCCTCCTTATTTTCTCAGTAACCTTGGCTTGGTCTGCATATCTACATGCCTGAGCTCTGCATGATTCCGTATTTTGAGCCTCAACGTCTTTCATTTACTTAAATGCGTGCTGCAGCTTCCATTTTGGAAAAGATGGCTACCTATTAGGAACACCCATGTGTTTCTATGTTAGTGAATTATATTGGCATATTGTTTATGCTTTATTCAGTTTATATATTGCTTATGTTAGTATTCTTCATGTCTTTATGGTTGACAATGCTAATATTCTTCATGCATAAATGCATGTTTGACCTAGTGCGTTATCTTTATAGTGAGTGCATATTTGCTTCATGTATAATGGATGCATATGCGTGAATCTCTGATCAGTTTTTAGTTATTCTTGTCATCTTCAGCTTGAATCATATTCATCCCTTGCTGTACCTTCTTGGAATTAGGGTGATACGACTATCTTAATGAGTAATGTTTCTCACCTTTGCGATATAGGATTGGGGAGGGGCAGTGGCTATGGGGGGGCATATTCCTCTGTCTCTCAACATCTGCAACAATGTTACTGAAAGACAGAGATGCGGTGGTAGGTGAGTAAGTGGTGCTACTGGAAGCTTCACACTTAGGTAATCAATTAGAATTGCAGTGCTACGCTGTGTGGCAAATATGGTTGCATGTTTGAGTGAGGAATCACATCTGCCTTCTGTAAAACACAGCAAAGCACACAATGTATGCTGTCAAACACCTCTCCACCAACTTTATAAACAAACAGCTGACACCCACTTTCAGAAATCGGAACAAAAACACAGACTGCCTAATGACCACATTCAGTTGATAATGTCTGATTAAGGTGTTCAGGTCAGCCCACATGGCTGCCCTGCACATCTCCTGGAGAGACTCCCTGCCAGGATGTCGCCATTCTCCTGGTTGACCTCCCTTAGGCCTTTGCTTCCAGTAGAACCCCTGTTGCTTTATAGGTCATGCAAATAACCATTCAAATCCACCGGCTAATGCAAACTACTGGGGCCTTCCTCCTGCCTCTGAGGTTTCTTTCTGAAATACTCCCGTTCTCCCAATGTTCATGAGCACTCTCCTTCTGACATCCAACTTTATGCCAACGTTGCTCCTCTGGGAGTAAGGATTTGGGTAAAGAGCTGGGAACTTAACATCCTGTGGCATATGAAACCTAGAAGCTACCTTAGAGAGAAAAGTAGGGTCACAGCCAAGTACCAATGCATCCAAAACAACACTCAGGAAAGGTTCCTTACACAGTACAGCCACAATCTCCCTCAGCCTGAATACTGTTTACAGAGTTACCAACTTCACATCAATCTCCTCTATCAGCTCAAAAGGTGCACTCTGGAGAAATTCAAGACTATAATAATGGTAAAAGGCGCTATAAAAATGACAACTACAATACAAAACAATGCAAATGTTCTCCTTCAGATATTCCCCCTTGGATTCCTGAATGCCTTCACAGCTGACCACTGAACCCTCAAAGTAGATACATTTTGCCACTTCTTGAATCCATCCAACAGGAACTGCAGGACAGCTGGAATAACACACATCTGTGCTAGTACACCATTAAGTATCCACCAAGACACAACATAGCATCAACATTCATTATAACACTTAAGGGATACCAACCTCCTGCATCGCTGAAGGGTTTGTGCCACTTCTTGAGTAAGGCCTAAATGCTTCCACCCTATCCACTCAACTTCCAAACAGACCATTGGAGCAGAGAACCCCTCCAGATTCCCCTTCGATGACCTGAGTGGCTATGGGTACTTCAGTAGGAGCCACAACTGAGCCACCACCAAGTCCACCAGAAGGGAAAACGAGGATCACTTGGGCTAAAATACCCACATTTGTTGTCCCATAGTTTCTACACTACTGCTCGCAGCATCAGAATGGAAGAAAATGCATACAGAAGACCCCCAGCCAAATGAAGGATATTGCATAGGAACAGAATAAAGGGAGATGGCATTTTGCAAGGAATGGCAGAGAGGTTCAGATATGGAGAGCCAAACCCCACTACAATCCTGTTTGAATATCTCTCCCTAAATCAACATTTCTTGAGACACCTGACCGAGCCTGTCCACTTCCTGACATGCACTGCCCTGAAGGATTCCAGATGCAACCCAAGATCTTTACCAAATCCCCCAGTGACTTTGAATGAGTTCTTTGATGCCTGTTCTAGGTTACCACTGTTTTACTATCCTTTTGAATCAATGCTGGGCGTCCTGCCACCCAGTTTGCCAAGTCCACCAAATCCTTGGCAGTCACAAATAACTTCCTCAAATTAGAAGAAGGCCTTTCCCCCAGCCTAGTCCAGTTCCCCTGATGCATGCATTTTCTAAGTGTTACTCCCTACCCCCAAGCCACTGGCATCAGTGGAAAGAATGATCAGCACTGATCACACCAGAGAAAAACCTTTCATCTGCGCAAATTCAGCCACAAGTGGCAGCTGGCTCACTGGCAACATGGTTTCAAATGTCCCGTGCCAATGTAGATGAGATACTAAAGGTCTTAGGTGTAACTTCAGCCAACTATGCCACCATGAAGACACACAAAGGCATATGCCCCTGTTCTTGGAGTTGCCTACAGCCTGATGCCACCCCACCCCAATCAATTGCAGCAACAATTTCTACAGACATACTGCCCTGCCTATATGGACAGTACCTCCAGATATTCTGCCTTACATTGTCTGAGAGATGAGATGTCCACAGGTTGACCATAAACCTCATAAACATCAAAGAGAGAGCATTTAGAACATATCTAGCACACTGGTGAAGACACGTTCACAATGAATTGTCCACAGCTGGGAAAACATGCACCCCCTCAAGGTAAAGAAAGGCAATGACTGGAGACATAAAATGAGTAAACCTCACTTCAGACCGTCCACACTCCAAACAGGTGAAAATGATGTCTCCCTATTGCAAACCTCAAGAACTGCTGTTGTGAGTGCCTGCTCATGATATGAAAGAATGCATCCAGGGAGGCAGAATAATTATTCTCTGCAGTATCTCCATCTTGTAGTGCAATCTGGCCATATATTCTGTGATATTTTATCAGCAACATCAGCAACAAGAATTTGCCCAATCCTATGGGGACTAGAAGGATAATGGAATAGAGTCCTTGAATCACACAGTCCTTGGACTCACTTCAAACAGCCATCTTGTCCAACAAGTCTGCACACCCTGATGAAGAACCAGCCTTGCCTTTGGTTCAAGGAGTGATGAAGGGTCTGACTGAGGGGGGCGGGCAATAATTCTATTCTACATCCCGGCTGCACCACTCGATTGGCCCATGGATGTGTAAATAATTATTACAGCCAGCCCCACAGAAGTCTCTTCAACCAGTCACACATTTGGCCCCCCAACACTGGATGGAACTTGTTTGAATTCAGATCAAATCTCTCCTTAGTCTTTTGAGTGCTCCTACACTGAGAGGAAGACAAGCGTTTGTCATTTTTGTTAAACAGCATGTGCCCAGTTTGGAAAGAAGCATTTGCCTCAGCTGGAGAGTGTCTCTGTGCTTATCACCTGTAAACACCCGTCGATACCCCAAGGTTCGAGTTCACCACTGTCTCCGGCCTAGAAGTCATAACAATTATAAAAGGCTTGAAACCTTCCAAAATGTCAAGGGGACATTTGTCTAGCCTCAGTCATCAAAGACTGCACATCTGAGCTGGCCCCTTTCATCACCTCCCTCATTAACAACTCATTATCCAACGGGATTGTGCCATCAAACCTAAAATACGCCTAGGTCCTCCCTCTCCTCAAGAAGCCTACACTAGACCGTACTATACTGACCAAATACTGCTATATAATGATAGTCCCCTTTCTCATGTAAACTACTGGACAGAATAGCATACCTGAAAATCCAGAAGAACCTCGAAACCAATAATTTCCATGGATTATGGCAATCTGGATTATGTCCTGGCACAGAGTCAGCTCTCCTAGACTTAAAAATCCAGAAGGATGAGTTTAAAGACAACGGCAAACTTGCACTCCTGCTCTTGCAAGGCCTCTCCGCAGCCTTCGACATAGTGGACCATAACATTATCTGTCAGCATCTAACCTCAGCAGGACGCTTCTCCACAAAAGCAATGTCCTGGATCACTTCCTTCCAATGAGGGTCTTCTCCTCCACCAGCTCCAGTCACCTGCAGAGTCTCCCAAGACTCCTGTGTTTCTCCAACACTTTACAATATCTTTACCAAGCCTTTCTTCAACCTCCTCAACACCTTGGGTTTCTCTTATACCAACTATGCATACAACACCCAAATCCTCCTCCCCATCTCTGGTACATATGACCCAGACTCTAAGTCACTTATCAAAGTCTACCAAAACAGCCAAGTCTGGGTGGCACTACACTTGCTCTGTCTAAAGGACGACAAGACCAAGCTTCTCCTTGTTGGGTCAGAAGCTCTACTAAAGAGACTTGACTAGACATACAAATCCTTCACCATTGATGTTACAACCATCCCAGTCTCTAAAGAAGTCAAAACACTGGGGGTTTACTTAGACTCATCCCTCTCACTAACCGGGCAATGTAATACAATTGCATCATTTATGGCACACACAACCAAACTCATTAATCCAGGTAGACCCTATTTCAGCAATGACAACTGTGTGACAATTGCTAAAGCCCTTGTCAGCTCCAGATTAGACTATTGCAATGCCCTTTTTTACAGGCACCACCACTGGGAACATAGAAAAACTGCAAGTAATACAAAATAATGCGCTAGGAGCAGCCTTGAACATTCTGAAAAAGGACCATATTTCTCTAGCTAGAAGAAGTGTGCACTGGCTGCCAATTTGTGAAAGCATCCTCTTTAAACCTTGACACTGACGCACAAATGCTTCTTCAATACCGCCCCCAAATACCTCACTAGAAAATTCAACAAATCCAAATCCAACATCCCTACACGGGTCTCACAATCGCATCTCCTTACTGTCCCTATATTCTAACTGCAACAATCAGGGGGTAGTTGTTTCCCTGTAATGGCTGCAAAACACTGGAATGTCCTACCTCCACACCTCAGAACGAAGCCCTCCTTCTGGTTCGTCTGCAAAGGCCTCAAAACTTGGCTCTTTTCACTCAACTTTTAACCGCTGCTATCCGTAACAAATGATATTTAATCAGAAATGCTGGACCTTTACCAAAATTGAAACGTATTTACCACCCTTTTATGCTGCATTCGACGCACCTTCTGTAACCACCGTCCAATGCTTATCTCACAAACATGAATTACACTGTAAGTGCAACTAAGGCCTAACACATTCCTACTTTCCATGTATCTCAAAGCTTTCTGTAACCAGCTCTTGGATGACTCAGAGCTTGGTACGCGATACAGATGTAAAAAAATAAAAAAATAAAAAATAAGCACCTTGTTCACCTTGTCTTCCAGCAATCACCAGCTTTAAGGACATCACCTTCTCAGACCTCTCAAGGTGGCCGTCTCTGAGATTGAGATGGTGTTGTCCAGATAATTATCACCCCAACCGCACCCCAATGCCATCAAAGGGCAATTCTGAGAAGAAGTTCACCTTAAGGCGGGTTTACTTCAGGATAGATGGGTAGTCAGCCACTTCCATAATTGCTCTGTCCAGCTTCTGAAAGCCCCTCAAGATAGTCTGGGCAGCAAAGGACGGATATATTCTTGGGCACAACTACATGGACCTCAGCATAAGACTGCTAAATACCACATCTACCTTCCAATCCGTGGACAGCTGCCTTTTCAGCGGCCGAAGATGAACTCCCCACTGTACTGGTCAATATTGAATCAATCTTCACATTTACAAGTAAGGAATTTATAGAATTGATACAATTTGGCCATATAGCCAGGTATGAACATGCGCTCATGGTCTCTCCATTGTGATAACTTGTCCTTGATATCATAAATAAGAAGCAACCCCAGCTTATGTATTTATAATTTTATAATTTAGGAGCTTTGCAGATGTTGAGAATTTACAGACCTCGTGGTGGCTACATTCCAAGCAACCTTCTGTGCAGAGAGCCCAATACCATTAGCCGCCTACTGCATCACCTTCACCAGTATCTCCTTATCCAGGTACTTCCCCTTGGGGTCACTGTCCTTCTCAAAAATGCCTGAGGAGATGGAAGAGGAAACACAGATGAAAAGGACAACTGAAACATAGAAGACAAAACATCACTTCTTCTGCCCATATTCTTACACTCTCCTTCAAAGCCAGCCATACAGTTCTCTGCACCCTCCTGTCGGGCAGAGAGAGAGAATAGAGAGAGAGAGAATACCCTCTCTTATACTTTCTGTGTTTTACCACCAGGGAGGGAGACCTAGAGGCCACAGAATCATCAGAAGTCACCTACCATGCCTCCTATTACAGGTCCACTCTGTTTCCACTGTGTTCATGCTGCGGTTTGAGCTGAACTGACCAACAACATGAAATGCCTCACCACAGCACCAGTAACACAAAGCAGCTGAAATCCATCTCACAATAATCAATGTACAGTTCAAATGCTACCCATTCCCACCCAGAGTGCTGCAATGGTAGCACAACTGTTGCACATAATTCCTCCCCCACCACCTGCTCTCATTAACAATTGCAGGAGCCGGTGAGAAAGGTGCTGCCTGTACTGCTTCCATGGCAGAGGTGGGAAACCCCCATAAAAGAAGTACAGCATTCTGCCCACAGCTGACATGATTCTAATGGCACAAGTTGAGCTGTCAATAATTATGGTCTATACATCCAACATGCTGAAAGCTGATACTCCCATTCCACATTTTTCAGTTCCCCCACTGTACTCCAAGGGTTTTCACCTACTGGCCCAGACCAAACTCACCTTTAACAAACCCCGGGCAGGCCTCCAATCCTCCTCTTGAGGACCTGTCAATGACATCCATGCCAAGATGTACCTTTTCGCTCCCTCCTGGCACAGAGTCACTTTCTAGTCCCACGGTTAAATCCGAAGATGAACTGTACCAGTGCTGACATACTTCCAGAGATAGTAACACACTACTATACCCCCTCCCCAAGCAGGAAACCCATAACACCTTCCCAAAGCTTTCCTAGTCCCCTTGGTGGATTCAGGACCCAGTACTCACTGTTGGGTAAGATTTTAATAGTAATGATAAATCTTCCTGACCTGTTTCAACCCCAGAATGTTTTGCTTTTACTGGTGGATTATTTGTCCTTATACATCTGTGAGTGGGAACCTTTTTCCACACTTACGGAATCCTTTACTCTTTTTATGGGTGTCATTTTTAAGACCCTACATTGTGTCTTGTAAAAGTTATCCTCTTTGACTAAGTTTTGGCAATAAGTTCCTATTGTTGCTGGATTGCCCTAGGGGCTCCCCTTTTACCTTTCTCTGGCTAACCTACTGAGAACTACAGTTTCCAAGGGTATAAAGGATATTTGGATCCTGTTTACATTTTATTAGGAGATGCCAGCACCCCCCACCTTATGTGGAGTGCTAGGGAGATACTCAGTATCCCCTTTCCCATTTTAAGTGTAACATTTATGTTACAAGTGCAAACTTACCTTTAATGGCTGGTGGCAGTGAACCTTTTTATTAATTCGGTGCATCTTTACTGTGGGCTGTTTACAAAGCCCCAGTAAAGCCACCCATCGGTGCTCATTTTACCAAAATGGCCCATGTCTTCTTTTCTAGCTGTTTTAGTGTTCTTTGTCCTTTCTGGTTCCTTCGCCTGACATCCAGGGTGGGACATTCCTTTGTGTGATTTTTATCTTTGGCAGGAATCCTGTGGATTCCCCACCCAGGCTCCAGAATGTCTGTGAAGGCATAAATTGAGGGTGGTGTCCACAACTCTGCAGTCCTTTGTCTTAAAGCATGAGTCTGATAATCCAGCTCAAACTTTGAGGTTGGCTGTCTTGAGAGGATTGCCAACCCCCCAAGTTTCAATGTTGCAAGGCTGTTTGATTGGCTGGGTTCCTGCATAAAAGTGAAATCCTGGAAGCTGAAGTGGTATTCAACCACTGGAATCAAAACCAAAGAGGATTATGAAGGAAATGCGGCTGAGACCATTTCCAGCGACCAGAGAGCCTACTGTGTACCCGGAGCCTGCTGTATCCCTTTGTTCCAAATGATCTGGGCACTCGGAAAATGACGACCCCAACAGAGCCTGTTGAGACCCACTAGATTCAAGAAGACCTGTCTTTTGAGCCATCCACATCATGCTGCAACCTTGTGGGGCTGCAATACCCAAATACTCTGGGACCGCAAACTATTGTGTGGTGCATGCTCTTCCGAATTCCAAATTTTGCTGAAAGTTTGTGGGCATTCTGCTGGATCTCCAGAGACATGAATCAAGTCAAAAATGTCCCCTCATCAGAGTGCTGGACCTTGCAAACAAAAAGAATCTGACCAGCGATATTCTGTCTGCATCTGTGCTCCTGAAGAAGACGCCAAATCAACAGAGCTGCATCCAGCCATGAGAAAAACCTTGCCTAGCGCTTTCCCTGTGATCCTTGCTGCAAAAGTCCTTCCAATGTCCTGTCTTCTGTCTTCTTAATGAAGGAATTGAACAACCAGGTTTTTAGCTGCAAAAAGTCATCTTGCTGCAAAATCTTCTGTGCTGAGGTATTGTGCTGGCTTTGGTATTTACTTACCGTAATTCTCCTGTGATTCCTGTTTAGTTTTGGGCTGCTTTCTGTGGTTGACAGTCCCTCGTCCAGTGCCCAGGCCCCTGTGGGAATCCTCCTAAGGTCTCTCTCTGAAGTCCCTGGACCCTAAACTAACTCAGAAGCAAAATACTTACTAGTTTGAACAGTCTTCCTCTGGAACTCTGAACATTTCCTGCAATTGAGCCCTATCTCACCCTGCCTACAGCTGACTCCTAGACCACTAGGTTCCCTCTTGTGCCTCTGAGAGAACTCATGTACTAGAATTATAACAGAGTTAGCTGGTAACTTTAAACTCTGAGTGAATAGTTACAAAATGTTATTAGTTATCTTGCTATGTTCTGCCATGTTGTAAAGTATATATAGGGTTTACCTACCTTGAACAAGCTGTGTACCTTCTTAAATAAGTAATCTCTACGCCTTGCTTTCCTTAGAAATTGTCTCGTCATTCTAACTGAAAGTAGACTGAAGATTACGTTACTCACCTGTGAATTGGGTTCCACTCTACCCAAAAACAATGCTGTTGGTTTCACTTTAGTATTCGTGTTAGGATAATTGTATGAGTGTCCCCAATTGGGTATTGCTTCCCCTGACTTGCTGTTAGCCTGTCCAGAATAAGTCTGCCTAGGTCATAATTAACTTTTAGGTTGCTGGTAGCTCTGTACAAAAGTATAGAGGTGTTACTTACCTTGTGTTAGCTGTGTGCCTTCCAAAAATAAGTTAACAAGTTATTGATTTCCTTAGTCTGTGTACTGAAAAACAACTGTAATTGAATATTACACCCCAATGTCTAACTCCCCTAGAATAACTGTGTTATCCTGAATCAGAGTTATAGGTTTTTACTGTTCATAGAATAAGTGTTTTACTATTCAGAACAGTGTATTGCCCAATTGATTTGCTAAGTGATTTCTTGCTGAGCGTCATGGTGTAACTGACAGGGTCTATTACCCTTGTATTACTGTAAAGTAATCTGAAAGTAACTCATGGTTTTACTCCCCAAGAATAGGTGTGGCCTATATTGAATGTGTATACAAAGGTCTGCCTTACCTAGAAATACTGTTAGATTTCTAAATAAGGTATATGCTTTGGTCTGTGTACTTTAAAGCAAAGTTTGTGTGTTTTTATGATGTGTTTATCTGATCTGTGATAGTACTTATTTCCTCCAAGATGTAACTGGGCCTACTTGTATTTAAATAAACCATTTACTTTTAAAATACATAGTTTTTCAGTGTTTCTTTGGACGATATTTATATTACAATTTCTGCGCACTGATTCTACAGCACTCTCTCCCTCCTAAAATAAGCTTGGCTGCTCTGTTTACGCTACCCTGAATCAGGTGATACAGCCTTATACTAAGAGTGTAGTCTTGTACAGGTACGTCATTTAGGGGTCGCCAAAGGTCACAAAGTTTTTTTTATTTTTTATTTTTTTTGTAATGCAAGCTCCTGGGCTGTAGCCACCAACATGTGGCTCTTCGCTTCTGGAGTGGCTGGCTTTCTTTGTCAGGCCTCTTAAAAAAAAGAAAAAAAAAGAACAGGAGTCCCACAAGTCTAACACTTTCAACACTGACCCTAAACAAGAAAGAATAGGAATACCAAAAAATGTGCCCTTCTGGAATTCTATACAATAATTACTAGACTCCTTGAAGGTTTATTTCAGGCACACTTTGGGGGTGAGTCACTGATTTAGTCTGTTCTTAAATACCTCAACTCAGCCTTTCACCCTTCTGAGGTCGATAAATGAGTACCAAGACAGGTTGGGTGATATTGGGTGTATATTTTTCCTATATCAATCGCTTAAGCGTAAGTGCTGTGTAATAACACATCATTATCAGTTGGTCATGGACGTCTACTTGCATTCACAGTGATTTAGTAATATGGGCCTATACACACTGATCTTAACGATACATATGGCAATCCATTCTTGTATGAAATGTACATCACATTATAATGATATCGTAACCATATTTTTCATAGTGTACTTAGGAACAATGCTATGTGATGCCACTTCCTGTTTTGTCAAGGGGTGAAAGGTCGTGTTCCATTGCTTCCCGCGATATCACTTATGGGTGGGGTCAAATGAAATCACTTCCTGTGATGTCATCAGAGGTCAAGGGTCTTGTGATATCACTTCCGTTACCCCAGGCATTTTGGTGAATTGAGGTCCTTGGTCTTGTACTGTCTCAGTTGAATGGTTTTACTAGTTGGACTTCAGAAAAACTGTCCTAACACTCACACGTCCCACAGATGTTTCCCCTCAAATCGCTGCAACAAGTTGATCTACAACCCACTTTCCAAAGGAATGGAATGTCTGAACTGTGGATTGTGGGCAGATAGCGGTACGAGGTATTATGCTGCCAGTAGAAACTGGCAGAAAACTCTAATTGCAGAAAGGTCGTGGAGAATGTTTTATGCACTTCACATCCCTGGGATGAAGACTGCAACACTCACAGTCTCCAACAGCTTTGTTGAGAGAGAGACCCTGCAACATTCACTCAGACAGACCAGGCGGTGCCTGCAAGCAGAATAGTATATTAAAATGTAGGTGCCCAGAATGTACCTGCTGTATACTCAAGCGAAGTAACACATAGGCCACTTTGTAAGGTAATACCCCAAATCCATTCTGAGTCTTATTAGCCAAAAAGCCGTTCGGTATATACACTTAAACATGATTGCAATGGGGAACACACATGAATAAAATGTGAGCGAAGTGGCTATTTTCCTTTGCAATGTATGACCTATTCCAGTGAATAGCTTTGTGATGTTCAAAAAAAGAATCTCAAAGTTCATGCAAATGGAAAACAGCTGAGCTCATGCAGGACTCTGGTACAAGGGTCACGTTTCCTTGTGTCTTTCACTTGACTCTTGATGTTGGGGATTAACATTAAACATGACAACAGTGACGTGAGAAAACAACATGTTCCATGTTTGTAGGGCATGGTATTCTAATCAGTGCAGCCATTGCTTGAAATAACAGTCACCCTTAGGTCTGTGGCACAGCTGGTCACGTGGAGCAGGATCCCGCTGTATTTTGGAAGAGCTGTAATGGAAAGAACGTTCTAGTCTTTAAAAACGACGGTAACAGACACTAGTCGTGAAAGCAGATGCGCATACAATTCCCAGGAGCAAAGGTGTATCCGTGTAGCTCTTCCCCGTGCCCTAGCTTAGTATCTTGCGTGTCTATGTCTTCCTTGCGTTGCGTGTGGCAGTGGCCTGGCTCTCATCAAGCAATGCAACGTAATACAAGGCTACAGATGCGCGGCGAAGTGTCGAAGCAACGCCTGACAGAGACATATAACATGTTAGGGAGGCGTTCCAAACAGGAAGGGAGTGTCTGCACCCTCAGGCTCGGACACACTACGGTCGTGAGGTCATGGTGCAGAGGCAAAGCTTGTGGCATCGAAACAGGAAATGCTTAACTGAAATTAAAAGGTCCTCACGTAAATACAGTTTTAAACATGTAATTGTAAAAGAAACATGTAAACAGTTTTAATCTTTCTACTACTAGATGAGTGTCTTTAAAAAATCAATAAGGTAACATTGTTTACTCTCTTACCTTCTGAGAAGATGGACAAGCTTGCAAACCTCAAAGTATATCCATTTGAGGCTAAATTCTATTCAAAAGGTTTTTTTGGGGTGGTCTCCAAAAACATTGAGTTCAAATTGTAACCACCAGGCTAAAGTCAGTGGGTTTATTAACACGGGGGCCAGGAAAATGAGTGAGGGACATGGGCAGGTGCTCACTGTGTGCTAATTCAGCAAATCCGCTAGTGTCCCGTTGCCATCACATGAACAAAATCACGTCCTGTGTGAAAATCGCTCAAGGATGTTCTAGCCACAAAACACTTCCTGTAACACCAAATACACGTGTGTGTGTTCGCTCATTCATTTGCGAGTGAATCACATGGGTGGAAGGTCCATCCTGGGTTTTCAGTGCAATTTTGGAAATATATTCTGCAAACATGTCATGTATCCCTGTCAACTGAAACTGCAGTGCAAGGCCTTTAGCAATGGTTAAAGGGTACCTTTCTTCTGGGCCCAAGATGACAAACCTGCTGCCATGCACCATGCATACTTCTTCTGTCTGCACTGCCCACAGGGCACTGTCTGAATTCCTATCCCGGTGTCAGCTGGGCTGACACCGGGATTCTTCTGGGCCCAAGTGGTGGGGTTTGGGCAGCTGCTTCCACAGCACGTCCCTGACCCCCTGGGGCTTTGGCAGCTGCTTCTACATCATTTCCCTCACCTCCTGGGGATTGGGAAGCTGCTTCTATGGCACATCCCTAACCCCCTGGCCTTGGGCAGCTGCTTCCACAACAGGTCCCTGATCCCTGCCCGTCTGCCCCCTTTCCCTCTTGGAGCCTTTCCACTCATGTCACAGGTCTGAAATATGGAAGGGACACCAAGTTAATGTCCTGGGCAATATGAGTGAGGTGGAAGTCTAAGTGATGTGGTCCAGCATGGCTCAAATGTACCCCAGATGTGGATAGTATGGTGCGCATAATGCACAGACATCCAGAAAACAAACAAAAATGCGTATGCAATACCAGGATAGATTCTGAAATAAGAAAAAAGCATTATGCGATATGCAGTGGCAATCACCCACACAAAAAAATATGTACGCAAAACCTGGAATGCTACAAGAAATGTAAAAATAGTGATAAGCCATACACAGGGTCACCCAGAGATGAAACAAATACATACGTGACTCACCTGTAGCCTCGAAAAAAACAAAAGTAAATGTGTGTATTTACAGAGGCAAAGCCAACACCAAAATAACAAGTACATATGGTAAATGAAGTGAACGGAATGCGTGGCACCCCAAGATACATGTGTACTATACTTGCCCGTCTCCTCCCTTTTGCATGCACGTTCGGGGTTGCATTTCCACAACCTTATATATGCCCGACTAAGGCTTGGTCAACGGCTGCGCGCAGCACGTGCCACGTAAGTTACTCGCTGAGGGCCTTTCCTCTGTTTTCACAAGCAAACTCCCTTAACTCTGTTTTGGGATGTCTTTGTTGAGAGACACAGAAGACCCACGCTTTTGCCTCTGTTCCATTTTACCTGCCTCCTCCTTGGTTGTGCTGCCTCCAACTTTGCCATCTGCTGTTGCCTGTACAGTGTGTGTGCCTGCTGCCTAAATGCACTGCGTTTGGAGAGCCTGCTGTCCAGCCATTGCCTGTGTTCCTGTCTCCAGCCTTGTGAGCACCTCAGCTGCTTTGTTGGACTCCCACCATGCCATTCCACCACCCCCGCTCCAAAACCCATCTCCAGTACCACCTCGCACTCCCAGACCTGTCTTGGGGTTTGCCATGTCAGCACAATCATTATCTGACCAGAGTGCCAACCCCATGGCAGTGAGGCAGAGGGCTGTCAAGTTCAGCGCCAGTGAAGTTTACATCCTGGTGGTGAAGGTCCTGGAGCATCATGAGGCCCTCTTCAACCCAGTGATGCAACGCAGCAAGGAAGGTCATCAGCAGATCAGGGACGAGATCACGGATGCCATCAACACGGAGGGGTTGGCAGTCCGCTCCAAAACCCATCTCCAGTACCACCTTGCACACCCAGACCTGCCTTGGGGTTTGCCATGTCAGCACAATCGTTATCTGACAAGAGTGCCAACCCCATGGCAGCGAGGCAGAGGGCTGTCAAGTTCAGCGCCAGTGAAGTTTATATCCTGGTGGTGAAGGTCCTGGAGCATCATGAGGCCCTCTTCAACCCAGTGATGCTACGCGGCAAGGAAGGACGTCAGCAGATCAGGGACGAGATCACAGATGCCATCAATGCAGAGAGGGTGGCAGTCCGCACATTCACGACCTTCCATAAGCGCTGGGAGGATCTGAAATCGAGGACCCAGAGCAAGGCTTGGCGCTACATTAAGGCCGGTGCTACCGCGTAGGGGCACCATGCACACAGGTACATGCTGTTGAGCAAAACCCTCAACAGCATGTACCTGTACCTGAGTTCTACCCGGCGCTGCTTTCCCAGGTCTGCAGATTACTACATTGTCCGGAGTCAACTGGTGAGTAGGCATGTGGTGCACTGATCTACAGTACATGTGTGTTGTGCATGTGCCTGCATGTTGGCAGTGACCCTTTTAGGCTTGCAGCAAGTATGTTTCTAATGCTCATGTTTCTTGTGCCCACAATGGGAATGGGTTACTGGGCATCACTCATTCCTGGATGCTACACGTGGTCGACCTTCCCCTAGGGTCATGTGATTCATCTTGGTATGTGCCTGTGCGATGGCCACTTTGTGCTCTGTTTGTATGGGGATGTGTCATGTATGTCTTTCACATCATGCCTGGGTTGTTGTGTCTGCATGGATGCAGATTGCATGTCCATTTGCCTGGTGTGGAAGTTGATGGTTGTTCCTTTGACAAGTCATGTTCCTGTAAATGATTGTGATGCCACATCGGCTTTGGTGCAGTACACTAATGTTGCAGTTCTGTTCTCCTTTTCCACAGTTGCATCTGATGAAGAGGGCTGAAGCAGTGCTGTGGAGCATGGATGCAGGGATGACTCCACCAGACAGAGGCAGAGTCCCCAGTCATGCCCCCGTGCCAACTCATCTTCAGGGAGCGATGTGGCATCACCAGTGAAATTGGGCATGGCTGCTGGGGGTGAGACCGAGAAGGTAAAAGTGGGAGGGGACTCCTCTGCAGCAGTGGGGCAGGTGATTTTACAAAGGGTCCATCCAAGGCGGAAGACACCCCATAGTCATCCAGGTTGGGGGAGGTGGAGGAGGTGGCCGTTGCAGTCCAGCCCACGTGGTCAGGTGGGGGTGTTGAGGTGGATGTGCTTGCTTCAATCCTGTCCCAGGGGCATGAGGCTGTACAGGCCCCCAAAGAGGTGCCTGTGCAAAATCCTGTCACTGGGCCATCAAATGCAGCAGTGTGCGCCTGCCAGGATGCCTCCACCCAGCTGGTGAGTCCATCCGGGATCATGTGCTTCCCCTGCTGGATGGGTTGACGAGGTGGACAGGTGTCATTCGTGATGATGGGCAAGTTACTCATAGTCTGCTTGACCATCATCCCTATGCCGCTTCATGGCTTTGCTTGCAGCAGGCATGTTCCCTGGTGGATTCCATGGGCTGTTCACTATTGCGGCCTCCTCCTTGTCTTCCTCCTCTGTGCACCAGTCGATCTCCAAGGTGCCTTCCAGCCAACATACCAGCAGGGCCCCCTAGGCACCAGTCCCACCCACAACATCCTGTCTGGTGGAGTTCACATCCCTGCCCGAGGTGGTAGTCCCAGGCACAGCAGCAGAGTTGGTCATTGTGCCTTCCCAGGCACCAACAAGGTCACAAGCAATGAAGGGACAGCAGACACCTAGGAGTAGTGCAGATGCGGTACACCCCTCACAATCATCATCAAGTCGGTGGGTGTACCAATGATGCATGCTCTGTGCACAGCAGCAGCAGATGGCAACAAGGAGGAGGTGTTCAGTCAAAGGACATACAACACCAGGGAGGCAGTCTGCATCTATTGGGAAGGAGGAACAAGTGGCTGCGATGTGGGCAATGTCTTCTGTGCTCAGAGGCTATGAGAGGCAGCTGATGGCAGAGAAGCAGTGGGCACGGGAAGCAAAAGTAATGGCGGCCAAGGCTGAGGTTGCGCTGCGTTGCACAAGGAGGTCAGCTGCAGTCCGGTAGGCACTTGCAGGGCAGTGTGGGAGACTGAACAACACATGCTTTCCACCCTGCAAGCCCTCTGGGAGTCTACGGATGCCCGCCTGATGGAGGAGGACGTGGCGTGCAACTCAGCCCTGGTGGACAGCTGGCTGATATCAGAGATGAGGAGTAACCCGCTTCCTTTGTATATAGTTGTGTAGGTGTAGGTTTCATTTCTTGTTCTCCTTTTTTTCCCCGGATTACTATGACTTTCCTTCCCTATTTTTCCTGTATATAGTTCTTTAGGTGTAAGGTTATTTCTATTTATTTTATATACACATGGACGACTTACACCTTCATTTTCATTTTTTTTTAAACAACTTTGTTTTTGTAAATACAAATTTATTATGGTTGCATTCCACCCTTCATGCAATTCATTTGTGTGTCTGAAACTTTCATTGTTGACATTTCAGCCAGTACTTTTCTCCATTGCAGGTCATATGTGTTGTGGGAACCTGCGTGTGTGTAGCTGTTGCTGTGATGGTTGAGGGTGGAGGGATTGACTAGTGCAAAACATGTGGGGTGGGTACATCATTTAACTGGGGGTTACGCAGGATGTTTGAAATTGCATTTACATGTGCTGCATCAATGGGTGGTTGGCATCATTGTGGTTGTGGTGTAGGGTTTGGTCTGTGTAAGATAATTTACATCCATGTATGGTTGCAGTGTTGTGCAGATGTGTTTATTGAATTTTGTTTGGATATGATTCTGGATGTCATGCCACCCGTTCCTGTGTGTTTACAGAGTTCAACATTGTTTTCATTTGAAGTCCAATGTAGTTCATGTGTACCCTTTGCAAATGCTTGGGAGTGTGTGTGCGCCCACTCTATTCACTGCACAGTTTATTTGGCATTGTGGTTGCTGCATAGGGTGGTGGGTCAGTGTGGATGGGTGGCCTGGTTATGTAACTTGTACATTAGTGTGTCATTGCTTTGCCACTCCCATTTCATGTACACACACACACACACGCACACACACACACACACACACACACCAGAATGTGCAGTCATGCACTGCCTTCTCTCATGTGTTGCTCCTCCTCTACCACTGGAATGCAGTAGTGAGCCATGATTGCTCTTTCATGTGACAGCACACTTTTCCTGTCTCAGTGACTCATGCACTCTCTGACTGCCCTCCCATCACCCATGTATGTGCCTGTCATGTTATTGTTCCCTGACAGGGATTTTGCCACCCCTTCCACCCAGGTCACTGATGCTCATGCGGTGACACACCTGGGCATTGTTTGTGGATTTGGCAGATCTTTTAGTAGTTTTAGTAGGTTTACTTCTGTCGTGGGCACATATTCTGTTGGTGTTTCTTTGATGCCTTGGCAATGTACCATGGACAACATGCGCATGCCACTTGGCATTGCATTCACTTGTCACATGTATATGGAGTGGGCAGATTAAGGTCTGGCAGGGTGTGTCATTAGATACTCCAGTCCTGGGTGGATCTCTGGTGCTTCCTGTTGATCATGTTTGCAGTGGACATGTTTGTGGCACAGTTCATTGTGCCTGGTATCCAGACTGGAGGAGACTGGTGGGTGGTGTGCAGACCGGAGGGGGCTATCAGTGGGTCGTGTCAAAGTTGAGGGAGGTGTGGCGATGGGAGCATACAGTCAGCAGGCTACGGTGGGGGGGTGATTTTGGAGGTGAGCAGGGCTGGTGGGTGGTGTCCAGACTGGAGGGGGCTGCCTGGAGTGATGCCAGAGATGAGGGGTGCTGCCTGGGGTGATATAAGAGATGAGGGGGGCTCCATTGTGTGATGTCAGAGGTGAGGGGGACTGGTGGGTGGTGTCCAGACTGTAGGGGGCTGGTGATTAGTGTCAAGACAGGAGGGGCTGCCTGGGCTGGCTTTGGAGGGGGGCTGCCTAGGGTGATATCGGAGGTGAGGGGGGCTGCCTGGGGTTATGCCAGAGGTGAGGGGGGCTGGTGGGTGGTGTCCAGACTGGAGGGGGCTGGTGGGTGGTGTCCAGACTGGAGGGGGCTGCCTCGGGGTGGTTTCACAGATGAGGGAGGTGTGGGGAGGGGAGTGTACTGTAAGAGGGCTGCCTGGGGTGATGTTGGAGGTGAAGGGGGCTGGTGGGTGGTGTCCAGACTGGAGGGGGCTATCGGTGGGTCGTGTCAAAGTTGAGGGAGGTGTGGCGATGGGAGCATTCAGTCAGCAGGCTACGGCGGTGGGGTGATTTTGGAGGTGAGCGGGGCTGGTGGGTGGTGTCCAGACTGGAGGGGGCTGCCTGGAGTGACGCCAGAGATGAGGGGTGCTGCCTGGGGTGATATCAGAGATGAGGGGGGCTCCATTGTGTGATGTCAGAGGTGAGGGGGACTGGTGGGTGGTGTCCAGACTGTAGGGGGCTGGTGATTGGTGTCAAGACAGGAAGGGCTGCCTGGGGTGGCTTTGGAGGGGGGCTGCCTAGGGTGATATCGGAGGTGAGGGGGGCTGCCTGGGGTTATGCCAGAGGTGAGGGGGGCTGGTCGGTGGTGTCCAGACTGGAGGGGGCTGGTGGATGGTGTCCAAACTGGAGGGGGCTGCATGGGGTGATGTTGGAGGTGAGGGTGGCTGCCTTGGGTGATGTCGGAGGTGAGGGGGCTGGTGTGTGGTGTCCAGACTGGAGGGGGCTGGTGGGTGGTGTCCAGACTGGAGGGGGCTGCTTGGGGTGGTGTTGGAAGTGAGGGGGGCTACTCTGTTGTGTCTGGCCTAGAGTGATTGATGTGCAGTACGGGTCTATGCCAGCAGAATGGGTGCCTAGGGTGCAGTGGGGTGGACTCACGTTTTCGTAAGGGGTGTAGCCTCCACTTACAGGGGAGGACCAGCGTTTTCGTACAGGTGCAGCCTGGGCTTGGGAGGGAAGGTGAGCTTTTTCACAGGGGTGCAGCCTGGGCTTTCGAAGTGAGGCGTGTGATTTCACTGGGCTGCCGCCTGGGCTGGTGAAGTGCCCGCATTTTCTGAGGGATGCAGTATGGGCTTGTGAGTGAGGACACGTGTTTTTGCAGGGGGGCAGCTTGGGCTTTCTAGGGAAGTTGCGCTTTTTCACAAGAGTGCAGCCTGGGTTTTTGAGGTAGGGCCTTTGTTGTCATTGGGGTGCCATCTGGGCTTTTGAGGGACGGCATGCATTTTCGCAGAGGTGCATCCTGGGCTTGCGAGGTGAGGCACGCAATTTCACTGCGGTGCTACCGCCACTTACGAGGGAGGCCCGCGTTTTCGCAGGGGTGCAGCCTGGACTAGCGAGGGAGGGTGCGCCTTCTCACAGGGATACCGGATGGTCAGCGGTGGATGCAGCGGGATTGCGCCTGTTTTGGGATTTTGCTTGCTTTTTGGAGTGAGTGGGGGCACCTTGTTGGTGTTCCTCGCACAGCTTGTTTTTACTTGCATGATGGCTAGAAATGCACCTTTGAATCCATGAATACGCACACGCGCATTTCTTTTTTTGCACCACGGCTCGCGCACGGTCATTCTCTGCGCTCAGGACTTGCAGGAAAAATGCACTGATTTCCATGAATCGGGCCCTTGTGTATAGTACAAAATAATAATGATTTTTTTTTTGTGTGTAATGCCTGTTCCCTCTAAGGGAGCTATTATTGTTACATTCAGACCATAAGGCACATTACACCTAAATGCTGGAATACCGGTCCAATGTCATTCTCCTCTACATGTCAACCAGACACGTGAGATCAGAACTACTGAACTTATTTGAAACCCAAACAACTAAATTTAAGAGTTTTGGTGGGAAATCCTTCTAAACTGGAGATAAGAACTTCTGGCACTCACTCTCTCTAAAACTCTTGGTAGAAGAAAACGTATTCCAATTCTGAAAGGGGAGAAAAAAATACATTTCAAATGTACTTTTGGCCCCATGTGCATTGAAGCCTGACTCAGCTACCAACCACTGCCAAATGCTCCATGACCAGGCGGCCACACAGAACACACCACCACAAAGGTGCGAACTAGCATGAAGAATGGAAACATGGGGACTAGGATCTGATAACAACATCGATCCAGCCTCACTTATGTACTGTCCTCGCCCTCTCACTCCTAGCGCTATGAAGCAGCCGAAAAGCGTTATGAGTGCAGTACAACATAACAAGTAAAATAATAAAATAAAATCAAAAACAAAAAATAAAACGCCCCTCAAAGACTGGAAGCACTCGGGTGGAGTTCCATTACCAATGTCAGCTGAAAGAATGCACCAGCTCTCTACCACTTGCTGCACTCGTCTCCAATAGTTTTATGCCTGAAGTGAGCTGCAGTTCCGTTAAGCAAGACCTAAAGGCGTTATGGAACAGTGCCGAAATGTTATAATTGGCAGGAAGTGAGAAAGCAAACCTCACCACTGGCGCAATAGGCTGCGTAGAACTGCGCTATTACCACACAGCCTCTAATATCAATAACTGGACCCTGTGGTTTGCGGACAACATTCCTTGGCGTGACGTGGTGGGTTCTTCCCTTCCAAAGATGGGGTCGATCTGGGTCACAGTGGGGAATGGGTCACAGCTATATTAAATGCTACATCTGAAATTGCAGTCATTAATTGTATGTCTTATTAATGTACATTTTATTCAAGCAGCTGAAATTCGTCCTTTCATTTTCGCCTGATGCTTTGAACCCTCCCGCGCGGGCTGCGTTATTGGAATCGCAATTGTGATTTATGATGGCTAATTCCCAAGCACAAGGGACTCGTGTTAGATAATCAGTAACATTTCTGTGTGATACTTACCATATGTAAGGAAAAGCAAAGGAAAGCGCCCAAACCACAAGAATGCATTTAAACATTGACTCTTTCCTGTGCATACAATCTGCCTCTGTTGAAGATACAAACTGTGCAAAATGATGTGCGCGAATTATATGCCTCCACATCGACATATTGCGAAATGTGTTGTCACACATTTTATTATAAATTCAAGTGACCATACATTGTATGTATGATAAGCTTTCAAAATAAACAAAAATTAGCCTGTTGCCATTTTAGCCCTGAGGAGCAGCCTGTTCAATGTTTGCCCACCTATCCACTGTGTATTTTAATAAAAACACAATAGTACAAATCAGCTTCCCCACCTAAGGGAATTAAGCCTTCCTACCTTATGGGGTAAGCAGTCTAATCTTAAAGAAAAGGAAAGCTACACAATCAATTCATATCACTCTAATGAATTATTTAGTAGTGTGCTTACTCATGGAATTTGTCACTTCACGTATTCATAAAATACATTTTATTTAAATATATATGCACTACAACCTAAAAACATGATACAAATATACATTTAAAAAAATACAACTAATATCATTTTACACATATTTAAGACCCAACAAAGATGACACTATTCACTTTCTTATGCACAATTTTTGTAAATCAAATACACATAATGTGCAAATTCTTGTTCATTCCTATACCCGACGTGTCCACGTTTCGGTCCTTCACGCTTCAATATGCTGGACATTCATCAGGGGCTAACCGTTTTTCTATGTGTGTTTTCAGTGCATACCCTTCTACCGTGATCCCACCGGGCCTCCGACATGTTTCTTAGTGACCACTTTCAACTTTCACTGTTGATAACGCACCCATATGAAAAATTTCTCTTGTATAGTTTGCATCAGAGAATTTAATATTTGTCTGGAAGATCCAACATTATCTGATTCAGCTGAGCTGTGGGACATTGTGAAAAATCATAACATGAGAGCGCTCACCCTCTCATCACCATGGTCACTGTATCGACATCATTCTTGCGGTGGAGACGGGAGGGGGAAAAGTACTGGGGAAAGGGAGAGGGGCAGTGCAGTACATAGGATAAACAGTAAAATAAATAAAACAAAAAAATAAAAGTGCGGCCAGCTGGTGGCAAGTGCACGGGTAAGTGCAAACATCAGGTGTCAAGTGCTGGTAGGGGGCTGTAGGGATACAGAAACAGCCCCTGAGTGCAAGGGTTGCCATGGGGGCAGTGCAAGTGTGCAACTGGCGAGGAGGGGACATGGCAGTGAGATCAGAGGGTAGCCAGGTAACCAGTGCAGTTTCAGGAAGGAGATCAGCAGGGGAGAGGAAGAGATAAAGCAGAAGCAAAGAGTAAGGTCTTGAGGTGCTTCCGGAACTGGAGATGGTTCTTCTCAAGTTTCAGAGAGGCAGGGAGGCTGTTCCAGAGGAAGGCCCCAGCCGAAGAAAGAGATCTACCACCAACTCGTTGCTTGGAGAAGCAAATGACCCTGAGGGAGTTGGAGGTGGATGAACGAAGAGCTCGAGAAGGACGATATTTAGGAAAAGAGAGTTGAAGGTATTGAGATCCCAAGCCCCAGTAAGCCTTGTGGACAATGCAGAGGGTTTTGAACTTAATCCTTGCCACCACTGGCAGCGAGTGCAGAGATTTCAGTCCTGGAGAGATACAATCCCTGGACTTGAGGCCAAGGACAAGTCTTGCAGTCCTGTTTTGGATGAGTTTCAGAGGGCGGAGAGTAGAGGCAGGCAGATTTAAAAAGAGGCTGTTGCAGTAATCCCGCCTAGAGAGAACCAGAGCTCTGGAGAAAGTGAGCTTATGGGGGAAGGAGAGGAAAGGAAGAATACCTGTGGGGAGGTGCAGCTGGTAGTTTGACTTCTTAGAGACGTCAGCGATGTGAGGAGAGAAGGAGAGGGTGGAGTTGAAGATGACACCAAGGTTCTTAGCATTATAGGAAGGAGCAGGAAGAGGGCCCAGAGTGGACAGCCAGAGAGAGAGGAAAGGAGGGAGTGGGTGTTCCCAATGAGGACAATCTCAATCTAAGTGGCATTAAGGCAGAGATCATTGGCGGCACACCAGTCCTGAATTACAGGCCAGACAGTCTGGTATGAGAGAAGAAACAGAGGTGGCTGAGGGGAGCCTGAAAGAGAGCTGAGTGTCATCTGCATAACATTGAAAATTGGAGCATAATGTAGCGATGTGGTGGGCTAAAGGTGCCAGGTAGTGGTTGAAGAGCCAGGGAGAAATATTAGACCCCTGGGGAAGGCTACAAGTAGTGAGAGGGATAGAAGAGAAGAAAGACCCCAGTTGGACCTGAGAGGGTCGGTCGGTGAGAAAGAATGTCAACCAGGTGAGGGCCTGATCAGTACTACCAAGGTTGTCCCAGAGACAATTGAGCAGGATGGCATGGTTGACTGCGTCAAAAGAAAAGGATAGCTCAAGGAGAATGAGGACAGAAGGGAGATTAGAGTGAAGATTGGAGAGCAAGTCTTAACGGGTGTTCAGGAGACCAGTTTCAGTGCTTCTGGCAGCTCTGAAGCCAGATTGGTGGTCATGGAGGCAACCAACAGATTCAGTATGTAGATTAAGCTGGGAGATGGTCAGCTTTTCCAAGAGTTTGCCCGGGAAAAGAGTGATGGAGATCGGGCGATAGTTAACCGGAGAGGAAGGATTGGCTGAGGGCTTCTTTAGAAGGTGGTGCACAAGAGAGTGCTTAAGGGGGAGGGGAAAGTTCCAGTAGCAAACGAGTGATTGCAGAAATCGGCCAAGGCTGGAGCAAGGGTGTCGATGTGGTCCTTGATTTTTCTGGATGAGCAGGGGAGAAACTGCTTTGACAAGACTTTCATAGATCATAATTGTTTAGAACCATTGTCAGTGGTGTACAGGGGTAAGGAGGAGAAAGGAGGAGGAGAGACAGCCTTAGACGGGCCAGGAGTGGTAGAGGAGGTAGAGGAAGAGAGGGTGGACAGGATGTCCTGAGTTTTAGTAGTGACATGAGAGCCCAAGGCCGTGCCTACCATTCTTACATATTACAACTGAACTTTGACGTCCCTCAGGGCTCCTTGCTCTCACACCTTCTGTTCAATCTCTATATTCAGCTTTTAATTAATATCTTTACAAAATATGACTTGGATTTTCATTCCTATGCTAATGAAACTCAGATATGCATTGAGAACATGGGACAATGGATTTTCCTTAACCGACTTCAGCCAAATACAAACAAAACAGAGGCGATTCTGCTTGGCCATAAACACCTCTTAGCAGAGCATGCTAAGTACCCACCTCCAACCTGCTTTGTGGGTTCTAGACTCATCCTTACCCCCAAAATTAAGAACCTGGGCTGTATTCGGCAAGCAAACCTTGGCAGCGAGCATCAGGTTGAAGCCAAGGTGTAGTAAGTGTTTTATTTACTTTGTGTTCTTGCTCCATGCTCTTCCGTTTATTCCTCAGACAGATCATTCAACTGCGGTGGGGGCACTAACAAATTCCCAACTTGATAATGGCAATAGCATGTTAGCAAGCATTCCTAATAGACAACTGACTAGGCTTCAGAGGGCTCAGAACGCTACAGTGTGACTTGTTTTTAAAGTTCCTAAATCGGCAGATATCTCACCCGTTGCCCTAACTCTTCATTTGGCTCTCTGTTAAGTAGAGGATTGACTTCAGGATCTCCTGTCTGGTTTTAAGTGCATAGACAAACACGCACCAAAATACCTTGCAGATAAATTGATGCAGTATAAACCTAGATGCTTACTCCGGTCCTCAGACAAACATTTTTGGATGATTCCAGCTTCCAGGTTTGTGTCCAGCGGGTACAAGCATGTTGTGGTCTATGGCCCCCAGACTGTGGAATTCTATGTGTTGGGAGCCTGGAGTGTTCCTGTGTTCTTTCTATTCTGGAATCCCTAAAAACATACCTTTTAAATAGTTAAACCGGTTAAGGACTATTGTATTAGATCACTGCTATTTTGTCTTGGTTGTATATGAATTTCTCCCACTACCACATGTGACCAGATGCAGTTTAGTCTGTTAGGCTTTGCGTGGTATGAATAATAAGAAATTCAAAATTCGTGTTCTAGCAGCAGTTTACCCCCACTGGTCCTTGGGGATGGTTAGGGGATAGGAACTTTCTCTGCCTTGGGCTCTCAGTGTTCACCTCACTTGTGGAGGACTTCAGGAAGATCAACTCTCAGAGGTCTAATGAAATCTTCTTGAATGGTTGGAGTATTGTGGGATGTTTCAACCCACTGGTCCACGCCCTGCAACATTACTGTGCATTGCTGGCAGCAGACACCTCAGAAATGGCCACTGGAAAGCATGCTGCTCGCTAAAAATCACCCAAAATTGCGCAGTAAAAATCTGAAAAATAGGCCGCCATCCACTTTTGCCTATCTCAGTGAGCACAGGAGACCACTGCCAAAACCCCACTATTGGGCTACTCTACCCACAAGTAGTTTGAAACCACTTGAAAAAGCAATTCTTATTGCCAAAAGAAACACAGAGCTGTTAGGAAATCTGTTTTCTTGGTTGTCAAATTTGCAACAATTATGGCTCACAACCACCCAAAAGATCCAACCTCCTTGTTGGGTGTTCCACATCATGTTACTTCAAGAACCCATACAATTATAATGTCAGCAAGAATCATATGTTATCAGAACAAAATCCACTTTTAAAGATGCTTGATGGGAAGAAATCTGTCAAAAATGGGTGCAGTACCGTTACTCGCCTCCGACAGGTGCTGGCGATCTCTAAATCTGACAGGAGAAACTTGTGTTTTCAAAGTTAAATGTGTCAAAGAAGGGATTTCATCAAATGCCATATAGAGTGCCACACATTTGATTTTCATGTTGAAAAAGACTGGAATTAAAGATATGTTGCTTATTTTAAATTTATAAATGTTTTCACAAGGAACTATGTTACAATTGACCATAAGGTAACCTGATTTAGCTAAAACTTCCAAAAGGCTTTCTTTCCCTGAGAACCTCCCACCTGGTTCATTCCCACCAAAAGGAGAGGATTTCGCATTGGCATGTTAATCAGAAGGGGAGGAGATTTCCTCTGCTGCCCTGAGCAAGAAACAATGGGTTCCTTGAACTGAATAGAAAATGCTAATTCGGGTGTGGCTGACAACAACAGCGCTGGCAGGAAGGCAAGCCATGTGACCCTCTGACTCAGCCTTGCTTTGGAGGCGGCCCAGACTGAAAATGTGGATTGAAGTGGAAGTAAATGTATGTTTTAGAAAAATGCTTATAGCAAATTGTACTGAACTGACAAAAATATGAAACTTAGAGATGGTTAAAATGAAAAATTTGCTCACAGTTTAAGACTAATATGGAATCTGTGCGATGTTCTGAGACTGAATTCCGGAAATTATTCATATTCCAGCCATTGTGTATATGTTAGGAACATGAAAAATTACAGGCATATGCCCAGATGGGATGTGTATGCATGTATACAAATTGGTGCAGAACTAACATTGAGAAACCCACCAAAAGTGCGAAAAAGTTGTCATTTATGAACAAAAGCTCGCAGGAAGATGAGAGTTAGACAGCAATGTACCTTAATCAATCTGTCATGTAATTATGTATTAACAAGTTGTGCATCTTGCAAATATGTTTTTTGGGGAAAATAGATTTCCTAAGTAAAAGCAAAGGGGAGGGATTTCCTGTGGACCATAAACACAGTGTCACTCTGAAACATATGACACACTGCTCCTGTCTCAAATCAGGAGAGGGGAAATGCTCTGACCTATCATCTCCTTAGAGGGTTGGGCATAGATAATCAGCCTCCCCACCCACTTTGGAAATGGATAAATAGGGACTGTGAGGACCCAGAAACACACACTTTCCACTCATCAACTGATTTCTTGGTGAAGCAACCTACAGGAAGATCCAGGCTCCAGACTTTAGAACCAGACCCAGAATCCAGACTCTAGAACTTTGAAGCAAAGAGGCCTAATCCCACAAGCTGAATCCTTTTCAGCAGGCCTTTAAAAACCTTGCAAACCTGATTTTAACCCTTAAACTTCCAAGGGGCACCACAAAATCCAACAGCCTGGCTGAGCTGTTTTGCTATTCCAACTAAGAACCCCGTGCTAGAACCAAGATCCAGACCTGCAGAGCAGAGCTGTAACCCAAAACCAACCCGTCACATACAGTCCAAGAGGCCACGCAGACCAGAGGGCCTTGCTGAGAGCAGAACCCAGTGCCTGAGACCTGTCCAGTGGTGAGTGAAATCCAAACTCTTGACCAGATCTTTGACGGGCCCATTCCATTTGAAAGCCATAGGAGTGAGTATTTAGTTTAGAACTGTCCATAGTCACCTCTTAGTCTTAAGCAACCCAATCCAACCATTCCAACCTATCCATAACTGCATTATTGAATCCCTTTTGTCTATCCTAAATTCTTCTCTCCTCCTCATAATCCTTGAAATTGTAGTGATAATCATCTTAGCGCTAATATATATATATTGTGGAGAAAGGCAATCGTCTTGTACAGACAGAAACCATCCAGAGGCGCCTCTGGATAGGTGGCTGGGCTGTCGTGTAGTTTGCGGCTTCATAGACTCTTTAGTGTTAAGAAATCTTTGTTCCAGATCTTCAACAGCGCATCTTTCATTTTAAATCTTGACTCTGTTTCTGAAAAATCTACCTTCATAAAAACCTCTGCAACTTTTGAACCGTACATCCGAGAAACAGTGAACCTGTCTGCCTGCCGCCCCCTGAGAGCTGAATCCTCATACTGGGTATTCTGGAGAGCCCTCAAGACTTGGCTGTTTGCTTAATTCAGACACCCCTCCCATCGGCACGCTAGGATCTGACTGTTTTTACTGTGAAATGTGTTGATTCACCATTGTATATTTGATCTCTCTGCAAGGAACTGGTCCCAATAACAGCGCCTCGATGCCGAAGGGTTGCTGTGCGCTTTATAAATAAATGAAATAAATACAAATAAATTAAGTAACTATTTATAGACAGAAAGCATATTAATGATGCCTCAAAGTCACACCAGCACCACTTTAAACTTAGCATAATGTTAACTTTGGCAATACAAACTGTTACAGTTTAAAGTGGGGAAAGAAAGTAGGGTAGACATGTATTGCTAACCTTACAAAATAGAAGTCATAACAACAAAGGTTTCACAACTATATTACAAAGGTCCACAGCCTGTTCTCTGCAGCTTTCAAACGAACCCAAACCGACATTCCAATTCCTTATAGTTTTTCCGTAATCGCGTTTCCCGCACGCGGAAAAGTTGCTGCGATTTCGCATTTGGCTCAATTTCACCACATGTAAAAATAGCTATTTCTTGCTTTCAACGTCTGAATTTCGTTTTCCATCTTCTAATCATTCTATAATCATTGCTAGTGTTGACCTGAACCTATCCCAAGCCACTCTCACTAGTTCTGAATCTCATGTAGCGAATTAAAATCATTTTTAGCATTTTTCCCATTCAATTCAAAGCACATTTAAAAGTAATTGACCGGTTTAAAATCATAACTGTTCTCTCTAAGCTTGCTGGGGGAATTGGGATTGAACTGCATTGTTGATTGTATTCCTGATACCTGTGTGCCCTCAATCCATCTCTTCATATTTCATTTTGGGGGGAGTGAGTAACGACAGGGGGAAAGAGTGATCATATTGTCTTTTGATTGAAGTCACATCAAGTCTTATTTCTGTGTTGCATTTCTTCCTATCATTGCAAATTCCTTGAACCACACAAAGTATTCTCTGCTGGATTATTCTTCCTATTCCTACTCCTAATTGATTAAATATATTGTTGATATTGTTATATAACCATTTGCTGATCATTGTTCATATTCACAAGTGTGATATTCAGATATTATCCATATTTATAAAAGTGTGATACATACATTGTTCAATTCTTCAAATAAATTTTTTAAGTTGCAAAAAACCCCTATTTCTTGGTTCATTGAGACCGGGGGAATTCAAAGAGAGGGGCGTTATATAAGGGTACATCATTCAGAATTAAACAAACTTTTGACATAACAATATATAAATAAGGGTTTCCATTGGGCATCCCATACTAGGCATTGACTTAGTTGGAGTGTTGGATTGAAATCACTTACAGTACAAAAAAATATTCAAAGATGAATCCCAGATGTTGTGTGAGAATCCCTTCTTTTAAAGGCAAAAGCCCACAGTTGATTGGTCTAAAGCTAGCTAGCTTGCGCTGCAGTGAAAACCAATTCTCTGCAGCACAGAGGCTAAGATATGCACCCATGTTTCAAAATCTACATAACACTAAGTCTGCTGCCCTGTGGCACACTAAACTGCAAATATAAGCTATACACGAGTTTGGGGTTTGGTGGTCAGTATCTGTCATAGGTATCCCAGCCACATCAATTTGATACCACACATGTGTCAGCCCTGTGAGCCCAGTTCAGCTGTTGAAGGGTTTTGTGTATTTTCGCAGGACTGGTTAGCCTTGCTGCTCCTAACTAGACTGCAGCCCTGGGGCCACCCCTCTTCCTTTATGATGGCAGCTAACACAAGATACACAGCCACTTTACAGGAGCCCTACGAAAAGGAATCAAAGTGGACAACTATTATTATTATTATTATTATTATTATTGTTATTATTATTATTATTATTATTATTATTATTATTATTATTATTATTATTGTTATTATTCACAGAAGGAGTAGCCCACAGTATTGATTCTATTGAGAAGGAAAGGGGCTGGGTTAGTGCAGAGTGAGTTCTTTACAGTTGGAATAAGGTTCATCATCTTCTTTCTCTCTGCCTATCTCTTTCCTTTCTGTCACCTCCAATGCTGCTGGAATACGACTTGCATCTTTGCCAACTACCCTGTTGCCCAGGATCTGACAATGCTAAGGGATTTCTGAAGGTTTTTGTCAGTCTCCCCCGTGGCGGGAACCCGAGAACATTTCTCATTTGGAGTGGGATTCAAAGTTCCTGAGAGCCAAGCCAGCCAGGACTCCTGCAACTTTGCCATTGAAACACTACCAACTATGATAGAAGTGCATTTGAAACACAGATGCAAACAGCAGAACCCTCCACTGCTGCCTTTGGCACTTGCTGATCTTTGAGCCGTTGTCCCTTAAGTTTGAACATGTTTGATGCTGCACCGCACCTTCTGAGAGCATGCAATTACCTACGTCTATATCTGCACTGCTTGAACCGCTGTTCTGACCTCCAGCTTCTTCATCGCTGAATGAGTCACTGATGAAACTGACCCTAATTTTCTTCCTGAATTATGTCCTTTCAACCTTGGCACTGAACTGACTCGCCTGTGCATCCCATTATCTGCCTGTTGGCCATCAAATGTAGACCACCAACCATACCTGGTGACCTCCATAATCCGCATCACTTGAGTAATGTTTTGAACAGCAGCCTCCTTCAGTTCGACCCAGCTACAACATCTGCTTACCATTGGTTAGCAGATCTTCCTGCAGCTTTCTCAGAACACCTTTGTTTCCAGCTCGACTTGATAACTCTATTCCATGCCTCATTTAGGTAGTTGATAGAGCATTCACACATGGAGAGGGATGCTCAGCCAATCAGGTTGCTGGAAGAGTGGGCTAGAATACATTGAATACCACCCACTATTTCCAGCCAGCCAAGACCCTTCCCCGGGTGGCACCATCCTGATTATGGGGAAGTAATAAGGTGCCTCTCCCTGTTGCCTCTCCAAAAAACCGCCCTCCGAAAACAAAACATACCCCTTTCCCACCCCCTTTGTCCCGCCCCACTTACCTGCTGGACTAGAGCTTTGAGCTTTGGTCGCTGAGTTCCTCCCGCTCTTGTCCGCCATTATAGAAATTGAAAAGGGACTTAGTCCCTTTTCCTATGGTGGCAGCCATCTTTTTTTTCTTCCGGAGATTGGCGTCATGCAATAGGCACAGCCAATCTTCCAAATAAAATAATTAAATCATTTGCACCCCAAATGAACCCTGTGTGCAAATGGCTGTCATCCCCTTGTTGGGGGCAGACACGCCTGATAAGGGCTTGCAGCCCTCGCCAAGACCTAAGCCATTACCGTCCATGTCCGCCCCCTCACATGGACATGGTTGCCATAATATTATATCAGCCACTAATGGACCTGTACCTAAGCATTGGCCAAACATTGTGTGGAAAACATGATGGCCTGTGTCCTGAAGCAACATACCTGCAAGACATCCATTTTACAGCAAAGTCTTAGAACAAGTCAACACTTATTATTACTTGGGCTTGCATAGTTCAGCCGCTCTATTTTGGTTCTACCATTCGACTGGAATTATGGATAATGTTACGTGCTTTGAGGCATGACTAGTAGATTTAATACACTCTGTGGAGGTTCTAGGCTGTTTCCTTTCCTTGATGCATACCAGAAGACATTGTACTAAGTATTCTTATATGGTGGAGGCATATGGAGTATGGAGTAATGAGTGATCCATCAGAAGGATAGAAAAATGTGAATACCAATTCTGAAAAATGTTATTGTACTGCACCAAAACCAGTTTGAATGAATAATTCCTACTGAAACTGGTTCTCAGTGCACCAGCATGCATGATTAGAGAGGAAATTATATAATTCTGATTAGGACGGCTACTGCTCCACTTGATTGCTTTAAGTGTCATGAACTACAGAACACGCCCCTTTTGGACTTCCTGGTCCTTGTCTCAACGGGGCTTACACTCCCTTGTACTTCCAACATGGCCGTCCACAGAGAAACACTTTCCTGGCTCTACACCTTAGACGTAGCATGTTCTATTTAAAGACCACGTCTCCCGCGGCTCCGCGCATCTCAATGCTATTGCGAAGTAGCGCCAAGACGTGTGCTCCGTAGCTCGCGGTATTGTTTCCCTTGCTTCTTCCAGCCTACCCCATTCCTAGTCCCTATCCTTCCTTTCTTGATTCCTGGACTCGTGTGCTAGTTGCGCACTCTGTTAATTTCCCGGATTCCTGGATCCTTGCATCTGTTGGGTGTCCTGACCCACGTTTGAGCTATCATGCTGCAACATTTGGTGCTGTGGGCTTAGAAAATCCAAGATGGCCAAAAAGCCCACAAGTGCGCCAGAATCCAGGAGAACCACGCAGTTTGTGCGCACACCCAAAATGGTTACCTAACTTGCCACCCACCAGTGTAAAGAAAGATCTTTGTTAACAAAATCCACTGTTACTGATGTCAAAAAGTTGCTGAAATCGTGACTCATTGGACCACTTTAAAGATTCAACCCTTTTGTGGGGTTCCACATAACCATTTTACTTTAGGGAGCCCCATCAAAACAATGTTAAGCAAGGATTTACTACCATGTAAGAACCATTCCTGTTTGGAATGCATTAATCCAAGAGAAATCCCAAAAATGGTTGCATTACCAGTACTCACCACTATCAGAAAGCCGGCGTTTTAAAACCACCAGACTTTGTGTAAAACTGAATAAATGAACCAAAAGCAGGCCAAAGAAAGACTTACTGAGAGGTGGATACAATGTAAAGTTATATTCTGAAGTGACTTGAAGGTTTATAACAAGACTGGCTGAGCTGTGGATTTCAGCAGTTTAAGTAAATTTGGACTGAAAGACACTAAAAACCTAAATGTTTAAAAGAAATGAGTGACCTACTTTTGAGTGTCACATAGGTTGCAATTGTTTAAATGTCATAGTTTTAAACTTAGAATCAGCATTCTAGCTGCATATGTAAAAATGGTTAGTTTTATTTGAATGCAGAAAACTGGGTAACTAAAAGTGACATTAGCTGGGGCCTGGCTTAAGGAACTGGATTCTGCTTGACAACTTCCCCCCAATTGGAGTGAAATTGGATCCACAGCTGTTCCCAGGCCTAGCTGCCTTTTGCTGTTCCCACCAAAAGGGATATGACACTTCTCTGATTGAATTACCAAGGGACTGCTAGAGACTAAACATAGGACCCAGGCAGAGGGTTTATTGAAGTGGCCATAAATGGCTTCCTCTTGAACAATGGGCCTTCCAGGGCCCAGGCAGATGGTTTATTGGGGGACCGTAAAACAGCTTCCTCTTGGCAGAAGCTGGGAGGGGCAGGGCCTCTGAGCCTGGCAGAAACTGGACAAACTGGTTTCTACACCATGTGACTTGGGAAACCACACCCCTGTAGCCAGAATATGGTTTTAGAAAAAGATGAATAACTCATAGTACGGACTTGTCATAATTATTTAAATGATACCATAATTCTTGTGATTTTTCTGCCCACATTTTAAGAGGTTTTTAGAACCGGTGGCATGATCTGGGGGCAAACTAGCAGTTAAGAGGATATTACTTAAAATGTCTGCATGTGAAAAGTCTGATACTTCATCAATTAATGCCTGCATGCCTTGCACACATTTGGGTAAATTTGAGTAAGAATCTGATATTGGTAACTTGACCAAAAAGTGAAATATGTTGCCATTTCTCAATGCAAGCTCTCAGGAAGAGCAGATTTGAACAGGGTATATCTCATGTGATATGTGATAGGTAATATGTACATGTAATTTCAAACCACTGGGTATCTATGAAATATGTCTTTTTGAGCAAATATAGATTGTGTGTAAAGTTGACAGGGGTGGGTACTCTGTATCATAAACAGACATCATCATGATGACACTTCATTTCATTCCCCCAACCAAGGGGAAGAGGAGGAAGTGGCAGATGACAAGTGGAGAGGGGTAGGGCCTAGGAAGCTAGCCTCTCCACCCATTTTCAAAACACATAAAAGCAGACAGTCAGGACAGATAGGGATATGCTATTCCATCTGCTGCGGGACGCTCTGCCGGGAAAATCCATACTTTACCTCCATCAACCTCCAGAGAGCCAACATAGAGACTTCAATCTATCCACCTTCAGAGACCAAGACTTTACTTCAGAATTTGTAGCAGAGAGGTCAACTACAAGCTAAATCCCTCTTTAGCAGGCCTCAAATCATTGCCATTATCACAGCCAGGCGAGCTGTTTGAATTCTTTGCAAGAACTCTTGCCATTTGCCAGAGAGCAGTGTTGTATCCAGAGAGAGACCAGCTGAACCGGAGACCGCTGTATCCGGACCCACAGACCTGATCAGAACCAGAGACCCAACCCAGACCAGCAGAGTAGAGCTGACCCCGACGCTGTGCGCAGAGACCGTCCGTGGCGAGTGAAGAAAACCTGACCAGATCCGTGGCGAGGCCCATTCTATTTCTAAATATATTGTGAGTACCTAGCAGAACTGTGCAGAACCAATCTCTTAGTTAAAATAATCTAATCCAAGCTATTTTAATCTGTCACCTGTCATTTTCTAGTTGCAAGCTGTAACCTGTCGCTTTGAACTTTAACATTTCCAATCTGAAAAACGACCTTCACCATATCGCTCATATCTCCGTGACCGTTTGTCTTAGAGACTTGCAGTAACTTTCCTCTGAAAGCTGGGAATCTTGGCTTTTCAACGACTTAGAATCAACTTCCTACTTCTTATACTTTCTCTGTAATCACGATTCTCGCACTCGCGAATTTTGCTGCGATTTGCGATTTGGCCCGATTTCTTTAATTGTAAAAAGATAGCTGCTTTTGCCTGAACAACTAAATTTCGTTTGCCTCTTAAGAACCATCCCTGAATCATTGCTAGAGTGAGCCTGGACTAATATTAACTAGATACCACTCACCCTGAACCTCTAGAGGGAATTAAAAGCATTTTAGCAAATTTTTCACTTCATTGCCAGCACATATAAAAGCATCTTGGGCCTGTGTTTCAAACTTCTGTAGTCTAAGCTTGCTGGGGTGAACAGGATTACATTTGATTGCATTTCTGAGAACTGTGTGCTTCCCTTCCATTTCCTTGCATTGCATAAAGGGGGGAGTGGATTGCCAGAGAAAAGTGATTACATTGTTTTGTTGAAATCATATTGAGTATTTTCGGTATTGCATTTCATTCAACATTGCATCCATCTGAACTTATATAAAGCATTCTCTACCACCTTATTCTTCTGTTCCTATTCACAAGTGTGCTAGTGCCAGACTATCCATTATTGATTACTGCTCAGATTAAGTGTGATATTCTATTATTAATTATTATAAAGTGTGATATATATATCTATTGTTTAAATGATCAAATAAACCTTTTAACTTGCAAAACAGAACTACTTCTTGGCTCAGTGGGGTCAGGGGGATTCCAAGAGAGGGGTGTTATATAGGGGTAGTCATCCAGAACGCATGAACTGGACATAAAGATATATCAATAGGGGTTTCCATTCAGTATCCCAGACTAGGCATTGACTTAGCTGTAGTGTTGAATTGAATCCTCTTACAAATTGGGGCCTCGTAGCCGGGGATTCCGGATTAGATCTATCACTTGTGCAGATTAATACAGTGTGCCAGCTGACCAGATACACATATCCGGTTGGATCACCACGCTGTGTTCCGCTGTAAAGCACTCCTCAAAGGAACGCTCTAAGGAAAAGGTCTGTTTTGCAAAAATAAAATACAAACTTCTGTAAGTCAGGAAGGAACTCAAATTCCAGAATGACGACCTTGGTAGATATGAAAATAGCCAGAGAGCACTTCTTACATAAGCTATTTGTGAGAGGTGAGTGGACCCATCAGGACCAGACGGTCTGGTTGCAAGCAATCACACCCCAGATCACGGAAACAGGGTCAGATACATGGAGAGACCAGGGTCCCTTACATGTGGCCCTGAGTGAACTATATATGTCCTCTAAGGCCAAGGATGAGCACAACAAGATTGCTAGGGTAGCGGCATATTTATATTTACATATGGGAGCCATGCAGGACAAATGTGCTGAAGGCCAAGATCTGGCGAGTAGGCAACTGCTGGCATTACAGAAGGCCCAATCTGATCTGGACTCTTCTGAGCAGAGGCTGCAGAGGTGCCAGGAGTCAGAAAATGATAGTAGGCAGTATATCATTAAAATAAAAGAGGACATGGATATACTGCAACAGGAAAAGACTGACCAGGATACTAGATTTCTGGCCCTGCAGAAGGAGCACCAAGACAGTTTGGACTCCTTACTGAAGAGCCAGAAAAAGCTGGAGCAACAATTAGACTTTAACAGGGCATGCACGGAGCAGGTAGCCACCCTGCAAAGTCATCTAGATAGAGTGAAGGTAGAGAGCAACAAGCTGATTTTGAAAGACCTGGATACCCAGGCAGAGTTTGATGAAGAACGCCAGAAAGCTGGTGCCTTTCAAAGGCAGAGGGACGACCTGGCGGCACAAATGCAGGCTCTTAGTCAGGAAAGAGACGCCTTAGGCCAGGAAGTTTGCCATTTAAAAAGAAAAACAGAAGAAAATCACTTGGCCCTCCAGGGGCTGGGTGACCTCCAAAAAGAACACCAGAACTTGTTAGAACACACCAGGAGGGTGGAGGGTGATCTGGCAAGAAAGGAGCAGGCCAATAGGGACACAGCTCAGGAGGTAACCCTCCTGCAGCAAAAACTGGCCCAGTGCTCCAGGACCAATCAGGAGGCACAGAGAGAGAATGAGGCTCTCTGCCAGCACAATGATAGACTCCAACAACAGGTAGCGATGCAGGAGAGACTGATAGAGGCTAGTAAGGCCTTAACTGAGGAAGTGAAGGCGCAGGCTCTTGCATGGCAACAGGGAGCAGGGGCGGATAGAGATGAGGTTCGCTGGGAAAGAGAAACTCCTGAGCATAACCCCAGGAGCCCTAGTACCAGAGGCCTTTATCTCTCTCAGTCCCTGGACTCTGCCACCCCCATGTCGCCCGGCGCACATGAGCACAGGGCCACAGGGATGGCAGATTACTATCCAGCCAGAAGCATGGAGCGCATAGGCCAGTACCACCCAGGAATGGAGGGGCGGGCATCCGGGTATGGGCACCCAAGCACAGTGCAATTTAATGGGGAACCCTAGGAGAGTAGGCCCATTAAGGGCATCCTGAAAACCTCTGCCCAGTTAGGTCAGTGGGGGGGGGTACCCATCAAATCCTGGCAGCAAGGAGGGATCTGAAGACTCCTCTGAGCGGTACAGGACACAGGAGACCAGGTCCCCCCATTCTGCCAGCCATTCCCAGGCTCGCAGAATCCGGGAAAACCTGGAAGAACAGACGGGAACCTCTGGGAGCAGTGCCTCTGAGTCAGAAGATGAATGGACCAGGGTTACCCGGACCAAAAGGGCCAATAAGACAAAAAGGGCCTTGCTTAAGGACCCCTTAAAGCAGATTAAGGCAATCAGAAGCGTCATCACGCCTTATCATAAGAACGCCAAGTATTCTGTTTGGGAGCACTTAGAGTTGTTTGAGCAAATGATGGAGACTTTCCATTTGAAGGACATCCAAAGCTGTATTCAATATGTAAAGTGGACCTTCTCCCCGGAATACTCCAGTTTCTTTGCGGGGCTGGAGGACCAAAATCATTTAAGATGGTCCACCTATATGGCGGCCATCTTGAAACATTTTTCTACACATAGAAATCCTCAAGAGGCTCGCAAGGCAGCCTACAATTTACAATGTGGGGAGGATCAGGCCCCACAAGAATTTGTGCAGGAGTTAAAGCGTGCTTTTGCACAGACCACAAGAAGGGTGCGCACGGATAGCAGAGAATTTATTAATACGTTTTTCCATGCCTTGCCCAAATACATAATGACCCAGCTCGTGAGGGATTTTCACAAGAAAAGATCTTTAGACTGGGTCATTGAACAGGCGACCCGGATCTATGAGGGGCAGAAGCCAATAGAAAATAAAAATAATGCGCCCAAAAACCCCAAAGCCAGCAACACCCCTGCTGCTGCCAAGGTGGCAGAGGTAAAGGTCACCCCCGTTTTACAGTTGGAGATGGGGGGGGCCTAAAAACCTACCTGCACCTAATAATGCTAGGCCCAGAAGGTCCTCGGGCCAGTCACAGACAGGGAGCCAGGGAGGCAGCCCCACAAATGGGGTCCCTCGCTCTCCTGATTATGTAAGCCCCCGTTACAAGGGAAACAGACCCATCCTGGGTTATGTGTGGACTCCTCCAGCCCAAGGGGGGGGATCCAGCCAAGCACCTAACCCAGAGAACTTCCCTCCCAACTTCTCACAGGAGGGCAGAAACTCACCAAACCCTGGGCAGAACTTCTTCCCCAGGTATCCACCCAACTTCCAGCCCCAAAATCCTCCACCCTTCTTTCCCCAATTCCCTGAGCCCAGACAACTGAATCCGGGAGAGGGGAGGCCAAGGGCAGAGGGGTATCCAAATCTTCCCAACCAGGGGTACTACCAAAGAAGGGATAGCTACCCTTCCTGGGATCAGCCCAGGGGAGAAAACAGGGCCCCGTATCAGCCTGAGCGGGTTTCCCAGTTAGAGCGCCAGGTTCAAAACATGGCGCGGGATCTGGGTCACATACTGAGGGCTCAGCAGAACCCTCAGATCGGCATGCCGGCGCAGAACGCACCCAACTCTGGACCTGGTGCTCCAGAACAATGACGGGGGCAGCACCCCGATAACTCACCGGTTCCCAGGGAGGAGGCACAAGGGGAAGGGGGGTGTAAAGCCTTGGAGGAAGCTTCCTTCCTCACTTGTAAACAGCCCCTGGAAACCCAGGAACCGGAAACAAAATCTCCTGCCCCTGAAAGTCTGCCTCCTAAGGAGCAGAGGGGGGGTAGGAGAAACAAAATACCCAAACAGACACAGTTTGAGGAGGAGGTACAGATCTTCCAATTTGAGGGAGAGGGATCCTCAGAGGATCCTGGGAAAAGGATCTTCTCCTTCAGAGAGGGGGGAACTCCTCCCAAAGAAAAATGGGTCCCTAGGGATGCAAATCCAGACTGGGGAAATGTGGAGACTGAGCTACCACCGCCCACCATCTCATCCCAGAACCAACCGCAAGAAAATCCCCTGGTTCAAACCCATCCTGATGACTGCCTCCAAAAAGGGCGGGGCGTCCCAGAACCGGAACCAGGGGAACCCACAATGGCTCTGATCTCCAGTTGCCAACTTTTTCTTTCAGATTCCCAAGGCTCTCCACAGAATTCTGCCCAAATCTCTTCTCTAGCAATGCCCAAAACCAGAAAGTTAGCCCACCAGTTGTCAAAAACTGTGCATTATCTGTGCCCCCTTGAGGAGAAGGAGGGAAGATACTATGCCCCGGTACAAGTACAGGGGCAGGGTACAATTTTGGCACTGGTGGACACTGGATCTCAAGCTACCCCTCTGTCCAGAAGGGCCTTTGACGAACTGAATGCAGGAAGGGGAGAGAATTACCGAATTCCTCTCACCTCTCTTCCGGGACAACTGCAGAACTTTGACGGGAAGGAAATTCCCGTTGAGGGGACTGCAGATTTGGACATTAAAATTGGGCGACACAAGTTGAAACACCCGGTCATAGTTGTGACTCCAGAGGGCACCCCTTGCTTACTGGGGAATGACCTCCTGAGGAGGTTGTCACCCTTAATAGATTGCGTAAACAAGGTCCTCTGGACCCAGACTAGCCGACCAATAAAATTAAAACAGAGTGTCAACCATGTTAGTTTAAACGGCACCTGCCACATGCTTGAACAAAAATCTGACCAAGTAGAATTTCACTTCCAGAACAACCAAATTCCAGACGTGACAGTAATAGCAGTAGGACAACAGACTGGTGATGGGGGGTCCTCTCTATTTCTGAAAATCAACCTTCCTTCCAGCCTAAAGTGGTATTCCACGCTGGAAGGAAACACTCTGAAATTCTATACTAATCCACAATCAGAAACTCCCACTCCTATAGTCCAGAAAGATGTGAAATCAGCTCAGAGCCTGGCTGATATTCAGCAAATTGGAGAGCAGTTGTTCATCCCTGTCCAGTTAAATGATGGGAAGGACTAAGTTCTCGCTCGAGTGTGTGTGAACAACGGTAAGAGCTTCATCAGCGAAGCCATGTTCCGCCAACTCCCAAAAGATCCAGCCATTCCCACCTTCAAACTGATAGACAAATGGGAAATGGACCTGGAAGCACCTAATTCCAAACATCTCCTGCCAAGCAGGTGTATGCTCAAAATCTCCATTGGCAGCAAGAGCATAGTCCACAATTGTTGGGTCGTGCGAGACGTCCCTGCCGCCTTTTACTTAGGCAGTGACATTCTCAATCGCTTTGCCATTAGTTTGGACCTAATAAACTTCAAAGCTTGGTCCCGATTAGCGGATAATCCCATGGGCTTTGATGATCCAGAAAAAGCATTTAGGTCAGCTCAATTGCTACCTTATGCAGTTGAAATTCAGATCAAAGAGGAAGTCACCATCCCAGAAAGGACCCGACAATTCTCCCTGGAAGTGAAAGCTAAAAGAGGACAACATTTGAAAAACCCTGATGCTTACATACATCTAAACGGTTCTCTCCAACAGCAAGGGTTGGGGGTAAACCCAACTCCATTAGTCAACATAGAACATGACACCATTCTAATAGAGGTGGATAACAGCGACTTAAAGAGTATTACTCTAGCCGCAGGCACCATTATTGGAATGGCGGTTGATGACCGACATTTTTCCATCGATTTAGGTAATGAACTGTTAGGCCCAATACCCAAGGACTGCTTTGACAGTGACAGTGATGACAATACAACACCAGACAGGATTTTTACCCGGCATGGGGGGAACTTCCTGGTGTACACTTCTTGCCCTTATGGTAAGGAAGATGTGACTTGTGACTTCAGGAGGGATGAGGTGATTTTCCAGGTCCATGAGGGCTGCCTTTCCCACCTAAAGCCTCCAGTCCAAATCAGCACTCTGACCAGGGACTTCTCCACCCAGCTGGAGGAGGCCGCTGAGATAGCCAAACCAGAAGTCTTTCCAGGCTTCAGGCAGATGGTGGAAGAGAGAGTCAACCTAGCTGATGCCTGTGTGACTCTGGAACAAAAGCAAAAGTTGAAACAAGTTTTCTTGGATTTCCAAGATCTCTTTGCGGTAGACTCATATGACTGTGGTCGCACTGACATCCACACAACAACAATCCCCACGGACCCTGGCATGACTCCTGTGTTTGTGAAGCAATATCGCTTGCCTCTCGCATCAATGGAGTCCCTTACTGAAATAATTAAGAACCTTGAGTCCCGGGGAATAATCCGTCCAGTTCACAGCACCTTCAATAATCCGGTGCTGGGAGTATTGAAGCCAAACGGCCAGTGGAGACTCTGCGCCGACCTCAGGGAGCTCAACAAACGGGTCCATACTTCCTGATGGCCTCTGCCCTACACTGACCAAGGGCTGGCCCAGATCCAGGGGTCACAGGTATTCACTGCAATAGACCTGACCAATGGATACTGGACCGTGCCTGTCAGTAGGGAGGACCAATACAAGCTGGCTTTTACCTTTGGGGGCCAGCAATACACATGGACCCGGACTCCCTTCGGATACCTCAACTCCGGCAATGAATTCAACATTTTCCTACATAAGGCCATGCCCGACCTGGGTGCGAGGGGTAACCTGGCTTATGTAGATGATGTCCTCATCAAAAGTTCATCTGTGGAGGAACACATAGCGGAGATCCGTTATGTTCTGACCCAGTTGAGGGCCGCCGGAGCCAAACTTTCCTTTCAGAAAGCACAGTGGTGTAAAACCCGTGTTAATTTCTTGGGCATGAGATTACTCCTCAGGGTCTCTGTCCCCAGGAAAAGAAAGTGGAATCACTTCAGAAACTGAAAGACCCCACAACTCTGCGGGAACTAAGGAGCCTCCTTGGACTGACTAATTACAGCAGAAAGTTCATTGAGGGCTACGCAGAGATCACCAGACCCCTGATTCATCTCCTGAAGGGGGGGTCAAGTGGGAATGGGGTCCAGAACAAGCCGAGGCGGTAAAACAACTCAAAAGAAGCCTCTCAAAAGCGCCTTGCCTAGCTTACCCTGTCAGAAACAAGGAGTTCTTCCTGGAGACGGGGTTCTCTAATACGTGCTTGACGGCAGTATTATACCAAAAGCATGACAAGGTCAATAAAGTAATCTCCTATGCGAGCAAAACTTTATCCTCTGTGGAGGAAAAATTCAATGATTGTGAGAAGGCACTCCTGGCAACGGTGTGGGCATTGAAGAATTACCGCCCGTTTATCCAGGGTGAACACATCATAGTGGAGACTCCACACCAGCCTCTGCAATATCTCCAAAGTGACAGAATCCGGGCCGGAAATGTGAGTAATTCCCGAATTACCTCCTGGATTCTGTCAATGCAAGGCTTTCCTGTGGAGGTCAGATACGGCCAAAAGAAGAAGAGTCCCCTCGCGCAAGGTCTGGCTGACTTGCATGATTGTGCCAGAGAAAACTGTCTCGAGGACGAAAGTCTAAAAATAAAGGACATGGAGGCATACCTTAATTCCCCCCACAAAGTCTTTGAAGAAGACAAGTGTGAGGGAATGCCCACTGTATATGTGGATGGATGCTCTTACCATGTTGACAACGACGGGGAGAAAGAACTGGTGGCCGGCGTAGGGAATGCATGGGTGAATGAGTCCCCAGAACCCTCCGCTGGATACAAAATTGGTCCCCGAAGTAGTCAGGTGGCAGAATTGATGGCTGTGCATCAGGCCATCCTCACTGCTGTCCAGCATCAACTCCACGAACTGGTCATAATCACAGATTCGGATTATGTACGGAACGGGTTCGTGGAGCACCTGGTTAATTGGAAAACCAGAGGCATGTTATGTGCTAATAACAAACCCTTGAAACATGGGAAGTTGATCCAAAACATTGATGATCTGGTCACCTCGAATGAGATGACCATCTATTGGAAAAAGATCAAGGGTCATTCCAAAGTAGAAGGACCAGACAAAACTGGAAATGCCTTAGCTGATCAAATGCTCACAACGACCTTTCAATTGCAGAATGGAGTAAGGAGACCCCTGATGCTGAATGATTACCGCTCAGAAGGGGGATCCAATAATTGGTAAATTTTACCAGCACCTTGAGGACCCTGAGAACTTTCCCCTGACGGATACCGATTACATTGGGAAAGAGGACCTAAGGGTGTTGATGAAATGTCCAAAAATGTTCCGGATCCAAGACGGTTTGCTGGTAAGGAAATCCAAAGCTGGCCACGATCAGTGGGTGGTTCCTACCTCATTCCGAAGCCTGATGTTAAGTCACGCCCATGATGCGGCCAGCGCCGGTCAAAGGGGGTTTCACACAACATTGGAAATCTTAAGAGAGGTTGTATACTGGCCACACATGGGGCAGGACTTCGACCAATACTTGAAGGGGTGTCTTGTGTGTGCACAATTTCAGCCATCATCCCTCACGCACCGTGCGCCTCTCCAAAAGAGGGGGATGACACTGCCATGGTCAGATTTACAAATCGACTTTGTAGGCCCCGTGATTCGCTCTGCTAGGGGGAATAAGTACATGTTGACTGTGACATGCTTGTTTACCAAGTGGGTGGAATGTCTCCCAGCCCCAAATTGCAAGGCAGAAACTGCAGCTGCCCTGATGATTAACCACATCTTTTCCCGTTTCGGTCTACCTCAAAGGATTGAGTCAGACAGGGGTAGCCACTTCACCAGTGAAGTAATGACAAAGATGTGGGAGATACTGGGGGTCAAAAGGAAGTTGCATATTGCTTACCGGCCAGCTTCTTCTGGGGCAGTAGAGAGATATAACCAAACCATTGTGAGCATATTAAAGAAGTTTGTGGCAGATTCTGGGCCAAGTTGGGATATCCGATTACCTCTGGTCCTAATGGCCATCAGATCTACCCCTTCATCTGCAACCAAAATGTCACCATTTGAGTTGATGACTGGGCGCAAGATGGTGCTTCCTCAGCATTTGCTCTACAGGACCCAAGAGCAGACACTGATAAATGCCTCCACAACTCATGAGTATGTGGAGAATTTAAGGAAACACCTTCAACATGCTTTTGCTTATGCTCAGCGGAATCTAGAAAGATCAGCTGATAGCATGAAGACCCACTATGACCTGAAGACTTCCAGGAAGGAATATCAGGTGGGGGACCGGGTCTATCTATACAATTTCCAAAGGAACCAGGCCAAACAGTGAACAGTTTTGCCTACATGGAAGGGACCCTTTGAGATTATAGACAAAATCTCCCCTGTGGCCTACAAGATCCGCATCCCCAAAGGCGGTTTGGCAGAGGGGGAAGACAAGTGGATCCACATAAACCAGTTGAAGTGTTGCCATCCCAGGCACACTCTGCAACTACTGGAGGAATCCTCTGGAATCCTAGAGGGTACTGTCTCAGAATTTTTAAAAATCTGGTTTTAAAACCACCAGACTTTGTGTAAAACTGAATAAATGAACCCAAAGCAGGCCAAAGAAAGACTTACTGAGAGGTGGATACAATGTAAAGTTATATTCTGAAGTGACTTGAAGGTTTATAACAAGACTGGCTGAGCTGTGGATTTCAGCAGTTTAAGTAAATTTGGACTGAAAGACACTAAAAACCTAAATGTTTAAAAGAAATGAGTGACCTACTTTTGAGTGTCACATAGGTTGCAATTGTTTAAATGTCATAGTTTTAAACTTAGAATCAGCATTCTAGCTGCATATGTAAAAATGGTTAATTTTATTTGAATGCAGAAAACTGGGTAACTAAAAGTGACATTAGCTGGGGCCTGGCTTAAGGAACTGGATTCTGCTTGACAACTTCCCCCCAATTGGAGTGAAACTGGATCCACAGCAGTTCCCAGGCCTAGCTGCCTTTTGCTGTTCCCACCAAAAGGGATATGACACTTCTCTGATTGAATTACCAAGGGACTGCTAGAGACTAAACATAGGACCCAGGCAGAGGGTTTATTGAAGTGGCCATAAATGGCTTCCTCTTGAACAATGGGCCTTCCAGGGCCCAGGCAGATGGTTTATTGGGGGACCGTAAAACAGCTTCCTCTTGGCAGAAGCTGGGAGGGGCAGGGCCTCTGAGCCTGGCAGAAACTGGACAAACTGGTTTCTACACCATGTGACTTGGGAAACCACACCCCTGTAGCCAGAATATGGTTTTAGAAAAAGATGAATAACTCATAGTACGGACTTGTCATAATTATTTAAATGATACCATAATTCTTGTGATTTTTCTGCCCACATTTTAAGAGGTTTTTAGAACCGGTGGCATGATCTGGGGGCAAACTAGCAGTTAAGAGGGTATTACTTAAAATGTCTGCATGTGAAAAGTCTGATACTTCATCAATTAATGCCTGCATGCCTTGCACACATTTGGGTAAATTTGAGTAAGAATCTGATATTGGTAACTTGACCAAAAAGTGAAATATGTTGCCATTTCTCAATGCAAGCTCTCAGGAAGAGCAGATTTGAACAGGGTATATCTCATGTGATAGGTAATATGTACATGTAATTTCAAACCACTGGATATCTATGAAATATGTCTTTTTGAGCAAATATAGATTGTGTGTAAGTTGACAGGGGTGGGTACTCTGTATCATAAACAGACCTCATCATGATGACACTTCATTTCATTCCCCCAATCAAGGGGAAGAGGAGGAAGTGGCCAATGACAAGTGGAGAGGGGTAGGGCCTAGGAAGCTAGCCTCTCCACCCATTTTCAAAACACATAAAAGCAGACAGTCAGGACAGATAGGGATATGCTATTCCATCTGCTGCGGGACGCTCTGCCGGGAAAATCCATACTTTACCTCCATCAACCTCCAGAGAGCCAACATAGAGACTTCAATCTATCCACCTTCAGAGACCAAGACTTTACTTCAGAATTTGTAGCAGAGAGGTCAACTACAAGCTAAATCCCTCTTTAGCAGGCCTCAAATCATTGCCATTATCACAGCCAGGCGAGCTGTTTGAATTCTTTGCAAGAACTCTTGCCATTTGCCAGAGAGCAGTGTTGTATCCAGAGAGAGACCAGCTGAACCGGAGACCACTGTATCCGGACCCACAGACCTGATCAGAACCAGAGACCCAGACCAGACCAGCAGAGTAGAGCTGACCCCGACGCTGTGGGCAGAGACCGTCCGTGGCGAGTGAAGAAAACCTGACCAGATCCGTGGCGAGGCCCATTCGATTTCTAAATATATTGTGAGTACCTAGCAGAACTGTGCAGAACCAATCTCTTAGTTAAAATAATCTAATCCAAGCTATTTTAATCTAAGTAGAACTGCCTCCTAACTGTCACCTGTCATTTGCAAAGCTGTCACCTGTCATTTTCTAGTTGCAAGCTGTAACCTGTCGCTTTGAACTTTAACATTTCCAATCTGAAAAACGACCTTCACCATATCGCTCATATCTCCGTGACCGTTTGTCTTAGAGACTTGCAGTAACTTTCCTCTGAAAGCTGGGAATCTTGGCTTTTCAACGAACCTAGAACCGACTTCCTACTCCTTATACTTTCAGAGTGAAATTCGCACTCGCGAATTTTGCCGCGATTTGCGATTCGGCCCGATTTCTTTACTTGTAAAAAGATAGATACTTTTGCCTGAACAACTAAATTTCGTTTGCCTCTTAAGAACCATCCCTGAATCATTGCTAGAGTGAGCCTGGACTAATATTAACTAGATACCACTCACCCTGAACCTCTAGAGGGAATTAAAAGCATTTTAGCAAATTTTTCACTTCATTGCCAGCACATATAAAAGCATCTTGGGCCTGTGTTTCAAACTTCTGTAGTCTAAGCTTGCTGGGGTGAACAGGATTACATTTGATTGCATTTCTGAGAACTGTGTGCTTTCCTTCCATTTCCTGCATTGCATAAAGGGGGGAGTGGATTGCCAGAGAAAAGTGATTACATTGTTTTGTTGAAATCATATTGAGTATTTTCGGTATTGCATTTCATTCAACATTGCATCCATCTGAACTTATATAAAGCATTCTCTACCACCTTATTCTTCTGTTCCTATTCACAAGTGTGCTAGTGCCAGACTATCCATTATTGATTACTGCTCAGATTAAGTGTGATATTCAATTATTAATTATTATAAAGTGTGATATATATATCTATTGTTTAAATTATCAAATAAATCTTTTAAACTTGCAAAACAGAACTACTTCTTGGCTCAGTGGGGTCAGGGGGATTCCAAGAGAGGGGTGTTATATAGGGGTAGTCATCCAGAACGCATGAACTGGACATAAAGATATATCAATAAGGGTTTTCATTCAGTATTCTAGACTAGGCGTTGACTTAGCTGTAGTGTTGAATTGAATCCTCTTACACATCCCAGAACTTTGAACACACGCTGGAGTCGGAAGAGACTTGTGCAGCCTTATTCAAGACTCGATCAGTCTGCAAGAAGACATCGATCAAGAAATCCAGCAAAGATTGCACTCAGGTGAGAAGGGGTGAACTCCTTGACAGTTTGAGATGCCAACTGACCGAACTCGAAATGGACAAGGAAGCTGCCGTCCAGGACCTGATGCGTAGCATGCAAGAGCTATCAACCGAGGTGCAGAACATAAAGGCGGAAAACGCCGCTCTCAAACAATTAGTTCTATCCTGTGATTCTGCCACAAAAGAAAGGGTGCTGCTGGGTGGCATAGTGGACAAATACGATGGCTCGGCAAAAACCCTTCGCGGATTCCTGGATTCATGTTTGGTCCACTTTACTTTTAAGCCCTACTACTTTTCATCTCCCAGGGCTAAGGTGGGGTTCATAATTTCCCACCTTTCAGGAAACGCCTTAACCTGGGCTACACCCCTCGTTAATTCCGGCGATGCTCTTCTAGATGACTATGATGGCTTCATACAAGCCCTTAAGACCATGTTTGACCATCCAGAACAGGTCTATAGTGCCCAGGAACGCCTGTTAGACTTTTAGCAAGGATCCCAGGATATGCTCACCTATGTTACCCGATTCAAGCAATTAGTCAAGGAAGATGATTGGTCCGCTGAGGCGAGTTTTACCCTTTTCAGGAGAGGACTGAACGAGGAGATTAAGGATGAGTTGGCCAGAGTGGCTCTCCCAAACTCATTCTAGGCACTAATGAACCTTGCCATGCAAATAGATTTCCGTATCCAGGAAAGGAAGGCAGCAAAGAAGAAATCCAGGGGTAATCCTCCGAAGCTGTCCTTTGAGAGTACTGCTAAGATGGACACAAACCCAGGCTGAGTCTCTGAACCAGAACCCATGCAGATAGGAGCCTTCCGTGGACCTATATCTCCACAAGAAAGAATGAGAAGGATTCATACGGGGTTGTGCATGTATTGTGCCTCAGACAAACACTTGGTTAGGGAGTGTCCTCTAGCCCCTCCTCGGCGTCCTGGAAACGCCAGCTCCCGATCCTAGATGGAGCAGAGCTTCGGGAGAGAGATGTTTGCTCCACATCAATTCCATCCTTGAACTCTCCTAGACAAACCAATTTGGTGATACTAAAGGCCTTCCTGTCACCCTCCAAGAATAAGAATTACATTCAATATCATTAAGTCAGCTCATTACCCCATGGTATTGGGTATGCCCTGGTTACAGAAGCACAATCCGTATATCAATTGGACAGCAGGATCACTATTCCTAGGCTCAGAGTTTGTATGTCCCACTGTCTATTCCTGGATCCCTCCTCGACACCCCCTAAAGAACCACTAAGAGACCAGAAAACACCACTCATGGTTTCCAATATCATACAAGTCCCAGAGGCCTATCAGGGGTATGCTGATGTATTTTCAACTGCCATAGTCCAGGCCTTACCCCCTCACAGACCTGAAGACTGTGCCATAGATACAGATCCCTCAGCAGTGATTCCCTTCGGAAGAATGTTCATCCTTTCTGAACCAAAGAAAAAGGCCCTCCGAGAATACCTGGATACCAACCTTGAAAACGGCACCATAAGACCCTCAAAATCTCCAGCGGGTGCTTCGTTGTTCTTTGTTCCCAAGAAGGACACCAAGGAACTCAGACCTTGCCTCGACTATCGTGGCTTAAATCAATGCACCCTCAAAGATTGGTACCCACTGCCCCTGATCTCGGATATCCTGGAAGCTGTGAGAGGCGCCGTAATATTCACGAAGTTGGATCTCCGGGGTGCCTATCATTTGATCCGTGTCCGGGAAGGAGACGAATGGAAAACAGCCTTTAGAACACCCTTTGGTCACTATGAATATATAGTCATGCCCTTTGGACTAGCTATTGCCCCCGCAGTTTTTCAACGTTTTATGCATAGAGTATTTTCTGACATGTTATTCCTCTTCGTCATTGTCTATCTGGATGACATATTGATCTTTTCCAAGGATCCTCTAAAGCATTAAGAACATGTAAAGGCAGTATTACAATGACTCCGTGAACACAAACTTTTAGCCAAACCCAAAAAATGCTTGCTTCACGCTACTTCTGTTCACTACCTAGGATTCATCCTCAGCCCAGAAGGAATTGGTATGGACCTTTCAAAGGTAAAGGCCATATTGGCATGGCCCGCTCCCACGTCTGTGAAACAAGTTCAATCCTTCCTGGGGCTTGCCAACTTCTACCAGAAGTTCATTTCTACCTTTTCTGAGATCGTTCAGCTGATCGTTGCCCTATTGAAGAAAGACACCCCCTTTATCTGGTCTACACTGCAAGATAAGTCATTCCAACGTTTAAAGACAGAGCTCACGCAAGCCCCCATCTTGGCCCAACCCGACATAAATGGGCCATTCCTAGTGGAAATGGATGCCTCTAACTAAGCCATAGGAGCGGACTTGAAGCAGGAACTTGAGGATAAACTGGAACACCCCATTGCTTACCTCTCACAAACCCTGACTCCCAGTGAGACACACTATTCCGTCCTGGAAAAGGAACTGTTAGCCATCCGCCAAGCCTTCACTGAATGGCGACATCTACTTCTGGATGCTAGATATCCAGTTCAGGTCCGCACGGACCATCGGAAGCTTCAAATTCTACAGTCATTGGAGTGCAGAAACAGTCGTCATGCGCGTTGGGGCTACTTCTTTGCCCAGTACCAAACCCAAATCACTCATGTTCCCGGATCACAAAACATGATTGCTGACGCCTTATCTCGACGTCCTGACTATGTAACCACTGAAGACAAGGCCTATCCTAAGATGTTTCCCCACACGATCTTTGTAGCTCAAGCATTCAATCTCCTCGAAGAAATTCGAGTGCAAACCCAATCCTCTGACCTCTGGAAGGATATTTCAAGGAAGAATCCATGGAACCTAAGACTTAAGGAAGGATATTTATTCAAGGACAATGCACTGGTCATTCCTACACAGAAATTACAACAAGGAATAATGAACCTCTGTCATGATACCCTTCACTCCGGACATCGTGGCATAACCAACACCCTCCGTCTTATACAAAGACAGTTTTGGTGGCCTGGAATGAAGACCAACGTACAGCAGTACATCAAATCTTGTACTGTCTGCAGTCAAAATAAACATGATAACAAGAGACCGGCGGGTCTTCTACTGCAACCTACACTGCCAACAAGGCCATGGGAATTCATTGCTACAGACTTCATTGTAGAATTACCACCTTCCCGAGGGTACACAACCATCATGGCTACCATTGACTTGTTCACTCATATCGCACATTTTACACCCCTGTGTAAGCTGCCATCCTCGTCCGAGCTTGCTGGAATCTTCCTGGAACACATATTCCGTTTACATGGACTTCCTTCCAAGATCATATCTGATCGAGGACCTCAATACGTCTCTCAATTCTGGAAACATCTCTGTTGCATTTTGGGAATCCAACGCACCCTCTCTTCTGGTTATCATCCCCAAACCAACGGGGCTACAGAACGTGCTAATCAGACCCTGGAGCAGTATTTTCGATGTTTCGCCACCAAGGTTCAGGATGATTGGTCGCTCCTGATACCCGTGGCTGAATTCGCCTACAACAATTCTGATCATTCAGCACTTAAGACCAGTCCCTTTTATTGTAGCCAAGGTTTACATCCATCGTTTCTACCCTCTGTTCTCCCTCATCCTACACCAGAACCTACTGTCGACTCCTGGATAGAAACCCTCATCAGCGTACACCAGGAGTCCAAAGAAAACTTAGAGAGGGCCAGAACACAGACTAAGAGGTATGAGGATTTCAAAAGAAAACCAGGTCCTTCTTATGCAATCAGTGATCAAGTCTGGTTGTCCTCGAAATTACTACCCCGACATCTAGGCCAAACAAGTTGGCCCCTCGGTACTATGGTCCATTTCCCATCAAGAAAATTATCAATCCAGTTTCATACCGGATCAGACTACCAGACTCCTGGAAGAAAATTCACCCAGTATTTCACACATCCTTATTAAAACCCTACACCCAATCCTCCCGGAAATCCTGCCAACCTCCTTCTCTACTGGTCGACAACCAATTGGAATATGAAGTATCCCGACTATGTGACTCCAGGTGTAAACGGGGTCAGCTTCAATACCTGGTTGAATGGAAAGGATATCCTCCTAGTGAAAGAACCTGGGAACCATTTTCTAATCTCAAGGCCCCTCGACTACTCAGAAGATTTCACCTTATACACCCGGGCAAACCCAGAGGAACGGGCCTTCGGAGGAGGCATGCTGTCATGAACTACAGAACACACCCCTTTTGGACTTCCTGGTCCTTGTCTCAACGGGGCTTACGCTGCCTTGTACTTCCAACATGGCCGTCCACAGTGAAACACTTTCCTCGCTCTACACCTTAGACGTAGCGTGTTCTATTTATAGATCACGCCTCCCGCGGCTCTGCGCGTCTCAATGATATTGCTAAGTAGTGACCAGACGTGTGCTCCGTAGCTCGCGGTATTGTTTCCCTTACTTCTTCCAGCCTACCCCATTCCTAGTCCCTTTCCTTCCTTTCGTGATTCCTGGACTCGTGTGCTAGTTGCGCACTCTGTTAATTTCCCGGATTCCTGGATCCTTGCATCCCGGAACTTTGAACGCACGCTGGAGTCGGAAGAGACTCTTGCAGCCTTATTCAAGACTCGATCAGTCCGCAAGAAGACATCGATCAAGAAATCCAGCAAAGATCAAACTCATGTGAGAAGGGGGGAACTCCTTGACATTAAGAGATGCTGCATTGTAAAAGGTACAAAGATTTAGGTGGCAAACATGTACAAAGGGCTCTGAGGTATGAGTTTAGATAAAGTGTTACCTTTAATAAAATTAAACCTGCAATTATTGGTCTGGTCCCCGAGGCTGATGGCTTGTAGTGCCCAGATTTGAATGATCTGGTGGTTTAATCATCAAGTGATTGGGATATGATACTTAGTAAAAGCTCATTGCAGCACTACCCTTAAGGGTCTATTTTATCTCATTTTAAACCATATTTTAACATTCTCGCCTTCATTCAATAGCTAAGAGCTTTATTGCAAAACTAGGATAGGCCAATCTCTTGTGCTGGGCGTGGAGGGAACACATGAGGGCTGACATTGGAAAGACCATCAAAGCTGCTGTACTTTCTATTAGTACCCCAGTGAAGGACAATCAGATTGTTACAATCAATCTACTTGGCCCTTGCCAGGGCTTTACCCGACCAGGAATCCCTCGCCTAGTGTTCCTTTCCATTGTTCCGGGTGGGGAGGTGTGGCATCCCCTCAGCCATTGAGGAGGATCGGAAGGATCCTCCCCCACCGGGGATTCAGGTAAGTGTTTTCTCCCACCCCCCAATCCAAACAATCTCCTCCCTGCCCTAGCAACCCCACTTACCTTCTTTTTTGGTCCTTTTTCGGGAGTAAACACACTTGGAACACTTCTGTCCCCAGCGCGTCCACTCCCGATCCACACAGGCTGCCATGTAAAGAAAGAAGGGACTGAGTGTAGTCCATTCTCCCTTTTCATGGCGGCCATTTTATTTGTTTACTTTTGACATTGATTTTGAATGGACACCATGGAAAGGGAAAATGGACACCATTTCCCCTTCACCGGCAGCCATTTTTTTGACATTTTTATTTTCTGTTCTGAAACACCAGAATGTTTTGGAACAGAAAAAGATTGCTTTTAGTACCCCGCTCTTGCGGGTTGGGGTACTAATAGCAATAAGCCCCTCGACACAGGGGCATTACTGAGCTTTACCAGACTCGGTAATGCTTCCCTGTCTCTGGGCTTATTGCTTGATTCAATCAAAACTTTCGAGCATGTTCTGTGAACTAAATACTTGAATATGTAGAGCCATAGTTACAATAACTAGGTCTGATGTGCATATGACATTTTAGGAAGTTAAGATATAGCTTCTGCATTGGTAATTTTAGAAAATCTTGCATAAGATACAAAAATAAATGAAATTCGGGAAAACATGATTTTAAAAAAAAAACTTTGCGTTAACTGAGGCTGCTAGATCTTTCAAAAAAACAAAATTCAGTAAATATACTGAGATTGCAATTACTTGGTTATAATTATTTATTTTATATTATTGTGATTATTGTGTTTATTTTAACTGTTTGACATGCTGTGTTATTTCAATAAATAAAAAGAGCCAGTTCTCTACTTGAATTCGAGCCCTTTAGGGTATATATTTACTAACGGAAGAAGGACCGTTAAACTTTTTTTTTCTCCAATTTCTTTAAGCGCTTAGAAGATGCAATTCTCTATCATGCCAACCTAAATACATTGGGCCTCATTAGGACCCAGGCGGAGTGGGTTTCCGCCAGCGCTAATCGCGGCGGACCCGTCCGCCGTACTACGAGTTCCCTTAGCGCCATGGAGGTTTTCTCCGCCTGGTTTTACCAGGCGGAGAAAACCATGGCGCTACGGGACCTCGTTGTTAATTACGCCACCGTATTTTACGGTGGCGTAATTAACTCCTTCCCCACTCCCATTATACCCTATGGGGCAAGAATGGGAATGGGGAAGGGCAGAATGGGGATTGGGGATTTACCGCTCCGCCGAGGTCGGAATGGGGCGGTAAATCCGCCAACCCCCATGGCGCTATCGACGGCTTTCCGCCGTGCTTCGCGGTGCATTTAGCACCGCGAAATCCGCCTGGGTCCTAATGAGGCCCATTAAGTTAAAGTTGCCATGACTTCTAAAAGTCGGAATCATACTATAAGGACATGTCAAGAGCTCATAGACTAACTTCAGGTATGGCCCATCTACTCATTTTTAACAACATTATTAAATTAGGTTGCCAGTCCAAACAACCTAACTTACATGCCAGAGGTCAAAATATGACTTTCCTTTTTGAAACTTGAACACTGAAATATTTTACCATAGCGCACAGAAAGATTGACATACACGCGTTACATTTCCTAGTTGCGTAATCACTTCTGTATGAATGATTGTATATGATTTGAGCAAGTAATTCAGTAAAAGTTAATGCAAACGGGCTTACGTTAACGCATAATTATAGCTCGACTGCTGTTATGCAAGCTGACAATGGCAATGTTAAATTTTAAAAAAATGAAAGCATAAAGATAGACTGCTTCTTGTAAAAACTGCAAAGAGGAAAACTACTCTATTTGCCCGTTTGAATAACCTGACAAGATGGAGGCCAATATACCGTAGTATCATTTGAATTATCGTCATCTAAAAGCCTCTTATTCCGGTAAAAGTGCACTGCTCATCGAAATCCACAATGGAGTTAAGAGTGTCAGTCATCCAGGCAATTGAAAACAGCTCATGAATTTAAGGAATGAACAGCTGCACAATGAACTACTGACCATGTTATAAGCCAAGCTGAAGAGTGTAACAACCCGGTTATTTCGGTGTCAGCTTTTTCTTTAATCATGTAGCAAGAAAAAACTTGATGTTACAGTGAAGACGGCCTAAGAATTCTTTTCTCTTTTCGCTTTCATCCTGGAGCAGGGGAGAATATGTAGTACAATGTTTATCATACTTATCTTGACCTTGACCTTTATTTAATGAAAGAGACTTACAATGTCCCAGCTGGCATGTCTCCCACTGATGGTAGAGAAATGCTGAGTGCTTCTTCCTGTGTGACAGGGGAAGACTGAAAAACAGTCCACCAGTTACATCAGGCAAGCGCTAACACACAGCATTCTCCAAGGAAGAGTTGCAGTTATAACGCATGTGTCTAATGAAGACATTTGAGCAGTGTTTGGCAGTTTGCACAATATTCCAAATGACCACCTCGCAATTTTCTCGTCTGACACCATTGTTTGTCAGGTCCATGTCCGCTTTCTGTCAAATCGCCACCCTGCTACGCCTCATTAATGTATCTAACCTTACATCATCTTTACCATTAAAAGTCACTCAAACTCCCTGCTACACCTGCACAAACTCCCTACTGCATCTGGTTAATGAATCTGGGCTTGCATCACATTTACCATTGTAATTCACCCAAATGACCTACATCACCTGGTTCATTAATATATCATTGCGTCTCATTTACCACTGTAATTTACCACATCTCCCTACAACACCTTTTTAATGAATATATCCCAATGTCTCTGACCTTGCAACACATTTACTATTGTAATTCACCCACTGTTCTTAATGTTTCTGACCTTGCAACACATTTACTATTGTAATTCACCCACTTTTCTTAATGTCTCTGACCTTGCATCACATTTACTATTGTAATTCGTCAAATCGTCCTACTACATGTGGTTAATGTCTTTGACCTTTTATCTCTTGTGCTAATGTAATTCACCCAATCATCTGAATGGGCCTCATTATGACTCCGGCGGTAGCCGTAAAACCGGCAGTGTCCTTTTTTTCCGGCACTCAGGAATGGTCAATTACCAGACAATTACAGCCCCGGCAGACCCGGTAATAGCCCGTTGTCGGGCGCCAGAAAAAAATTATCCCCATTCGAGCCCAATAGGGCTCAATGGAAATGGGGAGGCCGGATGCACCGGCACTATTCGTGAATGGTGTTGGTGCATCTGACATGGTCTGCTCGCAGGTGCCGGTCCGCCTTTCAGGTCCGACCTGGCAGGCGAAAAGGCGCCCACGAGCAGACCTCGTAGTTTGGCGGTCCGGTAACAACTGTACCGGCAAGCTTACCAGTACCGTTGTTACCGGACCTGCAACCTTATAATGAGGCCCAATGTCTCCGACCTTGTATCACATTTACAAATGTAATTCACCCAATAGTCTTAACATCTCTGACTTTGCATCACATTTACTATAGTAATTCACCCAATCGTCCTACTACATTTGGTTAATTTCTCTGACCTTGCATCACAATTATCACTGCAATTCACCCAATTGCCCTACTACACCTCATTAATTAATCTGTCCTTAAATCACATCTACCATTGTAAATCTCTCAATCTTTGGATCACCCAGTCAGACATTCATGCGTAGCTTAAGAGTATTTTACAAAAGCTCTTCTGCCTATTCTAATATGTATGTATGGTATTTATAAAGCCCAGGCCTAGATGGGCAGCAACAAAGCTTAGTGGATTCAGCCTTCAGGTGCAGGTTGTGGGCATCAGTAGCCAAGGTCCCTGGCATGGGGATGGCGAGCAGAGGATGAGGGGACGTCAGTGGGGGAGAAGTAAGGCTGATCAGCGATTCACGTGATGTTCAATGAAGAACATACAAATACAAATAAATAAAGAAATATCCTAATCGCTATGTCTTGGTATAAGCAGATGTCTCTGCATGCAGCAGTGCAATGGAAAACTCATGGCAGCTTTGAAGCCCCTCAACCTTGTGGGTAGATGTTTTGCTAGGTGTTTGTTGGTTGACTGATGTTATTGTTGAAAATATATAAGTGGGTTGATTTGTGACATGTTGGTTTCTCAGTACTGTTTAGCACCTGTATACATCGTGTGTGAGTCGATAAGGCAAAGCTGTGAGCAGGAAAGCATGTCATGAGAAACATTAGCAGTGGGAGTGCAAAGCTGAAATACCGACATCCACTCAGGATATATGCCTTCTGGGCAGTAATCTGTGGTAACACCAAGATTCCTGATGGCTGTCATGATGCCAACTCCCAAACCCATTATATGCATTTACTTGAAGGTCACATCATCTCCTCCAGCTGCTCCCTCCTCATTTGCCAGCGCTTTCCCCCCAAACCTCCTCTTTTGTGGAAGGAAGGTGAAAAGGAACTACTTGAGCATGGCCACTGAGCATCAGGTGCTTGTTGGTCATGTTAGAAAGAGGTTCATTCCCTAGGACCCTACATGCATTCTTTAAAGCTTGTTGCTGCTTGGCAATACAGGTAGTTATGTGCTCCCTCAGCCCACCTTATGCAGTGTTGCCTTTGCCTCAGGGTCATACGTTGGGCTTTCAGGAACATCTACAAAAATTGTCAAAAGTGAAAGGCTTGAATTATTATTATTATTATTATTATTATTATTATTATTATTATATTCAATGAGCGTGGACCTGGCTTCAAGAAGGAACAGGGCGCATTACAGTGGTATACAACAATACACATACATAACAGAGCACTTTACAGGGGTATAAAACAGTACAGATGCCTAATGGAGTGCTTTTCAGAGGTAACAACAGAACTGACATACAGTGGGGGTGGGATGCAAAGGGGCAGAGAGGAGGGGTACAGCTGTCCCGGGTGGTGGGGAGGAGAGGAGCAGCCGGTGTCTAGCGAGTCAGGTAGCACAAGGGGTGATGTGATGGCCTATGTGTTGAGGCATAGAGATTCCTTGAAGAGGTTGCTCTTGAGATCTTTTTTGTATTGTAGGCGCATTGGGGCAAGTCTGATGCTGACTGGGAGGAGGTTCCATAGTCCTTTCCTTTTTGCAGCAGCGGATTTCAAGTCTGCACTTGTCCTGGCTTCTGGTGGTATGCTGTCCACCAGAGAAGCTGAATTTCTTCGCAAGGTGACTTGATGGCAACTGCCTTATAGATGATGCAGCAAGGCTTGTATGGGATTGTTACATGTAGTGAGAGCAGTACTTTGAGAAGTGGTACTGCCCAATCTGGGCTATGCTTATGTTCCGTTCCTCCCCCCTGAGCCACCTTGTCTGTTGGCCCCCACAACGGCCTTGCCCTCTGTCACTGCTGCTCGATCCACCTCTGCTTGCACTCATCCTTCCCATCACCCAACCTGCACGAGCCCCCCTACCCGCCACTGACTGAGCTGACCTGTGGTGCCTTGCTCTGATTTCTGGTCTTGTTTTTTGACAGTGGAAATCGAAAAATGACTTCCATCATACATGTCATGGTCTATTTTGTTTTGTGTTTTTCTTTAAAGGAAATTGGACACATGATATATGAGCAGTGGGCATTTATTTTTTTTTAGAATGCCTTTGGGGTGCTAGTAACCTGAATGCTTTTCCAGGAGGTGTGTCTCAACTGGTAGCATCCTCGTAAACCATTAGGTTGGGACTGTGGGCAATTATCAGCCCTGCTAGCACAGCATTATTACTTAAAACATGTAATGAGTATTTACTGAGTGGGTGTCAGATCAGTTGACAAGATTTCATGATAGGCATTGCAAACAGAAGGTAAACAGCTGCACTGCAATGTTTGGAAGGAGAACATTTCTTCCCACCCCCGTATGCGATAGCAAACGAGAACTAGATGCTAATAGAGCACATCCAGGAGGAGGAGGATGCATATATATGGGCGGGTGCGTGATCATTTTAGTGCATGTATTATAAGCTATATGGTAGATGAGGGTGTGAATGCCATTTTGGCAAGCGGCACCCATCTTAGAAGTTAGGCCCAAGCACGGCGAACCGTATTTTATGCATTAATATTAAGCCCCTTGCATGAGCACAAATGCCACCCCCACCCTGGCCAGGTCTGAGAGATCCACAATCTCCTCCATAGTCCAGAAAAGTTACAGGCCCTCACACCCTGGAAAGAATCCACCATGGAAGGTCATGAGAAGGGAGCCGAACGCCTCTTGGCAGTACCATCCCACAAAGCAGATAGCAAGTCCCTCCTGTCCTCAATGAACCCACATGAGAAAAACAGCTTTGTTATGCTTTCATCCCTTGACCCTCTGCATGCCATGGCACTGTCCAAACCCAGACCAACGACCATAAAACCTTTACACCTCTCGATCGATCACTAAGATCAGAAGGAAAGGCTATCGCGCCTTCAGAAATGGGTCACGTGATTTGGGCCGCAAAGTTCAGTGTGACATCAGAATTATAGCCTAAAACTGAGGTGGGGGACCGTGGGAGTTGCTGATCTGTCTGGGAGCGAGTGAAGTGCGTGTGAGTTAGTCTGACCCCAGTTCTCCCCCAAGCCCATCCCTGTATAATCCAGGTGCATTGTTACAATCATAAGAATACCAGTGTGTGTCAGAGTAGCTAATTAATTGTTAGGTCAGCTCACTGCAGAAGACCAGGCCAGCAGCACGCACGTGAACACAGATGGACAGATGAAGTTGGACCAATGAACCATCATCCCATATGGAACAGGCGCTACATCGATAGGCCACCGCCAATCCGTGTTGTATAATAGTACTATATATGTTGACGTCATTAGTGATGCTTTTTGTTCTTATAACGTACCACACATGCATAGCGGATTGTATTTTTTCTGGTGCGAACGTGCAGGGACGTGCCTTCAAACAATATGAAGCCATCTCCAGACATGTGCCCCATAATATCATATAATAAAATATCACATGTTTATGTTGCACTTAATGTCAGTTTTCTTGTGCAGATCTTTACAACAATGAGTATTAATTGCATGTTACCTATTTTATGCAGATGTAGAGAGAATAACTGATATTTTGCTTAAGTCCATTATTTTCAAAGAAAGTAGCTGCAATTGTGGATAAAGCTACTGTACTTATAGCAATGGAAGCTTGACTTACTGAGCATCTGAACAACCTGTCCCCTAGTTAACTATGTTTCACTTTCGGTGCTGTGAGCATTGTTGCAGGTCGCAAGTGCTGTCCTTTGATATATTAGCGTGGCATTTAATGAAACACTTGAGTATGGGCGCGTAATAAATGCCGTATCATATCATTGATATTAGAATTGGCAATTACATGCACCTGCATCATGTTGTTATGGCTGAGGACTTAAGAGAGTCCACTGCAATGTGGCACTAATGACGAATGGGGTGCCATACCAGGCAGTAATGGCAACAGCTCAAGTAAAGAGGCCTGAGTCTAGCAACAGCTTTTAAGGTCAAACTAAGGACATTGGCACTCATTGGGAGTGTGGCAGTAACTCTGCTTATCGTTACCGGCACCCAATATCCCATAGGACTACATGGAATAGGAACACCTGAATCACCGGCACTGCTATCAACGTTGCCAGTGATTCAGTGAATTCTCTGCCGGTAGGGCCCTGAACTCACAGAAAAAATACCAGAGCCGGTATTACCAGACGTTTTTGTTTCATGACCGGCATGCTCATAATGAGACACTAGCACAAAGCCTTTGGTGCCTCTAGTCTGTCTTTATTTTGGGAAAATATGGCTGTTCAGTCATTGTACATCTTTTTGGGACAAAATAAATCCAGCCAAGATGAGGGATGGAAAAATACAAAAGGGAGATCTGAGATGAGTCCCTTTCCATTTATTCATGGTGGCCTCTAGGTGAAGGTGGCAGAAAGTGGAGGAAGCAGAAGGTAAGTGGCTAGCCTTTTAAATCTGAAGCTTTAGGGTGGAGGTGGGGAACAGGTGGAGCAAGGGCCTTGGCCAAAGCAGCCAATACCTTGCACGGAAGTCAGGCCTTTATCACTGGATTTAGCCCACCTTCTGAGCGACCCAATTGTCTGCTCACCACACGCTGGATGCTAGTGATAAATGTCAGAAAAGCTAAATGAAATTATTGTAAGAGTATTATGGAAAGAGCAGAATACTGGTGAGAAAACATATACATTTCTGGCTATAACGCCCAAGTGGAATCTCCAAGTTATTTGCATTGTTTGCATTGCACTTTAGGAGGCCTATAACTGAAACTTGTACTGCTTCAGTGATCTTTCACATGGTGCTAGTCAGGGGGGAAATAGTGACTTTGTGCAACAATGCATTGAAATAATGTGTATTTGGCACTATGCTACTTTTTGACACAGTGCTAATACTGTTCCAGCGTTTATAGGTGTGGCAGGTTTGGCAGCAGTTCATACGTCAATGAAGGTCAAGTAGGGGTCTGGGATGTGATATCCGTTCCTCTCATATTGCTAGTGAAACTCACATATTGAGAGTTGAAGAGTGTACACACACTATGAATCACAACAATGTTTCCACATGGATGAAATTCCATGAGCAGGGCGTTTACCACAAGCAAATCCTTATTTTAGCAGAAACATGAAATGCAGAAAGACACACTGCAAAATAATTTGTTCTCCAGTTGGGTGGACACGTTTTTGTTTGGTTAATTTCTTTTCCTAAGGTATTGGGTTCAATTCCCTCTTCAGCAGACTTTTACGAAAGCCACAATCTGGTATCAATTTAAGAATGTTTTTACGATATTTTACTGATCCTGAGAAATTCCAATAAAGTTCACTTTCTTTCTCTGAAACTAGATAGAAAACATTTGCACTGCGGGGTCTAACCAATTCGTTTTTACATCAAAGATTTCAAAGTATTTTACAGTTGATTGACACATGTGTGATACGATTGTTTGTGGTGTGTAATATGAAGTTGTTTTGTAATTTATTAAATCATAGGGAGTATTACAAGCAACAATGAGACCAGAAATTTAGGTGATATACAAAAAGGAGTTCAAGCAAAGAGAACCAAAGGTAGAGACAAAAAAAGGAAAAAGATGTGTACCCGGTATAGGTATGCAATTCAAGGGGAATATTCCTACACACACGCTAAGGCCACAATGCACAGATGCCGCACATAGAACAAAAGAACATGGATGTTTCTCTAGTTACTATAAACCATATTCATGATTTCCGCTGCTTAATATTCTTCAGGTGATTCCTCCTTTCATCTTTTCCATCTGTAGTGCACTGTGCACAATGATATTAAATCACCACCTTTGCCCCAATATTTGAGATAATGGCCTAGCAGAAGGCTTAGATCCTGGAACTGTTGTGAATAGGCACGTTTAATCATTTCACGGGGACTATGCAAACAGCAGTGCAGCATGCATTATAGGGTGATTTCTAGAAACAAGCTGCTAGATATTAATAAACAGAGACACCACAAGCTCACCAGCACTAATGCAATTGCTCAGCTCAGTTTTCCCTGCCCTAAAACAATGGTTGAACTTGGAGATCAGTTATAACAATTGCCCGACCGCCTATATTTTGCCTTTGTTAGCCATTGTCAAGATAGTTTGGAAGATAGGCACAGGCAACCATGCCTATGTAGCACCCATACTACTTAGGGCTTTGTTCAGATGGACTCCTCTACATCCTCAATGCTACCCATTGACTGTGGAGTGCTGGAGTGCTCCATTCCCTCTCCGGCGATCATCAGTCTATACATGGAGCCATAGGGACCCATCCTAGCCACACAGAACATCCATATCCACCAATACAGCGACGGCACACAGCTATACTTAAAGATTGACTCCATCAAAGATATCCACAGGTTCAAAACCTGCCTCTCTCTGATCCAGTCTTGGATGTTCAGTGAATACTTGAAGCACAACCCCTCCAAGACCACATTCCTACTCCTCACCAACAACACCAAACATCCAGATATACAGACCTTGCTATCAACTATGAACCCTGAGAGCTTCACACCTGAGCTCACCTCCCGCGCCAAGTCCCTCGGGTTCCACACCGACAAACACCACTCCTTCAAGACAAACAAAGGTAAAAAAAAACTCAGACAGCTTGGTATTAGCTCACCCTCCTGTGTAAAGTCAAGCCCTTCCTCCCTCTGGACAGCTTTAGATCCACCATACAATCACTGGTCCTATCCCATCTGGATGGAGACAATGCCCTTCTCGAATGTCTCCCATTGTCCTCTCTAGTGCCCCTCAGAGGTGTTGTTCACACAGCTGCATGCCTCATCAAGGGTCTACGCAGATATGACCACATCTCCTCAGCCCTCATCAACCTTTACTGGCTTCCATTGCACACACAATTCACCTTCAAGTCTTGCTGCATCATCTGGAAGGCAGTAGCCCTCAAGTCACCTAGGTACCTCATGGAGAAACTCAGCATCTCCAGTGGACAGCCCACCCTCAGAAGCCAGGAAATCTGCCGACTTAAAACCCGCTGCAAAAAAAAGGAATGGACCAGAAAACAAGCCTTCTCTGCCTACGCCCCAAGACTATGGAACTGCCTTCCCATCAGTATCAGACTCGCCCCCACAACCCTACAATTCAGAAAAGAACTCAAGAGCCACCTCTTCAAGGAGAATCTCCTCCTCAACACATAGGTCATCATGTCGTGCCCCACACCACCTGACTCGCTAGATGTTGTCCACCCCTCTTATCCAGCCTGTACAGCTGTAACCCTCCTCTCTGCCCATCTGTATCCTAATACCTGATGTATATCTGTTATGGTGTTACCTCTGAAAAGCACTCCATTGGGGATCTGTATTGTTGTATACCTCTGTGTAGTGCTCTGTTGCTTCTTGAAGCCAGGTCAATGCTCAATTTATATTATAATAATATTGATAATAATATTCATATTAATTTGGGTGACAAATTCAAACAGCCTCAAAGTGATGGATGGAACGTTTTGGATCAAAAAAGATTGACACCTCTCATTTAGAATGTAACAACATCATGATTACTTACTGGATGCATACCAAAGTTGTAAGAAAGTGCTTACACTTTCTTTTACAACATTTATACATTTGTATTCAAATGGAGGGGGGAGCTGTTCACCTTCTCTGTCGCAAAGACACCTGGAATGCTATGGTCCATTGTGGGGGTAGGCACGCAAAAGGTTAATGTATCAAAATGGTTAAACGTTGAAAAAGCAAGAGGCACTTCATACTCCAGTATTTGGCTGTTGCTGCCGGCCTGCATCTTATTCAGCCACCTTAATGGCAGGGACATCATTTGGGAGTCGCCAGGGGTCGCATCTGTGACCCCGAGGTCTCCCTTGCTACCCCTGCGGCCTCCCTTGCTACCCCTAAAAAAAAAAGATGTGTTTTTTTTCTTTTGAGTAGTGACCCTAAATAAGAAGGAATTGGAATAACAAAGAATGTTTCTTTCTGGAATTCTATACAATAATTTCAAGACCCATTAAAGGTTTACTTCAGGCACACATCGGGGAGTGAGCCACTCATGCCTGTTCTTAAACACCTCAACTCAGCCTTTCATCCTTCTGAGGATGATAAATGAGTACCAACGCAGGTTGGTTGATATTGTATGTATATTTTTTTCTATATAAAGCGCTTAAGCGTAAGTCCTATATAATAAAACATCATTCTCATTTGGTCTTGGACGTCTGCTTGCATTCACAGTAATTTGGTAATATGGGCCTATACACACTGATATTAATGATACATATGGTGATCCATTCTTGTATGACATGTATATCACGTTATAGTGATCATTATAATGATATCGTAACCATATTTTTCGTAGCGTACTTAGGAACAATGCTATGTGATGCCACTTCCTGTTAAGTGAAGGGGTGCTAGGTCGTGTTCCATCGCTTCCCATGATGCACTTTGGGGCGGGTCAAATGACATCACTTCCTGTGATGTCATCAAATGTCAAGGGTCATGTGATGTCACTTCCGCTACCCCTGGCATTTTGGTGAAATGACGTCCGAGCTAATAGGCAATGCTGACTGCACATATTTGTTTCAGGAACTACCAGGGACAATAAAACACATGTATGTATGTATTTATGAACTAAAAGAGTCCAGTACTGTATAGATTAGCAAAGCGAGTGAAAACAAATGAAAAGTGTGGAAACAATGCAAAGGTTCATTTCCAACACACCGGTCGTATTTCAGTTCTTAATATGTGTCTGTTTTTCGGAATCCATTTTGTTTGTGGCAAAGGTGAATATTGAAAAACGGTAGCATTATAGACACGCGTGAGCAAAACACCATTATAGATCACCCCCGTGTGAGGAAACACCTCCTCAATACCACAGCAGTAGCCTAGTCCAAGGAGATCTGCACTTTCATGAAGACAGATTCCGAGCGGCATTTGGTCCGGGTGTCTCTCTCCCAAGAGGAAACTGCCTTGGTGTTGAGATTTTCAGAATGTAACGCATATTGTACACCCTTTGCAGTGCTAGGATGTAGCGACTATATACCCATCAAATCAATCAATAAATCGTTAGAAACATGCATGCCTGACATATTGTCAGAGTAGCTGCACCGTGTGACGTCTATTACCTGGTCTGTGTCTGACTGGAAGTTTGGATTCTGCGAAATGGAAACAAGCTGTTTGTGAACTTGCAAAAGCTCTTGAGCTCTTAGTTTCCTCTTAGTATCAGCGATTATTTATTTAGGTTTGGCATGGCTTTCAAAAGATTGAAGTCCTGAGCTCCATTTATTTCCGTGTAAAGGCGCATTCAATGTAGACTTAATTTGAAAGAATTGCTAGTTTCCTACGAGAGGGAGGTATTTTTCACATTGTTAAAACATGTGTCGAGTTCACTAGGTGGTCATGTCACCAGCAGGGAGTTTGTGTTTGGCAGCCTGTGTGAACAGTTGGACACAAATGCCTCTCAGGAGCCGGTGTTCAAAAGAATTGCTTTTGCAAGTAACAACTATGCATTTCTCGAGAATTGACGTTTTAAAAATAGTGACAGGGAAAATAATGTTTGGAAATGTAAATCTCCATCTTTAGTGTCAAAACGCGGGTCTTGAGGGAAATAACTATTACATTTATATGTATCTGTGAGCTTCAAGTTCGCAGAAGTTATAACAGCTTAACTACTGCAGCTGGGATTCACTTACTCTGGTAATGTGTCTCTTTTAGCAAGAAGCGGTATAAGATTGTTCACATGCTTATTAATCTTATTCCATTGACTTTAATGCCATCCCTCGGGTAATCATGCTCCGCTTTAGGAAGGAAGCATAACCAATGATGTTAAAATGTGCTTATTTCATGACATAGTATTTCAAAAACTGCACAGAAGCGGTGTCTCGCAACACTGCAGCGAAAGGGACTGATAAAGAAAAAAATACCTAGATCCCCTCTGCAAGTGGTGGCAGTAACACTCAGCAATTCTGGCCTTCTCTCATCCACAATAGTGTACTGCCTAAGTTCTGTAAAATCACTGAGTGCACGCTTACTAGTGCTTGCTGACTTCAAGCAATGTCCCTCTAATGAGGATTGTCCTCATCAAGCTTCTTCACCTTCCTGGGGTTTGAACAAGCAAAGGAAATCTTCTAGTAGCCACGCAAACCCTGCTGATCCTAGTGTGTGAGTGTGGGCTCAATGGGCATCTCCTTCCAAATGGGCCCCAGTTTCCCCCTACGCCACCTTTTATGTATATTTCTACATTTTGAAAGTGCATACTCACCACAAGTGCTTCACTAACTGTGGCAGAGGAAGAAGATCATTTATTGAAAGAGACAGGATTTGAGTGACAGGTGAAAGACACATAGGATAGAAGTAGAGCTAAGGGAAAAGGAAAATAATTCCATAAGGATCGGGCAGGATCGGAAAATGCATGATCTGTCTGACGGGTGGAGTGAAACCTAGTAACAAAAAGTAAAACATGCTCAGAAACATATTAACTATGAAAGAGAGTATAGTGCGTAAGTGTGGAAGAAAGAAAGATACAACCAGAATTAGAGACTCAAAGGTAAACAGTGCACAGAGTTTTAAAGAACAACACACTGAAAAACATAAAGCTAATGACTATGGGCGAGAAGGGGGGAAGCATGAGGAGAACAACGTAGACCAAAAATGTGATGTGCAGCAGAATTCTGAATGCCCTGAAGATGTTTGAGACAGCAAGAAGGAAAACCGCGACAGAAATAGTTAGAACAGTGAAGTTTAGTTTGAACAAGCGCTGATGCTGTAGAAATGATGCAAAGCAGCATCGTCTGATTTTCGTGTGGTAGAGGCCAATCTTTTCAACTCTTTTTTTTGTTAGTAAGATTGAACATATAAAGGTCGATATTGAGCAGGCGGTCATTACAAGTCCACTCATGCCTTTGGATAATCAGTCAGTGGTTAATCCGGCCGAGTTACAGAGCCAGATTTTAACGCCCACTTTCGATTTTCATCTGGTTGTTGAAAATGATATATATCAACTTATGATGACCCTCAAGCCCACTATTGATTCTCTATCTACATTGCCAGCTTATGCCGCAAAGATGATTGGCGCTTGATTTGACTACATTTGTGACTACTTTCGTTAATAAGTCTTTAACAAGCGAGACTGTCCCGGAGAATTTAAAGTTCTCAATTGTTTCTCCCTTATTGAAAAAGCCAACATTAGACTCGGAGATCCTCCAAAACTATCGTCCCATTGCAGGGCTCTCTTGGCCGGCTAAAATCCTTGAAAAGGTAGTCAACAGCCAGTTGCAGGAATTTGTTGAACATGAACTACTATTGGACAAGTTCCAATCAGGGTTTAGTCAAAAACACGGAATTGAGACAGCTCTCCTGGTCGTACAGGATGATCTGCTAAGGGCCGCGGACCAAAGTGAACTTGCCCTTTTGTTGATGTTGGATTTGTCCGCTGCCTTTGACACAGTGAACCATTGCATCCTTTTGGAACGACTGCAGGAAATAGGAAAAGTTTCCGATTTGGCATTAGGCTGGTTTAGGTCTTTTCAAACTGACTGTCAACAGTGGGTGAGATTTGGGGAGTTCCTGTTGGACGCCATTAAGTTGAACTGTGGAGTCTCACACCGGGATCCTCCTTATCTCGGCTGTTATTTAATCTATATCGGCCTCTTTTGGAAATCCTGAGACGCTATGGGTTGAATTTCCACTCTTATGTGGATGATACCCAGAGTTTCATCAGAGTTGTTAGTTCTGAGGAAGCATTCAAACTTAGTGGATGAATGTCAAAAAACAACTTAATGCAACCAAGACTAAACTTATTTTGTTCAGTCCTAAGCATCTGCTGACTATAGCTAAGACATTGCCTATTCCTACATTTCTGGGTAAAAGTTTAAAACTCATATCCAAGATAAAGAATTTAGGTTGTGTATGGCAAGAGGATCTTTGTAGTGAAGCTCAGGTGGGAACAAAAATCCAGACGTGCCTTTCACCCTGTGGCTACTATCCCAAGCACTCCTCTACATTCCCTAAGAAGATTATGCGTCTGTGGTTGGTGCATTAATCAGCGCCCACTTGGACTATTGTAATAGTCAATTATTGGGTGTTCCATCGAAACAACTCCAACTACTTCAAAAAGCACAGAATGTGGCTAGTAAGATAATATTTAAGTTGAGCAGAACTACTCATGTGTCCTCATTTCACTGTGAGCTACACTGACTTACAATTGAAGATTGTATAAGGTTTAAAGTCACCTGTATCATCTTTAAGCGTGTACATGGTACTGCTCCCCTATATCTGAGAGAGCTGATTCAGCCATATCTACCTGTGAGACAATTGTGCTCTAGTGACTGTCATCTCTTAGTTGTCCCCCACTCAATATATTAATTGCGGGGTGATGGAAGATTTTCTGTTTTTGGCCCAAAGCAGTAAAACTCCTTGCCATTAGAAATAAGGACTCTGAGTTCACTTCTGCAGTTTTGTCGAGCATTGAAGATCTTTTTATTCAGATAGAGTAGTGTTACATAGATGGGATCTGGTTTGGATCTAGCTGTGTTCTATATCAATTGCTGTTGTCATCTGCGCTGCTATACGGTTTGGTCTGTTTTGTGCACGTTATAAATACCAAAATACAATTACAAATACAAACTATGAGCTGACAAAGAAATACAAGGGACCATTTAGCAGAGTATCTGGAGAGAGTGATAACAAGATGAGGCCACCATTTTAATGTGAGGAATTAGAGTGTGATGTCTATCAAACGTACAACCTAAGTTCAGAACAACAGTTGCAGGAGTAGGGCAAGAACCTGAAGCAGACGGCCACATGTTAGTGCACCAGAGAGAGGCAGAAGCCTCAGAGACTATACATATATAAAGAATGTAGATCCCTGTTTAAAATGAATTTAAGTGGAGGGAACTGGTACTCTTCCAATTTAAGATGGATATGATTGAAAAGAGTGACAGATTTTTGCTCTTCATCTAAGTGGATAAGGAGCTGCATATAATTGGCATGGGTAAAGAAAGAAAAAAACAAAAGAGTAAATAAGAGCGTCAAGGGGCAAGTAAAAGTGGGGAGAGTGACACAATGTGGGGAACGCAAGTGATGTGATGAGGGTTCAAAGTAGAGACAGACTTACATTAGTTGAAAAAAAAGCAGAAAAGCCAAGATAAAACAGTGCCAACGATGCTAAGACTGGACAGGTGCTCAAGAGGAATACCATGGAATATGGTGTTGGAAACAGAAGAATGGTCAAGCAGGAACTAGCCAAAAAACACTGCTGACAGTCACAAGCCTGTCATCTTTAGGAACAGACAGAATATGTCCCCAGCGCTGTTTAGCCTATCCATTGGGCCTGTGTGTGATCTGCTGACATCACTAAAAGTGTACTTTTCTCACTATGCAGATGACACTTAACTCATCTCTGAGCTCAGTGGTAACTGCAATCAATGTCTTGCATGGCTAAAGCACACATATGGCATTATTAACGACTGCATGGATTTAAACTCCATGTACCTTAATCTCTTCAAAACTTAACTGTTGGTATTTGGCTCAACACACGCCAGAGGTAAACACTCAGGAGAGTACTCCTGTATGTTCATTGACAACCATGCCATACCCATTCACAACAAAGTGAAAACCCTATGTGTTTACATGAAAACAGACGTGAACTATGTGGCTCATGTTGACGGTATCATTCACGGCACTCACTAGAATCTCAAAGTATTGAGACATGCTAAATCTTTTCTGTCCCAAAGAAACCAGGCCATCTTGGCTAGGGCAGTCATACTACCGCGTCTTGACTACTGCAATACATAACTACTGGGGGCTTCTCCCATTGTATTAACTTATTGCAGATCGTACACAATGATGGTGTTCATGTATCAGGCAGGATACGCTTCAAAGCCATTATTATGACCCACAAATGTGTTTTTGGCAACACCCCTAAACATCTGAAGGAACATTATACACCATACACTCCATTGAGGTTCCTCTGCTCCAGCAGGAACGAGTGTCAAACTCACAAAGGGAGGATAGGGTACTCAACCCCCTCTCCCGAACCAGAGAAGCTGAATAGATCGACCCTCCCACCGTGGTTGGCACGGGCGCCTGATAAGAAATAACATAGGAAGCCACGTGTCAGCCAATGGGGGGAAGAAGGAGTTAGGGAAAGGGGGTGGAATGACAAAGGGAAGAAGGGGAAAACATAACAAGCAAGTACATGACAATTACTAAAATGTAGGTCAAAACTCCTATACTGGTACTCTACTCCTGAACCCTTAACCTGTCCTCCTAATACCTGAAATAAACCTCCTGCATACAAGGATAGAAAACCATAGAGTACCTAGCATAGCATATCCTTAGTACTGGTTATATAAGAGACCACTTTCCAGACAAAGAACATGGGGTTAAATATTCAGACATGACATAATACTGAAGCAAACGGTGGAATATTCCACTTGACACTTGGAAGCTGGCAAACAGGTGAAATGGCCCAAACAAAGGGATATCCCTTGCATGAAGACACAAGACTCATGGCCCACGGGGCACAGTGAAGCGACAAACAATGAATCACAACAACTACACCAAACACGTGCCCTCTTGCTGTGGGACACTTTGTAATGTTTCATAAATCAAATGAACTAGAGATGATTCTCTCCTGGCAATTGCATATTGGGTTAGGAATAATGTTAATCAATTATTTGCTTAGTGGCGTGATTCCTCCAACCCTCTCAGCAATGTAAAACAGATAAGCAGCCAAAAGAACATAGATTTCAGAAACAAGCCAATGAAAAAATGCACTTAACTGGCGGTCCGGATGCCTCACGAGGACATCCGGACCCTGAAGTCAGTTGCCCATCACGAAAAGTAAAGCTGATTCACCGCCGAGGCCCCAGCTCCTGCTCTCTCCTGCATATAATCACTGCCGCGGCCCTGGGAGAAGCTTCACAGTCCTTCTGCGTCCCAGCGTGGTTTCATCTGCTCGCGTCCTGAGCTGCCGCCTGTGATGATAAACTGTAATTACCTGCACTGAGGCACGGGCAGCGACGAACTTTAAGCAGTTCCTAATTAATCCCAGCTGGAGGGCCACGGGAACCTTCGAACTACACACTCTCAAAGCATGCTGGGAAATGTAGTGTTTTCCCTATTTAACGTCTTTTTGGGTACAGGAAGTGCCGTCCCTTACCCCAAATCTTATCCATGACAGTGAGTTGTTGATAGTGACCAGAGGTAAAAAGAGCAGGGGTTTGGGAATATCTTTCCCCGTCCTATCTGCTCAACTTTGGAATGCTATCTGACTTGGACTACGGAAAGAAACCAACTTGCCGTGCTTTTGAAAACTTCTCAAAACCCACCTTTTCACCTAGGCCCACCTGTTCCCTCTGAGCTGCTTTCTGTGATGTCCCGTCTTTACAATGTCCTTGTGTTTTTGTGGCACACTGATGCCTAAGGGCTTTTTGGTGCCAAATAAATAAATAAATAAATAAATAAATAAATAAATAAATGCATATTGACTGAGTGCCTCAACCATGTCAAACCATGCCTAAAATGATGGATGATGAATCAGATCAGTCCGCTCAACATATGACTGAAGTCAGGAGGTGACCACAACCTCATGAATCTTAGTAGGAGCATGGATAAAATAAATGGTGCAATAATTAGGAGTAAGAATGTCCTTAGAAGGCTTTTTTATGCAATGGACTAACATAGCAGTCATAAGAGACAGAGGAAACATGCCCAGAGGAAAGACAACAGTTATGAATAGGAAGCACTTGTGGGGGTGGACCTTTAACCCAAAACAGGCCCACCACTTAAGAAGCAAGTACATGGTTGTACATAAAGCAAGTTTACTGTACAAAAGCTCTGGGGAGCGGTTAGATGGTGTTTCAGTATCAAACTAACTCGAGTTTCAACAATACAATGTCAGATGGCAGTTTATATACTTTTTGCAACAATTTAAAACACTCCCTGATACATTTATTAATCTCCACCCACCAAATATGATTGAACAAAACCTCTTCAAAGATATCCCATCTTTCCCCAATTCTTCAATTTTCATTGGTAAGGCTACTATCTTCAGATCATATTCAAAATACACCTCTTCTTATGATTGGTTGTAGCAGGTCCTGACATTGGTGCATGGTTTAAGCATTAGCATTAAAGACATAATTCATTGCTAGCAATAATTGGCCTAAAACCTTTAACTTTAAGTATGATTACACATGGTCTCGCTGACATATTTTAGCAAATAGAGGAAAGACTGCATAAACAGGATTTTTCTTGAGCTATAGATTACGATCTCCATTTCGCCGACTCCTGTCCCCTCTAAAAGACTTAAGTTATGCGGCTAGATACATCCTCTGATGACTTGGAAAAAGACTTAATGGAACAAATTACTTACAAAGGGCAAGATAACATCTGTTCCTTTGCAATTTCTCCAATTTACAAAGGTTCCCACTTTAGCGCTCAATTTTAACTCCTAAATAACTTTTGGCATTTAGCTTATCCCGTGTTTTACTACTGACCAGAATAAACAACACAACTCTATTCATCAAGACTCATCAGACCATAAACTCAACTATATCTGCAGATGCTGACTGCAAAGGTTGACATTACTCATGTACCTGCCTTCTGTCATATGAAAACCTGTTTAGAAGTAAAAGTGCATTTTGCAGGAGAGCCATACCCACTATATGATTCATTGTGAAAAGGGCATTTATAGTGAGATGTTTCATGTATTTATATTAAGGTACATGTATGTTTTTACATTTGGTAAAATGTGATACTTTATCTTTCTGCGTGGGTGCAAGCTCATATTGTATGAGTTCATAATCATTACTTTTCTTATACAAACATTATTAAAACTCCATATCTCCATCTGCTCCACCCCCACCCCTCACTCTGAAACAAACAGTGAATCCCTAGGACATTCTTAACTTCCATGCCCGCTCCTGTACAGGTGGAGGGATGCCGGTATCCCTTTCAGTGTCTTTTAGGTTTATTTATTTGATTTATTGTTTATTTATATAGTGCTTATACACAGGTGAAGTGCTTCAAAGCACTTCAAGGCAGGCAGGAAAACAGGGAATACAATGATCATTCCTAGGCCTTGAAGATTCCGAATGATATAAACAGAAAAACTAGCAAACTAGACGTGACAACATTTCTCCTAGTGCAAGTGCATGAACAGGAATAGTTGATACAAAGAAGAAGGGTCCCCAATGAGGGAACTCCCGACCCCTGCACACTATCTATTGCCTGAAAAAATCAGACAAATAATGTATAGAAGGTATACAATGCCCAAATATGCACACCAATGGATGGGGTAGCTATCCTGGCCTGTAATCAATTATCAAATGGCAATTCAAAGTCTTAAATATACCTATGTTAAAAGACATAGGATTAATACATTAGTAATTCAAGTGACAGTTCAATGTTTCACAAGATTAAAGTATTTATTGTACAATTAGCCCAACACATTTCGAGTTTTGACTCTTCATTAGGGGCAAGACGTTTTTCAATTATTTCTACAAAAAACATTAAAGAAAATGGACTTAAGTAGACTCACATTTAACAATGAAATCAATGTAATGAAAGTGATTTTTCAATATTTGCAATCTTTAAATTCCAATCATTACATTCATAGTTTTCGTGACTGTGTTGTCAAACACTTAAGTTCTTACAAATGCAAGGTAAGTTGATCAAACGAAAACGTCTCCCTATGTATTAACCAACCAGAGAGTAGTCAACAATTTGTTAAATTAATTTGTTTGCAGATCATTTAAAAAATAAAGATAGCCCTGCTTTGAGTGTTTGGAGTAAGGACACTGTATAACATTCCATTGTGAATGCTTTTGGTATCAAATGAAAATCAATATGATAAAAACCAGCTGACCTTAAGCTTCATTTTCAAAATAAATTTCAGTAATTGAAGGTTTATGTCTCTGGGCAAAGTTTCTTCTTACAAGAATGATATTATCTAAAAAACATCCATATGTTCTTGGTAAGTGCTGGAGAGTATCAGTGTGTAACCTGGTAAGTAATTATGGGTATATCTTACCAGCATGAAAGCTTGTGGGACTCGTGGGAGCTCCAAAAGAAATGGGGAGCTTCATAAGATATTTGGCTTCAATCCCGAATGGGAATCTGGTTAAGTCACCAATTTACACCAAAATTAGTCTGAAATGTTAAAAGGTATCTTTTAGAACACCGGTGAGTTAGAAAACTAGCAGTGAAAAAGACAGAAAATGGTCTCTAAAGAACTTTGAATGGCAGTTTCGCCAGGTGACTGTAGATCCTTCCAGTTGCCAGGATTGGCGATGGACGACTGCTGCAGTTTGGCATAGCGGCACAGTTTATATACACAATAGGTGGTGATGTCACTTCACGCATGCGTTAGTGACATCATTGATATACCATAATTATTGTGCGAGAAAGAATTAGCAATCAAACTATGTCTATGGACATATGCCCAATGAGTCCTAGTATCTAATTTGACGTAACTCCAAGAATATTCAAGTTATATTGTAGTTAGATAAAAAAGACCTGCTGTCAGAAACTATGATGTCACCAAGCGCATGTGCGGGTGGCGACAATGTTGGATGTAAAAATTATGTCTGATCTAAAGGAATCTTGAACTAAAGGATTCTATATAGTGCTGAGTGAACGTGATTAACCACACCGGTCTGGGTGATGATTTCTTTCCATAAGCGATTGAAAAATGGGCTTGGTCTGATGTCACTTCATGCATGCGTGGATGTTGTTGTCATTGCTCAATATCTCGTAATCCAAAGAAGGAGGTGTATAAACAGTGTATGATGTTATGGATAAAAAGTATAGTCAGGTACAGCCATAACTATAAAGGTCCATTACCCAATGGCTTATGACTAGTTTTCATTCTACATAAGCATGACCTGATCACCACTGTCTGAGTGTGATGTCTATGTTGATGTCATGTTAATATCATTAGTGCCTTTGGTTGGTATTTTCCCATCATTAGTGCATTCGGTTGCATCAAAGGCCATATCAATTTGGCAGTGTTACATTGGTAGCCGCGGACATAAGTAGCTAGTTTATGGGATACCATAAAAACAGAAAAAATTGTACTCTGCGTGATAGAGAGTACCAAATCTATATTGAACATTTTATAGCAAATGCATAAGGGTGCATAAGGGTAAGTATACAGTTTATGCAGTGCAGGGTTAGTTACTAAGAACCATCCTTGATATTAGCTACTACTGCTCGAGTTTCTGTGGAGTATGTTCTACTCTTAAGTCTGTCAGTGGCAAATGGACTTAAGCCCCCATGATATGAACTGATTTGATGGTATTTTAAATGATGTGGGTAAATATCTGGATAAGGAGAATATTAGACAATTGTGGATTAGTGGGATGAAGGGTCTAGCATATAGTGCATGTCTCCATTGTGTCAAAACTATTGACAACTTATCTTAAGTGCATAGGTTGTCCTCTAAGGTTTCCTTTGTCTTAGTAGTCCCTATTGCAGGGTGTTGAGCCAGGATGCCAATGCGGCATGATTTATCCTGGTCTGAAGGGTGGCACTAGTTTGTGATTGGAGTAGATATTGTTGGACTATAGGCCTTCGTGTTAGCTTGTTACCATATGTAGTATCAAGTAATCATTAGCCTATATAGTGGGAGTCCCCATAGAGGCTTTCCTGTTTTGGGATCACAATCTGTCATTATTTAAGAACCACCACATTTTTGCAGTTAAACAGAAAAAAGGAATACGTGAAGTGTGATGTTTCATGAACCATTCTCAAACAGTAGTCTTATGTAAACAGGAAACCAGGCAATGTTTTTAGTTAATTGGTGTGAGTTGTCTTCTTAGTTTGATACAATAAGGATTAACAAGAATACAATGTCTAATTTTTCTAGAATACTAATAAAGGCTTACCCTACTGGGGTTCACAATCTTACATGATTAAAACCCAAAAAGGGGGTAATGGTTGGACAGACAAGAACAGTATTGGTATTTTTGCAAGCTGTGTTCTATTTATAAGAAGGGACACAAATAATATTCTTCATTCATATTTAAGGGTGTCATGGCATCAAGTCTATGGATGCCGAACAATTCACATTTTGCTAAGATTTTTGGTCAATCACCCCCTCTAGGGAGTGGGTGTACCATTTCTAGGATCACTACCCTTATCTGAGATGTATTATGGTGGTTGTCTCTAAAATGTCTGTAGACAGGTGATTTAGTATTACCAGTCCTGATACTTGACTTATGCTCACTCCATCTGTCTTTGGCCCTTCTTGATGTTTTTCCCACATAGTATTTACCACATGGACAACAGAGTGTGTATACAACGTTCTTAGTTTCACAGGTAGCAGAGTGTATCAGTGGTATCTTCTTTCCGGTATTTGGGTGGTGTATGTGGTCACCCTTAATTACACTTGAACAGTATTGACAGTACAGGCAAGCAAAGGTGCCACATTTCTGTTTACCAAGTAAACTTTGAGATTGCTGTTTGGGTGTCTCTGCTTTAATGAGTTTGTCTCTGAAGTTGTTAACTCTGTTGTATGCCAACATGGGTGGCTCGGGAAAGAGTTGGTTGGGATTAGGGTCTGATCTTATTAGATCCCAGTTCTTGTGGATGATGCGTTTGATTTGGAAGCTCTGGCTGGAGTATCTTAATGTGTGGATAAGGCTTCTGTTGTACTTTTTTGTGTTAGATCCCAGAGGTTCTTCACAAATGTGTGCTTCTGTTCTTAGAATTGCTTTACTGAGTATGTCTTCTGTGAATCTAGACTTCATATCCTCATATTCCTCCTGTAGTTTCTCTGCATCAGAAGTGATTCTTTTGAGTTAAAGTAGTTGACTGCATGGCAAATTCTCTTTAAGCTGTTTTGGGTGGAAGCTGTTGTAATGTAGTAAAGTGCTGTTAATGTCTATTGGTTTACTGTAGATCTTTGTATTGAATCCAGTCTCAGTGAGTTCAATTGTGACATTCAAAAAATGTACTGCCGGTTTTCCAATTTCCATTGTGAATTTTATCCTTTCGTTACATCCATTAAGGTATTCCCAGAATTGTATTAGTTCTTCCTCTGTACCTGACCAGATACCAAAAATGTCATCAATGTACCTTAGCCAACTTTTGATCTTGTTTCTCCAAAGTTGATTCTCGAGGACGTAGGTGTATTTGAAGAATGACATAAATATATTGGCATATGATGGGGTGACTGAAGAGCCCATAGAGGTACCTGCTATCTGTAGATAGTATTGACTATTGTACCGGAAATAGTTATTGTAGAGTATATTGTTAATCAGTTGAATGGCAAAGGTTTTGTGAATAGTAGTTTCATCATGTTTTAGTAAAAACCATTTGAGTAACTCAATAAACTCATTGTGGGAGATAGAAGTGTACAGACTGCTGACGTCCATTGTACACAGCAGTTAGTTAGCCTGATCTAAGGTCAGTGCATTAATGGTTTGAAGAAAATGAGTTGTGTCTTCAAGATAGTTAAGCATCTTCTGTACCAGTGGTTGTAGTGATGTATCCAAATATATTGCTAATGGTTGAAAAATACTATCTGTACCAGCGACTATTGGCCGGAAGGGTGGGTCCTTCTTGTTCTTATGTATCTTCGGTAATCTGTAAAAAATGGGTGTAACAGGAAATCTCTTAATAAAAAAATCACTGGTTCTTTCTGATATCCAGTCCATTTCACAGGCTTTTTCCACAACCCATTTGATCATCTCTTTGATGGAAGCGATTGGATCATTATCCAAAGTCAGGTAGGTTCTGCAGTCTGCAAGTAATTTTAAACAGCCCTCATTGTAAAGGGAGGTGTCCATCAGGACTAAGGCTTCACCTTTGTCTGCTTGCTTAATGGTTAAACTGTTGTCATCAGCCAGTTCTTTAATTATTTTCAGTTGGTATTTTCTGATGTTGTGCCTGCGTGGTGTTTCATATTTCAGACATCCTAGACCTTTTGTTGTTTTAAGTTTGAATAGATTGATCTAGGGATGGTTTACTTGCAGGTGAAATCTGCTTTTGTTCTTCATCTCTAAGAACTCTGAGGGTTCTGTCTCGTAGGTAGCATCCTCCAAATTTGCAAAAAATACTTTTAACTCCATTTTACGAATTAGCTTGAAGAGGTTAACCTCTTCTTCAAACAGATTGGTGTTGTTTGTAGGTATGAAGGATATTCCAAAGTTTAAAGTGTCCAATTGTGTCTTAGTGAGATGCTTAGATGAGATATTGATCAATATGGGATATTTTATTTGTTTTTCTGCTGCGGTTTTCTTTTGACCTCATCTGGTTTTCCTTCCCCTAAAAAAGGTTGTTGTGGTACTTTCACTCTTGCTGTAGCACTGGGTTGTTCTGGTAATGTATCTGCCGAAGGCAGTGTTGTTATAGCGTTTGCGCTTGTTGTAGGTTGTTCTTCTGGCTCTCTGCTGGTGATGTCGCTACAATCGGTGTTGTTATTTGTTGGGGTTTGTTTGGATGGTCCACCAGGGGTTGGTCTGTTGTTACCGTAGTATTCCTGCCAGGTATAAACTATGTCCTGTGCGTAGTCAAGAGTGTCTCTACGCAATTTACTAAATTTGCGTTGTTCGATGTCCCTCTTGTAACTGTCCAGTTTATTATTGGTGTCCTCTAGGATGGTCTGTAGTTCCACACTAGTTTTCAGTTTGGAGAGGTGTGCTGAGACTTCCTCAATTTCCTGGTCAATATTTGCTAATGATTCAGCTAGCTCTTCGATGTTCAGTAAGATGAGGTCAAGGGAACATGTGTTCAGTATATGTTCCCATCGTTTCACAAATAATTGATATTCTTTACAAAGGGTCAGTCGCAAGTAGACACAGAGTCCTCTAGGGATCCTTTTTGATCTAAAATATTGTGCTAATGTAGTTGCATGTAGTTTTTGAGAGATCACTCGCCTTATTAATCTTTCTAATCTTTGAATCAGATGGTCCGGATTCTCCACACTAGTGGTTTCCTTGCTGGTTTCCTTAATCAGTCCTAGTGTCCTGGTGGCTTCTTAGTCAGTAAAAGTTTTTGGAAAATGGCATTCTAATGTTAGGGTGCTGTTTGCCAAACCCCGCGGGGGAAACAGACCTAAAAAAGTGAAAACAACACTAAGCACACCTAGTTAGATCATGATTCCTAGATATTTAGTGTAGTATGAGTTGGTCGTGTAGTAAACACTTTGGATACGTCAAGGCCTAACTGTAAATGCTACGTATCATATCCAAGTGCCTATCTAATGGCCATGATTAACTTGTAATGAATAGTGCTCTCCTATCTGCCCGACCAACTGCATTCTGTGTTGTGTATTGCCCAACTGTAAATGCTACGCATCATATTCAGGTGCCTATCTAATGCTCATGATTAACTTGCAATGAATAGTGCTCTCCTATGTGTCCGACCAAATGCATTCCTTGTCGTGTATTACCCACTTGTAAATGCTATGCATCATATTCAAGGGCCTATCTAATGCCCTTGATTAACTTATAATGAATAGTGCTCTCCTATGTGCCTGACCAAATGCATTCCTTGTTGTGTAGTTCCCAATTGCAAATGTTATGCATAACATTTAAATGCCCACCTAATGCTTTAGATTAACTTGCACTGATTAGTGCTATCCTACATGCCCCACCCAGTGTACTGCCCAACTGCATATGTTAACTATCACATTTAAGCGCCTACTCAATGCTCTCGATCATCCAGAACTACCCCACCAAGTGTATTCCTGGTTCCTGACTATTCCATGTACGCTGCCTGCCTACTACTAGTTACCCTCCTATCTAGCCTAATACAGACCCACTCTCATGCCATAGTGGCTCTCCAATCTATCCCAGAATTCGATAAAGTAATTAGCAATATGACCTCACCTTCCATACCAGGGATCAAACCCTCAAACTTCTTGCCTCCCCTCTACATTAACTCACACCACCATAATATTAGACCTACAACATTCCTACCAAAATTAGGTCAGACCCTGAAGGCCACCAGCGCCTGCCCAGACTCTAACTCAGAAACAGCCACAATCTTAACTCCCTCACAATGGATCAACCTATATGACACGAAACGTACACCAAACCAACCTAGTAATACTAGGGACAGAAATGTGAGGCTCAGCGCCAGACTCAACATTAACCTATCTTCCAAGTATAAGCTGCAATACAAATCCTGTACTCCAGGAACAACAAATAACCTAACTTCTAAGACTGTCATGAAAAAAAGATATAACCAAGTGAAGGCTCGCCCTAACCTCCCAGAAGCCACCAGCCCCCTTCTAAAAGGCGCTATAATTAATGGCAGATCGCTGGTGGCTCATGCCAGTGATATAGCAGATCCAGAAGTAGCTCTGAAGTAGTTGTTCGCTGGAGAACTCTGGGCAATCTCTTTCTTCAATCACACTGGATCGTGCTCTACATTAAAACCATCAGGGTTATATGGACACTTATGGACCTTTAAAACCTTTTTTCACAGCCATACACATTAATATGTGTTCCTTGAGAATTGTAGTGTCTAAGTAGTATTTTATTTGTATTTTTTTAGGAAATTGGGCCTGCCCCTCTTTTGACGCTATTTCAAGGAGACTCCGCATGATCCAGCGCGCGCGCTCCAGAAGTAGCTCCGAAGTAGCTGTTCGCTATTCGCTGCTCGCAGCGGAACAGCGGTGACAGCTCTTTGTGTGATAGCTCTTTGTTTTATTTTGGCTATATTGTAGCGTCTATTTCTTCATATTGCCTTATACTACTAGTTCACTTTCCATACAATTCGTAATAGTTTCAATAGATTCAACTGCCAGCCTATTGTTAGCGTATTGTAGCCGCTTTCATTAAAGGCAGAGTGCAGTTTGGCTGTGGCTGCGTCGACCCTCCCCTCTATTAGCTGCGGCCAAATTCTCAACGTGAGCTGCAACTCTGCGACGATTTGGCTGCAATTCTTTTATCCATCTAATCGGACACAACTGTTTGACAAACTGTCCGAAAGAACTTGTTGATCAGTTGATGCCCGTATATCAGCAGCAGCTCCTTACTGACTTGTGCGGTCCGTCCCTTGAAGCACGAGAAACTGTGAGTTTGTGCCTGATGTTGTGATTATAACAACAAGCTAGAATATGATTAAAAGTGGATTTGCGATGACGGTAGATTTGTAATATAGGTGTGCAGTGATACAAGCTCTCTTGTTTTAGGAATTACATGCAGACATGACGTTGCTGTGATATTTTATTAATACTTCAGGCAAAAGCGATCAGTATTTTGTAAAATAATATACTGGGACTTAGTTGATTGAATAGATCAAAGTTGCCTCCATTAGTGACAGATTAGCTATCTGGCTTTTGCTAAAGCGCTATAGCCATACGGGTAGTCTGTCTATAGTCTGTCTATACGGGATGGCTGATCATATGCACGAACTAGAAATGCATAAGACCTTGAGGAACAGACAAATCTGTATTCCGAAAGTTATTTTGCGTGTACCTGTCCAGGAAAATTGCATAACGGACTATTTCGATAAAAGTCTTGTCGCAAATTCATGAAAAAATGCCAGTATTGTTAACGACTATGTCGAGTGAGGAACATTGTGAATCAACTGATGCATTGGTATCTGAACTCTCTAGCGAGTTGGGTTGTGTTAGCTCTAAGCTGTTAAATGATATTCTGGGTGGCTCTAATTGTTCTAAACAAGCCTTCAAATTGAATGAAATATCTTCCTCTAATGTTCAAAATGATGTGTGTATAATCCCAGAAATGCAGAATGTAGCTGTTAAGTCAAACATATTATCTATCCATGAATTACAGGCTGACACCGCTCCTCTAACAACATGTATTATTGACTTACCTAATTCTAAACGGAAATGGAAATTGAATATTTAGGTCAAGATCTTGAAATGTCTATCGGTGAGCCTATAGCCACTCCACTTTATTTCACGCCTCCATCCAAACCAATAGACTTGGCTGCTATAAAGGAGGATATCCCTACTTTTTCAACTCTGCCCAAAATTAATCATAACTCTTGCGTTGACCCGGTGCTGAATATTCAGTCACTGTTTAAGTTTCAATCTAAGGGCAAATCTGCCAATCAGGGCATAGACCCTTTAATAAAAAGCATGACTACCGATTGTGGGCCTATGTTGGCTGATGGTGAGCTTGATGTAAGTATGTCTTCTGATGAAAAATGTAATGCATTAGAAAACCTCCTAACCAGCTCACTTGCTAAATGTAACTTATTGGAATCTAAAATTGACATTCAATCTTTGCTTATCCATACAAGTCTCAGAAGAAAAAGTGGCTCTTACTGCATATCACAGCCTATGTCTAAATCACATACTCCTCCTCCAGCCAAAAAGGTCCCTGGCCCATGTATATCCTTGCCACAGGGTAAACAGAGGAAGAAAAATCGTATCTTTCAGGCATTTATGTACCGGAAGAAAACCTCAAATAGAGCAGGTAAAACACATGCTGTTCGTGGGTGTTCTTCCATTAAACCTCCTCTGTTGAACATCTCCAGCACACCCTCTCATGTAGATCCTATTGTAATTATCGACAACTCTCCTCAGGCTAAAATATTAGCAAGTAAATGTAAAAAAGGCTCCACTGATGTCTCTAAAAAGTCAACAGTCAAGAAACCACGTATCACAAAATCATCTCTGTCTGTAGCAGTCACTCCCTTAGAAGAACGACAAATGACGTTGCCTAAAGAATGGCTTAAAAATTCAAAAGTAAATTAAAATGGTTTTGTCTACTACGATTGAACGGGGTTCAGGTAGTGACACACTATGTCCTCTTATGGCAGCCCTTCAACTAACCCAAATTGCGACTGTTGAATTGCGTGCTCCCTTAAATAGAGCAGCAATTCTGAAGCTATTTCATGAGATTGTTCCGCTTTGTGTTATAACATCAAATGACATTCAATTAGTCGATCAAATTGAGCTAAACAACCATTACTCATCGAATGGGTGTTTTAAAAAGGATGCAACCCTGAATTATGTTCTGGGCTTTGAATAGAATTTGCTCACTTTGGGATATATTGTTCAGCCTGTCGAGATTCCGACTATTAAACGTCTGGCTGAGATGTCAGGCAATTCTGTTTCTCAAATTGCCAGGAAATACGATCTAACACCTGTCATTGCAGTATCAGACTCAGACTCGAGAAGTACAAGAATCATTGATAAGTCAGTACCAGCGCAGTCAACAACAAAGGACTCTCTACCCATTGAGACTATTCCGGAAGGATATTGGCAATGGCTACCTCTATCCTTCAAGGATCATTTCTCTGGGACACGACAATGACAAGGTCACAAGAACTTCTCTACTCTTGGAATACCAGGGGGTTCACACACATGTTCGATGATGATGGCATTTTGGCCTACATTGATATGTTCCATGTTGTTGCCCTTCAGGAAACCTGGATAACAGCTGAGATCCAAATAGATAATCGTCAGACAGTACATGAAGTGGCAACTAGAGGCCTGTTGGGTCGACCAAAGGGGGGCCTCCTCATATCGGTAAAGAGCCCATGGACAATTGAAAAACTTTCCCAATCGTCTCCAAATATACTAATAGCTAAGATTAAGAACTGGGAAACAACCATAATTATTATTAATATCTACGATCCCCCCAAAATGTCATTAATCTCAAAAAACATCAGAGCAATTGATGCTATGTTAAAAAAATATTCCAATAATTTCCCAACCCTGCTTCTTGGAGACTTTAATGCCAAAATCGATGAGCTCGATCAAGTTGAGCTATTAGTGGATGGTATTACAAAATCTAATCCCATTAGAAAAGTTTCCAATAATCAAGGGAAAAAGTGGCATAGACTATTACAAGCTCATAATATGACACGTCTGAATGGCACCACTATGAGTGATCAAAACATGGTTCCGACGGGGATAGAAGGTCAGACAGCAGTTACTATTGATTATATATTTTCAAATGCCCTTGGTATGCCCTTTGTAAAGGATATGGGAGTTGTATGTCATGAGGAAAGTGATCACCTGCCTTTATGTCTTCTTATTGACACACACCATACGAACCATATACCTTCACTATATGCTAATAATGGTCAGATATTGCTAAATGAAGGGCAGAATCAAATCTTAACGAAACCTCATAATATTGAACAAGCTAAATTAAAGGCCCGTGAATTGTTACCGGCCTTCATTCAATTATATACATCTGGGTCAAGCTTTGACGACCAATTAATTGGCCATTTTTCATCTGTTATGACTAATATACAAAGTTCTAGTATAGAGCAAAGAGTCTACAAATCTGTAATGGAGAGAGTCAATATATCGAGACCAGTTCGTAATGGTAACGATAAAATCATCCAAAATGAAAAAAAGAAATTACGTAGTAACATAAAAAAGTTGGTTCATTCTAAAAAGGGGGTGATGACGGCCTCATCTATAACATCACAGATTCATGATCTAAAGAAAACGTCCAAATGTTGGCTAAAATCTCATAAGTTAGATCTGGAACTAAAGCTCTGGAAAAAGATAGCTAGCGATGGAAACGCGATATGGCATCTCATAGCCAAAAACAAAAAAAGAGATCTGACAATAAATTGTATAAGTGAAGAGTCATGGGCAGATCACATTGCCTTGACTATAGGAAGGAGTGATACTGTTACTGAAGCTCTACCGATCCCAGATTCATCTTGGGAATGTAGAGCTTCGGTTTTAGATATCATAGCCATAATTGAACATTTAAAATCATCTCGTGCGGTGGGCCCTGATGGTATATCTAACTTGGTCATAAAAAGTGATCCCCCACTATGGGGTGCTGCATTGCACATTTTATTTAGTCACATTGGCATACATGGAAAGTTACCATTATCCTGGGAAGCGAGTAATATTCTGATGGTGCACAAGAAGGGTGCTTGGGATAATCCTTCGAACTTCAGAATGCTTGCAATGTTAGATTCTGCATCTAAAAATTTTACCAGGGTATTACTTTATGAATTGAACTCTTGGATTGATAACCAAAAGATCCTTCCACTCAACCAGATTGGTTTTCGAGCAGCGGAACCTTGATGTTTATTGTGCTTTTATTGATTTCTCCGCTGCGTTTGACACGATATGTAGGAATCAGCTGTGGCGCAAATTGACAGAATGGGGGATTCCGAGTGGTTTGCTTCGTATGTTGATGCTACTTCATGCAGACACATCAGTTAGCGTTCGTCTTAACGTTTTGGGTAAATTATCAAAATCTATGTGCTCCAAACACGGTGTAAAGCAGGGTTGTATGATAGCTGCAATGCTATTTAATTTATATCTCGCCGACATGATTGTTTCTTTCAACATCCATGCCGCCAACCCCATTAAAATAAGGAATGTGACCGTGGGCTGGCTTGCCTATGCAGATGACCTCTTACTTCTTGACTATACTCCAGCTGGGCTACAACTTATGTTGAATGCATTAGCCAAATATGCGTCTATAATCAATAACCAAAAAAGTAAAATAATGGTTTTTACCAAGAAGTTAAGGCTGAGGCATTTACATTGGTCCATATCTGATGCCCCATTAGAACAAGTGTCTTCCTACAAATATTTAGGGATTGTCATTGATGATAAGCTGAAGTGCGACCTTCAACTGGCCGAGGTAAAGTTGAAATTTGAGACCTCTATTAACATCTTAAATTCAATTATTGGTAGGAACAATGGTTACAGTGCAATGCTGTCTTATGCAATAGCGATTTTGGGCCATAAATTTAAAATAGCTCTTATTAGATTTGAAGCCAAATTATTGAGGCGATTGTTTCGACTTCCCAAAAGTATAAGTATTGAATATTTGTACCTTGAGTTTGAACTAAAGGGTATCTGGAATGTCCATTTATCATAATGTGTCATGTTCTTCCAGCTTTTGACTACCGTCACAACTGATACAATAATTGTTCCTTATAGACAGGCCTTTTTATCCTTGGAGGCCGCTATACCAGTAGGCACAATTGGTATTTTAAAGTGTACTCATAGCCAGTGGCTTTCTGAAGGTAGTAATCGATATATAATTGGTGACATTAAACAGTGGCCTAGGAAGAAATTAGCTGTATCTGCTTTTCAACATAATATGCTCCATCTTGAATCCCTGGCACCTTCTACAGAATATTGTAAATATAAAGAGCTCGAAAAGCTACTCCGAAATATATATCGGCATATCCAAGTCCAAATATATTTCGGTATATCTTCTATTGAAATTTAATGTATCAGTGGCGTTATCACCAAAAAGCTGGTTGAACAAAATTGAACATAACCATAAATATTGTAGATTATGGGGCAATTTGTTGGAAGAAACATTGTTTCATCTCTTAACTGAGTGTGAAAGCTTGAATTGTCTCTGTCTGAATTATATTAAATCGTATAATAATGCTGCTAGTATGCTAGATATTCCTCGACTATGTTATGAATTTTTACAGGGTGATGATATTAATCTAATTTATTTTATTGTAAGATTTTATATGCATATTGCTGAGATTTTTAAATGTCTTTTATGAGTATATTTGTAATAATTGATAAAAATGTATTTTATGATGATTGAAAATGATGTGTTTTATTTATCTAGTTTGTACTGAGCGATTTTCTTTTTAAATTTTGCTAAAATGAAATATTATACAAAGCCTTGTGCTATACGTATATTCAATAAAAAATTCAATTTCAATTAACCTAGGAGACATTGACTTCCTAGCTGTATCAAAGACCTGTCTAAACCAGGCTGCAGGTCCCCCCTCGTATTAGCCATACCTGACAGCTATTCCATTGTGAGAGCTGACAGAGTATCCTCAAAAGGTGGAGGCATCACCTTCATCACCAAAACAAGCCTAAGACTCAGAGTAACTACATCTCCTGCCATCAAGTCATGCAAACTAGTCACAGGTAAACTCGCCACATCTAAGACAAGCATCATAACCATGCATTTAATCTATAAACCTCCTAGACCCATAGGATCCTTCGAAGAAGATGTCATGACCATACTCTCCGATAATACTAAACCTACATTGCAAATCCTATTGCTAGGTGACTTTAATCTGGGTTATCACGGCCCCAATGACCCACAGTCCAAGGCACTCTCCAATGTCTTACCTGAACTGGGCTTCACACAAAGAGTACATCAACCCACCCACGAGAAAGGAGAAGACTAGATTGGGTAGCAGACCTTAATGCAGAGGCTTCCATCTCATCTATCCTACCGCTAACTTGGACTGATCATTATCTTATTTCCTTTATCACACACCAAACGCACAGTCCCTACAACCAAGCAGAGCATGCCACCCCGCCTCACACGGAGCAAACAAAACATAATTGCATAACAATCTCATGCCTCTCATAATACAGAACTTGAACACATCGCCAGAAACAGTTGACCCAGCTGAACTAGTTGAAATGTACAATTCTACTATGACTCTAGCCTTAGATGCCATCGCGCCCCTCAAATTATGAAAAAACAAACCAAAAGCCCATCTGAATACTTGGTTCACCCCTCAGTTAAAATATCATGCGGTCAGAAAAATGAAATTTAGAAGTGTTATGGAGAAACTCCCCGACAAAAGAAAACAAACATAACTTAACTGAACTAACAAACAAATACGAAACTGAAATCATACGTACCAAAAGAGAAATATACAACGATAGGATCAATACGGCTAGTTCCAGCACTAAGGAACTCTTTGTGATCTTAAGGGAACTGGAGACCCCTATAACCCCGGAAGATACCTGCATCAAGGATAAAATATAGTGTACAGACATACAACATGCCTTGTCAAACACAATTGACACCCTTCAGAATAAAATTGCTGCAAAAAAATTATCTTACCTAAACCTGACTTGGGCCAAGTATCTATAAATAGCCACCTAAACTACACCCATGCATTCAAATGTTCACAGTCACCACTGCAGAAGTGATTAAATCATTGCATCCCTCAAGCCCTCAAGATGCCAAGGCGACATATTCCCTGCCCAGATAATTATATAGGCTGCTAGAGACCTTGCTCCATTCATCACTAAATTAATAAATGCCTCTGTCTGCATCTGTAAAGTCCCTACTAACCTTAAGGATGCTTGGGTCCTACCCTTGCTAAAGAAAACATCAATAGACCCATCTATCCCCACCAACTATAGGCCTATTACAACGGTCCCATTCCTCCTAAAAAAACTAGATAAGGTTGCATACATCCAGATCCAGCAATATCTGGAGACAAATAATCTCCTAGGGCTTCAGACCACTTCATTTTACTGAAACGGCTCTGATCGACTTAAAAATGCAAATTCACTCACTCAAGGACAAAAGGCATTGTGTCTTGCTCCTCCTTTTAGACTTATCGGCTGCCTTCAATTTGGTAGACCATACTATCCTCTGTAAGCACCTGTCCTCAGCGTCCAACTTCTCACAAGAAGCAGCAGATTGGATCCAATCCTTTCTGAACAATAGGTCAATGAGGGTGTTCTCTCAGTTGGCAGCTGCTGACCCATCTCTGATCACGTGTGGTGTCCCACAGGGCTCATGTGTATCCCCAACCATGTACAATATATTCACATAGCCCCTATTTGACAAACTAGACCATCTGGGGATCATCTATACCAACTATGCAGATGATACCCAGATACTCCTGCGGTCCATGGACTATGCCTGAATGACGACAAAACAGAAATCCTAATCTTAGGTGCCCCAGCCCAATTTAAGAAACTCGCCACGCAATACACTGCTTTCATCATTGATGGCATCACCATCAATGTGGCTAAAGATACCAAAACACTAAGCTTTTATTTAGACTCTAGTTGAACTTGCGCAAGCAAGTCAATTCTACGTCGTCCGCTACAGCGTATACATGCAAGCTTGCAAAACCTACCTGTCCACTAAGAGCTGTACTACACTAGCAAGAGCCTTGATACTGTCAAAACCTGACTACTGCAACACCTTATATGCAGGAGCCAGCAAACAGACTACGAATAACCTATACATCTTACAAAATAATGCGCTAAGATCTGCATTGAGTATTCCCAAGAGAGAACACATCTCTGCAGCCAGAAGAGAAACCAAATGGCTCTTTAGCAAAGACAGGATCCTACTCAAATTAGCTTCAATCACACACAAATGCCTAAACAATGCTGTCCCACAGTACCTCCAAGAAAAAAATCACCAGAAAAGTTTCCATTCATGCACGAGAGCCACCCAGTCCTGCTGTATCACAGTGCCTAGATCGAACCTGAAAGGAGCAGGTTAGAATAGCTTCCCTGTCCAAGCAGCCCAAATCTGGAACGCACTACCACTGCACCTCCAAAAAGACCAAACGTTCCTTAGTTTTAGAAAAAGCACAATTCCTTTAGATCAGACATTATTTTAACATCCAACATTGTCGTCACCCGCAAAAGATGATGTCATAGATTCTGACAGCAGGTCTTTTTACACTAACTACAATATAACTTGAATATTCTTGGAGTTACATCAATTTAGATACTAGGACTGACTCAGCATATATCCATAGACTAGGAGGCCGATTCATGGAATAATTAGCGCGGCGCAAGTGGGCAAAAACGTGCGATTCGCAGTGGAATAGCGAAAATCGCAGTGCAAGTGCGAAAATCGCACGAAAAGCAGCAGCGCACATCGATTCATGGAAGGGCGTGCGCGAAAAAACCATCTGATGTGCGCTAAAAAAGTGTGCGGCGCACGTTGGTGTACAGGCCATCTAACGGCATGCGCCAGGTCACAGCGAAAATCGCACAGGCCACCGCGAAAATCGCACATAGCGCAGCGCATACAACAAAAGTAGGCGGAACACGGGGCGTAACACTCGGAATGGGGAACAACTTGCCAAAATGTGGGCGTCACGGGGGAAGTACAGGGTGCAAGTGCGCGGAACGCCCACACGCTCGCCTACAACACGTATTCATGGAATCGAATAGGGCAAAACAGCGCACGGTCAAACCAGCGCACAGGCACAAACACGACCGCCACAAGAAAGCAGGCGGTAGCGTCCCTGCACCTGTAAAAAATGTGCGCCAAAAGGTGCGCCAACAAATAGCACCTATATACAGCTATGATGAATGTCCTATACTGTGGCCCTCCAGGACAAATGACGTGCAAAGGGGTACCCACAAACACGGACACCCGCTGACTGAAAAATAACGTGTGCGTGCATTTCGGGGTGCGCGGGAAATTTCACACGCGATTTGGCTGGGTACGTGGATTCCAGAGGTGCGCAGGAAGTTTCACACGCGATTTGGCTGGGTACGTGGATTTCAGGGGTGCGTGGGAAGTTCCACACGCGATTAGGCCGGGTACGTGGATTTCAGGGGTGCGCGGGAAGTTCAACACGCGATTTGGCTGGGTACGTGGATTTCAGGGGTGCGCGCGAAGTTTCACACGCGATTTCGCTGGGTACGTGGATTCCAGGGGTGCGCGGGAAGTTTCACACGTGATTTGGCTGGGTACGTGGATTTCAGGGGTGCGCGGCAAGTTCCACACGCGATTTGGCCGGGTACGTGGATTTCAGGGGTGCGCGGAAAGTTCCACACGCGATTGGCCTGGGTACGTGTGCTACAGGGTGCGCGGGAAGTTCCACACACGATTTCTGCAGGGTACGTGTATTTCGGTGGTGCCGGAAAATACTACACGTGATTTGGCCATGTGGGTCCCCCCAGGTGTTCCCTCTACGCCCTCCACGGCCCCTGCAGGCAGCCCACACCACAGGGTACTACCCTGCACCCCTGCTCATGTCCCACAGGCAACCCATCCACCAGGGCCATGCCCACCAGCCAACCCACATGTCACCTTGCACCACTGATCACAAACACATGTCTCCCACCCCCCTCACCCCCCAGCAGTGCAGGGGCAGCCTCCACCAGGCCCCCACTCATGTCTCCCACCACCCCCACCCCCCAGCCACCAGGGGCAGCCTCCACCAGGCCCCCACTCATGTCTACCACCACCCCCAACCCCCACCCCCCAGGGGCAGCCTCCACCAGGCACCCACTCATGTCTCCCACCACCCCCACCCCCCAGCCACCAGGGGCAGCCTCCACCAAGCCCCCATTCATGTCTCCCACCACCCCCACCCCCCAGCAGTGCAGGGGCAGCCTCCACCAGGCCCCCACCCATGTCTACCACCACCCCCACCCCCCAGCCACCAGGGCCAGCCTCCACCAGGCCCCCACTCATGTCTCCCACCACCCCCACCCCCCAGCACTGTGGGGCACCTGCCAGCAGGCCCCCACTCATGTCCAACTCATGTCCCCCTGCACCCCCACCCCCCAGCCACCAGGGGCAGCCTCCACCAGGACCCACTCATGTCTCCCACCACCCCCACAACCCAGCCACCAGGGGCAGCCTCCACCAGGCACCCACTCATGTCTCCCACCACCCCCTACCCTCCAGCAGTCAGGGGCAGCCTCCACCAGGCCCCCACTCATGTCTCCCATCACCCCCACCCCCCAGCAGTGCAGGGGCAGCCTCCACCAGGCCCCCACTCATGTCTCCCAACGCTCCCACCCCCCAGCCACCAGGGGCAGCCTCCACCAGGCCCCACTCATGTCTCCCACCACCCCCACCCCCCAGCAGTGCAGGGGCAGCCTCCACCAGGCCCCCACTCATGTCTCCCACCACCCCACCCCCCAGCCACCAGGGGCAGCCTCCACCAGGCCCCCACTCATGTCACCCACCACCCCCACCCCCCAGCAGTGCAGGGGCAGCCTCCACCAGGCCCCCACTCATGTCTCCCACCACCCCCCAGCCACCAGGGGCAGCCTCCACCAGGCCCCCACTCATGTCTCCCACCACCCCCTACCCCCCATCAGTCAGGGGCAGCCTCCACCAGGCCCCCACTCATGTCCCCTATTACCCCCACCCCCCCGCAGTGCAGGGGCAGCCTCCACCAGGCCCCCACCCATTTTTACCACCACCCCCACCCCCCAGCCACCAGGGGCAGCCTCCACCAGGCACCCACTCATGTCTCCCACCACCCCCACCACCCAGCCACCAGGGGCAGCCTCCACCAGGCACCAACTCATGTCTCCCACTACCCCCACCCCCCAGCACTGTGGGGCACCTGCCAACAGGCCCCCACTCATGTCCAACTCATGTCCCCCTGCACACCCACCCCCCAGCCACCAGGGGCAGCCTCCACCAGGCACCCACTCATGTCTCCCACCACCCCCTACCCCCCAGCAGTCAGGAGCAGACTCCACCAGGCCCCCACTCATGTCCCCTATTACCCCCACCCCCCCGCAGTGCAGGGGCAGCCTCCACCAGGCCCCCACCCATGTCTACCCCCACCCCCACCCCCCAGCCACCAGGGGCAGCCTCCACCAGGCACCCACTCATGTCTCCCACCACCCAGCCACCAGGGGCAGCCTCCACCAGGCACCAACTCATGTCTCCCACTACCCCCACCCCCCAGCACTGTGGGGCTCCTGCCAGCAGGCCCCCACTCATGTCCAACTCATGTCCCCCTGCACCCCCACCCCCCAGCCACCAGGGGCAGCCTCCACCAGGCACCCACTCATGTCTCCCACCACCCCCACCCCCCAGCCACCAGGGGCAGCCTCCACCAGGCACCCACTCATGTCTCCCACCGCCCCCACCCCCCAGCACTGTGGGGCACCTGCCAGCAGGCTCCCACTCATGTCCAACTCATGTCCCCCTGCACCCCCACCCCCCAGCCACCAAGGGCAGCCTCCACCAGGCCCCCACTCATGTCTCCCACCACCCCCACTCCCCAGCAGTGCAGGGGCAGCCTCCACCAGGCCCCCACTCATGTCTCCCACCACCCCCACCCCCCCAGCCACCAGGAGCAGCCTCCACCAGGCCCCCACTCATGTCTCCCACCACCCCCACCCCCCAGCAGTGCAGGGGCAGCCTCCACCAGGCCCCCACTCATGTCGCCCACCACCCCACCCCCAGCCACCAGGGGCAGCCTCCACCAGGCCCCCACTCATGTCACTCACCACCCGCACCCCCCAGCAGTGCAGGGGCAGCCTCCACCAGGCCCCCACTCATGTCTCCCACCACCCCCACCCCCCAGCAGTCAGGGGCAGCCTCCACCAGGCCCCCACTCATGTCCCCTATTACCCCCACCCCCCGCAGTGCAGGGGCGGCCTCCACCAGGCCCCCACCCATGTCTACCACCACCCCCACCCCCAGCCACCAGGGGCAGCCTCCACCAGGCACCCACTCATGTCTCCCACCACCCCCACCCCCCAGCCACCAGGGGCAGCCTCCACCAGGCACCCACTCATGTCTCCCACCACCCCCACCCCCCAGCAGTGCAGGGGCAGCCTCCACCAGGCCCCCACCCATGTCTACCACCACCCCCACCCCCCAGCCACCAGGGCCAGCCTCCACCAGGCCCCCACTCATGTCCCCTATTACCCCCACCCCCCAGCAGTGCAGGGGCAGCCTCCACCAGGCCCCCACTCATGTCTCCCACCACCCCCACCCCCCAGCCACCAGGGGCAGCCTCCACCAGGTCCCCACTCATGTCTCCCACCACCCCCACCCCCCAGACACCAGGGGCAGCCTCCACCAGGCCCCCACTCTTGTCTCCCACCACCCCCACCCCCCAGCCACCAGGGGCAGCCTCCACCAGGCCCCCACCCATGTCTACCACCACCCCCACCCCCCAGCCGTGCAATTTGCCTGGGTACGTGTACTTCGGGGTGCGCGGGAAGTTCCACACGCGAATGTACGTGTACTTCGGGGTGCGCGTGAACTTCCACACGCGATTTGCCTGGGTACGTGTACTACGGGGTGCGCAGGAAGTTCCACACGCGATTGTACGTGTACTTCGGGTGCGCGGGAAGTCCCACAAGCGATTGGCCTGGGTACGTGTACTTCGGGGTGCGCGTGAACTTCCACACGCGATTGGGCCAGTGAGAGTGGGTTACATGTATTCCAGGGGTGGGCGGGAATATTTACCCGCGACTGTGCCTGTGAGAGCGTGCTACGTGTATTCCTGGTGTGGGCGGGAAGATTCACACGTTCGCCTACGACGTGCCGAAAAATGGTCCCATCCTGAGACACGTACGCCAGCATGAAGCAGGCGTACGTCGACCCGCGCAGCATAAAAGTGCACGCAAACAACAAACAAGCTCATACGCCAGGATGAATATACCATTCCTAGCAGCAGTGGCCGTGGGTTACCAAAGGAGGAGGAGGAGGATAGTGAGGGCCCGAATTTTCACTCCCAGAACCAGCCTTTTTGGCATGCCTGATGACCAGGTGTATGGGAGGTACAGGTTTCCCCCACACATAATACTGGACCTGGTCAGTGAGTGGGAGGATGACCTCACATCACCCACCCTGTGCTCCCAAGCACTCAGCCCCCTGGAGAAAGTCCTCAATGTACTGCACTTCTTGGCCACAGGATCATTTCAGCGGACAAGTGCCATAGTGGGTGGGTTGTCACAGGCCACGCAGTCACGCTGCCTACACCAGGTCTTGAACATCATCACTGCACGCCCATCAGTCCGTAGGCACATATACCTGCCCAGGACACCTGCAGAAAGGCAGGCTGCCACCCTCGATTTCTACTGTGTGGCACAATTTCCAAAAGTGCTAGGTGCCATTGACTGCACCCATGTGGCACTACGTCCCCCCAGGGCATCTGAGCACATCTATAGGAACCGCAAGCACTGGCATTCCATCAACGTGCAGGTAGTATGTAATGCTAAGGGAATCATCACCTCAGTATATGCCAACTATCCAGGGTCCACCCACGACAGCTTCATTTACCGAATGTTTACCCTAAGCCGGGACCTAGAAGCTGGCCGGCATGGCGATACATGGCTGCTTGGTGAGTATGAATGCCACTGCACATGCATGCATGTCAGATGCAGAGTTATGTCACTACCCCACTAATGATACCCATCACCTCCTCACCAGGGGACAGTGCCTACCCTCTGAGCACCCACATGATGACGCCAATTCGGAACCCCATCACGCCTCCAGAGGTAAGATACAACACAGCCCATATTGCAACCCGGGGCATAGTGGAGCGCACATTCGGAGTGCTCAAGTCACGCTTTCACTCCCTTGACCGGTCTGGCGGGCAGCTGTTATATGCGCCCCCAGTAGTGTGCAGGATCATAGTGGCAGCATGTGTCCTGCACAATGTTGCAACACGCCGGGGCCTGGCCGTGGACATGGTGGTGCCCCCACATCCCCAACCACATGCACGCCCGCTGCGCATGGGAGGGGAGAGGGCACGGGGTGAGGCAGCCCGTACGCAGCTGGTAGCTAATTACTTCACATAGAAATCACACCCCAGTGGAGTGCACACAGGCCTGGCACATACCATCTGATAAGCAATGATGACTCGACCTGACAATTAAGATGAACTAAGGGACTGTCAACTGTCAGAACCATAGCAGCCTGAGATTGTTCACGTGGAAGTGTCACAATGTGTGCATCCCTACCTACACAAACACCACCAATGCAGTGTCATGAAAAGACAATTCCATGCTGCAGAAATGAATACCCACTTGCAAAATACTACATGAAAACAGTGCCATGTCACCCACCCCCTCCCCGGCACGGCCACACAACACACCATGGCATGTCATGCAATGTGAGAGGAAAGAAATGAATCCCCACAACATGCCCCAAGCGTCAGCAGCTACAGTGTCCCTAATGGAAACCTGTCCACACATGAAATGCTCACAGTAATGCAGGACCTACAACCCACATTACCAAATACTTACCAAGAATACCAATCACCTACACAACCTCCAACCTACCTTAAAGATGCCATTACAGACTTAAAAATAAGCTAGCCTCACCACCTGATGATGACAGCCCTCCGAACACTTGCAAGTATACAGTGTTAGCGCCACGCAAGAGTGTAGGTGCATTGCTTACAACATGGACTCCAGTTCCAAGGTGGACCGTATTGTGAAGACATGAGGAATGTACCTGCAAATATGGAGGATGAGATGGATGCAGAGGCACATATCAATACACCACGCAGTGTACAATACAACAACAATATGCACTATGAATGTATACACAGTATTGACTACAGACTGCCCACACAGCTCATGGGAGTCCAATGTCACCATGTACGTCAATGTCACTTGGGCACACCCTTTGCAAGCCCATGGAAGCGGGAAGCAGGAGGGGTGTGTGTGACAAAAACCCAAGCATCTGAACCAAATCCATGACAAGCCTGCATGTGCCCAGCCACAATGCAGCGTATGCCCACGGGAGCCACACAAGGCAACACACTGTCCCAAAAAAATAAAAAGTAAAAATAAAAAAATATCAAAAATGGCCATTAATGGGCCCGGGGGGGGTTGGGGAGGCCACCCAGGAGGTCCGAGGACAGGGTGCACATCAAAACCCACCTGTGTGGATCTTGCGAAAAAAAAAAACACCTCCATGGGCTCATGGCCTACACGGCTACCCTATTGTGGGAGTATCACTGCTGTCGCTATTCTCACCCTCTGCAGCTGCATCCGGAGGTGGTGGCACTATGGGAGGCAGCCCACGCAAAGCCCTAGTCTGTTCCTCCATGGCTGCAAGCATGCGGGTGTGGTAGGTCTCGTTCTGGAGGATGAGTGTGCGGAGGTCCCCACGCAACAACTCACGGGATGCCCGGACCTCCGCCCTAGTTGCCTGCATCTCAGCTGAGAGCGTACAGGTGAGACGCTCCAGCTGCTGTTCTGTCCTTCGGTTTGTTGAAGCCTCAAGCTCAGCAAGAGTCGTCCTGAGGTGAAGGAGTTCCAGCCTCAGGGCTTCCCTGTGGCCCTGGGACTCCATGGAGATGGCTTCCCGCAGAGTCGCCAGTGCCGCCCGCCTGTCCCTGTCGGACGCCAACATGTCCTCCCTGTGTGACTGGCAGATGGAGTCGGTTGCCTGCTGTAGTCGCTCCATCAGCCTTTTGGGGGGGACAATGGAAGTGGCCACCCTATCCATGGCCTGAGCCATCATCTCTGATGATGCTGCCTTTGGGTTGCCATACTGTAAATGGATTGCTCCCATGCGGTATTGCCAGGTGGCGTACGGCCACCACACCTGTCTGGGGCAAGGCGAACTGCGCCTTGTTGTGCCGGCACTGCCTGAGGCTGCAGGACTGCATTCCCTCTCTGATCTGCTGGCCCAGGAACAGGATCAGATGTCGCGGAGTGTGACCCTGCATCCGTAACCACCAAAGGTGTACCTGCCAACACTGACATCCCCATTGAGGGTTCTAACCCTGGTGCAGGTGGGTTGGACAGAACAGAATCCCTCCCAGGAACACTCACCTGCGACGGCACGTAGGTCTCATCATCCGAATCAACACCTGAGTACAGCTCGGGGGAGGTGCAGCCAGAGACACCCCTTGAGAGCACGACCTGCAGCAGTTGTGGGTTCTCACCCACCACCACACCACGTCCCTCACTGGTGGTTGGTCGGCCCTCAGACCCCTCCTGGGTCTGCACCATCTCCACAACCCCAGCAGTATCAGGTGCGTCTTCCCCTGCAAAGACATAAAAGAAAACAAATGGAAACAGGCATTAGCACTATGGCACACAATGAGGGCTGAGAGGCTACAGAAACAGTACTTGATTGACACATTTCCTACATGACTAAAACACTCCCATGCATGCACCGTCACTGCGTGTGATGGGGAGGCAGATGGCACACATTGATGACACCAAGATGGAAGATGAACACATTTGCTGCATGCTGCCTAGCAGTGGCATCACACATTGGCCAGTGATTGGCAGATCAAATACACATGCCATCACACAGATGGCATGTACCCTAGCCATGAAGTGAAGAGGGAGAGGAGGTCACCAATTGTTCATTCTGTCCAGTTTGTTCATATGATTGATTATTTTCATTGTAATGGTTCTAATGTTTAACATGCAGCTGCCAGTCAAAAATGGTCCAATAGCACAGGGACATGTCCAAACTAATCATGTCCACGAAACTGAGCCAGTCCACTGTACCATAGCCATGTCAGACATTTGACAATAGGACTGAGAAATCCCGAGTAAAAGTGGTGGTATGCAAACAATCTGCCTGAATAAACCGAGGTAAATAAGCAACAGTGTAGTGGCAAGATGACACTCCAAGGGCAACTGGTGTGGTGTTGGGCTGGATGTCTAATGTTGGCCGAAGGGATGCTCCTATACCCAAATGCTGTTGCCAAGAATGTTTAGGAAGAGGCACATGAGTGAGCCGAACCACTCAGGCACACACACCCTCCCCTGGCACCCAAACAGAAGCCCTCCCACACACAACATGCACATGGATGACACACCCATGCATGTGCACTCACAGGACAATGCCTCGTAATCTGCCACTACTCCCACGCCTTGGATCTGTTCCTCCGTGACGTAGGTCCCAGCAACCTGCTCATGTGGAGTGAGTTCTATGTCGTCTGCTGGAGACCTACCTCCAGTCACTAGAGTTTCGGCATGACTTGAGGCCAGCTTATTCTTTGCCCTGCGCTTCAGGTCATTCCAGCGCTTGTAGCAATCATTAGCTGTGCGCCTCACGATTCCAAGGGCACTTATGATGTCCGCAATGGTCTGCCAGTGTGCCTGACGTTGTGCAGGTGTGGTCTTGGATCCTGCAACAATCACCATTTCGCGGTCATGTGCGGACACATACTCTACAAGTGCATTCAGTTCGGCCTCATTGAAGGTGGGCTTCCTTGACGGGCCGGACTGTGTAGCCGTGTCCGGGCATCAGCCTCTACTGGACGAGCACTCTTCCTCTTCCGCTTGGAAGGTGGTGGGGATCCGGAGTGTCCTGCGCCGCTCTGGACACTAGGGGCAGGAGCGTGGGATTGCACACTCAGCATGGGAGTTGGTGTAGGCATTATCTCAAGTGTGATGGTGTCAGGGGGAATGTCAGCATGATGGACTTGGACCGACACAGTCCTGGATGGGTGTGTGAGAGGTGTGGTGGATGGAGCCGCAGCTGCCCCTGGAGCCTCCCCAGCCTGCCTACGCGGGGCAGCAGATGACCTAGCTGCCCCTGATCCACGTGGCCTGATGACACCAACGTTCACCGGCGCACGTGGCCTAGACCTGCTGACCTGGAAGTCAGCCATAGAGTCACCCTGTGCCAGGTCTGGTTCCACAGTGGGCTGGTCCAACAAGGGCTGAGCATGGATGGTGTCAGCCACGGTAACCTCAACCAGGGGTGGGGGGTCATGGGTGTCCCTGACTGCTCCTCCACACATGGGGGGCTAGGGGCACCCTGCAAGTCACGGCCACGTCCCCTACCGGATCCACCACGGCCACCACTTGGGGCTCGGCCACCTTTGCCACCCTTACGGCTTGTTCGCCTCCCAGCCATGTCACTGATGTTATTGTGCGTATGGGAGTTGATGTGAACTATTGTCCTGGGTAATTGGGGGTCAAAGGGCTTGGGTACCAGATGGTAATCATACCCTAGTGCTTTAGCAAGGCTGTATGTCACCCCTGGGTAAAGATGACGGGTCACGCAACGCACAGGCACCCCAAAAAAGGGAAGTAAGGTGCACGCAACCCCTCCTAGACCACGTGCGTGAAAAAATAAACCTGCACTACGCTGTGGCACCCAGGAACACAAGAATGAACGTATGCGTGTCACACGCAGCCTAGAATGACCTCTGAAGGGGTACGCAACACACGGGGCAAGCACAGATGTTAGATACGTGCGCGACTCACCGTCCGCCAGGAACAAAAGCGTGAAAAATATGCGCGTGTGCGCGTTGGCAACACCCCCGCCAAAAGAAGAATTGTACGCTGTCTGAGGAGACAGGACAACAGTAGAAGGGAACACTGTTTGAGGAAACAGGCCCAGGAAAAAGAGGAAAAGAGAAGAGAAAAAACTGTCAGAGGTAACAGGGAGTACGAACGGGAAACGCCGTGAAGTAAATCGCGTGTGAACCGACAAGAAGTACAGATTTCACCTTCTCGCTCTCCACGAAAAGCACGTACAAGGAAATGGCGTTCTACACGTACCTTTTATACGCAATGAGGCCATTTCCACCAATTACGCGCTTTGACACTCGGACGTGTATCTCTTCAATTTTTGCACGCGCCATTCTCTACGGCCATGCGCGTGACGTCACAGCTGCGCATGGTGGCCTTTGGGCCAATGAAATCGCATATGCGAGCACACGTGGTAAAACTGCACGTCTGAGTGTCATCGCGTGTAATCGGAGGGAAGTGAGGGTACACGCGATTGGCCTGGGTACGTGTATTACTGGGGGTGCGCAGGAAGTTCCACACGCGATTGGTGGAAATCCATGTGTGCTCTGTCATCACGTGTAATGAGGGAAACACCCGCGCGCCTCACGTCACAGACGCGCTCACGTGCTAAGGGCCTTTGGTCCAAAGAAATCGCATATGCGTGCTGACGTGCATACGCGCTTAGGGCCTTTCCTCGATTTACACGCAGACGTGCAGGATTTTCACGTGCCAAATCACTCCGTATCAAGCTGGCCACGCGTAAGCACACGGAAGACCACGCTCCTGCCCAGAAGGCCGAACTACTGCCCCCCAGAGCCCCGAGCACGCTCCCACCTGCCATCTGCTGCTGCCTGACTGCCTGCTGCCCACGTGCCCTGCCATTTGCTGCCTGCACATCAGCCAGGGGTGCTGTTGCTGTGACCACCCCTGCTGGAACCGAAGACTCCCAACTGGGATTCCATCGCTCCACAGCCCAGCCCCAGGACCCAGTTGCCCACCCACTCCTGCCTCTGGGGTTGTCATGTCGGGGCAAACACCATCTGAGACCACTGACAACCCCCGGCCAGAGAGGCAGAGGGGCACCAGCTTTAGTGCCACCGAAGTTGGTGTCCTGGTGGAGCAAGTCCTGGGGCAGTATGATGCCCTCTTCGGAAGTTCCCGCGCCAACAAGGAAGGACAGACTCGGATCTGGACTGACATTGTGACTGCCATCAACGTGGAGGGGGTGGCCGTCCGCGACTTCCAACATGTCAAGAAGCGCTGGGAGGACTTCAGGTCCAGGACCCTGAACAAGGCCCGGCGCCTCTTGAAGGCAGCGGATGCCAAGGGGCGCCGGGGCCACTTGTCGGAAGAACAGATGAGGGTCCTGGAACGCATATCCCCAGCGCTCCACGTCCAGGTCCTTGAGAGGCTGACCCGTCTGGAGTCGAGCGGTAAGTGTACATGCATCCTGATTGTGAGCTGTGCGTGTGGTGATTTTTCAGTAGTGTGCAGGTTGCACATCTGTTTGTATGGGGTCGAGTTTGGGTGGGGGTGTACAGGGCCGTGGGGCTAACACATGCGAGGGCTGGATTGTGTGAGACATGGATGGTGCTTGTGTGTGTAGGCTTGCATGCCAAATGCAGTTGTGTGGGCACACATGTTTGGATGAATGTGTATGTAAGTAGACATGTCCGTGATGTCACGCATGTATGTTGTTTTCAGCTGCATGTATCAGCACTGTGTACATGTGCATGTGTGTGTATTTGACAAGGGTGCAACAGTGATGCAACATGGATGCATGTGACAGCGGTATGTGGAAGCCTGATGGGCAGATGTGACATGGATGCCCATCTGAACACTGCGACACTTGGCAGAGGTGTACACATGCATGCAAGTGTGGTGGTGTGTGTACATGTGTGGTGCACTTCCTGTGTTGCATGTGATGTCTGGCTAACCTTTGCCTGCTCATGCTGTTGCATGTATGTGGATGGTGCTGGCAGTTGCGATATGGCTGTGGTATGGCTCATGTGTGCGAGTTGAAATGACATGTGTGTTGGGGATTGTGATGACATGTCTGAGGTTTGCCAATGCCACTCATGTACAACTGTCATGTGTGTATGTGTCCATTGTACAGTGCCCTGATGCCTGTGTTTTATTTCTCCCTGTCTGCAGCGTCAACTGATGAAGAGGGCGGAGAAGGTGCTGTGGAGCACAGCGGCGGGGATCCCACCGCCAGCCGGAGACGCAAGGCCCGGCTCCCCTCCCATGTTGTCATCTCGTCGGGGAGTGAGGAGTCCGGTGCCGCGTCCCAGGCCGCAGCTGCCGGGGGGAGGTCCAAGAGGTGGAGGTTGGAGTTGGACTCCTCGGCAGCAGAAGGTGCAGCTGGGACCCCACAGGGCCCAACGGGGGAAGATGGCACGGAGTCATCTAGGTTGGTGGGGGGTTTGGTGGAGGAGGAGGCCGTGCAAGCAACAGAGACGGGGTCTGGAGGTGGGGATCCCACTGGTGCTAGTGGTGCAGTGCAGGACCAGGGACAGGAGGCAGCACAGGCCCAGGCCGCCGCAGAGGTGTCTGTGTGCAATCCTGTCCCTGATCCTGTCCCTGCATCATCTTGCACCAGCAGGGATGCCTACGTCCAGACCTGTTTTCATGCAGGGGATGAGCTCACGACAACTGGCCTTCCTCTGCCTGCGGACGTGGCTATCCTGGTCCGGGTTGAGCCTGTTCTGAGTGGTGTGGCCTTGCGTCAACGGGCCATGTGAGGTGACCTGCAGTCTTTTCATGAGGAGACTGCACGTCATCTCGAATGGCTCGTTGACCACGTCAGCCTGCTGGCACAGGTCACCCAGGCCGGATTCCTCCGTATGATGGGGCTTGCTACGACCCCCTCCTCAACTGAACCCCCTACGCTCCAGTCGTCCTCCGTGCCATCTTCCCACCCATCAGTCACCTGGGTGCCCTGTGGAGCTGCCTCTGACGGTGCGGCCAGGCTGGTGGAGGAGGCATCCCTGCCACAGTCAGGAGTCGGACGTCCAGCAGGGGTGGCCACGTCAACGACTGCACCCCAGCCGGTGGAGGATGTGCAGGCAGCAGGAGGCAGTGCACGGGCAGAGGCACAGCAGCAGCAGCAACGTGGTGGGAGCCATGAAGGCTCGGGGCCTTCAACATCGGAGGGGCAGGCATCGGCCGGAGGGCAGGAGGACCCAGGACAGAGAGTGTCTTCCGTGTGGCAGCGGTTGGGCCACGCCATAGGTGCGGAGCGGCGGCGGGCGGAAGAGGCGCGGCTCACAATGGTCAGGGCGGGCGGGCCGAGTGCCTCGAGGCAATCCGCAGGGGTTTGGAGGTGGACACGTCGACGGCCCTGCGGACCCTCGGGGCCATGGAGGAGGACCGCCTCCGGGACATTGAGCAGGAGTTCGACGATGCCCTGGCCCGGGACATCCACAAGTGAGCCGTCAAACTAGCCCGCTGCCCTTGTACATAGTTATGTAGGTAGTGTTAGGTTTCATTTTTTTTTGGATTTATTTTGGACCTTTCGGACATTGGCCACATTTTTGTATATAGTTTATTTCATTAGTCAGTGTAGTTAGATAGGTTTCCTTTCTTTTGTTGGGATAATGGACCCTGGCTTGTTCGTATGTACATAGTTCACTGTTGGATTGTATTTTTCTTTCACATTTTCACCATGGAGCAATGGCTTTCTATTTTATTTCCCACTGGATTTTGTTTTCTGGACAGTGACTTTGGACACCATTACTTTGGATTTTGATTTTTGGTTTTGCTTTTTTTCACGGACATGCTTCTTTTCATTTTTGTATATTCCCATTTCTGTTTCTTTATTTTTGATTCTATTTATGTTTCCTTAAATACATATTTTTTTATCACACTTCAACGTGTAGTATTATCTCATTGTTTTAATACATGTCATGATATGGCTTTTGAGATTCACTGACACCCATTGGGTGTATGTGAGGGAAATGTGTTTGTTTCGGAACTTGCAATTGGTGTTCTGTCATGTAATTGCCAATTATGAGTGGGTGGATGCAATACTCGGGTGGGTGTTTTGCATTTGGAGGCTGACCATAGGGACCAGGGATCTAGATTGTGATGACATGTTGGCTGGGGAACATGAGTTGGACATGGGTGGGGGCCTGCTGGCAGGTGCCCCACAGTGCTGGGGGGTGGGGGTGCAGGGGTACATGAGTTGGACATGATTGGGGGCCTGCTGGCAGGTGCCCCACAGTGCTGGGGGTGGGGGTGCAGGGGTACATGAGTTGGACATGAGTGGGGGCCTGCTGGCAGGTGCCCCACAGTGCTGGGGGGTGGGGGTGCAGGGGTACATGAGTTGGACATGAGTGGGGGCCTGCTGGCAGGTGCCCCACAGTGCTGGGGGGTGGGGGTGCAGGGGTACATGAGATGGACATGGTGGGGGCCTGCTGGCAGGTGCCCCACAGTGCTGGGGGGTGGGGGTGCAGGGGTACATGAGTTGGACATGAGTGGGGGCCTGCTGGCAGGTGCCCCACAGTTCTGGGGGGGTGGGGGTGCAGGGGTACATGAGTTGGACATGAGTGGGGGCCTGCTGGCAGGTGCCCCACAGTGCTGGGGGGTGGGGGTGCAGGGGTACATGAGTGGGGGCCTGGTGGAGGCTGCCCCTGGTGGCTGTGGGATGGGGGTGGTGTTAGACATGAGTGGGGGCCTGGTGGAGGCTGCCCCTGCACTGCTGGGGGGTGGGGGTGGTGGGAGACATGAGTGGGGGCCTGGTGGAGGCTGCCCCTGCACTCCGGGGGGTGGGGGTAATAGGGGACATGAGTGGGGGCCTGGTGGAGGCTGCCCCTGCACTGCTGGGGGGTGGGGGTGCAGGGGGACATGAGTGGGGGCCTGGTGGAGGCTGCCCCTGCACTGCTGGGGGGTGGGGGTGCAGGGGGACATGAGTGGGGGCCTGGTGGAGGCTGCCCCTGGTGGCTGTGGGATGGGGGTGGTCGTAGACATGAATGGGGGCCTGGTGGAGGCTGCCCCTGCACTGCTGGGGGGTGGGGGTGCAGGGGGACATGAGTGGGGGCCTGGTGGAGGCTGCCCCTGGTGGCTGTGGGATGGGGGTGGTCGTAGACATGAATGGGGGCCTGGTGGAGGCTGCCCCTGCACTGCTGGGGGGTGGGGGTGGTGGGAGACATGAGTGGGGGCCTGGTGGAGGCTGCCCCTGGTGGCTGGGGGGTGGGGGTGGTGGGAGACATGGGTGGGGGCCTGGTGGAGGCTGCCCCTGCACTGCAGGGGGGTGGGGGTCCAGGGGGACATGAGTGGGGGCCTGGTGGAGGCTGCCCCTGCACTGCTGGAGGGTGGGGGAGGTGGGAGACATGGGTGGGGGCCTGGTGGAGGGTGCCCCTGACTGCTGGGGGGTAGGGGGTGGTGGGAGACATGAGTGGAGGCTGCCCCTGGTGGCTGGGGGCTGGGGGTGGTGGGAGACATGAGTGGGGGCCTGGTGGAGGCTGCCCCTGGTGGCTGGGGGGTGGGGGTGGTGGGAGACATGGGTGGGGGCCTGGTGGAGGCTGCCCCTGCACTGCGGGGGGTGGGGGTAATAGGAGACATGAGTGGGGGCTTGGTGGAGGCTGCCCCTGGTGGCTGGGGGGTGGGGGTGGTGGGAGACATGAGTGGGGGCCTGGTGGAGGCTGCCCCTGCACTGCGGGGGGTGGGGGTAATAGGGGACATGAGTAGGGGCCTGGTGGAGGCTGGCCCTGGTGGCTGGGGGGTGGGGGTGGTGGTAGACATGGGTGGGGGCCTGGTGGAGGCTGCCCCTGCACTGCGGGGGGATGGGGGTAATAGGGGACATGAGTGGGGGCTTGGTGGAGGCTGCCCCTGACTGATGGGGGGTAGGGGGTGGTGGGAGACATGAGTGGGGGCCTGGTGGAGGCTGCCCCTGCACTGCTGGGGGGTGGGGGTGCAGAGGGACATGAGTGGGGGCCTGGTGGAGGCTGCCCCTGGTGGCTGTGGGATGGGGATGGTGGTAGACATGAGTAGGGGCCTGGTGGAGGCTGCCCCTTCACTGCTGGGGGGTGGGGGTGGTGGGAGACATGGGTGGGGGCCTGGTGGAGGGTGCCCCTGACTGCTGGCGGTAGGGGATGGTGGGAGACATGAGTGGGGGCCTGGTGGAGGCTGCCCCTGGTGGCTGGCGGGTGGGGGTGGTGGGAGACATGAGTGGGGGCCTGGTGGAGGCTGCCCCTGCACTGCTGGGGGGTGGGGGTGGTGGGAGACATGGGTGGGGGCCTGGTGGAGGGTGCCCCTGGTGGCTGGAGGGTGGGGGTGGTGGGAGACATGCATTGTTGGTCAGTGGTGCAAGGTGACATGTGGGTTGGCTGGGGGGCATGCCCATGGTGGATGGGCTGCCTGCGGGACATGAGCAGGGGTGCAGGGTAGTCCCCCATGGTGTGGGCTGCCTGCAGGGGCCGTGGAGGTTGTAGAGCGAACACCTGGGAGGACCCACACGGCCAATTCACTTGTAGTACTCCCCAGAACCCCTGAAATACACGTACCCTGCTGAAATCGCGTGTGGAACTTCCCGTGCACCCCTGCAATACACGTACCCTGCTGAAATCGCGTGTGGAATTTCCCGCGCACTCCTGGAATACACGTACCCTGCTTGCATGGGGCCAATCGCGTGTGGAACTTCCCGCGCACCCCTGAAATACACGTACCCTGATGGAATTGCGTGTGATACTTCCCGCGCACTCCTGATGCACACGTACACAGGACAATCTCGTGTGGAACTTCCCGCGAACCACTGAAATACACGGTCCCCGCTTGGCGTTTGCTGTTTGCCAGCCCTGTGAACTGGTCCAGGGTTGGCGCAGCCCTTTGCGATTATTTGGGGATTTTGAGGGCTTTTCCTTGCGCAAGGGCGTTCTTGGGGGCGTAACTGGCGCTGCTGCAGGGTCGCTGCGCCCCGCTGCGCCACGGCTGGTTTTGGATGCGAAAATCCATGAATACGCTGTGCGCGGAAATCGATTTTAGCGCACGCAGCTGGCGCAGACATTCGCACGGCATGCTGTGCGCCAGTCGCGTGCGCCACTTTTGTGCGAATTTCTATGAATTACCCTGTTAGTTTGATTGCTAATTCTTTCTCACACAATAATTATGGTATATCAATGACGTCACTCACACATGCGCGTAGTGACGTCACCACCTATTGTGAATATAAGCCATGGCCACTATCCCAAACTGCAGCAGTCGTCCATCGCCAATCCTGGCAACTGGAAGGCTCTACAGTCACCTGGTGAAACTGGCATTCAAAGTAAGTTCTTCACAGACCATTTTCTGTCCTTTTATGCTAGTTTTCTAACTGGCCGGTATTCTAAAAGATACCTTGTAACATTTCAGACTCATTTTGTTGTAAATTGGTGACTTAGCCAGATTCCCTTTCGGGATTGAAGTCAATATCTTATGAAGCTCGATATTTCTTTTGGAGCTACCGAGAGTCCCACAAGCTTTCATGCTGGTAAGATATACCAATAATTACTTACACAATGATACTATCCAGCACTTACCAAGAACATATGGATGTTTTTTAGATAATATCATTCTTGTAAGAAGATAATTTGCCCGAAGACACAAACCTTCAGTTACTTGTGTTTAATATCAAAACCATTCACAATGGAATGTTAGACAGTGTCCTTATTCCAAACACTAAAAACAGGGCTATCTTTATTTTTAAATTATCTGCAAACAAATTAATTCAACAAATTATTGACTACTCTCTGGTTGGTTAACGTATAGGGACATTTTTTATTTGATCAAAATACCTTGCATATGTAAGAACTCAAGTGTTTGACAACACAGTCACGAAAACTTTGAATGTAATGATTAGTCAAAGATTGCAATTATTGACAAATCACTTTGATTACACTGATGTCGTTAAATGTGAGTCTAATTAAGTCAATGTTCTTTAATGTTTTTGTAGAAATAATTGAAAAACTTCTTGCCCCTGATGAAGAGTCAAAACTCGAAACGCGTTGGGCCGTTTGTACAATAAATACTTTGATCTTCTGAAATATGGAACTGTCACTTGAATAACTAATTTATTAATCATATGTCTTTTAACATAAGTACATTTAAGACTCTGAATTGCCATTTGATAAGTGGTTGCAGGCCAGGATAGCTACCCCATCCATTGGTGTGCTTATTTGGGCATTGTATACCTTCCATAACTTATTTGTATGATTCTTTCAGGCTATAGATAGTGTGAAGGGGACGGAGGTTCCCAAATTGGGAACCCTTCTTCTTTTTATTGCTTTTCAACCAAGATGCCAAGGTTGTTTTCATCTCACCTGCACCTTGAAATATCCAAAGTGTTTACTACACTACCAACTCATACTACACTAAATAACTAGGAATCAAGATCTAACTAGGTGTGCTTAGTCTTTTTTATCAATTTTACAGTTGAGACAATGCTCACGAGGGGAGACGGGTTGATCCAACTGTTATTGCCCTCCACCTTCATGGCATTTGGAGTCACCTAGACTACTGTGTGTGGCCCATGGAAATGCTGCACGTTCCAGTGATGCATGAAGGTGCGGATGTAGACTCTGTCCCCAGGGCGAAGCTTTATCTTGTGTTGATCATTGGTAGACTCGCCACTTTCTCCTGTTGTCTGTTGGTGAGAAGATACAACTTGTGATGATATAATCTTAACACTTTTTGTTAATGCTGAAAGGTACTCCTTGAAGTCCTCCCTTAAGACTGCTAAGTGCATCTGATGTCATACGTGTAGGTGCGAGAGGTGTATGTAGCCAATGCTCAGTCATAATTTTGTGAGTCTTTAAATGGTGGTCTTTCCCTGGCTTATTACGTAGGTCAAACAAAGCTAGTGGGAGGCAGATGAGCCATGATTTATTTAACTCTGCACACAATTTGGCTAGCCATTGGCCTGCGGGTGGTACACAGAGCACAACCAATGCTTTATTCCTAGCAGCAAAGTGATTACTGTGAACAAGGGATTAAAGAAGTGGGCTCTGTTGTCGGATTTTAGAACTTCACAAATTCCCACCTTGGAAATACCTCTCTCACCAGAACTCCCGCCGCCTATTTACCATCTCAGTATATGCAGGGACCAACTTCAAGCCACTGGGAAAATGGACAAGCCACCACAATAAGATATCTGTAATTACTGCACTCTTTATCATGTCCAAAAAATTGATAAGGAGCTCCTTGAATGGACCCGAGGGCCTGGACAAGACGTCCTTTGCTTACCTCATGGTAGTTCCAGGATTGAACTCCTTGCACACTACACAATTCCCTTCAAATCTACTTTCCTGTTCTTGTCAGTTAGGGATAAGTCAATCCTCCTGGAGCTCTGCTGCCATTTGTCATTGAGAAGTATGTGATGGGTAATGTAGTTGCTCTAGGGCTAAAAAAAACAGCTGTACAGGCATTACTAGCTTCCCCATCACCTCCTGTCTCCAAAGGCAAATCTGTGGGTGAGAGAACACATCCTCTTTTTTCCAGAGCACCCGGTTTTCTCTAGGGCCTTTCCTTTGTATTTCTATTATTTGGAACACCAGGACTGCGGTCTAGAGGGCTGGTAACTGTACTTGGTATGACATGGTTTCCTTTTTCTGGGATTCTGTGAAAGGAAAATATGCTGCATCTTTCACCGCCTTATCTGCAGCATTATGTCAGAAAGCTATTGGATTAGTGTGGTTAGTGTGGTTAGTGTGGGCAACGCATTTCACTAGACTTATCTCTGTCTATCTCTGTCTCTGTCTAAACTTCAATTAGCCAGAATATCAGCGCAGCATGGTGGCCAGGGGACGCACCAGACCCCCTAAATCCTCTTCTCTGCCATCTTGATAACCCAGAATGTACAGTGGAGGTGACGTATGAGCAGTCGAAAACCCATCACAAAAATCACCTCCCCGCACTCCAGGGCATCCTCTTTCACATTTACCCTCTCTTCCTCGTTTCCCTCATATGTGGTACAATCATGAATAATATCCTTAGGTTGCACTGATGCTTGTGCTGGCATGGTCGTTTGGATCCAAAAGGTCTGTGCAGCCCCAGTTGCTGGGTTCTGTTCAACCGGTGCTGCTGCAATTGCTCAGGACCTGGGACATATGGCAGGGTCGGGTCTGCATCTATTGAGCTCCGATGTTAAAGTACTGTGGCTGTTCACAACAGTATTGTGACACATGCCCCAACCTTCCACACGACGAACACTGAATCCCATAAAATCCTAGATAACTATTTCCTGTTGACTCATTAAAGCAGGGATCCATTCCTCCTAACCCTCTAAATGACCCATTTCCTCGTGGAAATACTCCTATGCCCCTCAGAATCCCTCTCATTTGCCGCAGACCAGGAACATACCCGTCCACCCAACCTTGTGTCATACCCGGTACACTATGTGCTTGTTGTCCCGGTTGCCCCTGCTGTTTCTCCATAAAATTTGTAATTACTGCCCCTTCTAAACAAATCTTTGACAAATTATTTTGGAGAAGCTTAGCCTCTGCTTTTTGAGCCTGCTCTACATTCTCCCTCTCTATTTCCTGTCTTCTCTATCCAGAATTCTCCATGTGTGCCTGAATTTCTGGTCAACTCCAGGCCTACATCCCTAGTACTTTATCTAAATCGTGCTGGACTTCTTTTGGACGTCTCTTCTTCAGCATGTGGTAACAAATTGACACATTCTTGTCCCATTTGTCTCCCGTTTCTGCCCTCCATATCTCCTCAATTAATTGGATGTGTGCGGCAGGATCATCATCCAATTTCATCGTCGAGGTAAAATCAAATGAATATCAGGTGTATTGGGATACATAATCTGCAAGATGCCCCCACACCTGTGCACTAAGGATATTAAAAACTGCTGCATCATGGGTATTTGTATCCAACTGAACTCCAGGATACCCAGACCTCGTCTGAAGGTCGTTTGACCACTCCTCCATTAGGGTTGTGAATAAGCCTGTGGCACTGGGATGTCAGTCAGTGGAAATGGTGTTAAGAGACCAGTGGCAACTCACCAGTAGCACCAGCGGGTTACTGCTGACCTCGTAATGAGGCCCAGTGTCTCACAGATGACAGAAGAGCTTTTATGTAGTACTCTGTGTAGGGTGTCCTGACCCACGTTTAAGCTACCCTGCTACAACATTTGGTGCTGTGGGCTTAGGAAATTCAAGATGGCGGAAAACCCACATGTGCGCCGAAATCCAGGAAAGCTGCGCAGTTGTGCGCACACCAAAATGGTTACCTAACTTGCCACCCACCAGGGTAAAGAAAGGTCTTTGTTAACAAAATCCACTTTTACTGATGTCAAAAAGTTGCTGAAATCGTGACTCATTGGACCACTTTAAAGATTCAACCCTTTTTGTGGGGTTCCACATAACCATCTTACTGTAAGGAGCCCCATCAAAACAATGTTAAGCAAGGATTTACTACCATGTAAGAACCATTCCTGTTTAGAATGCATTAATCCAAGAAAATCCCAAAAATGGGTGCAGTACCAGTACTCACCACTATCCAAAAGCCGGCGTTTTAAAACCCACTGTGTGTTTTTCTGAAGGCAAGCCAAAATGCCTATTTCAAACCTTGCAACATGTGCAAAATATTCACTGAACACCAGCAGACATTTGGCAGAATGGAGTTTTGTGTGCCTACAAAATCTGGGAAATGAAGAGCCCAAAAACAATGCTTATAACAAAAATGCTACGGAGTCAGCAGCTTAAGCCTAACTGCAACTGGATTTAAAACCACCAAAATCGAAAATGTTAAATTAAATGAGTGACCTATGTTTGGTGTCACATGCCTTTGTAACTGTTGAAATGTCATAGTTTTGCACTTAGAATCAGCATTCTAGCTGCATGTGTAAAATTACAAGTTATTTTAAAAGCAACAAAAAGTTAGCTGAAGGTCTGGCTTAAGGAACTTGATTTTGCCTGGCAACTACCCCCATCAGAAAGGAAACTTGAGTCACAGCTGTGTTCCCAGGCCATCTGCCCTTTTGCTGCTCACACAAAGGATATGCCATCTATCTGATAATTGAATTTCCTGTGCTCTGCCAGAGAGTGAACAAAGCCCTCTCCACTCAGGCAAGGGTTTTTATTACAGACGTCGTAAAAAGTGGCTTCCTCCTGGAGAAGCTGGGAGGGGCACTGCCTGTGAGAAGCAAGCTGGCTTGGCAGAAACTGGAAAGACTGGTTTCTGTACCATGTGACCTGAAAAGACACACCCCTGCAGCAAGGATATGGTTTTATAAAAAGGGGGATAATTCATAGTGCGGACATGTGAAAATTTTATAAATGATACCATAATTCTTGTGATTTTTCTGCCCACAGTTTAAGACGTGGTAGGAACCGGTGGTATGTTCAGGGGGGTTTTAGCGGAAAAGTGGATATTACTCTAAATGTGTGCATGTTAAAAATCTGAAACTTCATCAGTTAATGTCCCTACCCCCTGCACACATGTATGTAAAGTTGGGTCCATGTCGGAAATTGAAAAAGCAGTTAAAAAGTCAATTATGTACACTCTTTGAATGCAAGCTCCGAGAATGAGCAGATTTGGACATAGACATGGCTAAATTCAGCCACACCATGTATATGTAATTTCAAACAACTGTGTAACTCTGAAGTATGGATTTTGATCATATATATATTTGGGTGCACAGATGACAAGGGAGGTTGTTTCAAGAGATCATAAAATGACATCAATCTGACTCACAGTTCAGTTTGCCAATCAAGCGGAGGAATGGAAGCCTGACCAATGACGAATGAGAGGGGCAAGTCTAGTGATGCAACACACACACCCATTCTCAAGAAACAGATAAAAGCAGAGAGTCAGGACACATAGGGATTCAATTTCATCTGCCGCTGGAAGCCCTGCCGGAAAAATCCATACTTACCTCCATCAAACTCCAGAAAGCCAAACTAGAGACTTCAATCTATCCAGAGCAGAGACCAGACCAGAGAGAAAGCAGTGCTGTGCCTAGCAGAGACCAGACCAGAGAGAAAGCAGTGCTGTGCCTAGCAGAGACCAGACCAGAGAGAAAGCAGTGCTGTGCCTAGCCGAGACCAGACCAGGCGCTGTGAGCAGAATCCGGAAAGACCTGACCAGACTGAAGATCGTGACCAAGTCGCTTTCCTGTTCAAAATCTCTTGTGAGTACTTAGCAAAACTCAGAACACATCCCTTAGTTTAAATTCATCTAATTCAATCTATTTAACCTAAGTAGAACTGCCTCCTATCTGTCACCTGTCATTTCTAGTAAAATTTGTCATTTTGAAAAAGTGTGCGTTTAAAATTTACAAAACCAAAAACGACCTTTACTAAATTACTCATATCTCCGCAACCGTTTGGGCTAGAGACTTGCAATAACTTTTATTTGGAAGCTGAGATCCCAGGCTTTCCTAGGACCCCAAAACGGTAGAGATAGTCCTTGCGGTTCCTTTGTAATAGCGCTCGGCGCATCCGCGAATTTTGCCGCGATTTGCAATTTCTTCACATGTAAAAAACTGCTGCTGCCTGATTTCATTTGCCAGAAATTCGTTTAACCTGCTAACTATCCCTGCATCATTGCTAGTGTGAGCCTGGACTAATATTAACTAGATACCACTCATCCTGAACCTCTAAAAGGGAATTAAGAGCGTTTCCAGCATATTTCTCATTCATTGCTAGCACCTATCAAAGCATTTGCCTGTGTTTTCAAACTTCTGTTTAAGCTTGCTGGATTGAACTGAATTACAGTTGATTGCATTTCTGAGAACTGTGTGTTTTCCTTCCATTTCCTTGCCTTGCATCAAGGGGGGGAGGGGAGTAGCCAGAGAAAAGTGATTACATTGTTTGGTTGAAATCATATTGCGTATTTTCTGTACTGCATTCATTGAATATTGCATCCACCTGAGCCTACATAAAGCATCCTCTACCACATTATACTTTTGTTCCTATTTACCAGTGTGCTACCTTATCCATTTCATCTCAACTCCTTAGTAATTATAAGAAGTGTGCTAGTGCCAGATTCTCCGTTGTTAATATTTACCATATCAGATTAAGTGTGATATTCAATTATTAATTTATTATAAAGCGTGATATATATATCTATTTTAAATTATCAAATAAACCTTTTAAACTTGCAAAACAGAACTACTTCTTGGCTCAGTGGGGTCAGGGGGATTCCAAGAGAGGGGTGTTATACAAGGGTAGTCCTCCAGAACGCATGAACTGGACCTAAAGATATATCAATAAGGGTTTTCATTCAGTATTCTAGACTAGGCGTTAACTTAGCTGTAGTGCTGAATTGAATCCTCTTACAAAGTGGGGGCTCGAGCCGAGACGTTGGGTTAGATTTACCAGTTGTGCAGCTTAATACAGTGTGCTAACTGACGGGATACATACACCCGGTCGGATCACCACGCTGCATTACGCTGTGAAGCATTCCTCAAAAGGGACACTCCAAGAAAAGTTCTGTTCTGCAAAAATAAAATACTAACTTCTGTAAGTCAGGACAGAGACCAATCTCTAGAATGACGACCTTAGTAGACATGAAAATAGCCAGAGAGCACCTCTTGCATAAGCTATTTGTGAGAGGTGAATGGACCGAACAGGGCCAGGATGTGTGGTTGCAGGCCATCACACAACAGGTCACTGAAACAGGGTCAGATATATATAGAGATCAGGGTCCCTTACATGTGGCCCTGAGTGAACTATATATGGCTCCTAAAGCCAAAGAGGAACACAATAAGATCGCCAGGATAGCAGCATACCTGTACCTATATATGGGAGACATGCAGGATAGATGTGCTGAAAGCCAAAATCTGGCAAATAGGCAACAGATGGCATTACAGAAGGTCCAATCTGATCTGGACTCTTCTGAGCAGAGGCTGCAGAGGAGCCAGGAGTCAGAAAATGACAGCAGACTGTACATTACTAAAATAAAGGAGGATATGGATGTGCTGCAAAAGGAAAAGTCAGAACAGGATACTAGATTTCTGGCCCTGCAGAAGGAGCACCAAGACAGTTTGGACTCCTTACTGCAGAGCCAGAAAAAGCTGGAGCAACAGATCAATTTCAACAGGGCATGCACAGAGCAGGTAGCCACCCTGCAAATCCAACTAGACAGAGAGAAAGAGGAGAGCAATAAACTGATCCTGAAAGACCTGGATACCCAGGCAGAGTTTGATCAGGAGCGCCAGAAAGCGGGTGCCTTCCAAAGGCAAAGGGACGACCTGGCGGCACAAATGCAGGCTCTTAGTCAGGAAAGAGACGCCTTAGGCCAGGAAGTCTGCCATTTAAAAAGGAAAATGGAAGAAAATCACCTGGCCCACCAGGGACTGGGTGACCTCCAAAAAGAAAACCAGAACTTGCTAGAGCACACCAGGAGGGTGGAGGATGCTCTAGCAAGAAAGGAGCAGGCCAATAGGGACACAGCTCAGGAGGTAACCCTCCTGCAGCAAAGACTGGCCCAGTTCTCCAGGACCAACCAGGAAGCACAGAGGGAAAATGAGGCCCTCTGTCAACACAATGATAGGCTCCAACAGCAGGTAGCGATGCAGGAGAGACTGATAGAGTCGAGTAAGGCCTTAACTGAGGAACTGAAGGCACAAATGCAGGCTCTTGCATTGCAACAGGGAGCAGGGGCGGATAGAGATGAGGTTCGCTGGGAAATGGAAACTCCGGAGCATAACCTCAGGAGCCCTAGTACCAGAGGCCCTCATACCTCTCAGTCCCTGGACTCTGCCACCCCCATGTCCCCTGGCACACATGAGCACAGGGCCACAGGGATGGCAGATTACTATCCAGCCAGAAGCATGGGGCTCATAGGCCAGTACCATCCAGGAATGGAGGGGTGGGCATCCGGGTATGGGCACCCAAGTACAATACAGTTCAGTGGGGAACCCCAGGAGAGTAGGCCCATTAAGGGCATCCTGAAAACCTCTGCCCAGTTAGGTCAGTGGAGGGGGTACCCATCAAATCCTGACAGCAAGGAGGAATCTGAAGACTCCTCTGAACTGCGCAGGACACAGGAGACCAGGTCCCCACATTCTGCCAGCCATTCCCAGGCTCGCAGAATCCGGGAAAACCTGGAAGAACAGACGGGAACCTCTGGGAGCAGTGCCTCTGAGTCCGACGAAGAATGGACAAGGGTTACCCGAACCAAAAAGGCCAATAAGGCAAAAAGGGCCTTGCTCAAGGACCCCTTAAAGCAGATTAAGGCGATCAGGAGCGTCATCACGCCTTACCATAAGAACGCTAAGTATTCTGTTTGGGAGCACTTAGAGTTGTTTGAACAAATGATGGAGACTTTCCATTTGAAGGACAGCCAAAGCTGCATTCAATATGTAAAGTGGACCTTCTCCCCGGAATACTCCAGTTTCTTTGCGGGGCTGGAGGACCAAAATCATTTAAGATGGTCCACCTATAAGGCGGCCATCCTGAAACATTTTTCTGTTCACAGAAATCCTCAAGAGGCTCGCAAGGCAGCCTACAATTTGCAATGTGGGGAGGATCAGGCCCCACAAGAATTTGTGCAGGAGTTAAAGCGGGCTTTTGCACAGACCACAAGAAGGGTGCGCACGGATAGCCGTGAATTTATAAACACGTTTTTCCATGCCTTGCCCAAATATATCATGACCCAGCTCGTGAGGGATTTTCACGAGAAAAGATCTTTAGACTGGGTCATTGAACAGGCTACCCGCATCTATGAGGTGCAGAAGCCCATAGAAAATAAAAGCAATGCCCAGAAAAACCCCAAAGCCAACAGCACCCCTGCTGCTGCCAAGGTGGCAGAGGTAAAGGTCACCCCCGTTTTGGATTTGGAGATGGGGGGGCCTAAAAACCTACCTGCACCTAATAATGCTAGGCCCAGAAGGTCCTCGGGCCAGTCGCAGACAGGGAGCCAGGGAGGCAGCCCCACAAATGGGGTCCCTCGCTCTCCTGACTATGTAAGTCCTCGCTACAAAGGTAACAGACCCATCCTGGGTTATGTGTGGACTCCTCCAGCCCAAGGGGGGGGATCCAGCCAAGCACCTAACCCAGGGAACTTCCCTCCAAACTTCCCACAGGAGGGCAGAAATTTACCAAACCCTGGGCAGAACTTTTTCCCCAGATATCCACCCGACTTCCAACCCCAAAATCATCCATCCTTCTTTCCTCAATTCCCTGAGCCCAGACCACTGAATCCGGGAGAGGGGAGGCCAAGGGTGGAGGGGTACCAAAATCTTCCCAACCAGGGGTACTACCAGAGGAGGGACAGCTACCCTTCCCGGGATCAGCCCAGGGGAGAAAACAGGGCCCCGTATCAGCCTGAGCGGGTTTCCCAGTTAGAGCGCCAGGTTCAAAACATGGCGCGGGATATGGGTCATATACTGAGGGCACAGCAGAACCCTCAGATCAGCATGCCGGCGCAGAACGCACCCAACTCTGGACCTGGTGCTCCAGAACAATGACGGGGGCAGCACCCCGATAAATCACCGGTTCCCAGGGAGGAGGCACAAAGGGAAGGGGGGTGTAAAGCCTTGGAGGAAGCTTCCTTCCTCACTTGTAAACAGCCCCTGGAAACCCAGGAACCGGAAACAAAATCTCTTGCCCCTGAAAGTCTGCCTCCTAAGGAGCAGAGGGGGGGTAGGAGAAACAAAAGACCCAAACAGACTCAGTTTGAGGAGGAGGTACAGATCTTCCAATTTGAGGGAGAGGGATCCTCAGAGGATCCTGGGAAAAGGATCTTCTCCTTCAGAGTGGGGGGAACTCCTCCCAAAGAAAAATGGGTCCCTAGGGATGCAAATCCAGACTGGGGAGATGTGGAGACTGAGCTACCGCCGCCCACCATCTCATCCCAGAACCAACAGCAAGAAAATCCCCTGGTTCAAACCCATCCTGGCGACTGCCTCCAAAAAGGGGGGGGCGGCCCAGAAACGGAGCCAGGGGAACCCACAATGGCTCTGATCTCCAGTTGCAAATTTTTTCTTTCAGATTCCCAAGACTCTCCACAGAATTCTGCCCAAATCTCCTCGCTAGCGATGTCCAAAACCAGAAAATTAGCCCACCAGTTGTCCAAAAATGTACATTATCTGTGCCCCCTTGAGGAGAAGGAGGGAAGATATTATGCCCCGGTACAAGTACAGGGGCAGGGTACAATCTCGGCACTGGTGGACACTGGATCTCAAGCTACCCTTCTGTCCAGAAGGGCCTTTGACGAACTGAATGCAGGAAGGGGAGAGAATTACCAAATTCCTCTCACCTCTCTTCCTGGACAACTGCAGAACTTTGACGGGAAGGAAATTCCCGTTGAGGGGACTGCAGACTTGGACATTAAGATTGGGCGACATAAGTTGAAACACCCGGTCATAGTAGTGACCCCAGAGGGCACCCCTTGTTTACTAGGGAATGACCTCCTGAGAAGGTTGTCACCCCTAATAGATTGCGTAAACAAGGTCCTCTGGACCCAGACTAGCCGACCAATAAAATTAAAACAGAGTGTCAACCATGTTAGTTTAAACGGCACATGCCACATGGTTGAACAAAAATCTGACCAAGTAGAATTTCACTTCCAGAACAACCAAATTCCAGACGTGACGGTAATAGCAGTAGGACAACAGACTGGTGATGGGGGGTCCTCTCTATTTCTGAAAATCAACCTTCCTTCCAGTCTAAAGTGGTATTCCACGCTGGAAGGAAACACTCTGAAATTCTATACTAATCCACAATCAGAAACCCCCACTCCTATAGTCCAGAAAGATGTGAAATCAGCTCAAAGCCTGGCTGATATTCAGCAAATTGGAGAGCAGTTGTTCATCCCTGTTCAGTTAAATGATGGGAAGGACTCTGTTCTCGCTCGAGTGTGTGTGAACAACGGTAAGAGCTTCATCAGCGAAGCCATGTTCCGCCAACTCCCAAAAGATCCAGCCATTCCCACCTTCAAACTGATAGACAAATGGGAAATGGACCTGGAAGCACCTGACTCCAAACATCTCCTGCCAAGCAGGTGTATGCTCAAAATCTCCATTGGCAACAAGAGCATAGTCCATAATTGTTGGGTCGTGCGAGACGTCACTGCCGCCTTTTACTTAGGCAGTGACATTCTCAATCGCTTTGCCATTAGTTTGGACCTAATAAACTTCAAAGCTTGGTCCCGATTAGCGGATAATCCCATGGGCTTTGATGATCCAGAAAAAGCATTTAGGTCAGCTCAATTGCTACCTTATGCAGTTGAAATTCAGGTTAAAGAGGAAGTCACCATCCCAGAAAGGACCCGACAATTCTCCCTGGAAGTGAAAGTTAAAAGGGGACAAGAGTTGAAAAACCCTGATGCTTACATACATCTAAATGCTTCTCTCCAACAGCAAGGGTTGGGGGTAAACCCGACTCCATTAGTCAACATAGAACATGACCCCATTCTAATAGAGGTGGATAACAGCGACTTAAAGAGTATTACTCTAGCCGCAGGCACCATTATTGGAATGGCGGTTGATGACCGACATTTCTCCATTGATCTTGTAAATGAACTGTTAGGACCCATCCCCAAGGACTGTTTTGACAGTGACAGTGATGACAACGCAACACCAGACAGGATTTTTACCCGGCATGGGGGGAACTTCCTGGTGTACACTTCCTGCCCCTATGGTAAGGAAGATGTGACCTGTGACTTCAGGAGGGATGAGGTGATTTTCCAGGTCCATGAGGGCTGCCTTTCCCACCTGAAGCCTCCGGTCCAAATCAGCACTCTGACCAGGGACTTCTCCACCCAGCTGGAGGAGGCCGCGGAGATAGCCAAACCAGAAGTCTTTCCAGGCTTCAGGCAGATGGTGGAAGAGAGAGTCAACCTAGCTGATGCCTGTGTGACTCTGGAACAAAAGCAAAAGTTGAAACAAGTTTTCTTGGATTTCCAAGATCTCTTTGCGGTAGACTCATATGACTGTGGTCGCACCGACATCCACACCACAACAATCCCCACGGACCCTGGCATGACTCCAGTGTTTGTGAAGCAATATCGCTTGCCTCTCGCATCAATGGAGTCCCTTACTGAAATAATTAAGAACCTTGAGTCCCGGGGAATAATCCGTCCAGTCCACAGCACCTTCAATAATCCGGTGCTGGGAATATTGAAGCCAAACGGCCAGTGGAGCCTCTGCGGCGACCTCAGGGAGCTCAACAAACGGGTCCATACTTCCCGATGGCCTCTGCCCTACATTGACCAAGGGCTGGCCCAGATCCAGGGGTCACAGGTATTCACTGCAATAGACCTGACCAATGGATACTGGACTGTGCCTGTCAGCAGGGAGGACCAATACAAACTGGCTTTTACCTTTGGGGGCCAGCAGTATACATGGACCCGGACTCCCTTCGGATACCTCAACTCCGGTAATGAGTTCAATATTTTCCTACATAAGGCCATGCCCGATCTGGGTGCGAGGGGTAACCTGGCTTATGTAGATGATGTCCTCATCAAAAGTTCATCTGTGGAGGAACACATAGCAGAGATCCGTTATGTTCTGACACAGTTGAGGGCCGCCGGAGCAAAACTTTCCTTTCAGAAAGCACAGTGGTGTAGAACCCATGTTAATTTCTTGGGGCATGAGATTACTCCTCAGGGTCTCTGTCCCCAGGAAAAGAAAGTGGAAGCACTTCAGAAACTGAAAGACCCCACAACTCTGCGGGAACTAAGGAGCCTCCTTGGACTGACTAATTACAGCAGAAAGTTCATTGAGGGCTACGCAGAGATCACCAGACCCCTGATTCATCTCCTGAAGGGGGGGGTCAAGTGGGAATGGGGTCCAGAACAAGCCGAGGCAGTAAAACAACTCAAAAGAAGCCTCTCACAAGCGCCTTGCCTAGCTTACCCTGTCAGAAACAAGGAGTTCTTCCTGGAGACGGGGTTTTCTAATACGTGCTTGACGGCAGTATTATATCAAAAGCATGACAAGGTCAATAAAGTAATCTCCTATGCGAGCAAAACTTTATCCTCTGTGGAGGAAAAATTCAACGATTGTGAGAAGGCACTCCTGGCAACGGTGTGGGCATTGAAGAATTACCGCCCGTTTATCCAGGGGGAACACATCATAGTGGAGACTCCACACCAGCCTCTGCAATATCTCCAAAGTGACAGAATCCGGGCCGGAAATGTGAGTAATTCCCGAATTACTTCCTGGATTCTGTCAATGCAAGGCTTTCCTGTGGAGGTCAGATATGGCCAAAACAAGAAGAGTCCCCTCGCGCAAGGTCTGGCTGACTTGCATGATTGTGCCAGAGAAAACTGTCTCGAGGACGAAAGTCTAAAAATAAAGGACAACATGGAGGCATACCTTAATTCCCCCCACAAAGTCTTTGAAGAAGACAAGTGTGAGGGAATGCCCACTGTGTATGTGGATGGATGCTCTTACCATGTCGACAACAACGGGGAGAAAGAACTGGTGGCCGGCGTAGGGAATGCATGGGTGAATGAGTCCCCAGAACCCTCCGCTGGATACAAAATTGGTCCCCGAAGTAGTCAGGTGGCAGAATTGATGGCTGTGCATCAGGCCATCCTCACTGCTGTCCAGCATCAACTCCACGAACTGGTCATAATCACAGATTCGGATTATGTACGGAACGGGTTCGTGGAGCACCTGGTTAATTGGAAAACCAGAGGCATGTTATGTGCTAACAACAAACCCTTGAAACATGGGAAGTTGATCCAAAACATTGATGATCTGGTCACATCGAATGGGATGACCATCTACTGGAAAAAGATCAAGGGTCATTCCAAAGTAGAGGGACCAGACAAAACTGGAAACGACTTAGCTGATCAGCTGGCCAAAACCGGCGCCATCCAAGGGGATCTAATTGAGATTGAGTCCCTGTTGGGGGAAATCCAGGTCACTGCCATCACTAGGTCCCAGACAAATGCTCACAACGACCTCTCAATTGCACAATGGAGTAAGGAGACCCCTGATGCTGATTTGATTACTGCTCAGAAGGGGGATCCAATAATTGGTAAATTTTACCAGCACCTTGAGGACCCTGAGAACTTTCCCCTGACGGATACCGATTACATTGGGAAAGAGGACCTAAGAGTGTTGATGAAATGTCCCAAAATGTTCCGGATCCAAGACGGTTTGTTGGTAAGGAAATCCAAAGCTGGCCACGATCAGTGGGTGGTTCCTACCTCATTCCGAAGCCTGATGTTAAGTCACGCCCATGATGCGGCCACTGCCGGTCATAGGGGGTTTCACACAACATTGGAAATTTTAAGAGAGGTTGCATACTGGCCACACATGGGGCAGGACCTCGACCAGTACCTGAAGGGTTGCCTTGTGTGTGCACAATTTCAGCCATCATCCCTCACACACCGGGCGCCTTTACAAAAGAGGGGAATGACACTGCCATGGTCAGATTTACAAATCGACTTTGTAGGCCCTGTGATTCGCTCGGCTAGGGGGAATAAGTACATGTTGACTGTGACATGCTTGTTTACCAAGTGGGTGGAATGTCTCCCAGCCCCAAATTGCAAGGCAGAAACTGCAGCTGCCTTGATGATTAACCACATCTTTTCCCGTTTTGGCCTACCTCAAAGGATTGAGTCAGACAGAGGTAGCCACTTCACCAGTGAAGTAATGACAAAGATGTGGGAGATACTGGGGGTCAAGAGAAAGCTGCATATTGCTTACCGGCCAGCTTCTTCTGGGGCAGTAGAGAGATATAACCGGACAATTGTGAGCATATTAAAGAAGTTTGTGGCAGATTCTGGGCCAAGTTGGGATATCCGATTACCTCTGGTCCTAATGGCCATCAGATCTACCCCTTCATCTGCAACCAAAATGTCACCATTTGAGTTGATGACTGGGCGCAAGATGGTGCTTCCGCAGCATTTGCTCTACAGGACCCAAGAGCAGACACTGATAAATGCCTCCACTACTCATGAGTATGTAGAGAATTTAAGGAAACACCTCCAACATGCTTTTGCTTATGCTCAGCGGAATCTAGAAAGATCGACTGATAGCATGAAGACCCATTATGACCTGAAAACTTCCAGGAAGGAATATCAGGTGGGAGACCGGGTCTATCTATACAACTTCCAAAGGAACCAGGCCAAGCAGCGCAAATTTTTGCCTACATGGAAGGGACCCTTTGAGATCGTCGATAAGATCTCCCCTGTGGCCTACAAGATCCGCATCCCCAAAGGTGGTTCGGCAGAGGGGGAAGACAAGTGGGTCCACATAAACCAGTTGAAATGTTGCCATCCCAGGCACACTCTGCAACAACTGGAGGAATCCTCTGGAATCCTAGCGGGTACTGTATCAGACTAATTCAGTTCCAATCATAAAACCTACCACATCTAGTCTCTAAAATATTGTGATTTACATGAAACTGTCTCTAGTGATGCTGTTTTTTTTTTCAAAATAAGAATGTAATATTTCGTTACGATGAAATGCATATGCTGCCCCACTATCTCAACAGTGGTGGAAAAAAAAAATCGTCTATGAGTAGATATTGCCGCTCTTCCTTTATCATCCTAGGAGAGATGAAACCATGAAGGATGACCAAGAAGGACGATCCGGAGACCGGGAGCAAAGACACAACGGGCCCGGGGTACCGCCCAATCTTCCCATCAGGACCGGCGAGGAGAACTGATCGATCTGACCGGATGGAGAAGAAGATGCTGAACTGTGCCATCTACAGAAGAGGAAGAAGATTATGCGGACAGACCGGTGCGTGGGTCAAAACCCTTGGGCACGCGACTCCCCATCGACCCCAAACTCAAAGTGCAGTCACGTGGGGGGGCTTGTAGGGTGTCCTGACCCACGTTTAAGCTACCCTGCTACAACATTTGGTGCTGTGGGCTTAGGAAATTCAAGATGGCGGAAAACCCACATGTGCGCCGAAATCCAGGAAAGCTGCGCAGTTGTGCGCACACCAAAATGGTTACCTAACTTGCCACCCACCAGGGTAAAGAAAGGTCTTTGTTAACAAAATCCACTTTTACTGATGTCAAAAAGTTGCTGAAATCGTGACTCATTGGACCACTTTAAAGATTCAACCCTTTTTGTGGGGTTCCACATAACCATCTTACTGTAAGGAGCCCCATCAAAACAATGTTAAGCAAGGATTTACTACCATGTAAGAACCATTCCTGTTTAGAATGCATTAATCCAAGAAAATCCCAAAAATGGGTGCAGTACCAGTACTCACCACTATCCAAAAGCCGGCGTTTTAAAACCCACTGTGTGTTTTTCTGAAGGCAAGCCAAAATGCCTATTTCAAACCTTGCAACATGTGCAAAATATTCACTGAACACCAGCAGACATTTGGCAGAATGGAGTTTTGTGTGCCTACAAAATCTGGGAAATGAAGAGCCCAAAAACAATGCTTATAACAAAAATGCTACGGAGTCAGCAGCTTAAGCCTAACTGCAACTGGATTTAAAACCACCAAAATCGAAAATGTTAAATTAAATGAGTGACCTATGTTTGGTGTCACATGCCTTTGTAACTGTTGAAATGTCATAGTTTTGCACTTAGAATCAGCATTCTAGCTGCATGTGTAAAATTACAAGTTATTTTAAAAGCAACAAAAAGTTAGCTGAAGGTCTGGCTTAAGGAACTTGATTTTGCCTGGCAACTACCCCCATCAGAAAGGAAACTTGAGTCACAGCTGTGTTCCCAGGCCATCTGCCCTTTTGCTGCTCACACAAAGGATATGCCATCTATCTGATAATTGAATTTCCTGTGCTCTGCCAGAGAGTGAACAAAGCCCTCTCCACTCAGGCAAGGGTTTTTATTACAGACGTCGTAAAAAGTGGCTTCCTCCTGGAGAAGCTGGGAGGGGCACTGCCTGTGAGAAGCAAGCTGGCTTGGCAGAAACTGGAAAGACTGGTTTCTGTACCATGTGACCTGAAAAGACACACCCCTGCAGCAAGGATATGGTTTTATAAAAAGGGGGATAATTCATAGTGCGGACATGTGAAAATTTTATAAATGATACCATAATTCTTGTGATTTTTCTGCCCACAGTTTAAGACGTGGTAGGAACCGGTGGTATGTTCAGGGGGGTTTTAGCGGAAAAGTGGATATTACTCTAAATGTGTGCATGTTAAAAATCTGAAACTTCATCAGTTAATGTCCCTACCCCCTGCACACATGTATGTAAAGTCGGGTCCATGTCGGAAATTGAAAAAGCAGTTAAAAAGTCAATTATGTACACTCTTTGAATGCAAGCTCCGAGAATGAGCAGATTTGGACATAGACATGGCTAAATTCAGCCACACCATGTATATGTAATTTCAAACAACTGTGTAACTCTGAAGTATGGATTTTGATCATATATATATTTGGGTGCACAGATGACAAGGGAGGTTGTTTCAAGAGATCATAAAATGACATCAATCTGACTCACAGTTCAGTTTGCCAATCAAGCGGAGGAATGGAAGCCTGACCAATGACGAATGAGAGGGGCAAGTCTAGTGATGCAACACACACACCCATTCTCAAGAAACAGATAAAAGCAGAGAGTCAGGACACATAGGGATTCAATTTCATCTGCCGCTGGAAGCCCTGCCGGAAAAATCCATACTTACCTCCATCAAACTCCAGAAAGCCAAACTAGAGACTTCAATCTATCCAGAGCAGAGACCAGACCAGAGAGAAAGCAGTGCTGTGCCTAGCAGAGACCAGACCAGAGAGAAAGCAGTGCTGTGCCTAGCAGAGACCAGACCAGAGAGAAAGCAGTGCTGTGCCTAGCCGAGACCAGACCAGGCGCTGTGAGCAGAATCCGGAAAGACCTGACCAGACTGAAGATCGTGACCAAGTCGCTTTCCTGTTCAAAATCTCTTGTGAGTACTTAGCAAAACTCAGAACACATCCCTTAGTTTAAATTCATCTAATTCAATCTATTTAACCTAAGTAGAACTGCCTCCTATCTGTCACCTGTCATTTCTAGTAAAATTTGTCATTTTGAAAAAGTGTGCGTTTAAAATTTACAAAACCAAAAACGACCTTTACTAAATTACTCATATCTCCGCAACCGTTTGGGCTAGAGACTTGCAATAACTTTTATTTGGAAGCTGAGATCCCAGGCTTTCCTAGGACCCCAAAACGGTAGAGATAGTCCTTGCGGTTCCTTTGTAATAGCGCTCGGCGCATCCGCGAATTTTGCCGCGATTTGCAATTTCTTCACATGTAAAAAACTGCTGCTGCCTGATTTCATTTGCCAGAAATTCGTTTAACCTGCTAACTATCCCTGCATCATTGCTAGTGTGAGCCTGGACTAATATTAACTAGATACCACTCATCCTGAACCTCTAAAAGGGAATTAAGAGCGTTTCCAGCATATTTCTCATTCATTGCTAGCACCTATCAAAGCATTTGCCTGTGTTTTCAAACTTCTGTTTAAGCTTGCTGGATTGAACTGAATTACAGTTGATTGCATTTCTGAGAACTGTGTGTTTTCCTTCCATTTCCTTGCCTTGCATCAAGGGGGGGAGGGGAGTAGCCAGAGAAAAGTGATTACATTGTTTGGTTGAAATCATATTGCGTATTTTCTGTACTGCATTCATTGAATATTGCATCCACCTGAGCCTACATAAAGCATCCTCTACCACATTATACTTTTGTTCCTATTTACCAGTGTGCTACCTTATCCATTTCATCTCAACTCCTTAGTAATTATAAGAAGTGTGCTAGTGCCAGATTCTCCGTTGTTAATATTTACCATATCAGATTAAGTGTGATATTCAATTATTAATTTATTATAAAGCGTGATATATATATCTATTTTAAATTATCAAATAAACCTTTTAAACTTGCAAAACATAACTACTTCTTGGCTCAGTGGGGTCAGGGGGATTCCAAGAGAGGGGTGTTATACAAGGGTAGTCATCCAGAACGCATGAACTGGACCTAAAGATATATCAATAAGGGTTTTCATTCAGTATTCTAGACTAGGCGTTAACTTAGCTGTAGTGCTGAATTGAATCCTCTTACATCTGACAGCACAAGGACCAAAGAGGGGCCAGAGTTAACTATAGAGAATCCAGAAGATAGGCGATCAAGAAAGTAGAGTACACATTTCAGAGGAGGTCTAAGTTGAAGTCTGAGAGTTGGAAGGAGAAGAGATAAAAATAGCCTAGGACAGAGTAGATTTGGGAAAAGTAGTTTGAACAGATTTAACTTTATCACTGAAAAAAGCAGTCATTCAAGACATCAATGGAATGTGTACCAGCAGTACCATTGTGAAAAGCTTTTATGAACATTAGGAGTGGATTCAATACAAATGGGATGGAATAGTTATTGGGATTAGCTATTATAGAGATTGCTGGTTATAATACGTGAATGATAGAGATAGAGAATTCTTGATGAGTCTCCATAGCAGCAGCACCAATAGGGCTCAGCTGTGTTGGTAGTAGCTTTTAAAATAGTTTGCTTGGGGTAAAGTATTTATGACAACTCGGGTGGGAGTGATGGAAGAAGATCTTAACACAAACAGAAATGCCAAGTGCTTCTGTTGTGTACAGGAGGCCTACAGAGCCCTGCCAAAGCAAATGGGTGTCCAAATAAGGGCAGATTATTATTTAAAGCCAGCAATGATACCTTCCCAGCAATGGTCGTAATACTTATGTTAATGTGCATCTGATACCAGTAGACTATGGGGCTTGGATGGTTCATTGCAAATAAGAACCGTAAAAGGGGGTTACCAATGCACCTGTCACTGCTGCGATGCAGAATGCATCACCCTACTCAGTAATCAGCATTGGGTTAATGCGTGTGGTCGCTAAGCAATGCCACCAGAAGTAACCTATCTCCTTTTAAGTAATCCTGCAGCCCGCTGGAATGCCCTTCATGAAGACTGTGGCCAATTTCTAGTGATGGTTCCTCATCAGGAGCACTAGTGCTCGACGACTGAGATAAGATAAACTTGACTTTTGGAGAATGAGAAGAGCATGATCTGTAATTTAGGATCCCTCAATAAGCCTCCATTATGATAATGGGGTTCCTGTCTTCTTTGGGCTTCCTTCATCCAGCTGTAATGGTCTATGCACCTGATAGGTGGTCCTGGAAGATTGGATCAAATGAGTCAAGAGAGAAAAACACTTATTTTCAAGAATTATTTTCGTTGCCACTGAGAGCCAAATCCTGTATAGACCCAGAAAATATAAACAATTAAAGTCAATGGATTTATAAGTCGTTAATGGCAGTGCAAAGTATACAAACTGTATACCCGCAATTAGTGAGATTCATGTAATATAGCGTAAAGTAGCCTTTTATAACCCATATCTACCATTTTTGTGAACGTGTTGCATGTAACAGAGAGCTTGCTGTTCATCTTTGTAGTTTTGCATTATTTTTAAGCCTCGCATAATGGTGTCCTTCATGAAAGATGCACATTATTTTACTGTTGTTAATCACTTCATGTGAAAAAAAGTGTCGGCACAATTTACATGTCTGAAAAATGCACACTTGGGATGGCTAATGCTAGAAATGTTAAAGCTAATTGTAACCCAGCTTTACAATCAAGGTTTTCAAATGCAGTGTGTATTGTTTAGCAGTTCGTAGCAAGTTGGAATATGCCAGTTTTCCTTTCACTTTCACCCTAACCTCTCTCATCTGCTTCATCCAATAAAAGCAGCAACAGCTGGGATAATGAGGGCAAAGCATGGAACTCAGGGCAAGAAAGAAGGTCATGTCTCTGCTCTTCTTGCACTATTTTCCTACACTTTTACTTTGAAGCATGATTTACACATCTTCCTGACACAGAGCCTGATTCAGTAACGTTGTAGAGGAGCCATTGACACCTCTTGTTTATCCGGCTCCTGCAGATTTAAGAAGGATGTAGTGACTTGGAATGATCTAATGGAGTTTATCTAGTGCTAACGGTACTAAATTAGTGCTGAATTGTCAGATGTGTGTGTGAGTGTGTGTGTGTGTGTGTGTGTGTGCGCTATAAGATATCATTTTAATGAATGTCATCATACTAAGGGCCTGATTCACAGAACGTTTTCCTATAACATTGCGTCATTATAAAACACTTCCATGAATCAGGCCCTTAGGTCAGGTGGACATCTTGATCTAATGCCCCATTAGTTATGCAGTCCCACCCCACAATTCTGGGCATGAAGCAGTTTGATCAAAGCAGTTTGATCAAAACTCAATTTTTTGTTTCAATAAATCAGAGGTGAAATCACCAGACTATTACAAATCTATAACACAATCACAAACAGCTGGTCTACAAAAACAAAAATGACTTTCTGGCATTATCTCACTATTTCAAGCACACAAAAACCCATTTCCATAATCAATTACGTATACATATTGGGGTCTGAATAACAAATACCTTCTGATTGTAACTTTGACCGGCAATTGGGTTCACATGTGCTATATAGCAATTAATATGGCAGATGAGTCAATAATAGTAACAGGATTCTTCAACACATAATAACTTTTGCTTATATACTAGCATTGTTAAAATGCATGTACAGATGCACAGTACATTTGTTTTCCCCAATATTACCAACAAATGATGTCATCAGTAGGGAACTATTGTTTGGCCCCCTTTTCCCAAGTACACATAGTGCTGAGGTTGGCTAATATGTATGTGTCATTTAAGATAAGCTCATACTGAATCACATGAGGCACCTAGAGGTTTCAGGTTATGGAATACAAATTACCTCTTTAAACTTGCTCTCATCTCCCAGTCCTTGTTTAATTGCTATGACCTGTACAGAATACACATTATCAGACATATCTTCATTAGGCTTGGGTATAGAAGTCTTCGTATCACAGTATAAGTTAATGAGATTATGATTTTTAAAAAGCAGCTTGCAGAATGCACTGATGTGCTATTTGTATCATTGTGCACACAACTAAAAAAAAAAAAATTTTTAAATTGGATTACATTGATGTGTCACTTAATTTTATAGGCAGCAAAGATTATACTATTTATTGCTCATTTAAACCAATATATTTTTAAAGCACCCTCCCAAACCACCCGCCTTGCCAAGCCATAAAAAGAAAAAGACAAAAACAAAACCTGTCTAGAGAACAAATATCATCTCATTTAGGAAATTATCACCATCACTTTTGAGAAAATACTTCCAATGTAAAGAGCAACCTGGGCCCTTTGAATAGTAAATCTCCCAGTTAGCAGGGCCAATCATGGTCTACTTCCATGAAGCCAGCACTGCCTCAGATTCCCCCTTTGCAGGTTTCTCTGTTGGCAGACCACATCCCCATGGACACAATTCTTTCTTTCTGTAGTCCTTAGGCTGGTCTTTCTCTGAGACATCCATCCATAATCGTAATCCCAGGTACTGTTCTTTTCTGCCGCTGTTCCAATGTCAGCATGTTTTCCTCTGTTGCCACACTATTTTTAAAGTGTCCAAAATTCCCATGCTCATGTCATAATTATGTCACAATAAGTGATGATTCCATTGGCCTGACTAATAGTCACACACACTTGTATTGAATACAAACCCACAATCATGTGTGTTCATATTTCTATATTTGTGATCAGAATAAGGTGGGGATGTGGGAATTAGATACTCCTCCTAATACCTTTGACAGCAAATGTGTTGTTGTTCCATAATTCACAGCAGCAACATGCTAATTTAATGAAAACATGATCATTATATTAATTCTGTGCTGACATACATCTAGACATGCAAGATAACTATTTGGCAATTTGCTTCAGAAAGTTATGAATTATTCTCATTATAATAATTTCAAATTAAAGGGACGGCTCTCATGTTTGAAACACACCCATTCTTATGTTTCTAACACTTATAGTTCCAGACTAATGATAAATGTAAAATAACATGTCCTAGGCAAATGTACATGTTGGACATGCCCTTTAATTCACCTGGAGTCTTGTTGTCAACATATGATTTATGTAAACAGCTGTTTAAGAGGTCTGGATTAATGATTGATCAGGTATTTTTTACTGGACCCATTGTTCTGCTTGCATTAGTCCCATCATATGGTAGATTTTTATGAGAGACTTTGGTCAAAAGTTGCCAGCTAATGGATGAATGTGCCTTTGATGCCGGTTTGTAAATCCAACCATCTGATCACTCTAGATATTAATCTTCTATGACAATGAAAAATTCTATTTTCTAGGTATGTCAATTTGTTGATGTTTGGAAGACTCTCAATGGAATGAGTGCCAGCTTGCTCAGAGTTCAAACTACAGTCAACTTGAAGTCAGTCCAATATCAGACTGAAATGCATAAATGCAAACATGCATTTCTCAATGCCATGTGAGATAACCATCTGTAACTTACACATTTACCATAATGTATTCCCTGTTAAAAATATTTCAAATAAAAACCCTGGTATAATTATCATAGGTCCCCAAATGCATTTATAAAATGTCACTGCTACTTTATTTTATACATATTCGACCACTCTGGTGGTGGTAGTGCACGGTATAAATATCCTTTAACATTAACATGGAAAAAATCACATTTTGGCTTTTTTTTCAGATACAATAGGATTACCTCACTATTGTCTGTAGCACATGCCATGCTCCATGATTCATAGGGACGAAAGCAGTGACTGATAACGCTGTTACTGAGTAAAGCAATGCATTATTTTGGTGCCTCTGGCTTTACATTCTGTTAAGATATGCCCAAAGGTATCAAAAAAGAGAAAAACTCAATAACAAAGTAACTCCAAGTGCCGGGAAAACCCAGCTTTATTCAAGTACAATTGGCCGCTGGCAGAGCATGTAAATGACAATCTCAAAATGGTTTAAGGAACAACAAGGTTTTGAATAAGAAAAACATCATGGCTGTTATTGTTAGTAATTATCATAAAAACCTCTGCTCTATTATTCATTTGGTTAGTGGTATATAAGACATATAGTTATCTGTAAGTGAACCTTCCACTATTGGTTATTTCACAACTAATAACTCCTCTTAGGTTCATTATTCTAAACATGATACATTTCATTCTAACTTTCGTTGGAATTCCACTAAAGTAGTTGATAAGTTGGGGAAGGGTCTGATTGGTCAATTATTCATTCATCGGGAATTGGGCTCTTTTATGTGGTGCCAAGATACGTGCGTGCAAGGAGAGAGGGGTGAACCACTATGATGCAGTTTAAAGAAGTTACTCCCTTCTCATTCCGAGGCTTCAGGTCTCATCTGTCAGTCTGTTCATGGCCTTTGCATGTCATCTTGACATCTGATGTACTAAGGAAGTGGCAGGTGCACTATCTAATTGGGCCTGGAATAAATGACAGTTGTTTTGATCACCTGGTAAAGGGCTAATGGTCAGAGCTCATTTTCATATATGTATTGGATTTTCTACTGTCCTAATGTGTGTGTCCTTTCCTTCAGTTGGGGTATTTGGGGTGCTGTGTATTCATTCATTATGAGATCATTCGGCACTGAAGCTACTTCCACCTGGTATTCAAAGATGTGTCTGTTTTCTCACTGTTGCCAACAAAAATAATAATTGTACGCTGTGCCCTGGAAAATGTTATCTGATGTGGTTTCAGCTACTAAGCAGATCTCCCCGCACCACACTGACCTTGGTGCTTGGGCTGCTATCTGCGCATTATGAGGGCTGGAACCTTTTGTTAAGTAATTTTATGTCAGGATGCAATGTTTCAGAATTGAGGCCTTGCAGGTGTTGGTCTAAGTAATGGCAGTGGTTCTGGTCTTTCTCCGCCATGTTACTGTCCTTTGTGTCTTGCATTCCACCATTCATTATTCCATGCCTATGTATGCTGCAACCTCTCCCTACTTGTCCATTTCTATACTTGTGTTACCCTGTCTCACTATTCAGCAACCTTTTATACTTTAAATACAAACAACATGTTGCCCTACTTGTGTCACACAACATATTCTTCTCTTAATGACAGCTGCGTGACCATTAGTGTTTTATTGACTGTTTATAGACCAGTTCTCAGAGCTTGTAATTTCGTTCATACTCAGGAATGTGTGGGGCCATGACCAGACCTGGTGCAGCTCTCATCTCCACCATAACAATTGAGACAGTCTACATGTCTTGTGTTAGGTGCTGTTCACCTAATAAGTTGGTTGGCTTGCACAATATTTCTCAAAACATTTGAATCGTATGTGTCACACTAGGAGAAGCAGTGTAACTTTTAAGCACCTTTCATTTTGACTTAAGACAGTCTTCATTTGCATTTCATTCTCCCTACAATGTTTGTGTGAAAATAGACTTGTGTATCTCATCTAGTGTGTGTGTGTGTGTGTGTGTTGATGATAAATGTGCTTTTCCAACTTGTTTTTTTTAAGTAAAACCAAGTGAATGAATTCATTTGATGGTTACTGCAGTAGATTTTACATATTTTGATCAAAATGCTGATGCAATCGAGTCAATTACATAGATTCCTTTATTGTAGATGTATTTACTGTGGATTTATAAAGTGCCAACTGCAGTTCTCAGAGTGTTTTGTTATGTCCCAAGCAAAACATGTGGGGTGAAACAAAAAATGGCTTTCAGGGGACAGGTAATCTCAGTTCTTGGAGCATTCAGACTTAGAGGAAAAGACAAGCTGGGTTAAAGCTGAGTCCAGAGAGTATCATATGTTCTGTGAGGCAAGCCGTTAGCATGGCTTTAACAGCAAGAATCGAGGCAGAGTTGAAGGAAGGATGAAGTAATTCAAGTCCCAATTAAAGTCAGAATTTTCAGAACAGCAGGTGGAAGCAGTGCCCACGCTCCAGTACTACCAGGGTGAATATAGGTCACCTGTACCATGGAGCCCAATTATGCCTTGGTGTGGGCCTGCTTGAAGAGGTGGGTCTTAAGCAGTTTTATGAGCTTAGGGACGCTAACTACTTCTTTAATGAATGACTGGCAGAAAGGTGGTCCCCCTTGAGTCCCACCTTCATTTTCCTAAAGGCAGTGTTGCATAGGTTGTTTTCTGAAGTAGGTCCCTGAGGCCTCATCACATCTGCCATGTGTTGCATGTTAAGGCCAGGTGGATGTGTTTATAAATATGGGGTATTGACAAGATTTAGAGAATTTTTTGATATGTCTCTTGACGAATAAGTTGCAGTTAATCAAACCACCAAGGTTCTTGATTTCAGTCACTAACACTGGTGGAGGCCCCGCTGAGAAAGCACACATGAAGGAAATGTGCACATGGCTTTTGGGCTCTAAGTAAATTAATTTCAATCCACATTGGTGGCATAGCTGCATACACGATTGAAAATTATTCAATCCTGCAAAGCTACCAGTCAGGATGAGATAGTCTTGGAGATGTCAGTCTGATTGCGAAGCCTGAATGCAATTTGCACGTAATCAATGTATATCAATATCAGTGTATGTAAGAGTGTGGAGAAGGATTCTAGACTATCTGTTGGGGGATTCATGTAGCAACTGAGAAGCCACAGGGATAGAACTGAGCTTTGAGGGACTCTTGATCTAAAGCTAAAAGGTGATGCAAAAAGTAGTAAACAAACCTCCAATCATTGGTTAGGATTTATGCCTGTGATGGAACCCATTTTAGTAAAACAAAATTACAAAGTGTGTTGTTGTTATGTACTGGTTTGATTTTGATAACCACTGATGTAATGCATGTCATACAAACAAGAGAAGATGTTCAAAGTTGAGTTCATGCCCACATCAGAAGCAGAATATAGAAGAGATCTTGGTGCTTTTAAAAATGTGTTTGATACTTAGACAGAGCCATTAGGGTTGGGTACATATAAAGGGCTCCAATGGAACACAGATCATGGAACTGTAAATGGTGCGTAGGGTAATAAAGAGTAGTAATAGTGAAGAGAAGAATGTATTTATTTACATACAAGGAGGAACAATGGTCTTTTGGTCACAAGAAATCAGATTTTGTGGGAAGCATTGCGATTCTTACAATGAGATGAGTGTGAGTGACATTCTGACTAGGTTGGGGAGGGGGGTAAATGGAACAGTCACTAGGGACAATACATGGGTGGACATACATAGATTAAAGGCAACAAACATTATACATTTGTAAGTGATGATAGGCGGTATGGCCAGCTATGGTAGGCATGTGACCATAATGGATGGAGTACTATAATGGAGACAGAGATAGTAAGGGACGGAAGCAGCTTAGCAGGGAGTGACAAAAGTTAGCTAGAAGCCAGATGAGAGGTAGGTTACGAGGGTAATTCGAAGGCGAGGATGTAGGCTTTTATTTTGGTTGTTAAGAAATCCATATAGCCTGTTTCTCGGATGTCCGGTGGAAGAGAATTCCATGGAAGTGGAGCAAGAAGAGAGAAAGAGCAGAAGAAAGTGAAAGCACAATGAAGACAAGGTGCCACAAGGATAGTCATGGAGGCAGAGCAGAGAGAGAAGGCATGTAGAGTTGGACAGATGAGGATAAATATGGTGGTGCCTAACAATGGATAGATTTGTGAACCATGGGAAGAATTTTAATCTGGCCCTCATTTGCATCGTCAGCCATGCAACGTGGTGACGGTACGAGGAAGTAGGTGTAAAGTGAGGGAGTTCAAAGAGAGTCCTGATAGAAGTTAATCGTCTTGTTGAGGAGACAGAAAGCATAGTTGCGGAGACCAAAGAGGAAGCTGGCACAGTAGTCCACTTTACAGAAGACAAGAGTCGTTTAGCGATGCTTGGTGATGTTGAAAAGAAGGAGGTGCCTGATTTTCCAAATTTTTAGCAGGTTGATGTGAGTTGCCATTGCAGATTTGGAGATGAAAGTAGAGGAGGTGGGAGAAGGGACATAGATAGCACCAAGTTTTCTTGCTGAAGAAGAGTAGGGGAGTGTGTCAGGTAGGAACTGGATAGGCATGGCAGTGGCAAGACAGCATACATTGTATTAGTTGAAGAGTGGAGGAACAAACATGGTCTGATGCATTTTTTCTGCAATTACAGTGCGTGGAACATTTACCGCCAGTGGAACTACAGCGAGAAAAGTGTCGTGAAAAGTGGCTGATTCACCTCCAGCTTGTTGCTGGAGGCAAATCTTTCAGTTTGCTTCACAAAATCGAGAGCTCTACCATGCAGTAAAACCACTGGTGGCAAATCTACCAAACATTCCCCGGAAGTCCTAGGCACTCCAAAAAGTGAGAATAGGACTGTTCTACAATCACTTGTAACCCTCTGATGACCCACAAGACCAAGTGGCGGTAACACCAAATTACCTCCAAACTCGGAATGATGCCCAATGAGATAATTGTTAATCTCTGCCTGTCTCTGAAGGAGGTTAAATATCCTGAAATACAATAAAATACAATTGAAGAAAAGGGTAAACCATCCAAGAAAACAGATAAGTTATTATGCAACCCTTGAAACCCTGGCAACACCTTAGAAATGTTAAGCACAAATCGCAGGGCATTCATGACATTTCACGTTCCAGTTTATTCAGCAAATATCCCTTGAAACTGCATATTGTGCATTGTTCTAGCGTATTCTGTGTTTCAGGAGAACACAACTCACTTGGCAATAACACAAATAAATTACCGAGAATTAACACATTTTTCAAAAAATGTCTAACGCTTCAGAATTCCTCACTGCCCATAAATGTTTGGTTGAGGCACATATGTCCTGAAGGTAGTAGGATTGATTCCTTAGTCATATGTGTCATCTTTGGTGTGACTACCCGGCTTTGGATTGGCAAATGAACCTAGTAATTGCTGCTATCATTTGAAGTCTACATCTCAGGAAATGCAGGCGGGTATGGCTTTCTTTGTTGGTAGATGTTGTGATCTGGTTTCATGAAGTTATGGAGACTTGAAAGAGCGATATCATGAGTGTGGGAAAATGAGCGAGCCTGCGGAAAATAGCCCTCTCTAAATTTCCTGGGTTAACAAATTGTACAGACCCTGTCATGTTTCTAGGCTCCCATAGTGGTTCTTCTATGGCAAAACAACATTGAGCAAATTTTTGAACACATTTGTTTACACATACATATTTCACATTGGTGCAGTTCTCACCTTTCCCTATCCTGTGACCTTTGTAAGCCTAGATATGTAGGGTGGTCTCATGAAATTATATGAGATTCCTCTCCTTTATTTTCCTCCTAAACTAATCCCAGAGAATATACACTGCATGTCTTGCAATTGGTTATTAGGCTAACTTCCTAATCTAGAGGTTCAGAGCTTGTATGCAGACGGAGGTGCAGTGTAAAGCAGAAAGGATGAAAAGGAACACTGGTGTAAAAGTAAGAGTCATTTATATAATTTAGGGCCGTTTCCATCCATCAAAGTCTGTCTATCTCTGCGTGGGGTGATCGGGAAGTCCAACACAATGTAATAACTTGTGGATTTTAATGCTGCAGATTTTCACTCTAGTGACCCATAGCATGAACAAGAGAGATATCAAAACAGAGTCAATATATACTTGTAAAATTCACGACGTAGAGTAATAGTTGGATAGTGGCATCACACAGCAACGCATTTATTTGGGCACATGTGGTTTTCTGGCTATTTCAGAGGTCATTTGAAAGAAAGGGTAATAAGAGAAGGAGTAGAAGAACTGGTTATTGCTGAGGAATCTAAAAAAAGGTCCCTTCTTTGAGTCTCTCTTGTTGTGAGTTTGTGCTTACATAGGGGAAATATGACTGTCCCAAGATATAAATAATAGGACTGCTACTTCTGGTGTAAGCCCACTAGAGCCAGACATATCTTATCGATCATGCACATTCGAGAAATGCTCCTAGCGCAAGGCCGCCCACAACAGAACTAGAAAACAATCTAGCATGGGCCATGTTTTAAATAGTATTTTATTTATTTGTAGTGTGTGCTCTGCCCATCCTAGGAATATTATTTATTTATCAGGCCTGTTTAGCTTGAATCATTCGAAAATGCAGGTGTGACTCGGAACACCATGGTGGTGATTGTAAAACCCTTAGACTTACTAACCTCACGTTACTTGAGGTCTCCATACTAAGGGAGTTGATTAGAAGCCTAATCAAATGTATGCTCCCCATAGTAGATGAGTATGGGTGTTGGATGGTGACTCTTGTTTTGGGCAACACTTATTCTAAGGGCCTACTCACAGAAACCTTGCATTAGTGCACGAGCACAGTTGATAAAACATAATTTCAATGCCCTTTTGCACCAGGGCAATTATTGCCTTAGTGGTAATAGGAAATTGTGTTAGCACTAGGAAAAACATTGCCCTTGGCAAAAATACATTGAACGAATAATTGCTAATACTGGGAAAAAGTGCACTTACACTGGTCCAATGTTTCTGTAATGAGGCTCCTGGTGAGCTACTCCTCGTTCGTTCATGCATTGTGCATTTTGTTTGTAAGAATGAATCACTCTTTTTTTAGTGGAACATGTTTTGTCGAGAGACCAGCCTAGGAGTAACCACCTCAGTCAGGCTTCTTGAGGGGAGTACTGTTTGATGGAGTGTGAGGGATTCTGTGCGAGGTAGCTTCTATGTCTAGCTTTGCCCAGTTGTTGAAACAAGTATGGAGATCATGATTTTGGGTTGACAGTATGCTTCTCCTAAGAGGGTTGCATGTCTGTTGGTGCCCAGGAGCAGGGAAATTCTGTGGTAAACGTACAAACACTCATGAAATTTAATTTTTGAGAAGAATCCCTGGTCGATTTATAACTGTAACTCACCTGTGGAGCCACATTGGTGGGGCAGAAACCCCAGGCTTATCATTTCTGGAGCGCCAAATGTCCTGATCTTGGAGCCGGCCCTGTGGTAAGTAGACCTGCAGGAAATAATATCTCTGATAACAGTGCTCATTGCATAGAAGGGCTCTTCGCCATTCTAGGTGGGCCACAGAGATGTGCACTGGGAACAGGGTATCTTTTGGGCACCCAAAACCTAAGAAACGTAGGGTTTCTCAGAGGCACATTTTAAGATATATCAGTGTTTTTTTAAATGTTGTCCCCCTTTGCCACCTCGCGCAACCCCCAGCCTCTTCCTCGCTCTCTGTGTGTTTTCCTCCTTCCACCAACCTCCCGTCTCTTCCCCCTACCCTGATTGGGCAGCCGTATCTGAGATACATCAAGAGGTGTTTGACTGCTTTCCAGGGTCCCACCGCGCCATTTTGAATACAGGCTCTTTTTAGTTCCCCTTTTCAGCAAATAACCCTATTTACCTCTTTGCATCAAAAGCTTTCTCAACACTATCACACATGTCTGCATTAGGCTATGATGCAGGGCCCTCAAACCACAGCCCACTGTGCACTATATCTGTGAAAACGAGTAGGGTACTTTTTAAATATCACTTATAAAATGCTACATTTTCAGTGCTGGGAAGTGTTCACTGGGCACACAGCACAGTAAAGAAAAATGTGTATTTATTTTAAGGTATTCTCCCTCAACTTCAAGTATAATGAAAACAATATTTAACTACCACTATCAAACTGTCATATCCTATTCTCTTTCTATGAATAATATTCTGTCAACTTCTCTTATTTTTTTAAAACCAAGTAAAAGCTGGTCCCCTTACTTTATGTGGGGTATGGCACCACAAAACAGCAGATACTTAACAACAGTATGTTTACTCAGTTAAACTTGGCCTGACTGTGGCAATCTCATGTAATATAATATACATATTCAGTCACACTGCTCATTGATTCATAATATTTCTAACAATTGTAATCATAAATAATACCAGGCAACTTCTAAGCAGCACTTAATTCAATGCCCATAATGCTGCAAATCAGCTTGTATAAAAGCTCCTTTTAGTTCCCCTTTTCAGCAAATCAGCTTCAGTCAATAAAAAGCCAGTCCAACACATTTCATTTTCACCGGTATCATAAACAAGTAATGGTACCACAGAACGGTTGCATAGAAAAATGACATTTATATAAATATATCTATATCATTTCGACCTCCCGTGTGAATGAGAGGTTATAATATAATATTTGTGCACGTAATTTAAATGCAGGTTAAAATTAATTACATCAGAATTCTGCACTTTTGGGTGTGAAAAACAATGCTATCATACACTGGATGTCATTCCACTCACCCAAGAAAGGAAAATTGTTTTATGATTTGCGAATGCAACGGTGAGTACCCCACCCACTACACTTTGCATACTGGTGGAATGTTATATTTTTTATTAAGATTATTTTCCACCGTAATGGCATTAAGATGCTTACCTCTTTTCACCTACCCATTTACCTCTATGCATCTAAGGCTTTCTCAACACTATCACACATTTCTGCATTAGGCTATGATGCAGGGCCGTCAAACCACAGCCCACTGTGCACTATATCTGTGAAAACGAGTACGGTACTTTTAAAATATCATTTATAAAATGCTACACTCTTAGCACACAACACGGTAAAAGTGTTCACTGGGCACTCAGCACAGGGAAAGCATTTTTGTATTTATTTCATGGTATTCTCCCTCAACTTCAAGTATAATGAAAACAAGATATAACTAACAGTAGCAAAGTACCATATCCTATTCTCTTTCTATGAATAATATTCTGTCAAACCCTTCCCTCTGTCTGCAAAAATGTTACATTTCCCATATGCAGTCAAATCTCACCAGGCTTTAAATATAATTGGAAGCACTGTTGCATTTCCCCCCAAAAGCAAAGAGCACCCATAGAGGAAATGACCTCCCAAATCCCTTGCACCCAGGAACATATGGACATATTTCTAGGGGGCTTATCTATTATATTTGGGCAGTTTTCATACTCACTTTGCAATCTTTCTTCAAGCAGAAACCCTCAGGATGTCCCAGGGTTATCCAAGCCAGCAGGTTTCTCCTGGTCCCTTCCCCTCCTTTCCAGGAAAGCAGGTCAGCCTCAGGTTAAGTTGATTCAGAATCCCTTATAGGCTATGTGGTGACAGATGTTATTCTTCCCTGCTGTGTGGCTTTTGATTGCAAAGTCAGAATCCCCTCTCCTGTGTGTTCCTGCTCCTTAAATTGTGCAATATTCCCATGCTTATGTCATAATTATGACACAATTTCTTTTATTGTTCATCTTCTTCCATTGGCTTGACTCATTGTCCATTAGAATACACACTCCAAGTCTCCACTGGTTTATCATAATTCCTGTACGAGTGACCAGAACATAAAGTGGGGGCCAATTTGCTCTTAACACATTTGAAGGCAAGATCAATTTAATTCCATAATTCATGGTATCAATCTACCACCTTAATGAAATATGGATTTATGAAATGTGTTACCGTAGATGGATGCCTAGATATGCAGCAATACTATGTCAGTTATTTATTCATAGAATTAGTAAGTGACATTAAAAACAGACTATTTGGCTTATTAATAAGTTGTATAGTTTTAAAATTATCATAAAAAAAGATTTTTAAATGCAAATGTTATTTCAGTTTTAAATGGTGCATGCTTTCCTATGGAATTCCACCCTTTGTTTCATATCTGTGGTAATGAAAGTCATGATTGTAGCATGAATCTTAGCCAATAATGCGTTTGTGTCATATGATAGGTCCCTCTATTCTCATTCCATTATAACAATCAGGTGGATTACTAATGGAGGGCAGGTTTTGCAAGGTGAACACTCTAAGGGGGTAATTCATAGAATTCAGCGCACAAGTGGCGCACGCGGCTGGCGCACAGTGTGCGCGTGCAAATCCCTGCACCAGCCGCATGCGCTGAAATCCATTTCCGCGCACAGCGTATTCATGGATTCCAGCCACCAAAACCAGCCGTGGCGCACAGTGGCGCAGCGACCCTGCAGGAGCGCCAGTTACGCCCCCAAGAACGCCTCCCGCGCAGGGAAAAGCCATCAACATACCCAATCCAGCGCAAAGGGCTGCGCTAACCCTGTACCAGCACAGCAAGCGGGCTACGTGTATCACTGGGGTGCACGGGAAGTACCTCACGCGATTGGCCCCGTGCGAGCAGGGTACGCGTATTTCAGGGGTGCGCGGGAAGTTCCACCCGCGAATAGCCTGGGCGCGTGTATTTCAGGGGTGCGCGGGAAGTTCCACACGCGAATAGCCTGGGCGCGTGTGTTTCAGGGGTGCGCGGGAAGTTCCACACGCGAATAGCCTGGGCGCGTGTATTTCAGGGGTGCGTGGGAAGTTCCACACGCGAATAGCCTGGGCGCGTGTATTTTAGGGGTGCGTGGGAAGTTCCACACGCGAATTGCCTGGGCGCGTGTATTTCAGGGGTGCGCGGGAAGTTTTACACGTGATTTCAGCAGGGTACGTGTATTTCAGGGGTGCGCGGGAAGTTTTACACGTGATTTCAGCAGGGTACGTGTATTTCAGGGGTGCGCGGGAAGTTTTACACGCGATTTCAGCAGGGTACGTGTATTTCAGGGGTGCGCGGGGAGTCCTACATGTGATTTGACAGTGTGGGTCCTCCCAGGTGTTCCCTGTACACACTCCACGGCCCCTGCAGGCAGCCCACACCACAGGGGACTACCCTGCATCCCTGGTCATGTCCCGCAGGCAGCCCACCCAACATGGGCATGCCCCCCAGCAAAGGCACATGTCTCCTTGAACTAATGAACACCAACTCATGTCCCCCACCACCCCCACCCCCCAGCACTGTGGGGCAACTGCCAGCAGGCCCCCACCCATGTCCAACTCATGTCCCCCACCACCCCCACCCCCCAGCACTGTGGGGCACCTGCCAGCAGGCCCCCACCCATGTCCAACTCATGTCCCCCACCACCCCCACCCCCCGGCATTGCGGGGCACCCTCCACCAGGCCCTCGCCCATGTCCCATCCATGCCCCCCTGCACCTGGGTCCCCACAATCCCCAATCATGTCCGTAATGGCCATCCTCCCCTGCCAAAAGGCCCAACCAACTATCACATCCACCCACATATCAAAGGCAATTACATGTTACACACCCAATGTAAATAATGCAAATGAACACATGTCTGTCACACACAATGGCTGCAAGTGAATGTTAAAACACCCAACATGACATGCATGAAAGTAATGAGATGATACGACACATTGAAGGATGAAAATAAAAATGTATTGAAAATCAACAAGAATGGAAATGAAATAAGAAAAACCACAAAGCAAAACAACAAAAAGAAGTTGAATGTCCATGAAAAAAATCCAATAAATCCAAAAATCCATTGAAGAACTATATACAAGACAATCCCGGGTCCATGAGCCCAACCAAATGAAACCTAACTATGTCAACTAACTAAAAACTGAACTATATACAAAAAAGTGGCGCATTGTCCAATCGCAACTGAATAAAAAAAAATAATTCAAAGGAAACCTACCACTAACTATATAACTATATACAATGGCAGCGGGCAAGTCCTGCGGCTCACTCTGTGATGTTGCCGGCCAGGGCATCATCGAACTCCATGTCGATGTCCTGGAGGCGGGACTCTGTCCTGGCCCCGAGGTCTCGCAGGGATAACCCCATGTCCAGCTCAAACTCCCTGCGAGCTTCCTCGAGGCACTCAGCCCGCCTCAACGCCCGACGCATGGAGAACTCCGCCCTGACCATGGTGAGCCGCTCCTCTTCCGCCCGCTGCCGCTCCGCACCTATCCGCTGGACCAACTGCTCCCACACGGAAGACACTACCATCCCAGGGTTCTCCTGCCCTCCGGCCGATGCCTGCCCCTCTGATCTTGATGGCCCCGAGCCATGATGCCTCCCACGTCGAGCCTGCTGCTGCCTCCGACGCCACTGCCTCTGCCAGCACGACGGCATCCAGGATGATGGAAACCACCGACGCCGTCGTGCACGTGCCCTGCCCGATGATGCCGTCACATCCTCCATGTGCTGGGGTCCAGTTGCTGTGTTGTCCACCCCTGCTGGACCTCTGACTCCCGACTGTGGCAGGGATGGGATCCCCACCGAGCTGGCTGCATTGGTCAGGGCAGGTCCACAGGGGGCCCTGGTGGCATCTGGGCCGGAAAACGGCAAGGAGAACGACTGGCGTATAGTCTCCACAGAGGAGGAGAGGGCCGCCAGATTGGCCGACACATGCAGGAAACCCCCAAACATGGCCGATCCCAATTGGGCCACGTCGGCACGGTGCTCTTCGTGATGACGTGCGTGCTCCTCCTGGAAAGCACGCACGGCATCACGAATCACAGCCGTGTGCATCGCGACCCCAATCAGGACCTTCTCCACACGGCCAGGGGTCCCCTCGTCCGCAGGTGGAGGGGAGTCAGATGACATGGACATCCCCTCTACCTGCGGACGTGCCTGGGACGGGGCATCCCTGCTGGTGCAAGGTGGTGCACCCACAGGTTCAGGGACAGCGACATGCACAGGCCCCTCCACGGTGACCTGTGCTGTCTCCTGCCCCTGCCCCTGGACTGCACCACTTGCACCAGCAGGGATGCCCCCACCTGGCCCCATGTGCGCCTCAGTGGCGGCCTCCTCCTCCTCTGTGGAAACCACCAACCTGGATGGCTCCTCGCCGTCTACCGCCATAGCAGGCCCCTGTGGGGGCTCACCCACCCCTTCCGCTGCAGCCGTGGGGGCATCCCCGCCGCCTTGCTCCACAGCGCCGTCTCCGCCCTCTCCTTCACTAGCCGCTGCGTAGAGAGAGACATAGAACACAAGCATCAGGGTACTGTACAATGGTCCCCTAGACAGGAAGCAATAGCAGATGAGTGCCACTGTCAAAGTACACTTCCATCATGTCACACCACAACACATGTGTCAGTCCAGGCAAAACACACACAGTGACAGTCATGGTGCGTGCCATGGACATTTCAATGCATGTCCAATGGACTCTCGAATCATACAATGTAATGGGACTCACATGCATCATGGGTCATGCCTATCACATGCACACACTTCACCTCAGTCACATCCATCTGGCCCCGTACACCCCAATCACAGTGCATACAAGGATGACTAGGCTGCATCAGTGAATCTGTACATTGTCACAGACATGTGTCATGCATCCATGGCACTCACAAGTCACAGACACGCAGGTCAGGCACACAGACATGGATACCACATATGTATCTGGCATCAGCACCCATCCCTCGCCCCCACCCATGTCCAGGAACAGAGACTGCCATGCTCTCATGTGTGCAATCTGCACAGGGCTCCCCATGTCGCATTCAAACACATGCAACAACCGTGCGGTTCACACATTACAGGTCGTACATGCATTCCCATGATGTCCCTGCACACATACATGCGTACATGGCCTATGTCACACATGCAGGCAAGTATTAGACAACCAGCACACTGCAACATGCCCTGGATCACACAGCAATGCTTGGCCACTTACCGCTCAACTCCAGACGGGTCTCCCTCTCAAGGACCTGGGCGTGGAGCGCTGGGTGTGCGCGTTCCAGGACCCTCAACTGGATGGAACTCATGCGGCCCCTGCCCCCCTCCACGAGGCGCCGGGCCTTCATGAGGGTCCTGGACCTCAAGTCCTCCCAGCGCTTCTTGACCTTCTGGATGGTGCGGGTTGCCACCCCCTCCGCGTTGATGGCAACCACACAGTCGGCCCAGATCCTATCCTGTCCTTCCCTGTTGGCGCGGGACGATCCGAAGAGGGCATCATACTGCCCCAGGACTTGCTCCACCAGGACACCAACTTCGGTGGCAGTGAAGCTGGTGCCCCTCTGCCCCTCTGGCCGGGGGTTGCCACTGGGGTCAGATGTGGATGTGCCCGACATGGCAACCCCAGGGGCAGGAGTGGGTGGGCAACTGGGTCCTGGGGCTGGGCTGTGGAGCGATGTTATTCGAGTAGGGAGTCTTCTGTACCAGCAGGGGTGGACACAGCAACTGGACCCCTGCAGATGGCTGATGTGCAGGCACCAAATGGCAGGGCACGGTGGCAGCAGGCAGGCAGGCAGGCAGGCAGCAGCAGATGGCACGTGGGAGGCTGCTCGGGGCACTGGGGGGCAGTAATTCGGCCTTCTGGGCAGGAGCGTGGTCTTCCGTGTGTTTTCGCGTGGCCAGCTTGATACGGAGTGATTTGGCATGTGAAAATCGAGGAAAGGCCCTTAGCGCGTAAGCGCGTCAGCACGCGTACGCGATTTCATTGGACCAAAGGCCCTTACAGCGTAAGCGCGTCTGTGACGTTTTGCGCACGGGCGTTGCCCTGGCAGGGCTTGGAGATCCCGCATGCCTTTATGTTCTGTACGTGCTTTTCGTGTGGTGCGTGTGTTTGCCATCCGTTGGGGTTCACACGCTATTACTTCACAGCGGGTGTTGGCTACGCGTTCTTCTACACGCAAGGCAGACGGTGAGTGGTACCCCGCTCCCCCAGGCCCGATCGCGTGAGAAACTTCACGCGAACCCCTGGAATACACGTAGCCCGCTCCCCCAGGCCCGATCGCGTGAGAAACTTCACGCGAACCCCTGAAATACACGCGCCCAGGCTATTCGCGTGTAAAACTTCCCGCGCACCCCTGAAATACACGCGCCCAGGCTATTTGCGTGTAATACTTCCCGCGCACCCCTGAAATACACGCGCCCAGGCTATTTGCGTGTAAAACTTCCCGCGCACCCCTGAAATACACGCGCCCAGGCTATTCGCGTGTAAAACTTCCCGCGAACCCCTGAAATACACGCGCCCAGGCTATTCGCGTGTAAAACTTCACGCGAACCCCTGAAATACACGTAGCCCGCTCCCCCAGCCCCGATCGCGTGAGAAACTTCACGCGAACCCCTGAAATACACGTAGCCCGCTCCCCCAGGCCCGATCGCGTGAGAAACTTCACGCGAACCCCTGGAATACACGTAGCCCGCTCAATCGCGTGTGTAACTTCCCGCGCAACCCCGAAATACACGTGCCCCGCTCGCACAGGCACTATTGATGTATGTTGCCACTTTTGTAATGCGCAGGGACGCTACCGCCTGCCTTCGTGTGGCGGACGTGTTTGGGCTTGTGCGTGTCTTTCGCTGTGCGTGGCTTTGCCCTATTCGATTCCATGAATACGTGTGGTTCGGATGCGTGTGGGCGTTCCGTCTGCTTCCCTGCAGTACATCCCCAGTTACGCCCTTGTTTTCGCGAGTTGTTCCCCATTCCGCGCGTTACGCCCCGTGTTCCGCCCACTTTCTAGTGTATGCGCAGAGGTTGTGCGCTTTCACTGTGCGCGTCGCGCACGTCTTTCGGGATGTTGCAGTGACGTGTGCGCCATGCACGGGTTTAGCGCACATCCCGAGGAAGACACACGCAGGGACTTCCATGGATCGCACGCGCCTGCTTGCGCCTGCTTGCGCCTGCTTGCGCATGGATTTTCGGCGCATGTTTGTTCCATGAATCGGCCCCTAAATGTAAACATGTATTATTTGTAGTCCAACCAGAACCCTGATTCTCTGGTCACCTCAGATATTAATCTCTGTTAACAGCAAGAATTGTATTTATGTTGGTATTTTAGTTTATATTTATAAGAACATTGTGTCCTTAAATTGACATTTTCAATGGAGATTTATTGGATTTTTCATGATTAAAGGCAAACACAGGTTATACAATCCAGATGGTCAACGCAAATTGTGTGGGCGTCTTACCCTCCCCCAGATGGGAATCTGTTTGGAGGGTCGAAGTGAAGAAGTGAGTTTGTCAGTGATTTCACTGGAAAACTATTCAGCATTGCTACAAACCCCCTTGCAGTGTCTTATGTTTCTGTATGTCTGAATGTCCTATTCACTTCCATTGTAATGACAACGACTAAGCCAATAAAAAAACAACATACTTTGCCATAACAAATTTGAAAGTCTGAATATATCTTTAGTTGGCATTGCAAAAATAATGTCATTTTTTAAGCATTTATTGTGGTATAACATTTTGAATCTGCATTTGGAGTAGTTTCTTCCATGTACAGCAACACGTTCATTCTTTAAATACCTTATACATACCTCATAAAATCACAGGATACGTTTTTTTTCTGTAACCCAGGCTGTGTTGTCTTCTTTGCTGAATTACATTTCTGAAACATTTGGCTGTGCATGTCCATGATTGGTAGAGAAATAAACAGGATCTTTTGAACTTTAATGCTGCTTTTAAAGGCTACGTCGTTTCATTAGAATAATACCATTCATCTTGTGGTCAAATTGAATTTGTTCAATACTCAAACTTTGGGTTAAATGTACTCAAGGGCCAATATGGTTCCTGAGACGGTTTAGTTTGTAGAAAAATGTGCACTATGTGGTGTGTGCTGTCACCGATGTGAGCAGGTGACTACCGGCATCCCAGAGGTGCACGCTGTCCATGGCAATGGAAGACATATTACTTACAGGAAGAGGGGAAATTCACTACTTTTTAAGCATCAGATAGTCTTCATATGTCTTGATTTTCTTCCTCCGCATTAGAGATGCAAGTATCTGGTGTAGCCTTAGATGAAGAATCCTTAGAGGAACCATTAGTTTTATAGTCAGGAAAACATAACATAAAAACAATTCCCATAGGCCACCCTTAGAAAGATAATAATCTACTCAACCCAATCACACTTCATCCTGCACGGAATCACTTGTACAACTATTGGATGAAAACACATCCTCTTGTGCCCCCTCAAGAAGCTGAGTAGCGTGGCCAGCTACTTCCGCTCCCAATAATGACTACATTTATTGGGGAAGAGGGGGTGTTAAAGCTGAAATCATATGATATAGATGCAATCTTTCAGGTTTATCCATATCTGCCTTAGAGTGTATCTAATGAAGAGAGGCCCTTGAAAATGCTCAAGATTATTCCCCTCGTCTTCACCCATGTGTGAAATGAATTTACCATCCACTGGAAAGGTGACAGATTGGCAAAAGTGATGAATTGCTAGTAACATCAACTCAGGTTGACAGTTCTATGATCACAGGTGTGTACTCTCAGCATGTCCATCTTTATTTAAAGTCCCATGATTGAAAGCAGGTGCATGGGTGATGAAGATATCTTTATTTTTTCGAAACATTCTGAAAGACTAAATAATCAACTTGTTCAGCCTTTCTATAACATCTTTCTTTCTCATTATTTTGAATATAGAGTAAGTGAAATATTTTATTTTATGTAGATTAGTTTGTATTGCTTTGTGCTGTGTTGTTCCATTGATACATTGCATGGATTTGTTTGAGCAAAGGTGTACTGTAGGACTGGCAACATAGGCCAGTGTAAGTATGAGGCGTAGTGTCTTAGTGAAAATCAAATAAGTGGGCGAATGCACTTGTATGTTTCATTAGACATTTAGAGTTCTATAGAATGTCTGATTTTGATACTTATGGAATCCAAGATTTACAAGCAGGATATTTTTTCATTCCAACATTCAGTTACAGCATTGCAATTCTACAATCATTGCGTGCCTATTCTATGATTAATAATGGAGGTGAGGCGGATATTATTGTTCACATGATGGTTAGATGTCCATTTGAAACCAAAAGGGCTGCCATGGGTTACCGGATATTTACATTGTGTAGTTACTGTTGCTTGCGCCCCAACTCGATATTTCTACAGCTTTGGGTGCCACATGGGCATGAACATGCTTCTTCCTAAATCAGCACATTTGCTCGGTTTAGGAGCCTATATGTGGGGTGCGCACCACCTCATTGACTTTTAACACATGCACATCGCCTGTCAAAAGCCTTCACTGTGTGTCATAATCAGTCCACTTCATACATGCCACTTGTGGAGGTGGGGCCCATAGAATTGTTACCTATGAAGAAACGGAGCATATCTGCTGCATAGCGGTTGAGAGTTGTGTCCTGGTCATGCCACCCACCAAAGTAGATTCTAATACCCTCATGGCCACATAAGCAAATCTGTTTGCGGGTGGTCGTTGGTTACTGGATACTCACTTGATACCTGGAACGTGCATATGCATTTGGTAGTAGTGGGTGGGGTTGAGCCATGAATGAGAGTGCGGATCGTGGCAGGCAATGGTATTGAGGAGGTGAAGTAGGCGTAGTAAGAGATTCTAGCTGGTGGCATTTCAGGGCTAATGGTAGGTAAAGAAGAGTCTAAAATATAACATGAGTTGCTCTTGTTATCAGCTGGACACTAGGAAACATTTGGTGCAGGTAATTACTATTGTACGTTATGTTATGTTATGTTATGTTATGTTATGTTATGTTATGTTATGTTATGTTATGTTATGTTATGTTATGTTACTGGGATATGTACCTTTCACCGCTGCCATTTACAGGTCTCCAGGAGCTCTAGCGAATCTGTATTGTATTGTAGGGGTCATTTATATAGTGCCATTCCCCCACTGATATGGCCTCAATGCTCTTGAAGGAAAGGGGGGGTGCAGAGTGTGGTCAGTGAAAGAAGAGGGAGAGTGCCCGGTAGCTTTGCTTTTGCATTGATGAATACAGTAACGAAGTATATGGGCACTCTAAATGTGCCCATGTTCCGGCATGATCGAACTCTTGGCCATTGTGTCTAGAAGAGGGCCTCATCGCATCAGAATGTACATGCTAAACACCGGGACCGCTTTCTACCTCTCACTTTAAGGCTAACTGCCGTTTTTGAGGGAGAAGCTTTTTTGTCAGTTCTCAGGTATTGCCCATGCATCCAAAAGCAGAGGTATAGTTTTCTTTAGGCTGGCATAAGGTGAAAATGAAAGCTAAGACACATAGGTAAGTACAGAGCTAGGGCATCTAACTCATGGCTACTGAGAATATAGTTATTTGACAATAGGTCAAATAAAAAAACTACTCCAGACTAGAAATGGATAAAGGGCAGGATGAAACAAAGATATGTTGACGTATCCAATGTTTTACACTTACACGTATAGTTAAACATCGTAATTGACACATCCCACAGTAACACATAGGCCCAACCAGAACTCTGTCTACTTTCATGCTAGCAAAGGTCATTTTTTGCTTGTATACTCACAGTCCATTCAGAATTGACATTCGTGCCTGCAGATTTTCCTCGGGCCAGTAGTGATGTGAGGTACAACCAGGGGGTGAACTTTGCCAGTGGATGAGGAGGCATCCATCCATGTACAAAGGTCATTCTGTCCCAACGCTTTGGGTACTGGTCGTTCTGGCATGGTGCTTTTGGCACAGGTCCCTATAAGGCGTGACCTGTTGGCCAAGGCCATCAGGAACAGGGACCTGCGCCAAGGTATTTATGTCTTACGTAAATATATTGTCAACCAAAGCACGAAAAATGCAGCTCAGTTGAGTGCATGCTTCATGTAGAAATAGGTTGGTGTGCCCTACAGACACAGCAACCTGTTTCTGCATGGAACGTGCACTCACAGTGCAGCTCCCTGTGCTGAGCGGCTGCTGTTTGCTTAACTATCCTGTCAACTAAAGAGCTGCGTTTTCCCGTGCTTTGGTTGACAATATATTTAAGTAAGACTAAATATCTCGGCGTGCAGGTCCCTGCTCCAAAAGCGTCGTACCAAAATGGCCGACGTCCAAAACGCAGCACCAAAACATGGCGGACCATCCATATATGGATACCAAGATAGTGTAGGCCTTCACTGCCAGCATATCTGGGTGCAGCATTTAGTGTGTTCTTTTTTCGTAAAACGTTCCTCAATGAAGTTTGTGCAGTAATCAACTCGAATGTGTTGCTGACACATTTGAAGCAATATTATGGTTCCTATTTTAATGGTAATGTTGTTTATGTGTTCCCATGGACTGAGCTCGCATCTCTCATCACTAATTCAAGCCACCCCAAGCTGTGAGGTTAACTATTCAAGGTCAGTAAGCAAAGAAAATAACAATTAAAGGTACAAGAAGATTGAGCTGTTATTCTACTCACCGCCGGGCGACCGAATTGTACAACCAGAACCGCTACGGGGTGTTCATGTACTTGTCTGTGGCCTCAAAAGTGCCACATTTTCCCAAGAATCTCTTCCATGGCTGCCAGAGCACAACGAGTAACCTTTTCAATTCATGATTTCAGCACTGAAAACAAACATTGTTGGGTAAAAGATATTTTTCAGACACTATCCAACACTTCCTCCACGTATGGAGTTTGTTTATAAAATGGCACCAGTCCTAAAATATGTTGGGAAGGGTTTGTTTAGTGGGTGAAAACATATATTAGATCCCTTTGCAATTCTTGATCTCATTCAAATGCAGCCATTTTTAAAAGCATCCATGGGCTGGGCCACTCTCTTCTTGGATAACGTGATATGTCCAAATGCCCCCCACCCAACCGTCCCCTGATGATGATGGTTCTGTAATCCTAATATAAAACCGAAGGATCCATAGATGTGCCTTCCTGGACCTGCCATTTGGAAAGCCCTGCCCTTTGAACGTTTTGGGTATTAAAACCTACACTATGACCAAAGCAGTAAAAGCATTTCTATTTTGAAAATTCCTTTATTGTTTATGGCCAATTCAGGGTGTATGTGCCCTGCACCCAGATGCGTTTAATTAAACATACTGTACTGGGTGTGGGTCAAAAACTCAGTCGGTGTAGTACGAACTCGTGTGTAAATGTCAACAAATCATTAGTGTCCAGTGCTGCACTTGCAGTGCACATGGTTTTTATTTTATGTTACTGGGCATTTTTATAGCGCCTTTCATCAGTGGTATGATTCCAAAGTGCTGTGGGTTGAACGGCCTCAGGGACCGTAGTCCAGGTCAGTGGAAAAAGTAGTTTAGTAAACTGCTTGGCTGGACTTGGTATGTGTGCAGCCAGTGCCGATTAAGTGTTGTGTAGCTGCATTCTAGTGCTAGGCATGGTGCAGTGGTTGGGGGAGGTCAGTAGAATGTATGCAGCAAGGCCATTTGGACTTGGGTAGCTGCATTCTGGTGGCAGAGTTTGTGAATGGGATTATGTGTGCAGCTAGCCCGATTTTCGTGGGGGTTACCTGCATTCTAAAGACTGTTGAGGTGATCATGAAGTATGTGTGCAGCTAGGCCGAATTGTTAGAGGAGTAGAGTTGCATTCTATCACTTGTTGGTGCAGAGGGAAGAGTTAGCATTGTGTTGCTTTTGTGTGGATTTGAGGGGGGTTCCAAGTGATCAGTGCCTTTTCACTGTTGCGAGATAGTGCAAAAGTGCCTTGTGTCTATTGTGTAACCCTCAGTCCTTGTTATATGTCTGGAGCCTGTTGAGCTTGCAGAGTTATTTTGTGAGAGCTTCGATGCAGTGAAATGCTTCGATACAGTGAAATGTTTGTAAAGCGATATAGGAAGATGGTCGAATGGTCCTCTACCAGCAGCGCGCGTCTGTCTGTCCGCCCTTCACTCCGGTAGTCTAATGAGTCTCATTTTCAGGGAGGCCCACTCCGTTTTTTGTGCTTTATTAGCTGTAGCTTGAGTACCTCGTCCACGCTGACTGGCAGCCGAGGGCTATTTCAAGCGGTCTTGCTTCACGTTTATCCATTATTAAACTTGCCTAAATGTATATATGTGAGTGTGCGCGCGCACACGGCTCTGTCACTAGACGCTATCCATGTTAGCTCAAGGAAGTATCCCGCTTGACGTTTGTTTAGGCTAGACTGTGATAAAAGCTTCTCGCGTGTGTACGTCTCAGCTGGGCATTCCGAGGGCTGCTCTCTACGCATGCATCCGCTCGAGCACTATCTTATCTCTGCCTCCTCAGCATGCTTCAGCTTTCTTTCCGTACTTTAGAAAGAGCCCTTTTCTCTCCCGGAGATTGGCATTCCCAAAGGGGGCCCTCGTGCCTAATGTTTCTCGAGGTTATCGACTCTTGGACGGTCGTTTGTGAATTTCCAAATCCAAGCTAGGTTTTCACTGCTTGGTGAAAATCCATTCATAAGTTTGAAAGTTCAAGTATGTTTTAAATATAAATAAATATGGAGACATATTGGTGCGAAGGTTCCAGTTGGTGCAGATTATACATCACCATCTATTGTTCAGAACATGTTCCAGAAAACAATGTTACAGCATGCTTGAAGCATTGCCCAGTTTTCTTTATTTCAAGCAAGGGTTTCTACACTAAGCTTCTAATTCTTCATTGAAGGGTCCACCAATAACCCAAAAAATTGGGGTGCCATTGAAAGAAATCAGGTAATCTCCGGGTGTCTGAGTAAACTCTCTATTGACAAATCCTTTGGAGCAACGGTCTCCATCCTTCAGCTGTAACTGTAATTGTAATGGATTACTTATAACGGCTTGATACCCAGAGGTTTCTAAGCGCGGACCCAGGGTTCGAACCTGTGTTGTTCAGCGTTGTCTTGCTTCCAAGACGAGCGCATTGCCCCTAAACTATCCTCCCCTGTCCAAATGTTTTGGACTTCACCTCCCATCATTTCTGCCAGCAAAGTCAATATTGATGGATCATGGGAGTCACAGTCTAACTCATTCAGAAAGCCACAGGCTGCAGTCACCTGAGTTAGAGCAAGGGTCCGCAATGAGGGTTTAAAACGGGTCAGACTTTCCAGAGCACGAATATGAATATGATAATAATAATGACCTGTTATTTATATAAGGCTTCACCAAAGCACTGTGCACAGAACATTTACATACAAGTATTATCACCCAAGTGAAGTTGGCACTCATTTATCAACCTCGGGTGGATGACATGCTGAGGTGGCCATGTCTTGATTTGAAGATCACACACAGATCTCAGCAGCGAGCGCTCAACCTGCTGACCTATCTTACTGAATGCTTAAATAGTCATTAGTTAAATCTTCATCCAATGGATCCAAATGGGAACTTGTTTTCAGTGGTTATCCTAAAACCAATAGGGTTGGTTGTAGGCTCATGGGCCAGAATGTCCATGAATACAGTCGTATTGGACATGGTTGGTCCTTACACTGATGCCAAACCAGTGCTTCCTACTGAATGTGCAATTTTTCACAGAGTTCCGTGGAGGCATGTCCAGCTCGTCCGCCATCATGGCTCCTCCTTCTTCCTCTCTCTACCCTTTTGGCCACGTAACAAAACGGTCACATTTGCAACTCTCAGTCTGTACATCCTTGCACCCTCCTCGACCATCTCTCCTTACCACCTCCATGCTGAATCATCCAGCAACAATTTCTCTTAAATGTATTTTTACTCATCTCCAGAAAAATCATGCCCTACCCCCACTCCCATCTAGCTAAGTCTGTCACCTCCATCTCTTCACCTCAGAGCCTTCACTTAGATGCTCTACTCAGTTGCCCTATTCTCTGACCCACATGTGCTGCATAGAGCTTCTGCTCCATTATACTCATTGTCTCACTTCACCCAAGTTTCCGCCACCTGATATCATAAATATCACTCTCCCCTGGACCCCTTACAATTTAAGTCTGTCTCCTCTCTCCCAGATGTGGACCCATCCATAATACAGCACATCATCCCTCCCCCTTGATCATCTCTTCCCCCTGTTGTTCATACAGCGTATTCAACTCTATATCATCATCTGATTATGCATAAATATTGTACATAACTTAAGTTTGCTTTCCCCAGTCCTTGCTCTTACTAGAATCACCCCCATCACCACCTGGATCTTTACATGTTCAATTATAACTTTGGCATTTTCTATAGCCCCCAGCAAAGGTATTGCTCATCTCTCCATGTCTGCCCTCATGCACTGCATTTCTCATTGAAGCGCTCACCTTTTTGTTCAATGAATACAGAAAAAAAATACCATAGGGGTAGGGTGTGGGTTATTTGTGTAGAGTGTGAAAATGACTTGTTAGAGTAGTCCTGGAAGTGTTCTTTGCTTAAAGTAATTCATGAAAGGGTGAGTTATGGGCAAGAATGATATTAGCAAATCATTATAACAAAAAATTATTATAACAAAATTATGTCAGCAGCCATAGAGAAAATTGCCCCACTAAAAAGCAAAAAATCCAAACCTCCAGCACACATCAATCCTTGGTTTACCCCTGAACTTAAAGCCCTGCGGGCTCAAAAAAGATCAGCCAGAAACAAATGGATTAAAACGCCAACTCAAGTAAATAAAACCTTGTTCAAAGCCATTGCTAAGAACTATAAACTTAAAACCATTAAATCCAAAAGTGAAGTCTACAATCTTAGAATCCTAAATGCCCAATCTAATACCAGAGAGCTTTTCACAATTCTAAGGGAACTCGAATCCCCAGCTTCCACAACTGATCATACAATTAAAGATGCAAAATGGTGCTCTGATATCGAGAAAACCCGTGCTGACAAAATTTCACTTCTACAATATAAAATTGAACTAAAAAAATCAAAACTCAAACTCAATCCAACCTTACCATCCACAGACTCTCTAATAGATACCCTTTAGATAACTAAATTCTCTTTTACTCCACTTAAGACGCTAGGCACAATAAATATCATCAAAAGTCTAAAACCTTCCAGATGCAAAGGAGATACATGTCCTGCAACCATGGTAAAAGACTGTGCGTCGGAACTGGCACCATTTATTACCAACGCCATTAATAATTCAAAACAAAAGGAGTTCCAGGAGTCTTTCTACCAGCACAAACACAGCCCATTGACCTGTTCTTGGGTGGATGACCCCTGGAAGAGTCTCAACCAAGTCTTTAGCTTGCTGTCCCTTTCAGAGAGAAGAACTATCCCTGCATATCAGTCTTTGTCCTGCCCAGGGGCAGTCCAGCACCGAGGTGCTAGGCAATTCTCCTCTGAACAAGAGTATCAACAGCAAACCCATACACGTATTTCAGCCTTGTTGGGCATCATCAGTGAGGTGGAGCTGTGCCTCTCTGAGAACAGTGAGCAAGGGGTCCACGTCTGGATTCCCCTGGTAACTTAGGGTGAGACCCAAAGTGACTTAATATGCAAAACAAAGGGGGTTCTGGGAGTCTCTCTGCCAGCACGAACACAACCCATTGACCTGTTCTTGGGTGGATGGCCCCTGGAGATTCTCAACCAAGTCATTAGCTCACTGTCCCTTTCACAGAGAAGAAATGTCCCTACATATCAGTCTTTGTCCTGCCCAGGGGCAGTCCAGCAATTCTCCTCTGAACAAGAGTAACAACAGCAACCCCATACACGTCTTTCAGCCTTGTTGGGCATCATTAGTGAGGTGGAGCTGTGCCTCTCTGAGAACAGTGAGCAAGGGGTCCACGTCTGGATTCCCCTGGTAACTTAGGGTGAGACCCAAAGTTACTTAATATGCAAAATTAAGGGGATTCTGGGAGTCTCTCTACCAGCACAAACACAGCCCATTGACATGTTCTTGAGTGGATGGCTCCTGGGAGAGTCTCACCAACTCTTTAGCTCACTGTCCCTTTCACAGAGAAGAAATATCCCTACATATCAGTCTTTGTCCTTCCCAAGGGCAGTCCAGCACCAAAATGCTAGGCAAATCTCCTCTCAACAAGAGTACCAACAGCAACCCCATACACGTGTTTCAGCCTTGTTGGGCATCATCAGTGAGGTGGAGCTGTGCCTCTGAGAACAGTGAGCAAGGGGTCCAAGTCTGGATTCCCCTGGTAACTTAGGGTGAGACCCAAAGTTACTTAATATGCAAAACAAAGGGGGTTCTGGGAGTCTCTCTGCCAGCACGAACACAACCCATTGACCTGTTCTTGGGTGGATGGCCCCTGGAGAGTCTCAACCAAGTCGTTAGCGCACTGTCCCTTTCACAGAGAAGAAATGTCCCTGCATATCAGTCTTTGTCCTGCCTAGGAGCAGTCCTGCACCAAAATGCTAGGCAATTCTCCTCTGAAAAAGAGTACCAACAGCAACCCCATACACGTGTTTTAGCCTTGTTGGGCATCATCAGTGAGGTGGAGCTGTGCCTCTGAGAACAGTGAGCAAGGGGTCCAAGTCTGGATTCCCCTGGTAACTTAGGGTGAGACCCAAAGTTACTTAATATGCAAAACAACGGGGGTTCAGGTAGTCTCTTTACCAGCACAAACACAGCCCATTGACTTATTCTTGGGTGAATGGCCCCTGGGAGAGTCTCAACCAAGTCTTTAGCTCACTATCCCTTTCACAGAGAAGAAATATCCCTGCATATCAGTCTTTGTCCTGCCCAGGGGCAGTCCAGCAACAAAATGCTAGGCAATTCTCCTCTGAACAAGAGTACCAACAGCAACCCCATGCACATGTTTCAGCCTTGTTGGGCAACATCAGTGAGGTTGAGCTGCACCTCTCTGAGAACAGTGAGCAAGGGGTCCACGTCTGGAGTCCCCTGGTAACTTAGGGTGAGACCCAAAGGTACTTAATATGCAAAACAAAGGGGGTTCTGGGAGTCTCTCTACCAGCACAAACACAGCCCATTGACCTGTTTTTGGGTGAATGGCCCCTGGGAGAGTCTCAAACAAGTTTTTAGCTCACTGTGCCTTTCACAGAGAATAAATGTCCCTGCATATCAGTCTTTGTCCTGCCTAGGAGCAGTCCTGCACCAAAATGCTAGGCAATTCTCCTCTGAACAAGAGTACCAACAGCAATCCCATTCACATGTTTCAGCCTTGTTGGGCAGCATCAGTGAGGTGGAGCTGTGCCTTTCTGAGAACAGTGAGCAAGGGGTCCACGTCTGGATTCCCCTGGTAACTTAGGGTGAGACCCAAAGTTACTTAATATGGAAAACAAAGGGGGTTCTGGTAGTCTCTTTACCAGCACAAACACAGCCCATTGACCTGTTCTTGGGTAAATGGCCCCTGGGAGAGTCTCAACCAAGTCTTTAGCTCACTGTCCCTTTCACAGAGAAGAAATATCCCTGCATATCAGTCTTTGTCCTGCCCAGGGGCATCCAGCAACAAAATGCTAGGCAATTCTCCTCTGAACAAGAGTACCAACAGCAACCCCATATACGTCTTTCAGCCTTGTTGGGCAACATCAGTGAGGTGGAGCTGCACCTCTCTGAGAACAGTGAGCAAGGGGTCCATGTCTGGAGTCCCCTAGTAACTTAGGGTGAGAACCAAAGTTACTTAATATGCAAAACAAAGGGGGTTCTGGGAGTCTCTCTTCCAACACGAACACAGCCCATTGACCTGTTCTTGGGTGGATGGACCCTGGGAGAGTCTCAAACGCGTCTTTAGTTCACTGTCCCTTTCACAGAGAAGACATGTCCCTGCATATCAGTCTTTGTCCTGCCCAGGGGCAGTCCTGCACCGAAATGCTAGGCAATTCTCCTCTGAACAAGAGTACCAACAGCAACTCCATACAAGTGTTTCAGCCTTGTTGGGCATCATCAGTGAGGTGGAGCTGTGCCTCTCTGAGAACAGCGAGCAAGGGGTCCACGTCTGGATTCCCCTGGTAATTTAGGGTGAGACCCAAAATTACTAAATGTGCAAAACAAAGGGGGTTCTGGGAGTCTCTGTACCAGCACGAACACAGCCCATTGACCTGTTCTTGTGTGGATGGCCCCTCGGAGAGTCTCAACCAAGTCTTTAGCTCACTGTCCCTTTCACAGAGAATAAATATCCCTGCATATCAGTCTTTGTCCTGGCCAGAGGAAGTCCAGCACCGAAATGCTAGTCAATTTTCCTGTGAACAAGAGTACCAACAGCAACCCCATAGTACCAACAGCCCTTGTTGGGCATCCTCAGTGAGGTGGAACTGTGCCTCTCTGAGAACAGTGAGCAAGGGATCCATGTCTGCATTCCCCTGGTAACTTAGGGTGAGACCCAAAGTTACTTAATATGCAAAACAAAGGGGGTTCTGGGAGTCTCTCTACCAGCACAAACACAGCCCATTGACCTGTTCTTGGGTGGATGGCCCCTGGGGGAGTCTCAACCAAGTCGTTAGCTCACTGTGCCTTTCACAGAGAAGAAATATCCCTGCATATCAGTCTTTGTCCTGCCCAGGGGCAGTCCTGCTCATACATTTCATTTAGATGTGAGTTGAGAGGCTTGACACGAAACATTTTTCTGCGTAGTTTTTAAATCTGGAAAAATACAGCTGAATCCCTAAGGTTTCATTGTCCTGCTGCCCACTTTTCAGCTAAATGGTGGCTGGTGCAACCTCACTAGTACTCAGTCCACAAAATAAAATACGCCAAAGCGACCACGGACATGAGCAGGCATGCAGTTCACTCAAGTGGAGTTAGATGCTCTGCTAAAATGGGCTGATGGTGGCGTTGTATGCACCAGTATTGTATTTATTTAATAATTTATGCATGTTTACTTCACACCTAGCCCATAGGCATCTAGGCGCTAACGTGTTAATTTTGTCATTGAACCTGATGTAGAAGCAGACGCTGTCGACGTCCCCTCATGGAGCCCACACACGTCATGAGGGAAACTGTGACTAAATTGGGATGGATGGTAACGATACAGCTGGAGACCTTGTCTCCCCTTTACTACCATCCTTTCTATTTAGTGCATTAGGCTGTCATTTTGAAGCTCTTGTATTTGTTTCTGTGTATGCGCTTGGTGATGGTTTCAGGCTTCAGAATGAGAGAAGGCAGGGATTGATTCTTTGTTTGTTTTCTTTGGATTGACTGTGTGAGGGTTTCCAATAAGAGCTCGATATGCTTATAAATGATGATTTTACCGATTTTATTGACTGACAAATTCAATCGTGTATTTTA